>NC_133550.1:45404328-46019905 GCF_048773025.1 Camelus bactrianus | reverse complement strand
GAATACTTCTTTAGTGCCTAAAACCACCTGAAGTTCTCAAAGATTTTGGAAAGAACGAGTTCACAAAAAGTTTCTCTACAGACTATTTTCACTTTGGGAACTTCCCAGGTTTCAGGAATGCCCCACTCTAAGGGGAGCCAGCATTGTTTCCGGATTGTATCAGCAATTGTATTTTTCGTTCTAATTAGTGGTTAATGAATTCTAGTTATAGCTTCATCAACATTTTAACTCTTCCTATAACATACTAAAACTCTGTCTGAAGCAAGATAAAACTTGCCATCCCACTACTCTCAAATAGGCAAGGCAATACAAAGAAAAGATTTGGGTGATGCTAGTTGCGGAACCAGAACTGGCCAAAGAGGGGGGAGGGTCAAAATAGTCGTGTTTTATTTTCAGAGATCCTTGAACTGGCCACAGCCATCATCCTTGCTGGGACAATATCCTCACCAGCTGAGTATAAATACAAGACCTAACTCCCAAGGGAGGACTTGGTTTCCCCCCAAGGGCAGTTTTCATCAGCATCTAACTGCAACAAAACACATACTTCACACAGGAGCCCCCGAGTACACACACGCGGGACTTTACCTGTTTTTATGCCGAGTCTTCAGCAAGTTTCTTCCAAAGGGAGCCATGGTCCGCCGGGCAAGCGAACAGACAGGACCGTATCTCAGAGTTATCTGGGAGTGGGTGGTGGGGATGTCTGGCTTTCTGGGGTGAAGGGAGGAGAACTGGAAGCTTCCTCTTCACCTCCTCAGATGTTCCTGGCTTTCAGCTCGTTAGTAGCCGTCTAGGAGAGTTGCTAGACGTTGTGCAACTGCTGCTTAACTTTGAACTGCGGGATTGTTGTGGCTGCTGCACCTTTGGAGACCTGCCCAGCTTCAGCCTCCGAGAGGGCGTCTGGAGGCAGGAAAAGGAAAAAAGAGAGGGAGAGAGAGGAAGGGAGGGGGACGCTATTGTGTTCTACAGTTATTTGCAGACTTGCTAAACTTTAAGAACTGCCAGCCCCGCAGGCATGGTGATACCCGCGGAATGGGACTTTCACTCTATTTGGAAACTCCCCCTCCCCCGCTCTCCACACACAACCACACAAGGTGAAGTGAACGCACAGAAAAGTTTAAAAGTAAATACACCCACCTCCCAGCTGGCTCCAGCCTGTGAAACGTAATCTGACCGTGGCAGGCAGGAGTGAGGGCCAAGAATTCTTTGCCTACCGATTCGATAGAAAAATCCCCTGCCCGGGGTGTCCGTGCTGTAAAATACGTCGAGGAGCGAAGCTGGAGGCCAGATCACGGTGGACTCACAGGCCACCAGGGGATCTGAGCCCCCGAGTTTATGATCCTAAGAGGTCTGCCCGAACTCCATCCCTCCACTCTTTTAAGTTCGTCTTCAAAAAGTTGGAGGGCCCGAAGGACCAAAGGGCTCCAGGGCCGAATGATCATAGCATTGGCATCGGAACCAGCCAGGTCTTGGGTCCCGACTTCGCCCCACCTTTGGGCCTTTTGGGCCCCGGGAGTTTGAAGAAAGAGCCAACTGCTTGCTCTCGCCCCTCGACTAGTAAAGTGGAAGAGGACGCCCCTGGAGGACTTTCTGGAACTCGAAGTGTTCAGTGAAGTTCGAGGGGCGGGCGAACATCATCTGGTCCCACGGGAGCTCGAACCCGGGAGCGGGGCAGCCGGGGCAGAGCTGGGAGAAGGGACTCGGGTGCGGGCGGCCGGGCGCAGCGCGGGCGGGGCTCCCACGCCGTGGGAAAGCGCTGCCCCGGGGCGAGGCCGGCAGAATTTTCCCAGGACGTTTTTTCCAGGATTTCGTCCCCCACCTCCAGCCCCTCTCCCCTCCCGCCTGCTCGCCCTCTTGCCCCTACCCCGCCAAGCTTCTCATGTTTGGCTTACGCGGCAGAGGGAGGGAGGGGAGGAAAAGAAATCAAAGGACTGTGGGTTCGCTCCAAATAACACCTTAGGCTAGTGGATCTCCGGACCTTAGCAAAGAACGTGAAAGACTCACACTTTCTTTGGGAGCACCCTCCCACCCAACAAAAGCAAAAAAGTAATCTCAAAGATTTCTGTAATTTTTTATGTACACTGTTTTATGCAGGATTCTACACAGCCAGAAGAAGTCATTTTTCCAACACTTAACAATCCTAATTTTTTCCAGTCCTGTATATTGTATATTCACAGTTCTACACGTATGTATACATATATGTATTTTTGTATAACATTATTTCAAATTTGTTGTTTCTTGTTTGTAGTTGTGCATAACTATTACATATAAACCATATATATCCCAAATTGTTATAAATTGGAAAACATTACAATAGCCAATTCTCTAATCAGTTACGTTTTTTCTATTTCTGGAAGATAGGATAATTTTTTAAAAAATAGTCATCTTTTAAATGGATCTGTGGTTGTGTTACCAGAGAAATACTTTAAAATACTGAAAGTGGTAAGTACTAATGACATATTTCATTTTATATGTTTATATACTTACATATATGTATATGTGTGTATATATGTGTATGTAAATTTGTATCACATACATACATACACACTTTACATGCAACAGAAATAACAGTCTTGAGTATATTTTAGTTTTAGTTCTTGGTTTTATTTTACAAGCACATCACAAAAAATAATTCAAACTATTATGGAAGATTGCCCAGTTATTCTAAATTATTCAAAATAGAATCCCCTAAAGCTACACTCTTTGCTTATTAACATAATGACTACATTCAGTTTGCAAAGAATTTTGCATTTACAAATATCCCTGTATCCTGCAGTTTCGGTTCTCCGCCCTTATTAACATTACTTTTATACGTAGTTTTCATATGAAGCATTTTTTAATAAAGTAGTGTTAATGGAACAAGAGGAAACATTACATTTTTTATGAGCATAATCTTTTGTTGTGCTTCAAGTTAGCACATATTCATCTCATTTAGGATGTTATTATTCCTCACATAAAATATTCTATTAATACTTTTTATGACAAGCTCTTTGATGTGTAAGAATTAAACACAAAGGGTTAATGTCCCTCAGCTATTAAAAGCTGAAAGGAATCAAAAACATGGGCACTAATACCTAAATAGAAAAATAAATAAATAACAAATTGAAAAGAAAATAACAAGACCGTGTTTCAAAAACTCAGCTTCACTAGTAAACAGTTATCGTACGGGTAAATTGAAATGAGATTTTACTTTGCATCTGCTAAATTGCCTGACTTTTAAAATGGTGATGCTCAACTCTATAGGGTCATGGTCAGAGTGTTCTACTCGACATGAGAAGTACCAGTTGGCATATCCCTTATAGAAATGAACTTGGCTATGTAAGTCAATAACCTTCAAAATATTTAAACTCTTTTATCCAAGTTTGCTCTCATAATAATTTTTCATAAGGAAATAATCAGAGTTTCATAAAAAGGCTTATGCTTATTGTGCTTATTGGTGCTCATTTGAGAACTAAGTGAAATATTGACACATAGTATTAGGCAAGATACTAGCTTCCCCCCTCCCCCACAGGGTAGAGAGTCATATAAAAATTTATCTCAACTTGAGAAAAAGGCAAACTAATTACTGCATGTCTTTTCAATGATATAATGGAGCATTGTCTAATAGTTCTTCGCAAAGGTTATCCAGTCTTCTGGAAGAATGCATTTTTTTTAAACATAACTATTTACAACTGATTAGGCCAAGACTCTTGTGAAATTAGATGTAAAGTTGTAAAAAAATAAATAAATAAAGGAAAGTTGCAAATGATTTTTGTTTTGTTTAGGAGCCATACAATAATTTTTATCTAATAGAAAGATAACTCAAAAAGTTATAGCTTTATTGCCTTGTAGAACACCAACCAAATTTATATCTAAATTTTATGTCAGCATTCTTTCTTTAATTCACTAACTATATATAGCAATCTTTCCTATCCTCTTTTGGACCAGTGTTATAATTCAGCTGAATTCCTCATTAAAATCAATCTTTGATACTTTCCCACTATCTGTCTGAAATTCATACATTTCAGGTTTTTGAAATTATGCTTTGAAAAACTCTGAACCTGCATCAGTCCTTTCCTGAATCAAGAGGAAGTCTTCATAGAAGAAAGATGGTTAATTACTTCTCTACACAATCCCTACCTTTCTTAAAAGACAAAATATGTGAAATGTGTTTTGATAGTAGTTAGAATGTCCTTTCACTCATCTGTAAGTACAAAACTCAGCCAAAGTAGATAGAAAAGGTATATCTCCTTACGTATTTAAATTAACATGAAAATTCAACATGAAAGAGTGTACATTATACTTGATAATAGAAGAATGAATGAATGTTCTCCTCAATCAAATGAAGATTATTTGATCTGTGATTGAGTCTATATCAGAAGCTAAACACTATTAAAACATGTATTTTGATAGAAAAGCCTGTTTTTGAAGGAGATAAAACAAAGAAAATAAATGTATCAATTCTTGGTCTAGTTCAGTCATAGACCCAGCCTCTCTTCATATTAGGAAGTCTTTTTTTTATTGATTTTCTCCAGTTTTATTGAGATATAATTGGCATACCTCATTGTATAAGCTTAAGGTGTACAGCATAATCGTTTGACTTACATATATTGTGAAATGATTACTGCAGTAAGTTTAGCTAGCATCTGTCATCTCATATAGAAACAATAAAAAGAGAAAGCAAAAAAGAAAATTATTTTTCCTCGTGATGAGAACTCTTAGGATTTACTCTCTTAACAACTTTAAATATATTATATACCGGCGTTAATTATAGTCGTCATGCTGTACATTACCTCCCTAGTACTTATTTATCTTGTAACTGGAAGTTTGTACCACCTTCCTCCAATTCCCCCTCCCTCTCTACCCCTACTTCGGATGACCACATTCAAGGCTTTTTATCATATGAACTTTTCTAACATCTGATGTCATTAAAAGGGCAGCTGATATAAGTAGAAGGGTTAAGAGTATGAGTTTTGTAGCTTCATAGACAGGGATCCAAGTCATAGTTCTGCCGCTTCTTAGTAAAAATCTTGGATTAATTACTTAACTGGACTGAGCCTCAGATTTTTGATCTGTGAAGTGAAGAAACTAGTAATAATGTGCTCTCATTTTTCATTAAATATAAGTTTAAGAGGATTTTTTTCTTTTCAAAAAATAGTCTAGTGCAGATGTGTTGTATGCTTGTTACTAGGGGTTTACTCTTCACATTTTAATGACTAAATTGGCTTCCTGGTGTATGTAATTATCATACACATCTGTGCTGGGAAGAGCCAGTTTTCCCCAAGGCCTGCATGAAAAAACAGCAGAGCTGAGGTTCTAGATCGTGGATTATGCACAGGTGATTGACTCTGAGCCAATCTGTCACCATCTACGTGGTAATCTGTGAGGAAATATACTACATAGCATGTTAAAGTCAGTCAGTTTATCTGATTTACTCAAAACCTCACTTTTCCATTAAGGAAAACAATAGCAAGCTAGAGAACCTGTTTTGTTTGGACAACAGAGAAGAACGCAGCAATAATTAAAACTGGCCAGAAGAGTGGGATCTGAACTTGAACAAGAATCTTTGGACAATCAAGATGGGGCAAAAGGGCCCCATGCAGAACAGAGCTGTTTATAGCAAAAGGTGGGAAATCTCAAAGAAGTGAGTGGAGAGTAAATGATTAAACTGAATTCTAGAGCTATTGTCATTACTATTATTATTATTCCGGTGAATGTCTTCGGGGGTCCTTTCCTACCTTAAGTTTGCTCATGGTGATGGAAATCACACCTAAAATTTGGAATGGATGCGTGTTTTCTCAGAATCATTTAAAGAATGGATGTAGGTGTCTTGGGTTTTTAAATAACCTCTCTAAAAGATTGTGAGCATGGGAGAAATAGCAATCTTGAATGATTTAGGAAAAGCCCAGCAGCAGAGATTCCATTTTAGCTCTAAGATTCTACAGTGACAATGTTCTTTTGATTCTCAAAAAAAGTTTTAAATGGCACTCCTAAGCTTTTGTGGGACTTATATCATCATATGTCTAATTAGTCATCCAGCTTCAATAGGTGGCTCCAAGCTTTTAATTAATTAAATGGTATTTGAGTAGCTGACTGGTTGGATGTTGGCCAGATACCTGTGTCTTAAATAAAAGGTCAGATTTCTTCACTGAGTAGCCATGGCTATTATTAACTCTAAATGAGATAAATTGGCAAATCCATATAAGGGCACCTGCTACTAGAAATTGCTCAACTTCAAAGAAAGTGTTGTGAAACACAGATACTTTAATAAAATGAACTGGGTGCATATGAATAGATAAACGCCCTCAAATACACATTCACTTGCTGTAGGAAATAATAGAATCATAATAAAGCATTTTTATGTCTGATATCTCACTTGATCCCAGTATGGTCAGCAGAAGAGAAAATATTGTTTCAGTTTTATGAATAAGAAAACTGAGGTTTAGAGACTTATGATTTAACCATTACTCAAATCAAAGAACAGACTGGAATCAAAGATGATTTTAGCGTAGGTTAGAAACAGATACCCTCTACTTCAAACCTCTCATTATGTCAATGAAGACGAGACTCAGATATAACCGCCCTTGCTCAAAAACATGGGTTAGCATGAAGTAGAACCAAGAACAGACCTTGTCGACTATGTTAGTAGCTGAGATTCAGCTTCTTAATTAATGTATAAAACAGAACAAAATAAAAATCTAGAACCTAAAACCCGCCTTAGAATTCATCTGTGCAAGGACACATTTTACTGCTAAGGATTCTAAGAATAGAAGAGAATAAGTTCATTTCCAGACTTAACCCAGTAATAGGCTCAAAACACAATCCTCTCAATTTAGTTTCTTTTAAAATTATGTATCTATACACACTCAGTCTATTTCAACCATTTGAATGACTTGGGTTCAAATTTCACAAGCCTAAATGAACGCTTTGCCATAGTTTATAAAGAAAGAAAATAGTTTTAATCCAGTGACAAGAATTTTCATGAACTCCTGAGGCATTGGCAGAGTTTTTCTTGCAAAAAATGATGTCTTGTGGAGGTTTGTGATGTGCTTACTATTAGAAATTTACTCCTCAAGTTTTAATGTGTCAAAGACTCATAATTTTAGAATTCAGAACTCTCCTTTAGCAAATACTAAGTGGAATGGAATAAGAAAACGTGATACCATATGTTTCTAGCCAAGATATTAAACATCACTTTTGGTAGCTCATGCCAAGAGAGGTTTGATGCAGAGAATTGGTTACACAAGTGTTGGAAGGAATGGAGAAGCAAACACAGAGTACCTGGAAGCTGCTACCATGCTTGTGCTGGATCTCATGAGCCAACAAGTGCTTCTCAGCAGCTGGAGAAACTTCTTTGACCTTTCACTCCTGTTAGACTGAGAACTATTCCTGGTGAAATCCCTGAAGTGTGCATTTCAACAGTGCTGGGCCAATATTTGCAAATCTCTCAGCTCCTCCCATTTTCCAAACTTCTGCCCACATTTCTCAATGTTAGAACTTAAAAGAAAGTTGGCCCTGAGGCCACTAGCTTGGCAAAGTGTCTCAGAAATATAGTTTACAGGCTTCTAACCCTTTCACCCCAGGGGGAAATAGAGAATGATATGGAGTCAAGAACATTTAAATCATACACGATTTGACATTTGGTAAATAGTTTTTCAGTGTAAAGCTACCTGGAAGATTACAGAGACAAAAGACGTGCTTTCTGTGTATGAACTAAATGGAGGAGAAAAATAATTGAGGGACATGGTACGTATGTCCAAGGGAGAGAGGCTGAGTAGAATCAAAGCTGTTGGTATGTCCTGTCATGACTGAGGTAAATTTAAAAGACATGACACTGGGTGTTCAGGACTTGGTTCATACGGGTCATATGGATAGAAGCTCCCAATCCATATTCCCTTCCCTTAGGACAGTATCAAATGCTTTAAGAGAGATACTATTGTCACGTAATATAATTTCCTAACTAAACTCACGTGGAATCCATATCTAATGTGACTGTTGTGAAAATTAATATGGTAATGGAGATACCATTCTAAATGCATAATACATGGTCAGTAGACGCTCAGTCACCTCGTGGTCCCCACCACTTGGGGTGTGTATGATTCAGCTTAAAATCACCGTGTTGCATGGAGTGTCCCTAGAAGGGGTTAGAATCACGTCTTCTTTTCCCACCGCCTCAACCACTCACACATGAAATTGCTAGAATCATTATCTGTGAAAATTTAAAGTTTATTGTCAGTCTTCTGATTTGACCAGGTTTTGGTATTATCAATGCATATTAAAAAGAAATTAACATCTGTATGCTGAATATCGGAGATAATTACAATATTCTTTCATTTAGAGCATTTTAAGTTATAAAGAGCAATCACTTATTGGTTTAAGACTTTAGGGTTTGCCTCAGATATTATTTATACCAAAAATAAAAGTCTTAGATGCATAGTCTTTGAAATGCATTATGTGAGCAATTCAAATTAATCTGTGGTAATTTGTCGAGAATATTACGGAATGATAAATGTTGACAATTTTTAACAAAGGTTAAAAACAGTTTAATTATTAGTGTTAAGAGATACAAACATAATCTTAATACATTTGCTAATCATTATTTCTTCCCATTTATGTTTAGTTCACGTTTAACAAGCACATTGACTTAAGGCTGATTAGTTCTTTGATACAATAAATGTTTATTGGACACTCAGAGTATGCAAGGCACTGAACTAAAAGTCTACAATTCAGAGATGAGAAGACACTGTTCTGGTTTTCAAAAAGCTTGAGTTGAATGGGAAAAACAATTGTAATATAAAGCATCATTCCTTGAATTGATCTGTGCATAAAGTACAGGGGTGATATAGGGGAGAAGCAATTAAATTTCTTAAGACATATTGAGAAAAATTGTAATAACTCTGAGAACTAGGTATTATTATCACCATTCTATGAATATTAACAACAATGGTTTAGAATTACAATGCAATCACTGACATGATCTTTGGAAGATTTTCCTTAACTGATACTTAATAGAGATTGTATTAAGTAAATTTGGAACTGTTTCCTTTTTTAAACTGATTATAGATTTTGTGAATGTAACTTTAATTCACCACACTACTAATCATCTTTCTTTATGGTGTGGAGAACATATTAGCTTCATATGTATCAAAGCACTAGTACCAATTGTTATGGGCTGAAATGTATCCCCTCAAATTAATATGTTGAAACTCTAAGCCCCAGTGGGACTATATTCCAAAACAGAGCATTTAGGGAATTGTATCAATGAAGTTAAATGAGATAATATGAGTAGGGCCCTAACATCATGTGCTTATAAGGATATACTGGTGTCCTTTTAAGGAGAAGAAAGAGACACCAGCACTCTCTCCTATTGCAGGCGCAAGAAGAAAGTTTTCTGTTTTGGGGTCTTTTTTTTTTTTTGAAGACACCAGTTTATTTCTGGGAAAAGAAGAGAGAAGGCAGCTATTTACAAACCAGGATGAAGAGTCCTTACCAGAAGCCGAATTTGCCAACACCTTGATTACAAACTTCTAGCATCCAGAACTCTGAGAAAATGAATTTCTGTTGCTTGTCACCTAGTCTGTGACATTGTGTTATGAAGGCCTAAGCAGACTAACACACCAATAATAATATGAAGCAGATGAACTTGGACTAATTTTCCTTGGGGAAGAACAAATCCATATCTCTTGTCCTTTGGGGAAAAGCCACCTCCTTTAATAACCCCTGTGTTCTGGGAGAAGATGTGGGTGAGTTTGCACCAGAATCTGCGAGCCTCCTGGGAAGTTTGGGGCCTCAGTCCACAACTTCCCTTTGAGATTTAATGTTATAGAATTTCTCAATGAATTAAAATGCCCTCCTGGACTGAACCAATACCAGGGTTGCTCAGGATGATTTAAACCCAACTGGAAGGAAGTTTGCAGGTTTCATCTTTCTCACTAGAATTCTAGAGAAAAACATGTAGCCCGTGAAGGAAAACTTTCAAAATATAGCCATTATAGATTTTCAAATTCTAGCTACCTTTGTTAGTGTAGGTTAGGAAGAGATATATGACTTTCAAAGTTGCCTTTTCTTTTGTTTGTTTATTTTACTTTTTTTAGTATAGTTTACAATGTGTCAATTTCTGCTGTATAGCATAAAGTTTCAGTCATACATGTATATACATATATTTGTTTTCATTTTCTTTTTCATTATAGATTACTACAAGATATTGAGTATAGTTCTCTATGCTATTCAGAAGAAACTTATTGTTTATCTATTTTATACATAGTAGTTAGTATCTGCAAATCTCAAACTCCCAGTTTATCCCTTCCTACCTCCTTTCCTCCCTAGTAACCATCAGTTTGTTTTCTATGAATAAGTCTGTTTCTGTTTTGTAAAAGTTCATTTATTTTTGTTTTTGTTTTTGTTTTTTTAAGATAACAGATGTATGGTATCATATAGTATTCTTCCTTCTCTTTCTGGCTTACTTCACTTAGAATGATGATCTCCTGGTCCATCCATGTTGCTGCAAATGGACTTATTTTATCCTTTTTATGGCTGAGTAGTAGTCCACTGTATAAATATACCACAGCTTCCTTTTTGTCATCTATGAATGGATATTTAGGTTGCTTCCATGTCTTGGCTATTGTAAATAGTGCTGCTATGAACATTGGGCTGCATGTATTTTTCGAATTAGAGTTCCTTCTAGATATATGCCCAGGAGTGGGATTGCTGGTTCATTAGCTTCTGAGGACTCTCCAAACTGTTTCCCATAATGGCTGCACCAAACTACATTCCCACCAACAATATAGAAGGGTTCCCTTTTCTCCACAGCCTCTCCATCATTTATCGTTTGTAGGCTTTTTAATAATGGCCATTCTGACTGGTGTGAGATGATACCTCACTGTAGTTTTAATTTGCATTTTCTGCACTTACAGAGATCTGAGCTTGTTAGGGCAGTTGGCACAGATCTGGCTTTGTGGATCCAGTTTTTGAGACTGAAATTCTGTGTGAAACAAAGGCAGCTAAAAAGCTAGAACTGCAAGTAAGCTGTTCACATTTCCTTCCCAATATTCTCTGCAAGCAGGACTGCTTTGTTTTTTACAAAGAAGGAAGGAGGTAAAGGAAAGAGAGAGAGGTAGTATTAGATTTCCTGGTAAATTAGGCATTCGCCCAAGTGATTGATGGGAGAAATAGATCTTTTTAAAATGTGACAATATTGATATTCTAGTCTAGTGGCTTAGAGCTTGCAGATTCTCATATGTAGCAGAGCCCTAAAAACTAAAATTAAAAAAAAAAAAAAACCATGGTCATGCTTGTAAACAGAGAATTCACAGAAAGAGAGAGAAGCTAAGTGTTGAAGTGTTAAAATATGTCCACTGATTCTTTGATGCTCTTCCCTTCAGTAGATGAAGTTTAATTCTCTTCTCCCTGTGTGCAGACGGGTCCTAGTGACACACTTTTAATGAACAGCAATAGGTTTGACTGAGTGACTTCCTTCTAACGAATAAGAGCAGGAGCGTTGGTGTGTCACTTTCAATACCAGGTTACAAAAAGACCATAGCTCCTGCCTTGCTCTGGGGGAAATCAGATTGTGAGCAGCCTTCTGGAGAGTCCCACATGGTAAGGACCTGAAGCCTTTGGCCAGTGGCCACATGAGTGAGCTCAGAAGCAGATGACACCTCAGCCCCTCCAGAGATTGCAGCCCTGGCCTATAGCTTGGCTGAAACCTCATGAGAGATCTTGAGACAGAACCAACCCAGCAAAGTTGTTGCCTTCAGATTCTTGACTCTTAATACTGCCTAAGTTAATAAATGTTTTTTTTTTTTTCAGCTGCTAAGTTTTGGGGTATATTGTCACACCAAGTATTTATGTACTGATTATAGTTCCAACAGTATTGGGGAAGGAAAGTATCCCCCACACTACCAAGCAATGCTCCAGACCCCAGCTGGGTGTTGCAACATTTCAACTCAGTTCTGACACATCTACCCAGAGACAGCATCAGATTCCACAGGTTAAGGGTTTAGTCCTACAAGACTCCTCTGCCCGCTAACTTCAGCCTCCAGTCACAAGCCCAGGGTGTCACCTGACCAACTGGCTATAAATCAGAGGTTCCCACAACCCCTTCTTTGGGTTTGATGAATTTGCTAGAGTGCTCAGAGAAACATTTTATTTACTAGGTCACTTTTTTGTCCTAAAAGGATAAAGCTCAGGAACAGCCAGATGGAAGAGACACATAAGGCAAATATGGGGAAAGGGCATATAGAGCTTCATGACCTCTTAGGGTGCTCCACTCTCCCCACATCTCCAAGTGTTCACTACTCCAGATGCTCTGTGAACCCTGTCCTTTGAGATTTTATGGTGGCCTTATTACATGGGCACCATTGATTGAATCATTAGCCTTCATAATTGGTGATTAAACTCAATCTACAGCCCCTCTCCCTTCCCTGGAGCTGGTGGGATCCAGGGGACTGGAAGTTCCAACCCTCTAATGACATGGTTGGTCCCACTGGCAACCAGTCCCCCTTCTTCTTTCTTCAGTCCCAAAATTCACCTCACTTATATAACAAAAGACAGAAGACTTTATTGTTCTCTCTTAGTAAATTCTAAGAGTTTTAGGACTTTTGTGCCAGAGATAGGGGATGAAGACTAATAATATATATTTCTTATTACAAATCACAATGTTACAGAGTTAAATAATTTATACATTATTTAAATATTACAGTCAGACTTATTAGATATTAGAGAAATACAAAATCAAACAACAAAGTCAAGTTACTTCTTTAACATTAGAGTAGCCACATTTTAAAAATAATACTTACCAGTATTTACCAGGGTATACACTACTGATGGGTATTTAATCAAAACACTCTGTTTGGGGACTACTTTTCCAATTTACTACCCAAAAAAAATGAAACATACATATCTTTGATTCAGTGGTTCTGCTTCTAAAAATCTAACCTAAGGTGTATTTGTAAATGTCCAAAAGGGTACATTTTTGCATCATTGTGTGTAGTAGAAAGAAACAATTGTGTAACAATCACTTACGATGTGTGAGGCACTGTCCTTAATCCTCATAAGAGTCTATGAGATAAGCTCATTTTTTAACCATTATTTTATAGATAAGGGAAACTGCATGCACAGAAGTGAAATAACTTCCTTGAGGTCACAAAGCTACTAATTAGCAGAGCAGAGATTTGAAGCTATGCTCTTATCAGTTACTAGGGGCTGCCTCTCATAAAATGAAACATTTTGAATATATTCTAATAAGATAATGAATAAATAAGTAATGCACTCTAATTATGGACAACTGTATGAATGTTAAAATAAAAAGTTCTATGTACAATTTGATGAAATGTCAGAAATTATTTTCTTCCGAGTTAAACTACATATCAAGTATTGCTAATGCAAACGCCTGAAGCTGTTAAGCAGGCGATGCTAATGAAGAGAGTTGCCTGGGCCGCTCCAGCCAATTGGCACTGTGTGGAGCAGGGGTCCATTAACTCTAAATTTTCTGATTTTTCTTTTTTTCCAAGAGAACCCACGAACATTTGATTTTTTTTTTAATGTGAAATCTTGCCATATGAAACACGTGACAACAAATTAATTTTTTTAGATGCTAAAGCCACATATAATATTTCTGATTGCAGACACCACCCACAGTATTCCAGGTTGAGATCACCCTATAAATTAACAACAATAGATTAAGAGGCGTTATTCAAAACCACCTGACAAACTCCCCTGAAACATCACTGAATTCATTATCATACCTATAACGAAAGATGTCTTAGTCAAAGAAGTATTAGCCAGCCACTGACACTTGGAAAAGCAGAGCGAAGGAAGCGACGCGTCCCAGCAATCTCAGTACAAGTGCTGCCCATCCCAAGAGTCAGTCTATCAAATTTTGATATCCTGGCCTCGGTATTGCCCTGGGGCAGAGCGGCTGAGAACGTGGACCCTTGAGACAGGCTCCGAGTGCTTGACTCCCACTTCGCTCTGCCACTTACTAGTTACTCAATCTCTCTGTGATTCAATATCTCTATTTGTAAAACAGCAATTAGAATTGTTTGGACCCCATTGAAATGCTGGGAGAAAGTAATGGCTGAACAAATATTTGCAATTATTACTGTGGAGGCGAAGCATTTGATTACCAGAGCCTGGGGCCAGAAACCATGCTTATCATTTAGCAATCTTTGTGCTGATTTCATGCTCGCAAAACAACTCCTGATTATAATAGACTTGTGTACAATGGAAGAATGTCTTGACCTGAGCATGTGGGAGCAGACACTGTGGTAGTTAGAGATTTTAGTATAAATTAAGAAATTGCTGTTTGGATTAAAGTACTTTACTCTCTCATGAGTTCAGTTATCATGAATTAAGTTGTCCAGGATTTGATGATATCTAAAACTAAGACATTGGTTTTCTGGGTCCTAAACCATGGTGAGTTTACAAAGATAAACGCCAACCAACAAGAACACTTGGCATCTAGGCAATTGAAATGTTTTTTTCATTATTAAGACTTTTCTTTCAAACGTTCTCCCTGAAACCGTAATAAAAGAATTATGTCTTTCTTCTTTGTTTGATGAAGAGAGACATTAGCTCAGTGTTTGACAAAAAGTGTTCAACAAATATAAATCAGGTGAATGAATTAAAAATGAATAAACGATGCCAAAGCAGATTTCTTTGTATCAGACTCTTTGTTGCCATTTACCTTGTTTCAATCAAAGAGTTACTTAGAGACATATTTCTGAATCATTGATGGTCACCTTTAATTAAGTTCCAAGTATTAAATATTTTAGTGTGTCTTTTACAATTGGAGCAGGAGTTGGAGAGTGGAAAATGAGGATTGGAAGAAAGGAAAGGCAACGAGCATTTTGAGAGAACATCTTTCATTCAGTTGAGAGGAAGGCGTTACAATAATGATGTATATACACAGCCAGCTGTGGCCACAGCAGGTTTATCTTTCTGCCATAAAAATCAACAAAATAGGATAAAATATATGAAACAACTCTTTTCAGGCTTTGGGAAAAAAAGAAAAGAAAAACAGCATACAGCTCTAGTTCCTGAAAGAAGGATAACTCCTGAACTGAGTCCCAAGTTCACCCTAGTGATCTGCCCGGGGAACTTCTCAAACTGCTGCATGGGGAGGAAGAGCCCCAAAGATGGCAACAAACCTGCTGGGCAGAGCAAACAGGGAGTCCACTCTGGAGCTATTGACACTGCTGTATTCCATGGCACAGGGTAGCAGAGATGAGGGAGCTGCACAGAGAAGGAGCCTTGGAAATATGCATGGTGATTCCTCCAGGTATTTGGCTAAACACAAAGGAATGCTGTGCAAGGCTTGACTCCACAGACCAGGCGCAGAAAAATGGAGGGGAGGATGACAGCAGAACAGAGATTCCGGAAGTAGCCCGATGTTGGGAGCAATTGGATTTCCAAATGGCTAGTGAAGAATCTTCAGAAAGGCCACGCCCTGACAATAAGAACCAAGTTTAAGAGCAGTAGTCCCTTCAAACTGGTCCTCAGAACAGCAGCCTTAGCATTGCGTGGGAACTTGTTGGAAATGCTAATTCTCTGACACCAACCTGATCTCTTGAATCAGGAACTCTGGGGGTGGGATCCAGCACTCGGTGGATCAAAGGAAAATCCACAAGGAAATTAGAAAATATTTAAAAATGAATGGTAATGAAAACACCACTTAATCAAAATTAGCTAAAACCATGAGCTATAAAATTTATATATTTAAATGTTTATGCTGGAAAAAAGAAGAGGTTTGAAATTAATATTTTAAGCCTAACCTGAAGATGATAGAGAAGGAAGAATAGTTTAAACCAAAAGTAAATAAAAGGACACAATAATCATGGTAAGACTGAAAATCAATAAGATAAAGAACAAATGATGGGAAAAAATTAATAAGGCCAAAAGTGGATTTTTTGAAAAGATGAATAAAACTGAAAAATCTTTTAAAAAATTGATCAAGGAAAAAGAAAAACACGGTATCAGCAATGAAGAAAAGGATGTTGCTTTAGAGCCTCCAAACAATAACGAGATAACAAAGAAATACTGTGAATAAAGGTATATGAATACGTTTAGGTAGTTTAGTTAAACTCATTGAAGAACACTAATCACTCAAAGATAATTCAGTCAGATTGTATCTATGCATCTAAAAACAGTGAAATACTGAGGTCGCATCTCAAACTGGTATTGTGATCAGGTTGTCAGATTAGTAGACGACTTCCTAAAATAGTCATGATGAAAGACACTTATTGAGATGTGTTAGTCTTAACACGTGTGTTAATTTAACCTGCTGTTATCCTTGCCTTAAAGAATTTGCAGAATCCCTCAGCATCTTGCAGATGCACATGGTTAAGCCTTAACATATAAGCATCAGATGACCCTTCTGTCCTCTTTCCTGATTAGTTTAGATAAAAGAGTGGTGGGAGAAAAAAATAGAACATATAAATAGAAGTAGATTTGGTAAAAATAAATAAATGAAAATGCAGACTTCCCCACAAGGCCAAGGCGTTTTCACTGACAGATTCTAACCAAATAGCATTACTCTTATACAAACTTTTCAGAAGATGTTAGTGGAAAGATCACTTCCCACCTCACTTTATGAGACCAGAATAATCCTGATGCCAAAATTCAGTCAAATGTATTCCAAGAAAAGAAAACTACAGAACATTTATCTCTCATGAAAAGATACACAAAACTCCTTAACAATGTATCATCAATACACATCCAACAGTATGTAAAAAGGGTAAGACATAGCGAGGTTCATCCCAATAACAAAATGTCAGTTTATTATTTTAAAAAATCAGTACAAACAATCAATCATATTAATAGAAAGGCAGGACAAAAGTCATATGATATCTTAATATCTTAATGGAAAAGTATTTGACAAAATCCATTCATGATTAAAAACTCACAGCAAACTAGGAAAAAAGGAAAAAACCTACAGCTAGCATAAAACTTAATTGTGAAATATTGAACTCCTGTCACTTAACATTAGGATTAGGGTAAGGATTTCTGCTCTCACCACTTTTATTCAACATTGTATAGGAGGTCCCAGCAAATTCAATTAGGGGAGAAAAAAAAAAGGCCCAATGAGGAAGTACATGACTTAAGGTTTAGAAAGGAAGACATGAAAGTGTCTTTATTGACATATAGTATGATTGTTTAGGTCGAAAATCCAAAAGAATATACAAAGAAGCTGGTAGACTATAAATAAGTGAGTTTAACAAGTTTGCAGATACAATGGCAATGTGCAAATATCTATCTGGTGTCTATAAGCTCACAACAAACAATTTGAAAATAACATTTAATAAAACAACCCCCAGCCTGAAAGCTAGAAAACATTGCTGAAAAGAATGAGTTAAAAAAAAAAAAACTAAATAAATGGGGAATATGCAATATTCAAGACCCAATATTTTGAAGATGCTAATTTCATCTCTAGATTCAACAAAATCTTAATACAAAATCAGGCTTTAAAATATAATCAAAGAACTCAAATTAAAAGTTTATAGGAAATGAAAAAAACCTAAAGTAGCCAAAACGATTTGAAAGAAGATAAAGTTGAGGAATTTATCATTGTTGATTTCCAAACTACTATCCAGCTACAGAAATCAAGACAGTATGACATTTACATACAGACAGACAAATGAATCAGTGAAACAGAGTAGACCCATGCGTAGTGTATGATCAATGTTTTTTTTTTTTCCCAGAAAGGTGCCAAAGAATTTCAATGCAGGAACAAAAATCTATTCTACAAATGATGCTGAAGCAGTTGAATGTCAAATGGGGAATATGAATTTTGACCTCTATAGCATTCACAAAAGAATAGTTTGAGATGTTTTATAGATTAAATTTAAGAGCTGAAATTATGAAGCTTCCAGACACAAACTTAGAGAAACATTTTCATGACACTGGGGCAGGCAAAGATTGCTTAGGATATTAACAGCACTAACCAAAAGATAAAAGGGATAAGTTAGATTTCATCAGACTTTAAAACATTGCTCATTGAAAGACATTTTTATGAAAATAAGCAAGTTGTAAAATGGGGGAAAACATTTGCAATACTTTTATCTGCCCCCCAAGCCCTCATAACAGAGCAATAAAAAGACAAATGACTCAATTAAATAATGTGCAAAAATCTGAACAAATATTTTCCAAAGAAAAATAAAAGCATGTCTATTATGTAATGAGAGTTCAACATCATTAGTCATCAAGAAAAAACAAATTAAAATCAACAAATACCATAAAGGCTACAATTCAAAAGAATGGCAACACCAAATGTTAGCAAGGATATTGCTGGTGGGATTTTAAAGTGGTAAAGTCACATAGGAAACGAGCGATTTCTTTTTATGTTCAGCACATCCCTACCCTATAACCCAGCACTTTCATTCCAGGTATTTATACAAGAGCAATGAAACTACATGACCAGGAAAATATTTACATTTGAATATAAGCTTTATTCATAATGGCTCCAAGCCAGAAACTACACAATGTCCATCTCACAGAAAAATGGATAAACAAATTACAGTATATTTCTACAATAGAATAATACTCTGCAATTAAAAGGTTATAAACTTCTGATATTTGCAATAACAAAAATCAATTTCAAAACATTATTTTAAGAAACAGTAGACACTCACCAAAAAGTATATAATGATTGATTCCATTTATGTGAAGATCAAGAATAGATAAGATTAAGTGCCTTTCACATCAGAGAAATTCACTGGGAATGTGTAAAAGAAAATTTTCTGGAGTGAAGAAAATGATTCTCATCTTTACTGGGTTTTGAATTACACAAATTCAAACTTTTGTCACAACTCATCAGCCTTAGGATCTATGCTTTTTACCGTATGTAAATTACCCCTCAATGAAAAAAACAAGTCACAGGAGGACAAAAGTAATATATTGGACTACTATCCAAACAAAAGAGGCAAAAAACTGGAATGATTTTTTTAAAAGATTAAGATATGTGAATATAAAGTAGAAAGGTAGAAGATGAGAAATAAGAATAAATGGAAAGAGTGTATGCAGTTTATAATAAGATGCACAAGCTAAGATTTATTGAGTGCCTATTACATATGCACTTTGTAATATAAGCACAGCATCTTTTACATATTGATTATTATTTTTATTTTACAGATGACAATGGAGGCCCTGAGAAAGTCTAAAGCCACAAGGTAGAAAGTTATCAGAATAGGACTTAAACCAGGGACTAGAAGAATGGTGGATCTTGAGGCTGAACTTGGACATAGACATTTCAATTTGTCTGCTTGGTATTGTAAAAAAGAAAATTGAAGTAAATATTTAGATTGTGACATTTCCATAAAAACCTGAATTTCTGGAAAATGCTGAAAAAGTGGAAAATCTGAGATTTGAGGTCTGTGTCCCCACATGGAAAAGAATCATCTGAAGCTCAGTATCAAGCAGATGGCCTCCTTAAATGGGGCTTAAATATAACATGTTACTGGCCTGATCCCTGTGGGCATTTGAGTGATACCTGATTTATGACTATGTTTGTCTGACTTCAGGACCAGAGAGGACGTATATAATAATACGGTGTTGCACATTAAAGTGGGAGGGTGGTCAAAAGATCATACGCATAAAGAACCCATGATTTAGGACCTAAGGGATTTGTGTTCACTGAGAGAGAGCAACAAAACCTGGTCATGCCACAAGCAATATACTATAAAAGGGAAAAGTCAAAAAATGAAATTAAAAGAGAGAGAGAGAGACTTCTCCAAAAGAAAAGTCCATTTTATAGCAACTAATACCCATTGGATGCTTTTCCAACTTATGGGGATGCTGTACTATAATAGAGAAACTCACAGAAGATAAATTAATTTCTCAAGATATCTTGACTGATGTTGAAGAATAATCTTCATCTGGGATAAGAAGTGAGATTAGACCCTGAGCAGTGAGGACCGATGTGATGAAGAATTGGAAGGAGGAAATCTGTAGCCCTCTTAGAGCACTAGGTCTGTGTCTCCTTCTCTATAAAATAAAAGCACGAGACTCATTGATCCACACAGCCCTTTTTAGTTCCAGCATTCTTTGGCTTACTGAATTAGGATGACATTAAAATATGGCCTGGTACCCCAACAGTGCTTGTCTGGTATTTTCATTGTATGCATACAAGTGCCTCCACCCAGAGTACAAAGTGGGAAGTGTTCTCCTTCTCAGGTCACTCACTTCAACTCAACATGGCTGCAGCTGCACTTAAATCCCTGATTCTTCCTTCCTCCTTTCTAATCTACTACCCCAGTTAAAACAATTTAACACATACAGAGCCTTGTAGGTCCTACATAGTCTTTATAATAAGAAGGATGATTCTGAGATGTTAAAAAAAAAAGTTTATTAATTAAATATATGTAACACATCTAAAGCTGGAAAGGGAGGAAAACAGGATAAATTGATGAATTAGAATCAATTTGAAAATAGAATCTGATCTGACTTTTCACCAAATGTACTTTTAGGTTAAACGTATTAGCCTATCCTTGATTTGGCATAATGTTTTCTACAGCATGTTAATACAAGATTTTCTTTGGCTTGTACTTGGATCCGGTATTAATATTACAAAGATTAGCTGTTGCTTTAGAAATGAAAGCCTCGTTCAGTCCTATCCAAGCTCTGCTTAATAAGTTCCATTATCCTTATTTCAACTCTCTAGGGCTCTTTTTATTTGTTTATTTTTTAACCTACACAATGGGAATCACAGCATTCTGTGAACCCTGCTTCACAGTATGTGTGTGTTACATGAAATCAAATTAACCTGGCACAATGCCTGTCATAGAGTAGGTTTTCAATAAATAAATTTCAAGTTTAATCTCTAGATTACTCTGAGGCCTGTGGTATTGGTTACAGAGGCTGTTTCCTGACTCAGAATGCTAAGTTGTTGCCTCTAGCTCTCTGCCTGGAACAGCACGCCCTTCCTTATTCTTTCTGCACCAATTGGCTCACCAAACTGGAAACATCAGTATGTGCCTTTGGGACCACCATACTCCAGCTTTTCCTTAATGATAACTTACAAAATGTCAATTGCAATGAAAAATAATGTTCAAGCCTCCCATGAAGGGAAGCGTTTTCTCACATCATTAGACTAAAAATCTCTCCAAAAAAGATTTGTTTCCTGGATTTCATTGTTCACAGATTGGAGAATGAAAACATCTCTGTGAGAGGTGAAGAAGAGACAGCTACCTTAAACCATCAGGGAGGGGGTGCGTGGAATTTCACTTGTTCATTAAATCATCCAATTAACAATATTTACTGAGTCCCTACTGTGGAGAAACATTATTTGTGTTCTGAGAATATAAGAAATAAGACAAAAGAAAGATCCCTGATTTTATTTACAAAAGAGAAAAGTAAGTGGACAAATAAAGACTATAGATATTGAATGAGGTAGCAGTGGGATAGGTTTTAAAACAGACAGTTGTATCAGTCAACCATGGTCACAAAAATGCTGCATAACAGGCTACCCTAAAACACAGTTACTTAAAACAAATAATTTAATTCTCTTCATATCTCTGTAAATCAGCCAGCATGACCCTGCTTTAAACTCAGGAGGCTTTGCTTCACCTGAAGTTTTGCAAGTCAACTGATTTGGAATTGCTTCATGTTTCTTCTCATTTTGGGACCACCCAGGAAAACTTCTTCTCTCGGCAATGGCAGAAGAGCAAGACAGCAAGCCCCACGCTGCAAACTCATAGCAAGTCCTTGTTTTCCTTATGTCTACTAGCGTCCCATTGGCTAAAGAAAGCCTCATGGCCGAAGCCATGGTCAAAGAGTAGGGAAGTATGTTCTATCCACTCTGGTAGGAGGCAGGGAATGAGTATATTCCCTGCCTCCTACCAGAGTATATGAGAATGAGCTGAACAGTCACCTAATTACAACATTCATTAAAGATCTCTGAAGGAAAAGTTTGGAGGTTTAGGGAGATGCCAGATGACCAGTGTGCTTGCAATATACAGACAGAAGGGGAGAATGGTAGGGTCTGACAGCAGGGAGGCGGAAGGCCACTCAGGATAATACAATATAATAATACCATCAGGAATTTGTTCTAAATATAACAGGAGAACTTCAGAGAGTTTTAAACAGAGAGTAATAAGAATAGATTTACATTAACAAACCAAAACAAAACTTCTCTGTGTGATGACTACATTGAAATGGATCGGGATTTTGGTAGGATACTGTTGAAGTGACTCACTGCATTTCAGGGGAGCGATGATAGCTTGGACCTGGGACGTAGATGGTGATAATGGGATGATGACTAGGACCTGGGTGGTGATAATGGAGTAAGGAAAAGTACTCAGAATATATTTTGCCACAGACCTGCGCCCTGGAAAGTTTTGATAGCTTGAAAGTGGTAGAGCGAGAAGGGGAAAAAAAAATTCTAGTTTTTTGATCTGTGCAATTCAGTGAATGATGGTCCTAGTAACTGAAATAAAGAGCACTAAGGGAGGAGGATATTTTTAGAAAGGTGTTTGAAGGAATCAAAAGTTTTATTTTGTAGGCTCAGGGCATCATCATCCGTGGGTAGGAACCCTGTTGCTCTGGAAACGGCAGCAAGCCTGGCTGAAGGTCCTTGTCCTGGACCAGGACACGGAGTCCTTGTCGGGTCCGCGGAGGGTCGGGGGCGGGGACGTGTCCTTTGTGAAGGGCGACGGCACGAGCATCTGCGCCTCCCTGTTGGTGCTCAGCAACCCTGAGCTCCAGGGAAGCCCTCCTCGTCCTGCAAGACCAGGAGTTGTTCTAGACAGCCTCTCATCCCTCTTCATCACACTGTGATGGGATTGACCTGTCTCCCCTACCAGAATGTGCACTCCACGATGGATGGGAGGAATCACGCTGTCTCGCGCACCAGTTGTAGCCTTGGCAACTAGCACAATGCCAGGCACATAGAAGATACTCGAATAGACACGCGAATGAATGAACAGTGTGCCCCTGATTGGTTTGGAGCCAACAGCTCAGGAAGCCTTGGCTAAAAAAGAGCTTGACAAGGAAACAGCGCGTTTCCTCCGACCTGCTGCTCCGCCTGCTCCCAAAGCTGCCATCTTCCTGCCTCAGTGTCTTTGAGCTGTACTTGGAAGACTCTTTAACCAAAATTCAGCAGACACGTATTGATACCCAACTCAGAGTCTGGTGAGGAATAAATGAGATCTTGCAGGAAAAGCAATTAGCGTAATGGACACGTGGTAAGCCCTCAATAAGTAAATGTTAGCCGCAATTAACTCTGAGGATGAAATCTTGCTTTTCAAGACCAAATTCACCTGTTCCGGTCACTCTGTACCTTTCTCTTGCTGCTGAATTAACCACCCCGTCATCTCTGTCCCAGGCCTCTTTCTTATGCAGGTGCTTTTACAGCACCTCGCGCACTGTAATAAAGTTACTGGTCTCGGAGATGCTTGCAGATCTTATCATCTATGTACTATTATCCCTATTATAACAGTCCTCCTCCCCTCACTGCAATAATTGTTTTGTTAAAAAAAAAGTCTCTCCTTACCTCAAAAAAAAAAAAAAAGTTTTATTTTGGACAGTAAGTTTACCTAATGATCCTCCAAGTAGAGCTGCTGAGGATGTGATTGGATACAGACCGTGGGTAGTCAGACATGCAAATTGGGGGGTTATTAGGGAATAGACAGTATTCACAGCCCTGAGATTTAATGAGATCACCAGGGAAAGAATCTAAACTGAAGAAAATAATAAGACCAAGGAGTACTAATAATATAAACCAATATAAACAATTATGTTCCAAATTCAGCATCTAATATCTTCTTAAGGTAAAGAAAGAAAAAGAGTTTCCCTGACTCTGCTCTGGTAATGGTAACTCGGGTACGTTTGTTCTGCTTTGGGTATTACAGAAATTTGCTTAGATTTTGTAACCAAAAAAAGAGGGGGAAACTTTTCTTTCAATGAGAACTCATCTCATTTTTTCAGTCTAAATAATTAAACTCTAATTTGCGAAACTAACAAAAATAAAAGAACAGAATTGTTAGGAACAGTTTTTTTCCTGTAATGCTTTCATTTCGCATTGCCTCCAAAAAGGAGGCTTAGGAAGACAATTACTTGAGCTTTACACATAGTGGTGGGTGGTGATTTTGTGGCCATATTAATATTTTCTTTGATATGAGAAACAAGATTATAAGTGGGATCAGCAGTAACTACAATGTGTAGCATCCTTAGTTAAATATGGCAACTCATTAACGTACGAATCCCAGGCAAAGCTTATGTTATCGTTGGAGTGTAAGCTGCAAAATATGCTTTGACTACAGAAATCCATCAACAATTTTTCCACGTTAATTACCTATAAAGATTCAGGAGCAGAGACAGGAAGAGCCAAAGGGAAATGAGCTGGGAATTTATAGAGATTATGAGCAAAGCATGGTTACACATAGTTTGGAAAACTGGACATTTGGTTTACATTTACCTAAGTCTTCAAGGATTGGATTATATGCATTTTGTGTGTAAGATAGTGCATGGAGGTGTGGGTCTGTGCATGCACATAATTGTTTGTATGTCTAGAAAATGGACCTTAATTGAACAGAAAAATCAATTGAGTTTACAAAGAGACTGGCATCATTGTTTGTTCAGATGAGTCAGAGTTACAGTTCCAAACCAGAGACTCACTGAGAGGAATAGAGTAAACCGGCAAATTATCCTAAGCCCTCAATTGATGAACACACGTGATCCGAGATGCTTTTCATAAATACATTTTTAAAGTTGACTTTCCCAGTCAGGGAAGAAAAGAATGACTAGAGGAAATTCTGAGAAAACTGACTTAGTTAAAGGCTCACATCAAACGTTAAGATTAATGGTAACAAAGGAATTTTCAATAATTGAAATTAAAGTAGAAATTGGGGGGGGAGGAATGTTACAGATGGAAACATGGAAAAACATGTTAGAAATTTAAAATAATCAGTATTTCAGTTCAACTTAGTGAATATGTATTGAGTACATATGAATTGTAAGCCTTGGAAGAACAGTATATACACTGATGGGAGCATCCTTTCCTCTAGAAGTTTACAGTTGTAGGAGAGGAAAAAGAATTTTCCGTTTACTCTTCTGTGGTCTTGGTTGAGACATCCCACCCTCCCCACCTTAGTAACTGATTAACAGTTACAAACATATACATCTCCTGTACCCATGGGAGATACCCAGGAAAACTGACCAGCTCCCCAAAACGGTCCAAACCACCACCCGAAATATTATCTTCAGCTAAAGACAAAAGAAAGCTGATGGGGAGGGGGTTGGAGGAATATCTGTTAATGGAAGATTATCAGGCAAAGCACAGTAAGCCAAGATACGATTGTTTTGCCGTCCATGCCTTCTGCATTGAGAGTTTCCAGAGGGTTAGTCATCCCTCTCTTCCAGGTACTGTGTATATAGAGAGATGCCCCTACAAATGGCGATGTCCCTTCTTAATGTAAATGTCCCTTTAAAAGGGGTAACGTCTGCTCAGTTTTCAGAGCTTCTCTTGCCTTAACTGTGTCTTAAAAATAGTCAGCTCAGAATAGTCAGTATGACAAAGAGGCATATTTGGGAGTGTCAAATTCTGCTCCTCTTCATTTCATCACAAATGGGTAGCAGAAACTGGGAAGAGTAGAAGTAGGTGAGACTTTCAGGATTCAAACTTGGAAATGTTTACTTTGATGAGGCCAAATATACAGTCAGTTAAAAATGAAAGATGATGTCAGAAAGTGAGAGATAGGTCAAAGAGAAGGTGGGCTGCAGATTCCAGGTGGCAGAAACACCATGGGGTAAGTTTTGGGTATTAAAGTATAAAAAGGTTGGAGAACCCAGGAAGCTGTATGTAAACGGGTTGATGGAGCCTCCAAAGATACAGGAAGAAATCATCTGGAATTGAAGAAACACTATTTCTTTAATAGTCCCTGAGCTTTGCCATCTCCAAATGAATTATGTTTACAGACCACTCTTTTCCATTGCCAGTCTTTCAGGCAGCATTGTTGATTACTATAAGTAATTAACTAAGAAAGGTCTGACTTCAGTCAGAGTAGACGCTCTCAATCTACTTATGGTAAAGATGTTACAATCTACAGACACCCCAATAAACCTATTTAGATACATAAGTAGATAAAAGCTATTTAGAGTTAGCCACTCCATGGTGACCTCAAGCTGGAAGGCCAACACCTGAAGATTATCCAAGGGTAATGTTCAACTTCTTCCTTCGTATTTTAAGAGCTAAGGTAGAATTAAAAGGATTTTAGGCATAAAGACTTCAGAATGAAAATGGTTCTCCCATCTCCCTAGAAAGGTACCTAAAATACTGCAATAATGGCATTGTGAGGGTAATTCCTAAAATATTTTTTTAAAGACAATTATCCACACACAGTTCACCCTCAAAACAAATTGTTTAATTGGATTTTCTATAGCTTGAAAGCTTTGGGACTGAAAAGCAGAGGGCTAACAGATATTTTTAAAAATACCACTTAGAAGTCAGATAAAGTTTATTTATCATAATTTTATCACAAAATTACGCATCTTCTTTCACCCCCAAAAGAAAAATAGTGTATAGCAGGTATCTGATTTTGAATCATTTGACATTTGTTACCACATTCCCTCCAGTTCTTTCAGATTTATCATATTTAAAACAATTCCTACATTGAGAGCTAATGTTAAAGTGATATATTTAAAATGAATTCCCACTATTCTTTCTCTCCTATTTTTCTAATTAATTAGGAATTAATTTTGTCAACTTTTCCCTGACCTTCATATATTAAAGAAATCAGCTGAGGAAAATAGAAATCACACTCCCTTTTTATTATGAGGCTGCTATTACACATTTAAAAAGATTATTCTTTATATTTGCACCTCAAAAGCTCATAAAACAACTAATTTAAATGTCATGCAAAGAATATATAATTTCTTGATTTCTTCATTAAAGTGGCTTTAAAAAGATTCTGGCACAAAGATGCTCTGATAGAAAGAAGTAAACATAATGCTCAGAATTCTGAAGTGATTTCAACGTGAAGCGAAAATTAAAAGCCTTTCAAACTATCGCGCCACCTAGCGGCAAGAAAACAAATATTGGTGTACATAGTTCACATTTCTATGCCAATTAATTATTCTTTATATATAAAACTTTCCTCAGATGAGTTGTGTTCAATGTTGTGTTGTATGTAAGTCTATAAAACAAGCTAAAAGTAGTAAAAATATCATCCATTGTTAAATTCCTAAACTTTAAATCACATGAATGAGTCCTTGCTGTTTTAAATTATTATGAAAGTTTTGGAATTAGTTCCTCTTCTTAGGTTTAGGGTAAAATCGAGAAGTCAATTCCATAGGCATGTACTATGGAATACAAGTTAACTCTCTGTAGAAATCAATTTAGATTTCTTTTATCAATTGTATGGTACGATTGATATATTTAAGAAGTGAACAATTCTCAGCCACCTTTACCTTCAAATATTCACATTTCTAACAGCAAACTCTTTTCAGATCACTCCATGTGTCCTGAAATACTTAATCCAAGAAGAAAATTTTACTCTAAAAGACATTTTGAGCAAATTTGTTCTGAGAACCCCAAGAGGGAATGAGTATCATAGTAACTTATGAAATATGTGCAGACACTGTCTTAGAAATGTGGATGGCGGTTATTTAGGACTGTCCCCTTTCCAGAAGTACAGTCTCATCTTTATGACTATCATAGGGGAAGAAATCTGATGCAATGGTGAAAATCAGTGAGACCGGGATTATAGACGGAATAGGATACAGCATCAAGAATGAATCTAAAAGGAGCAGAGCAGTGCAGACAGCAAAAAGGGAAAGTACCAGAAAACAGCAATCACTGGTACAACAGTACAGATTTCCACCTGCTAACAGATAAATGATTTACTGTTGGATCTCGTAAACGTGAAATTGTTTTTCTAAGGCATTCAGCCATAAGTAAGCATACATAATTCAGTCATCTTTCCAGTGACTTAAAATAAAGACTTGTCAATTTGTTTAGAAATAATACTCTGTTCCTTACAGCTAGCAGCCTCTTTTTTTCTAATACTGATTTTCTTTCCTTTCTCTAAATTCTTTTGCTTAACCTGATATTATAACTAATTCTCTGTTTATCTTCCACTTCTTTCTTCTTCTAGCATATATTATCTAAGACCTATATTAGTCCCTAGACCACAAAACACTTGTTCAAAAGTGTGGGTTATCAGAAAAGAATCCTAACTCTCTAAGAACATCCAAATCTAAAGAATTACTGATCTCAGGCAACCATTCTGGAGATTTTACTTATATTAGAAATAACAGATCTCATGCTTCAGAAAATCAAAATGCCAACTTCTTAGAAGTCAGAGAATGAGAGGAAATGGGGAAAGAGGAGTCCTGGAAGTTCTTTTTCAGTATGCTGTATATGGAATTGCTTTTGAATGACTCCTGCTGTGCGTCAGAAATCCGGAGCTGCAGGGGCAATTAGAGAAGATGTCACTTTCACTGGAGGTTCAGAAGTGGGGGAGAGAGTGAGGGGTAAAGAAGAAGGGGAGGAGGAAGTGGGGAGAGGAAGGGGGGATGGAGATGAAGGGCACATCCTGAAGAGATAATCCCTGTGTACTCGTGACATCATCCCCTGCATATATATGTATATATAGGGCATGGTCAAAGCATCTCTCACAGCTCAGTCACTTCCAAAGTCAGCTGAAGGCAGGAGGCAGTGCTAGAGAGCCCCCTTCAGCCTGTCTCTGGCGTTTATGAACTTGGCTTGCTAGAAAGCTCAAGGAGATGATGGCAGGAATGAAAATTCAGCTGGTGTGCATGATCCTTCTGGCTTTCAGCTCCTGGAGTCTGTGCTCAGGTAAGCTCAGCTCATTTCACAACTCCCTGAAGTGATTTCTTTTTTCATTTCTGCAGTGTGTTGCTACTTACATGAACGTATCCAGGGAAAAGAATTTCTCCCTTATTCTGGGTTTGCTTTTTAGTGATAGCAACTGGATATTTTCTTTCTCTGTCTTTATGATCATAAGCACTAAAAGATTTCTTTTTCCTTTCTAAATCTGTGAAGTAATAAAAGGGATTTCAATGAAACACTTTATGTTCCCATTTGCAATATAAGCACTAAAGAAAAAAAAACATGTAAAACTTAAATTAGGCTGGTCATTATTTAACAAGTACAGATGTGGTGCCTGTCAAAATGCAAGCCCATAATTAAAAGTGATTCCATTTGAAATATTTTATCTCATCCTCATTGATTCTCTTAGGCTGCAGTGGCTTCTCCCTCCCCCAAATTATTTTTTTAACTATGTGCGTATTAAGATAATAAAGCGAAAACTGATGTTTAATGAATAAAGTGTTATTTGTAGGAAATTTTTTCCAGAAAAATACAAAAAAAAAAATCCCAAATCCTTTTAAAGAATACGTTTTATATAACCTTTCTCTGTGGCAAATAAACATACTATTAATTTGTTTTCTTGCATGGCATTTAAGTTGATTCAGAATATAATTATCATTCTTATATTAATAAAAGTTATTTACCTGTAGAGTATTTTGCATGTGATAATTAAGAAGAAGCCATACATTGCTAAACATTTATCAATAGCTCACCTTGACAATAAGATTTAAACTTAGAAGAGTAACATGAAATATTATAATGACTGTAATATGCTCCAATTAATGTTTGAAAAATAATTGAGTGATCACATCAAAGTGAAAAAGAAACAGAAGAGAGATGCAGCAAAAGTCATTTAACCTGCTTTATACTGCTATAGCTTGTAAAGGTGACACTGAAATGCTTAATTGAAACTCCTGCTATGATTTTATTTAAATTATGAAATCAAATCTAGCAGGAAACTATAAATGTTATTTAACATAAAATTTCATCTCTTTTGATCATTAGAAAAAGATCTTGAACTTCTAAATTTTGCAAATGTTTTGATGAGATAAATACCGAATTTTCCACAATTATGATTTTATCTAATAGTCACATAAGGTTGAAGGTATACTTAGAGTATATGAAAAGAACTGATTATTTATTAAATACAGTGTTTATTAACTATTGAAACTTCTTGCTGTTATAAGCCAACATGTATGGGGATTTTTTTGTATACATTTTTCATACATGGTTAAAGGAATAGTCTTTCCTTTTGAAAAATAGATGGTGCCTCTAAGAAATAGAAGAACATCTCTGGTATAATTTAGTTCTTAGGTACAATTTAACAAAAGTGACACTTTTTTTTAATCAGAGGGTGTAGTGCAAGGAAGAAAGAGTCATTTTAACTTCTGCTTTGTTTTACAATCTATAGGTCAGCGAGGATGAATTAACTCATCTTCTTGCAGTGGTCTATAACTTTATTTCTATTATCTTATAGTATTTCATCAGTTTTTCGTCTCTGTAAAACATTCATCAGTGGAAACTGGAAAGAATATTCTAAAAAAAATGAGAAATCCATTTTCAACATTATAGTACACGTATTGATGGACAACTCCACTTTTGCTTAAACAATTTCTTTAATAGACTGTGATAAAATTGCTAAATGCACATAATTCTAATTTCTTGTTTAAAGTATAAAAACAAATCTTTTAAATTGTGTTTTGTAAAACAGCATCTTAAATTAATCTCAGTGTCTTTCTTAGTCTAAAATTATCAATGAGCATTTATTTTTGGTCTTGTCTTGAAAACGTCCCTTGTACTTACCTTTTCATTATATTGATATTGTTTTTAAAAATATCAATATGCATATATTCTATATATGTAAACTATTGCTGGTAAAAATTAACCAGGATACATGATAAAATATCTATTATATAATATAATCATTTTTTAATATTTAGATACAGAGATTAAACTATTTCAAATCATCAGTAGCTCTCTTAACATAAAATCATGTGCTTATTTTCTTAAAAGTGCTTCTATTATTTTATCCTGTTAACCTAAAATTAAACTATAATTATTTTTTCCTAAATATTATTTTAGGGAGGATAAAACATAGGAAAGAGAATAAATTTCTAAGACAAAATTTTTTTGAGATTAATCTTAAATCTTTAGGTTACAGTATATGATATGTGATTATATCGTAAACATGTGGTTTTTGATTTTACTCAGATTCAGAAGAGGAAATGAAGGCATTAGAAGCAGATTTATTGACCAATGTGCATACATCAAAGGTAACTTCTTTTTTTTTTTCAGACTAAAGACTGAGAAACATAGGAGCTCTAATTATAAACATGGTGTCCTTTTCCTATAGTAATGACTTCCTATTGAAACTGAAAAGTTCATTGGAAGGCATTTCCTTTTTTGGGAAACTTTTCCTTAAGTTCAAAGGACTTAAGGGTGTTGATGTGACAGGGAAAGAAATTATAGTGACTATCAATCACCATATTGCAGATTTAATTAAGTAGTCACATATTATTTATGTGAACATGAAAATGTGTTTCTAAAACTCCATTTCTGTTCCAATCACATTTTGTATGATGGAAGGTATGTTGGCCTTGAGTCAAACACATAAATGAAAACTGAGTGACATTCTTGCCTTTTTTGTTATATTGGGGGAAGGGAAATGGAGTTCCTAAGTTAAAAATGAAAGTCCGTGAAATCCCTGGATGAAATGTGGTAGAAAGTAAAGAACAATAAACTGACAAACAGAAGCCTTGCGACCTAACCCTGCAACTGTGACTTGTGAACTATTTGATCTTAAGCAAGGGGGTTAGTTAACATTGCTACCTTTGTTTCCTTATGTTTAAATGCTGGGGTTGGAGTTCATTATCTCCTGGACATTTGCATTAAGTCCAGCCCCGGATTCCAGTTCTCTTCATAACACTGAAGTATTATCAGTACATGATTGTTTTTATTGAATCAAGTAAAACTTTGTACTGGACCCTATTACTCCTCTCTTAGGGTCTTGAAACCAAGTTTCCTAGACACCAACGTGTATCTAGGAATAGAACTGAATTAGAATATACTGATTACCATGCTACCTCACAATATTGATTTACGTGGCATGAGTTAATCAGTGTGCATCTAAATGTAGAATTAGAGAACAATTCTCTAATTCTCAAAGAGAAGCATATTTTGAGATGAGGGAGTCACTTGGTGCAGTCACGGTCATAACACCCATATCAAGTCTGAGGACTCAACAAATGCTATGGTAAGAAAGTAAATGCTCAAAACTCCTGTCTAATTTTTGAAGGAACACTTCAATTCAGTCTTCTGTTCCCTAGTTGGATGAGCATGTGTGAGGTGCAACAACCCCTAGTATGTAAGTAGACTTATGTTCGCTAGTGGGTATGAAGGGGAAATGCCCACTTGTGTGTGTGTTTTTGAGCCTTTGGCATTATTATCTGAAAGCTAACAGAGAGGTTTTCTCCTCTGGTCCTTAAAAGACATTTGGGGAAAATTTAAGCACACGTATATTTCCACAATTGCCAGATCTATAAAATTTAAACACATGGAAACCAAATTCTACCATAATTTGGTAGGTTTCCCGTCAAGAATGATCAAATTTTGTTCAGTCATTAAAACTCAAGGACCAAATATATTTAATCTTAAGATAACAGAGCCTTTGTTTAATACTCAGTCATAATAGCAGTGGCTACAATCACTTCAACTCAAGCATAGGAAGACAAGTGAAGTCAATAGTCTGTTTCGGAAAACAGGGCAGATTAGAATGCCTTCATGCCTTGGTAGAGAGTTTGCCTCTATGATTGCCAGTTTACACTGACACATGAAGGTCCTCAATGATCTCCAGAATGTGGTATGGTGTGGGGAGTGTTAGCTACTTTGCAAAAATGTGGGAGTAGAGGTTATGATTCCCTCCCTGGCCAAGACACTGCAAGGGAAAAACAATTCTAGTGTCTGAGGTGGTTTACTTTTATTCTTAAGGGAAATACATACTAGAGCATAGGCATAATAAAATATTTCTCTTTCATTCAGTCATGAGATATATCTCTAAAACAGATCACGGAGGAAAAATTGAATCCCACTGCCTCCCTTTCATTGAAAGAAGTAAAATACAGACTCTGATGAGGAAGCAACCAAAAACATAATGATGCCAATTTTGCTGCTAGGATGGGAGCCAGAAGTTCATTTCTTATTTTTTATTTTACTTTTTTTACAAAACTACTATCACTTATTTCTCTGTGATTCAATGAGTTTTTGGTGTGTGTAGAGTTCTATGCAAATGAAAACTCTGAACTTTTGACCACTTTAACCAAACTACTATTTTTAAGAATCTAAGAGAATATTTGATGCTGGTATAACTCCATTATTAAAAGCTTCAGAATACTTCAGCTTTCTTCTTTCCACTCTTCAGGTAAAATATGTGAGCAATTTCCATTTTAAAGTAAAACTTTAGATATTGAAAGATTAATGTGGAAATTAGTCACAGAGGGCCAAGGAAGGTTCCAAAGCCTGCACAGAGGAAGATAAAGAAATTGTTTCTTACAATATAATTCTCTTTGTTACCAATGCTAGTGCTTTGGTATAGTTTTATCAAGAAGAACTTCATCAGTATGCTTTCTTCAGGCTCTCAAAAAGCTGTTGGAATGTTGTCATTTCCTATGAGCAAATTCAATACCTTGTATACAGTAAGAGTTTAATAAATATTTATGAATTAACAATGGGAATCTAGGATATATTACTAGCGCTTACCTTTTGTATTCCGTATAAAAACTTCAGGGGTCCACTGAAGATAATGAATTATTTTTAGTTAGGTGAAATGCTCTAATTCACCATGAATTTACCAATTCACCATGAATTTACCAATTCACCAATTTAAATGCTTGTAATACACTTGAGTTCAGTGTATTACAGGGAGTGAACATTAGTCACATAAATTAATCACATAAATTAAATTTCAATTACAGAAATTGAAATTTGACTAGGATCTTATTCCGTATTAGAAAAATTAATCAAAAAGAATAAGTAAGAGCCATAAATGTTCTTGTTTTCCTTAATTTGAAAACAAGAGAAGACAATAATTCAAAATTTCTTACCTATAGGCTTAGGTCTATTATAAACATTTATATAAAGTAATTTAAGAAATAAGAATGTTTACTGTGAAAGAAAAATTATTCATGACACTTGTTAAAGATAGCAAGGAAGACTTTACTCTACAGGAACTATTGCAATAGGGATTTTGCAAAGATTAGGCTCAACTCCAAAGACAACAAGGACAAGTTGGGGATTTACAGCAGCCAAAGAGCAAGGTGAGGGGTCAGTATATGGAAAATTACCAAGAAGAAACATTAAGTCTAGGAGGATTCTTGCTAGAAGCTCAACAGAATTCTGAAATCGAGGGTGGAAGTTTAATCAAATATTTGACCAGATATCTAGGGTAATCAGATACCAAGGGTGACATATTTTTATGTTCTCAAATACATGTCTATTTAGGCATTCTATGGAGAAGAGTGCTGTCTCTGCTGCGCTTCCAAAGTATGACAGGGTCTAATGTGACATTAAATAAGAGTACTGAGTGATGTAGTGACTATTCTGACAGAAGGGAACGAGATGATTTACTCAGTTTCCTCATCCAAAAAATAATCGGACAGCACAAGTCCTGACAGATATTTTATAAATAAAGCACTTTATGGTTGATTAGTTTGGGGGAACATTGGACATTATTTTGGCACAATTGCAACAAAAGTTACAATGAATATTTACAAATAAAAAGCTCTGGGGATACCTACATTCAAGAAGCCTTTAAATTTCCTTTAAATTCAAGTTTTCCAACTTACTTGGCAGTGAAACCCCTTTTTAAAAACAATGAGAGCAGAATTAGTATTCTAAGGAAAACACTTTAGAAAACACTCAATCAGATCAAAGCTCTAAAGAGCTTTCCAAATGTAAAATTGCTGTATCCCATTAATTGGTAAGACGTAAGGTATTGTTGCCACACGATGGAGCATGTTGCCTCTAAGTTTCCCATAGCAGAAACATTCCCGCAATGGCTGATAATCATATTCAAGGGGCATAGTTGAAAGGATTTCCAAACTGGTTGAAAATATTATAGTGAATATCTTTGTACTCTCAGACTTTCATGGCCCTAGGATAAAATCTTAATCAAAGGGTAGGCACATTTACAGTTTTAATACATAGTGCCAAAACACCTTTCAAGAAGTTATACCAATGTATATTCAGACTAACAAATATTTAGAAGAGAAAGTGTCTGTTTCTCCATATCCCCATAAGTACATGGAGTGTACTTATATTTTTTAAAGTCTTCAGATCTGATGGTAGCCAAGATGAACATCACTCTATGTATTTCTATTACATATTTCTTCTTTGATGAGTGATTCTGTGACATATCTGCTCATATTACTTATCTGAGGTTTAACATTTTTTCAGTTTTTTTTTTAAATTGAGGCATTCACCATTTTCTTTTTGAAGAACTCCACCTGTGTTAAGTATATTAACATTTTGTGGCAGCTTTTACAATATATCTTGCTTTTGATTTTAGTGCCAGGTATTAATTTCCCAGAGAGATAATTTACACAATGATGTATTTAAAATCATCTTTTTCTTTATGGATTCTGGTTTGGATATTTGCTTAATGATATTTTCCTAAATGTATAAAACAAATTCTATATACTTACATACTTTCGTATTTACTCCTATTTAACCCATCTGGATATTACTTGCAATATGTCAATAAAGGTTATAACTAGCTCTAAATCCAGATTTCCCCAGCCAACTGTCCCAAGAAGTTCAAATGCAAACTTTGTTCTATGCTTTTCACTCATATGTTCTTAGATCAGTTTTTCGACATTCTGTTCTCTTTTGTTGAGTCTTATATTTAATCTTGCTCTATGAATTCACTCTGATTACTGCAGCTTTAAAATACATCTTAATACCCATAGACTAAGTCCCTTCCCATTACATTTTTATTTTTCTAAATCTTCTTAATTCCCGCACATTCATACTTGCAAACTAACTTTATAATTATTTTGCTACATCCCTTCCTCTAATTTCCAGTCTCCCCACATTTTCCAAATTGGAACTTAGATTTGCAACTGCATCGCATTTGCAGAATAATTCAGAGAATTGACACCAATAGAATTGATACTATTGCTATTGAGTCTTTTCATCACTCTATGGTTATTCAAAAAAAAAACTTCTTTATGTTCTTTGGAAAGAATTTCTGCTTTTATTCATCTATGCCCTTGGAGATGTTTGCTAATTTGTGTTGATTATTTTACATTTAGATTCTCGTAAAATTGGCACATGGGAAAGACGTCAGTTATGGTAATAATGGTTTCAGATAAGATCGTATTAGGAAAGGGTGGCTATTTTAGAAAATATTATAAATTTCAATAAGTAAATTAATCAGCTGTGATGCTGCCTGTGACAACCGTTAGTGTGTGAAATGGGTCAGTGGTCTCAGCCACTGTAATCGTCCCGGCCTGTGAGTGTCATCTTGGTCTCTGCTCCATTGGGCACTGAACTGAAGTATAATAGAGATTGGCACTTTTAATATTTTCATCTGTGACATATACATATATATTTATGCCTTTCTACTTACTGTCATTTCTGTTTTCTTACTTTGCTCACGTATGCGTACATGTTTGGGTATAACTTCATTGCATTGTTTAAATAAAGGGTATGAAGCATTGATGCTATTCAACTTTGTGATATGAAGTTACTAAGCTAATAATAGTGCTCTTTGTCAGACTACAGTAACAATTAGATTCTAGGATGTAATGGCTTAGAGCAATAAAAATGCATTTCTTACTCATGTAGCAACAGATTTTAACCGTAATAATTATTTGTCTCTGTACTTCAGATCAGTAAAGCAGGTATTCCCTCTTGGAAGATGACCCTGCTAAATGTTTGCAGTCTTATAAACAACCTGAACAGCCAAGCCGAGGAAACAGGAGAGTTTCATGAAGAGGAGCTTATTACCAGAAGGAAATTTCCCACTGCCTTAGATGGCTTTAGTTTGGAAGCAATGTTGACAATATACCAGCTCCGAAAAATCTGTCACAGCAGGGCCTTTCAACACTGGGAGGTAAAGCAAAACAGAATATGAAATGATTATGGTTATACTAGTTAGCTCTCATTTGTACTGATTTTTTTTTTTAATCTTGACAATTATCGTAACAGGAAGACTTACAAATACTAGAGCATAATAAACCATGTGTTTTGGTTAACATTCCTTCAGATCTTCAAAGTGTCCTCCAAATACTCGGAGTTTAGCAAAATATTTTTTCTTCGGTCTTAAAAGGGGGATATATCTTAAGGCAGATTTGAGCCACATGCTTTTATTGTGCTTAAATGGGTGGCATGCTTAGGCAATTTTTTTTTTTTTTTTTTTTTTTTTGGTGGTGGTGGCAGTGGTGGCATGCCTGAATTTTGAATTCTCTGTATTTCTCAGAAACGCTAAGTCATGTGTATTTATTTATAAACAAACACAGAACACAAAAGGTTCCATTTGTATTTAAACATATTAGGCAAATAAAACTCGAATGATATATATATATTTCTATTTTAATTGAATATGTGCATTGTGGATTTCAGTTATCTTCAGAAACTAAACTAGGTCCACTACGGCTAACACAGCCAAATTTCATTATACAGAACTACGACAAAGGATGAATCAGTTGTATTAAACACCACACTGGTGACTCACCACCATTGGCTTGGAAATGTTTGTTTGGAGGAGAAAAGAGAAATGAAAATGATTTAAAAAAAAAAAAAAGAAGAAGAAGAAATGTAAAAAAATTTTCCCAACAAGAGAAACATTTCTTTCAGATTAACCCCCTAAGAGAGATTTGCTTCCTGTTTTATATTCTGCGCTTACACCAACGCTGGGGATCTGGGGGCCTGAGGCTGCCTTCCCTGCTAATATAACAAAACAATCTCTATAGCACACTATCACAGAGATACCCCGTGGAAAAGAGGAAATGCAATGCAGAACTTCTAGGGTTGATTCTAATTTGTAAACAATAAAGTTTTTTTAAAAAACCCAGAAAAGCCAGCCTTAATTTTTCTTGCTGGACTGTTTATCTCTTAATTACAATTCCAGCTAAATGGTTTTCTCTTTATTAAGTCAATAAAACTTTAACAAATGCTCATTTTAACACGGGAAAATGTCAATTATGTGCTGTTTATCCGGGAAAAAACTCAATAAACTATTATGCAGGCAAACCAGATGCACATAAGATTAAAACTTTTGCTATTTTAAATGTTATTGAGTGATTTAAAATAAAATGATAATAGTATTCAGAGCCTAGGACAACTAATTACAGACTACACGCACACAGAGAAAGAAAAGACTAAGAAACAGATTGTCTGACAGTAGCTATTTTTCCTTTTCTGCAGTTGAATAGCTGTGGGTTGAAATAAAGTACTTGTGATACAATTCAATTCAATGCATATGGATTATGGTTAAAAACTTAATCTCCTGCCAGTATTGGTTATAGTCACCCCAAAGTTTAGAAGACAATCACAAGTGTAAATACAATTCTTGTCTTGGGCATTGATTTTTAAAAAATTTTATGTAGACCATGTGCAAAACTCTGGAAAGAGTTCTTAAATATTTTATGCCTGTTGCAAATGATCAGAACAGTACTGTCAGAAAAAAAAAAGCGTTTGGAACTGATTTTAGAATGGGGCATACTCAATTAATACAGTAGCCAAAATTCTACATGTAAATTAACTCCCTTGAGTTTTTGAATGTGAACTAGCTTTTAATGACCAATTATTAAGCTCCATAATCTAAGGATCTTTACCATTTACATGGAGCTTTCAGGTGTGTTAATTTCTACCTCTGAGTAAGTAGGCAGAACGGACCCCACTCTGTGACTGAGAAGCATTATCTTTAGAATGGTTTTCAAGTCAAGTCAGTAATTAACTGAACTGAATATAAAATTCTATGGACCTCTGAGGCCAAACTTGGCTTACTAGATTCTAAACTCTATATTTGTTTGGTTTATGTTATATGTCCATAATATTTTGGTCTATCCTCGGTTCAAGCCTAAAAAATACTCAGTTATATTAGGTGTGCTCCTTCAGTTGGAGGTATTAATATATGATCTTGACAAATAAAGAAAAATTTTTAAAAAGGCTAGCCAGATGAACTAGGAAGAACACTGAACAGAGAATTAGAAAAATCATGTTCTTATCCTATCTCAGCCACTGAATGGCCACCAGTCCTCGGGCAAAGCACTTAATTACTTTAAACCTCATATATCTTATCTACACATGTCTTATTGTCTGAATAGCAAATGAATTAAAATGTAGAAAAATACTCTGAAATGGAATATGTGATGCATATGTAAGTTTCATTCATATTCTATCTTGCAGTTAATTCAAGAAGATGTGCTTGATAGTGGAAATGTCAAAAATGAAAAGGAAGAAGTTATAAAGAGAAAAATTCCTTACATTCTGAAACGGCAGCTGTATGAGAATAAACCTAGGAGACCCTACATACTCAAAAGAGGTTCTTACTACTACTGAGAGGCTAAATGTTTTCTTTACACATGATTGTGATTTATCACCCTTAACTAAATATCAAAATATATTTGTGTGAGAATGTGGCAGAACACAATTATCTTGTCTCTTCTATAATTGTGGTTTATTTGATGTGACTTTTCTGCATTAATATAAATTGGACTAAATGTTTTCAAATAAATCTAGATCTTGAGCATGAAGTGTTGTGTATAATTGGAGTAAATATTAATTAAGTCACATATAGAATGTTTTTGTAATTTTGCAAAGCACTTAATGGGTTGTTGAACCAGTTAAAATGTTTGACATTCTAAACCAAATTATGAGAGATTATAACAGAGTCTTATGGCAAAGTCTAGCCCATATGTCATTAACCCAAAACAAAGTAATAGCACCTGTTTTATTATCTCACTGAATGTTTTATTAAATTGAGAGAAATATGCGCTCTTTTCCAAGAGTCACTCATGAATCACTCAGATATGGGGAAGTTAACAGTAGTAAAATAAGACCATCTTAAAAGAATGATGAATGAATTATTGTTAATTATGCCTGTCTTAATGACCTTCAACTGAATTTGTTTCTTCTGTTAAATGAACTTAATGGCTAATTAAAAAAAACAAAACCCAAGCCATCAGAATCATGTTTCTTTGCAGATTTACTTGCATTAGAAGAGTTACCTTTTACTGATTATTTCCCCCCTCACATCCAGTAAGTGATAGCTTTATTTGTAACCTCACTGAGGAATCTGTGTGATGAATATTTTTCCTAATTGGGAGAACATTCTTGAGGCAAAAGGAATACTTGAAATAACCCCTCATAAATTTCCTTTAGGACCGTACATACAGTCTCATAAGCCCTCACAACCTTTCTGTCCCACCATTAGTCGTGGCCTCCTAGACCCCCACTCTTACAGGGGGCCTTGGAAGACATCTCTTTACAGTGTTGCAGTCTGGTCCTGTAGTCATCTGTGAAGGAAGGTATCAGGATTTGAGCTATCCTGGAGTTGAGGAGTTTTGAAAATTCTCTGTCTTCTTGATGAGATTGCCCCACCCCTAGGCTACACCACACTTAGTAGGATTTAAGTGTAGCCCACCAATCTTGTAGTTTTTCTAGTAAAACCTTGACTTCTCACAACCACCTCCCCACCATCTTTTACAATCCTATCAGCTTCAACATTAAAAAGTGCCCAAAGCAGCACTGATCCTAAAAAGGAAATTATTTCATAGTGATTAAGAGTGTCTACTCAGAGTCAGAATGCCCAGATTTAGCTCCACTATTACTAGTAATCTTGGACAACGTATCTAACCTCTGAATTTCTTCAACTACAAAATGTGGGGCCTAGGGGAGGATAAAATGATCTGACACTATGTAAAATGCTTAGGATGGTGTCTGGAATATATTAATAACACACTAAAGTTCTGGCCACTTTCACACCATTTTTCCCTTCTCTTTCAAAAACTACAGAGCATAGCACAATTTCATGTCCTAACCTGCTGTGTTTTGAACAACTGCGGATCTCCTAATCCCTTGCTTCATTAATTTTCCTTGAGGACCTCCACATACATGTGCAAGATTCCTTCTCAGTTCCTGACCTCTTCCAATAATAAACATTTTATCCATTTCATCTCACTCCATCACTTCCATGGTCGTACCACAGAATTTCTCACTACCAATAAATTCAACCTCTCTGAAATCTCAGTTTCAAGCACTCTATTCTCTACACATCATCTTCTCTTTCTAGGTCACATAATACATCACTTTCACTCTAAAATGTATGATCCCATCTAATCCATTGTCCCCTCCTCCTTTTACTCTTCCCCTTCTAATCATGCCCTCACTTTACACTTCACTTGGCTTAGATTCCATGGTCCAAAAGAAAGTCACTCCCTGTTACTGTCAACTTCCTGTCCTTCTACCTTCTGAGCCCGTGGAAACACTAGTTGTGACACTGAAATCCCTCCCAATTCTGACCTCCCCTCAGAATCTGAACACAGCTGGAGAAATGCACCCAAACTTGTTGAAGACTCACGCTTAAAATTTATGACCACAACTCTCAAGTGGATCCTTAGTACCGCCCAATAGTCCTACTACATTTGCCTGAAAAATGCTGCCTCTAATTCTCACTGATGATTATTTTATATCTTCACTTCTTCCTTGAATTGCAACACTCATCATTCTCCTCACTTTGAGCAGATGACTTTCTATTTCACCAGAAATTTAAAGCAATAAAAAGAAAATTGCATCATTTCTCTGTGACTGAACATAACAACCACCTGCATTTACCCCTCACTCTTTTCCACTTCAGTGTGGGCACTGTCTCTTCTCTTCTGAGGCTCAGTCCTTCATTTCCCCATCAGTAAATGGTCCCACCACCTACTCATGCCAAAAATCTGGTAGTCATTCTTAATCCCTCTCTATAACATGCACCTGCCACTTCATCTATTAAGAACTTTGTTGGCTTTGCATCAAAATCCATCTCAAAGCTGTCTACTTCTTGCCACATCCACCGCCACTGCCCTAATCCACACGTTTTCCCCTGGGACTGTGACAACGTCTTCCTAGCTCTTTCCTCTTATCATTTTTATTCATTTACATCCATATAGCAGAATAAAAAATTTAAAAACATTAGATTATGCCACACATCTCTTCTCAAAATCCCATAGTGCCCTCTCATTGCACTTTGAACAAAATCCAAACTCTGTCTCAGAAGGCCGGAAACGTCCTGACGTTTGTCTACTTCTCTATTTAATTTCACTCATTCTCCTCCGGTCACACTGGCCTTTTTTGTTATCCCTTTAACATATCTAGCTGTTTTCTGCTCCAGAGTCTTCATCCTTGCTGAAACTTCTTTTCTGGACAGCTCTTCTGGCAGACAATCTTTTTTCCTGGGGACATCTACTTAAAGACTACATTTTCAGCCTCCCTTGTCACTAGGAGTGGCTCAGTTGGAGCCTATGGGGTCGTGGGTAGAAAAGAATGTGTATAACTTACGGGTCTTTTATAGCTACTAGAGAAACCTCATTCTCTTAACTATTTCCTCTTTTTTTTTTTGGTCTTAAATGTGAATTAATTTTAACCACACAAATGAGTACCCTTCTCTTGAGAGTGATATTGATTGAGCATAAGTCCTTTAACAATATTGTGGAGGAAAGCTGCCTCACCATCCCTGGACCAACCAGACTGTAACTTGAAAGAGAAACGCATCTCTAACTTATTTAAGGCACAGTGTCTTTTCAGCCACATTGATAGAGCACCTCAACTGTTATTTTAATTGCTACCGTCTTCTCCAGACCTTCTCATGGTTTGCTTTTCATGTCATTTCGGTCTCTGCATGTGTGATATATGTACAGAGAGGCCTTTTCTTAAATAACCTTCATCTCTGAGTCAACATCTCCATCTAACCTGCTTTGTTTTTCTTCCTATTTGAAAAAGGAAAAGAAAAGAGAAAAGCAGCCACTGACAGGCATCAGCTGGGAGCTGGCCTGGTACCAACACTAGGCTATGATGCTGTCCTCCTGTTAAACAAAATTTCGTAGAATAAACTTCAGACAAGGTCATTCTAACCATGATGGCAAGACAATAAGCAAGACTATTCTGTAATCATGTCCAAGCAAAAACAAAAACGAAAACACCCCAAACCACAGAAAGGATCAAACATCCTTCTGTCCCACATAATTTGAGTGAATGCTGCTTCTTTATGAATCACTGCTTTAACTAAGCTCCATTTTTCTACCTCTTTCATAAAAACCATTATAATAGCCAATCAAAGAATAACACTTGCTTTCAAAAACACCGAAACCAGAGTAAAAACCACGCTTCCGGACTATTCCTCAAATCTCAAGTCCAAATCCTGCACAAAGTCTCTACTTATACCCTCTTATCGAGAGGCCCCGTGACTTCTCACTGAATGAGACCTCCAGTGCCAGTAGCCTCAACTTTGTGGGAGTGTCTTCCCGGTGCAGGGAAGGTATCAGTACAGCACATAGCATGACTTGAAATTATACAGTCATTTACCTGTTTATAATCTCTCGCCACCACTCAAATGTGTAACCTTTGTGAGGACAGGGATTTTTGTCTTTCTTATTCATATCTATATTTCCAAGGTTGAGCACTAGACCTAGTACGTGTTAGTAAGAATTTGTTTCATGAATAAATAAATTAGAAGCAAAAGGGTTTCTTCTCTTATTGTAAGAGGTTTAGATATAGTCTCTACGGATTTTTAAGGCCCACCTCAGAGATTATGTTTCAGGATTGGTGATGAACTCAGGTATCTCCACGAGGTCCTAGTCTTACACGAAGCAACACAGACCCTGAGATATAGAATCTCCTCTTCACTCACAGTGGCAGCCTGAAGAGAGCGTCCCTCATTTTTGTCTCTTAGAGTCCCTTCTGAGAAGAAAACAAACAAACAAAATTGCCTGGGTGAAACAGACAGTACGGTTGACCCTTGAACAACACAGGGGTTGGAAATTCACACATAAATTTCCTGCCAGCCTTCCTCATCGCCGGTTACCCATCGACGAATTCAACCAACCAGGGATTGTGTAGTACCGTAGCATGTATTTATTGAAAAAAAAAAATCTGTACATAAGTGGATCCGTGCAGTTCAATCCTGTGTTGTTCAAGGGTCAACTGTAGTTTAAATGGAAAGAAATGGATTTGTGGAATATAAAAAGAAAGAACTAACATAAACTGGTATCTGAATGTAGGAGGAAAGAAGAAAGGAATATTCTAAGATTATTTTGAGATTTCAACTTTGTTCTCCATTTGCACTTTTTTTGAGAATCCCCAGTCACTGCTGGATTAGTTTGAGCTACATGAGACTTAAATTTAAATCCAGTCCTTGCTCAGGGGTCCACCAAGACGATAACATTGAAGCCTCCTGAACTCCTCCTCCCACAGCACATCAAGGTTCCAAGTATCCATGGAGCAGCTTCCTCTGAAAGAAATCCAGAAACTAGTTGAGCAACTCCTACACGTTGGGCAAATGAGAAAACATGTTCATTGAAACAGGGTGGAAAGGCTGAGACACCCTCTGGCCATAAAACCCACCCCTGATTTTGTGAGATGTAATTGGGCGGGAACGCCCAGCTCCTAGTGTCACCCCGATAAGCGAAGGATTTGAACGGCACATCGGGTGCCCCTCCTTTTAAGACTCCCATCTGAGGGACAGGCGCCCAAAACACCCAGCCCTGAAAGCCAGCGTGGCGCGTGTCCATGAGGCCCAGTAGACTACGGTAAACAAAGGAGCAGTTCTCACAGGTGTGCTCACACTTGCGTGGTGTTGTGTATTGGTTTCATGTGATTTTAAATCTACTTGTTTTTTGTTCTAAGAATGAACTTGCTTACACTGAGGAAGATGTGTTAGGTTAGCCTCACAAACATGAATACTCGCTAACTCAGCTATTGGCAGGCGCTGTTGGGGGCTCATTGATAAGAACTTCGAGAAAGAGTGACTGTGGTTAGAGGACTTTAAGCTTTACATTCCAAGAGGTTACCAGCAACTTGAGAGGGTTTGGTCTGGGCAAGGCTAATCTTTGCTAATCCAGATAGCTGTCCACAGCCCTTGGGGCATTAACTCCTGCTGTGGCAGGGAGACTCTTTGCCAGGCAGTGGTAGGAACCACTCAGAGGCTCCCAAGAAGATCCGCTTCCTCATCCACACTTGGCCTCTTTGTTCCCTAGCAGTCTGCTCTACAACCAGCAGCTAGGTATCTCTCATGGTTGGCTAGGTCGACTCTCCCAAGAACCACTCATAGAAAGGTGCACCTAGACTAAATTCAGGCTTTAGCCCTTTTATCTCCCCCTTGCCTGGAACAATACTGTGATGAATCTATTGTTGGCTTGGAGTAGGTTATTTCTTTATTGGCTTATTAGGAGACATTATCCTACATACTATTGGCTTGTGAAATTATTATAATTCCCACGGTGAACCTGTGCTAGATAAATTATTGGCAAAGCAATCTCAGTTTCAGAACATAATTTGCTGACAGACGAAGCACGTGACTATCCCACAGGGCTCAGGACAGAGGGAGCAGGCAAAACGGCCCCTCTCCCAGCCTTTCCCTAAAAGGGATCTCTCTGCATGCTTACCAGCTGCTGCCTGACGATCTGCCTTATTTTACCACACATCTAGGGACGGGCTGTGATCCTCCCCAGCAAACAGGGAAACTTGTGGACACTTTCCCCACCTTCTCCTCCTGGCTCACTATGATGATAAAATGAAGTTGCCTGTATCTCCCTGGAAGGAGCTTGCACACACATCAGAGCCTTTGTAGCTGCTGCCTGAGTGATGGATTCCCCAAACCACTCAGCTCTGACAGCCAACAGGGCCTGCGCTCGTACATCCCACATGCCTAACATGACTAGAGTAAACAAAGAAGCTGTTTTTAAATGTGTTCGGGGCACCCGGCCCTAAACATACAACCTACTAAGATCAAATCATGCCGAAATAGAAAATCTGAACATAGCAATTACTAGTAAGAAGTTTAAATCAATAATCAAAAACCTTCCAACAAATTAAAGTCCAAGAGCAGATGGCTTCACTGGTGAATTCTACCAAATACCAATCCTTCTCAAAATCTTCCAGAAAATAAAAGAGAAGCAAATGCTTTCAAACTCATTTCATGAGACCAGCATTATCCTGATACCAAATGTCTCAAATGAGGGTTGGTTTCTTCATCCAATTTAAAAATATAGATTCTATGACTCTGTTGCAGATTTAATAAATCAGCATCTCTGAGGGTGAAGCTTGATCTCTGTATTTTAATAAACTACCCAGGTGATTTGGATACATAGTCAAATTGGGGGCACAGTTTGCTATTAGTCATTTTTAGACTAATTAGAGACTTATTTGCCACCTGATAATCTATGTTTTGTTTGAATAGATTTTCTTTGTATCAAGTCCCAGGCTAAATAAAAAATTAAGTATTAACTCCAATAAGGAAACAGAGGTCGAGAACTAAAGTTGTATGAAAATTTCCTAGTCTTTCTTACAGGGTTATATAAAGATATATGCGAAAGTACTAGAAACCCTAAAATCACTAAACTAAGTTTTATTATGTTCCCCTCTATTCCTGCTCACAAATACAAGTAAGTTGAAAAGGTAGTGGGGGGAGCATTGTATTTTACCTTATCTGCCCTGATTTCTTACTCCGCAAACCCTCCACCTCCCACTACGATGGGAAATTGGATGGGTGCCACAACTTGGGCAAAATTTCATTCTGGTAAACGATTTTTTTAGTATTCATCTGAAGGATTGTTGACAAGGCAGAAGTACCACTAAAGTCAAAGGAACTTGATGTAATGAATCAGCCATTTCACAGGCTCAGAATAGTGAAAGGCTTTAACGTTTCATCCTTGATAAAATTTAAAACTATAATAAAAATGAGCCTGAATTTTTGCCTTCTGCTTTGAACTTATTTAAGTGTAAAAATACATCAGAATAAGCCACACACCGTCCAGCATGGCACACACTAATGCTGTGTGCAAGACCCAGCTCTCTGGCTTCACCGTCTCTCGTTTTCACACTCTGCATTTACTCCAAATCACTTTGTGATTTTTCTCTTGGGTTTTTTTTGGTCCACACCTTTTCTCTTGCCATTTCTTCGACTTAGGATTTACTGCTACCCTTGTCCAATTCATCATGTCCCATTCTTTTTGAGATGAAGATAAAATCCCATTTCTTGGAAACATTTTCTAACCTACCAACTCACCACGCAAAGCTCAGTTGGGTCTTCTCTGTATTTGTCCTCTGCACTGGTATAATCCCGTACGTATGTCCCTGTTGGCATATTCCCTGCACGGTATAGTAAGAGATTGCATGCTTCTCTGAAAATAGATCAAACTTGTTTAGGTTAGATATTATGCCTTGTTCATCTCTATATCCCTTCACAGATTCTGGCACACCCAGGAAGTTATTTGTTGAGTGAATAAACCATTGCTGAGCTGAGCTAGGCAATGACTGCGATCTCGCGCTCTCATCCCACTCCTTCGTGGATAACCCTCTAGAATGATGGCCTCTGGAAAGAACCGAATCTGTCCCTTTGTAGACTCAACTATAAGATTCTCTGTGGATACAGAGATTCTACTAATAGCATTTATCAAGTTCTTATTTCACAAGGGCCAAGGGGCTGTCCCAAAACCTGGAGTGTTGTCAGCATCTTAATGAGCTAGTGGCTTCAGGGATTCACTTATCCAGCTCGGTGTGTACATACAAAGCATACAAAGTGAAGTCCTTGAGGGAGGGCAATCCTACCTGTCTGCTATCCATCCAGGAAGCATCCCTGATATCCATCCAGAAAGCACTGGAAGCTTACTACCTTCTAACAGAGACCCCAACAAATTGGTTCTCTCCACCCGGCATTGCTACCCTGCCTAGGACCAACAAAAACCCAGTTTTCACTAATTACGAACAACAGCCTAAATACAGTTAGGCTTTCTGTGACAGAAAATCTTTCAGGGCTTTGAAGATTTTTGCAAAGTATCATTAGGTAGCATCTGATTTTACCTTGTTCCAATTTAAGTGACTTCAGACTTTTAGAGGGCATTCAATATATAGACTTTCACTTCAGGAGAATTCAGGTGAATCCTGAAATATTAGCAGCTGGAAGTATGTGCAAATGAATCTAAGTAAGATTTTTTTTTAGTGGTCTCAGTGAAGTCATGGGGAAAAAAATGAGGGAATTTAAGCCCTATTTTTGTGATCTTATGGTAACTATAAAAAGGAGGTGTGACGCAACATAACGTGTGGCCTGCATTTACCAACACACAGACTCCTGAGAGACAAGGCATCTGGCCTGCACAAGAGACGCCTTCATGTTTCTGGATTTAAATTCAGTAAGTGTTAAAATACCCTCAGTGTCATGCCTGTAAAGCTAATTTCTGTTCACTTAAGAATTTACCAGTTCTTCAGTAGATAGATGCCTGCTGTTTAACTGTCTCCAAGGAAGCAATCTGACTCACTTGCTATTCCTAACCAATTTTTAATCAAGAGAAAGCTGCCTACAGACAGAATGGTTTAGAGATGGTCAATTTATTTTTTCCTGAAATATCTTCCTGATATCTAAAAATATGCTGAAATGAAACCGACCAAGTTTTGCCAAAATATTTTCATGAAATCTCTGGGAAACCATCACAAAGATACTAGAGTGAGTTCCAAGTCCATATGAGCTTTCTGAGAACATTATTCTTTCAGATTTCAAGTCTTGAGATTTTTTTTTTTTTTATTTTCAGAATTTTCTCCAAGAATTCTGATTCTTGTTTCATCAGGCTAGATGACAGAGTATAGTTATTAAATTAATTTATTTGCTCTTTCAATTAACATATATTTCCTTGGTACCAATGCTCTGAGGCACTGTGCAAAACATTGGGAACACCAAGTTAAAGATACACTTCCTATAGTATATAAATAGTATCTTTCCAAATTACATGCTGTGTCCATGTGACTAAATTGGCCACTGGATATAAGAGGAAGTGTTACCATGACAACTTCCTAGAATCTCCTTGAACAGACAACTGATACAAAGTCTTTGTACCTTGTGTTTGACCTTTCCTTCTTCCTGCTTCCTGAAATACAAATAGCAATGTGGCACAGTGACATGGAAGGCCTTTCAGTTCCCTGGAAGCAAAGTCAATTTACTAGCGTTGGACCATGTACTTCCGAATTTTCACATGAGAAAACACACACACACACACACACACACACACACACACACACACGTTTATGTTTTGTTGAGTGGCTGGTAATTTTAAGGTTTCCTGTTCCTGCAGCTAAAATCATTAATATTCAAATCAACTTCCAAAAGTCTTTTGCTTTATAAATCCATCATGATGCTGACCAGAAATTATTTCTCCAGAAAGCATTCCCTGACCAAAAACAACAAAATTAACCAAAATATAAAGTAAAAGAGATTATCAATCATGCAGCATAAGCAGAGAAAAAAAATGTAATGGAGAAGTTAAACACAGGGGGTTGAAAAAATGGGGAAGAACTGAACTATTTGATAAGATTTCCAAAAGCTTACAGAAAATTTAATGATTTCCAAGCAAGATAACTAAAAAGATTTTATATCCAGATAATTACTAGTGAGACATCAGAGCACAAAGAGGTCCTAGAAGTAGCAAACAGTTCCTACGTAGGAATGACTTATAAAATCACTCACAAAAAATTAGCTGACAGACTGAGCTAAATTCTCAATAGCAACAATAGAAGTTAGAAGACCCTGAATGACGTCTTCAATATACCAAAAGAAATAATCTCCACTTAGACTTCTATGCCAAGTAACAGAATCTTTTGAGAGCAGTTGTGAAATAAAGACAATTTATTTAATTTAGATATTTTTCACTTCATATAAAACAGTTCTAGAAAGACAATAACCCCATAAGAAGATCTGAGATGCAAGAAGGATTAGTGAGTAGAGATACTGGTAAATATGGAAGTAAATCAAAATACCAATAGACCATATAAATGAGAGTAATAAATATGTACTTTGAAGAATTTTTAAAAAACTTAATAAAATGAAAATACTAGTCAACAGTATCATACTAGAAAAAAGGAGTCTTGGGGTTAAAACAGCTAAAGTTCTTGAACTATTTGAGAAGATCCTCACACACTGATTAATGTATGATTTGTTAAAGTAAATGCCAAGATAAGACGTAGAGAGAGAATAACTTCAAAGCTGGTTAAAAAAAAAAGGAATGTGATTTTAGAAAGGAAAACTAAGCTTAGTAAATCCTGAGGATGACTTTAAAAGAAGAAAAAAGAAAATAAGAAACACAAAATTATGAACATAAGGGTTATATGATCTGACTTTAAGGAAGATCTCAATTTAAAATTACAAAGAATGAATTGGATAGAAATGTGACTAGAAACAAGGAAAGCAGGAGTTATTTGTCAGTGACGAATGAGGAGGGAACGATCCAAATGTAGTGACAGTGGGATGGAGAAGGGAGGAAAAGCTCCAGAGAACTAGAGGGAAAAAGATACAGGCATCGCGAGTTGCACAACTGAAGAAGAGATGATGGAGTGTGAACAAAGAATCTAAAATGCTGTCTGAATTTCTAACTTGTCTGACTGGGACTATAATGATGCCACTTCATTAGAAACGGATAAATAGAAATAATGGGTTTTTCAGGAAAAGTTTATGCGGTCTGTTTGGGGAAATTTGTGTTGCTGATAACCATTTGATATCTGGGATGGGATGGTCCAGTAAACGATTAAAACTGTGGTTCTGGAGCCTGTTTTGTAAGTGGGCCAAAGATGGTCCTTGTGTATTGATCCCCAAACCACTACTATCCTTCAGAGTTCTCTGACTCTCTGACTCTCAGGAACCCTCTCTCAGATTCCCCTCTTTCCTAGAAGTAACCTCGCCCTATTCCCCTTTGAGGTGGTGGCTGAAAAATCGCCCTCCAATCACCCCCATCCAAAGACCACCCAATCAATTTTTGTGTTACTGCCCCCCTGCGTTCCTATCTTTTCTTTGCTCGGTCCCCAAATCCTCAAGCATCACAAAGCCCTGGAGACGTTCTGACCTAGAGACAGAGGATTGGGATCATGAGCATGAAAGGTCCTAGTGAGAATCATAGAAGTAGATGAGAGCGTCCAAGACTGAAAAGAACGAATCGGAAGGAGGAAACAGTAGAACACCGACACTGCAAGACACATAGAGAAGAAGGAGACGGTGACTAAAACTGAGGAGGAAGAATAGAAACACCAGAGATTGGTATTGTGCAAGACAAGAGAAGGGAAAAATTTTTTAAAAATGAGTTTCAGAAGCGATATAAGGATTGAATAAAATGTGTCTGTTTTATTTGGCACTAAGGCCATTAGCGGTTTTAGTGGAGATTATTCTCACTAATAGAGTAGTGCAGATGAATGATGTCACAGAGGAGGGAAATGTAAGAAAGTGATATGGTTAGCTGAGAATTGTGGCTGACTTTTACTGAGTACTTACTGGTGGCATGTACCACACTAAGTGCTTTTACATTGGTTCCCACTTAACTTCTCAAAGGAACTCCCTGAGCTAGATAGTAGTATCACTCCAAGTTTACACACAAGGAGGTTGAGACTGAGATTAAGTAACTTTCTCAAGGTCACATAAATCGTTAGGGGTAGAACTTGGATGCAAATGCAGGCTGAATGGCTCCTGGATCCATTTTCTTCACCACTATAGAGAACCCCCATTTGTCCAGGAATTTGGTTATGAAATTTTGCCCTTATCTACCTCCACACTAACTTCACATTCCTTTAATGAAACCTTTAGCATAACGGAACTACACAATGCCTTCGCATGTAGTGGGCACATAGTCAATCGATTATTAAATATTGCATGTGTTTTCTTTACTCCAAATTCCAAGCTAAGTGACGAAGATATTATAGTTAGCAAATCAAATGTGCCCACCATTCTCACAGATGTAAATCGAGGATAAGAGACAATAGCAGTTTCAGTAAAAAAAATTAGAAATGAACAACAAAAGGTAATAAATGCCATGAGAAAGTATTAAAAGATCTTACAATCTTATAACATGGGGTTTTAACAGAGACTCATGGAAAGTTTTGTTGAGAAATTAAAATTTGAGTACAGATTGGATAAATAGATAAAATGTGAGTTAAGTCGGCTATGCAGGTTAGGAGGTGGGGGGTTGTGGGTTCGTCCCAGTTGTGGGTTCTGGCCGGCAGAAGTCCCAACGAGACGGAATGAATTACTCAAGACTCTGTGGAAAAGTCAAGAGAGCGAGAGGGAGTCAGGAGTCAACTCCACGAGCCTCTCAAATCTCCCATATTTATTGAGTACAGTCAAAGGAGGAATGCAGGAATTTAGGGAAGGACAGGGTGGGATCACAATGAGTACAAAGGCTTTGTTTATTGTTGGTGTTTGGCTCAAGGTCAGAAGACCCTTTCTGGTGAATCATGTTGGTGTTGAGCCTTTCAGCTTATCAGGGCGGAGCATATGAAAATCAGCTGCTTAACAACTTGGACTCAGGCGGCTGTGCCTGTCTTAGGTTGCCCCCCTCGGGGGATCTTACCCGTCATTGGCTAACCAGCCTTCTCACCTCTGAGTCTGCAGCTTTTTATAAGTTGTTTACCATTCCAGCCCAAGGCTGTTTTGGGGATAGAAGACTAACAGCAGGTACCCCAGCGTTTGTAGTCGGGGGCCTGGGTCATTGCTACAACCTCAAGGCAGGTACTAAGCACACTTCTTTAAGGAGATAAGCGGCTGGGATCTGCTACAATTTGTTAACCCAATCATGGGCTCCCATGGGGGTTGGAAGAACTGGGGGACATTATTTCAGTCGGGGGGAAGAGCACCCTGAGGTCCTCAAAGCAGAAGAAAATGAGGCTTATTTATGGTACTGAAAGCACAGGAACAAGAAGTGTGGCTTAAGAGGGGCTGGGAAGGCAGAGCACAATAGACCTTGTCAGACAAGGTAAAGTTCTGTTTTTTTAATCCAGAAAGTGATCAAAGGCTGTGAAGTGAGGCTGGGTATGATTTCAATAAATCTGCATTTTACATTAATTGTTCTGACTACAGTGAAGAGAACAGATTTAAAAAGGTCACGAGTCACTGTAGAGAGAGCTGGGGACATTTGCTGAGTCCCAGGTCAGAGATTATGTGACCTGGGCTCAGGGTTAGTATTGAAGATGTGTGATAAAGGGCAGATGTGAGAGCTGTTTTAAAGATAAAGCCAATGGTCTTTAGTGATTGGATCGGGCATGTCACCTACAGAGATGTGCTCAGAATGGCTGCTAGGATTCCAACCTGAGGAATTAGGGAACAATAAATGGTAACGATGTCGTTCTATTTGTTTTCTGTTAAGTGGTTACTGCTGATTCTTTTGGGTGAGTAGGCAAATGTATTTCTTTCCAAGGGCTGCTGGAAAAAAGGTATCACAAATTAAATGGCTTAAACAGAGGACGTTTATAGTCTCACAGTCTGGAGGCTTGAAGTCCTAGCTCAAGGTATTGGCAGGACTAGCAGTTTCTGAGGGCCGTGAGGATGAACTTATTCTATGCCAATCCTGTAGCTTCTAGTTATTTGCTGACAAGGACTGACACTCCCTGGCTTGTACAAACATCAGCCTGAGCTCTGCCTTCATCTTCACTGGCATTCTCCCTCTGTGTGTAAGTCTCTGGCCAAATTTTCCCTTTTATAACAACACCGTCATTCTGGATGAGGGGCCCACCTTATTACAGGACGACCTCCTCATAACTAGTGACAATTAAGTCTATTGACAATTGCCCTCCTTCCAAATAATTTCACATTCTGAGGCACCGGGATTAGGACTTCAACCTATGAATTCTGGAGAGAGCACAATTTAACCTATCACAGTAGGGAGGTCATAGTTCATGAGTTGACATTGGCTCGTATTGGGTTTCATGTATATTTGAGACAGTCTTTGATATTCCCAAACGTAAATTGTCTGGTAAGTGGCTGAATATAGGAGACAGCACTTACAGGAGAGATCAAGCTGGAGGCACAAATTATAAAGTTAAAAATCATAATTGTATAGACAGTAATAGCTGGCATTTGCATTGCTGATGTTAACTAGGAAACGTTAATCAAGAAAAGAGAACTTAGGATTGTACACTGAGCTTTGTTGAAGAAAAATGACAGGAATCACATTCATTCATAATACCATCATTCAGTGATCTATGAGGGTCTCAGACAAGTCCTGCATGGAAGACAGAGACAGGAAACTCATTAATTAAAGGAAACAGTAAGGCATCTTCACCTTTCAGGACAAAATATGAAGATAATACACAATGACCTTCACCCTTCTCTCTCATTCCAATAACAATCAATTTAAATTCTGTTTCCTACACAAGACTGTGTGCATATTTCTGTGTCAGGTGACTAGAGTTACAGAGGGGAAGATTTAGAATGAGGGTATTTTGGATGGAAACTTCAAAAAAAAAACAAACAACTTTAGGCTGGAGAACTCCTAGAGTTATTCCAAACTCATTTTGTTTTCCACCAGCCACCAACCGCCTTCTCATTTTTCAGTTCGGTTTTTCAATCCTAGTTTGGGAAATAATGCAATAAGTACACGTGCTGAGACCAGAGTCAGAATCTCTCTATATTTATGAACAAAGGACCAACATGTATTTTGGACATGTACATGAACTACAAAGGAGTATAACGACTTCAAAAAAAATCTGTGATTCGATGCAAAGAGACAATCGCGAGTCTTATTTTGCCCTCTTCCCAGGCACCCCAACAGTCTTTGAAATAAGTACACATTTCTATTTGGATCCTTCAGCATGATGCAAAGATGAAAAGTACCCAGTACATCATTGCTAGCCCTTTGAAAGGACTCTCTCATCTCTTTGTGGAAGAATATACTTCAACCGGGGTCATTGCTATGCTTTTGGCAGCGGGTGATTCCTGAGACACTTTAGGAAATCCTGCATCTTATATTTTCCTCATGGCGATATTCATTAGCATATTCAGGACTGTACAGAATCCTAAAGTTAAATGAATTGTTTAACTTTGTTTAGCAGCGCCTTTTCCAAATTTTGTGTGAAATATTTCTACTGAGTCATGGGCCAGAGGTTTGCCAAAAATGAGCAATCCAACAAATAAATCCTAAGGAAGTTACGGCAGACTCAGCAAAACACATGGAAATGGTTGGTGAACGTGACTTCCCACGTTTGCTGTTCCTTGTAGAAGACACAGTGGAATAGCTGGTAGAGCTATTCTGCTTGCCCCGGAAGCCGTCCTCTGGTCATTGAGAACTCAGAGTGGGTATTTCCAAATCCCTTACATGTCGCCATGAAACCTCAGCATAATTACCTTATAGTGTTGCAAAAAGCTACCTCTTGCAAACTATATCTTCTGGATTTCACATCTGGGCTTGGGGTATAATTGCTTCCTATGGCTCAGCCATATGGAATCAAAATTGTGGCATTAGGCATCAAAATTGTGGAGTTCCATTGAACCTACAATGTAATGAGCAGTTGCAAGACATGTACAATTGTTTATGTGCAATGTCTTCAAGGAGTGACCACACTAGGCATGTGGGGGCCTCTTCCATCAAGGAAACCTTTTTTATTTTTAAGCAAACAATAATATCCCAGGGAATTGGTGCTACATATGTTACATGTAAATATTTCTGAAACACTTGGCTAGGCAATGCAATGAATATGTATACATTAATTGAATAATTTTTTACTGAAAAGGGATTGTATTTAAACCTTGGGTGAAAATACATTGACATTGTCTCAATTTTCACATGTATTTTTCTATCATGTAAATATATTATGCCAGTTAACTTGATATCTTTCAGGCCATCCCAACCTAGAGGTAAAAAAAAAAAGGATCACCCTTTATTAATTTGAGAAAAAAATCTTTAAAATATACTGAATTTGTATTTCATTCAGTTCTCCTTTGACATTGTAAGATTGGGCAGTTTCATCACATCCTGTCATGAGCTATAGACGGGAGAAAAGCTTTTCTCCTCCACTCCCAGACTGTCATAAATTTCCCTACTCCCTCATTACATCACAGAGGCTGTTTTCCTTTACATATTTATGGCCACTTTTCTGACCCACGGGCCAGAGCATTTGGCTAAATGTGTACGTTTACCCGTTTCCCGGTGAATGAGCGTGCCCTGGTTGCAGAGGCAGAATGCTTCTAGAAGACGTTTTCCCTAACTTTTAGTCACAAATAATGGAGGCAACACAAGGTTTTGCATCATTACCGATGACCCCTATGGACTGATGCAGCATGTCGATTGCTTCAATAAGAGCTACAGTGAGAATGTGTCTCAGAAATCACCCGCTGCCAAAAGCATAGCAATGACCCCGGTTGAAGTATATTCTTCCACAAAGAGATGAGAGAGTCCTTTCAAAGGGCTAGCAATGATGTACTGGGTACTTTTCATCTTTGCATCATGCTGAAGGATCCAAATAGAAATGTGTACTTATTTCAAAGACTGTTGGGGTGCCTGGGAAGAGGGCAAAATAAGACTCGCGATTGTCTCTTTGCATCGAATCACAGATTTTTTTTGAAGTCGTTATACTCCTTTGTAGTTCATGTACATGTCCAAAATACATGTTGGTCCTTTGTTCATAAATATAGAGAGATTCTGACTCTGGTCTCAGCACGTGTACTTATTGCATTATTTCCCAAACTAGGATTGAAAAACCGAACTGAAAAATGAGAAGGCGGTTGGTGGCTGGTGGAAAACAAAATGAGTTTGGAATAACTCTAGGAGTTCTCCAGCCTAAAGTTGTTTGTTTTTTTTTTAAAGTTTCCATCCAAAATACCCTCATTCTAAATCTTCCCCTCTGTAACTCTAGTCACCTGACACAGAAATATGCACACAGTCTTGTGTAGGAAACAGAATTTAAATTGATTGTTATTGGAATGAGAGAACCCTCTTTAACGGAATATTTCTTGACATTGTCCATGGACACGTTTTGAAAAATATCACCTATATCAACACTAACTTATTTCCTGCACGCCTGGTACATGCCAGACAAGGTTGTAAGTACCAGGAATCCAAGGACAACAGCTCTCCAAGGTCACTGCTCTGTGGAACATTTTTTTCTAGACCTGGGAACAGAAACAATAATAGAGAAGGCAACTAATGAGCTAACAATAGAATTTAACTTATTAAGTGGGTCTATGAACAAAACACACAAAATTACACAGAAAATTATGCAGGCAATTTTGGGATGGGTGATCAGATGCACAGAGAGAGATGAAATGGCTACTTCCTGGGTTAAAATGTCAACTTCAGATACCCCATATGCTCAGGTTAATTATATACATCTCTGTAAATTTCTGGTAGAGATTTTGACAAATTTCCACTTTCCTTGGTAAATGCAATACAACAACAAAATGAAAATAAATGTATTTTTTATGTTTAAAAATTTTACCGGGAAATACATTGCATAACTATGCATAAAATCCACAAGTACAGTATGATGAACTTTTATAAAGTCAAAACTTTTGTAAGGACCATCTAGTTGAAGACATAGAACACTGCCAGAGTCCCAGAATCCCTAGCCAGGACCTATCTCTAACAGTAATCCCAATCCTGACTCTTGTAACTTTCACCTTCTTAAAAATATTTTTTATCACTAAAGCATGTTTCTCTAAACCTGTCTTAGCTGTGACTGTCTTATACACGGAGTCAAGCACAATGTACTCACTTGTGTCTCGCTTCCTTTGCTCAACATTGGTTTGTAAGATTCATCTGTGTTGTTGTATGGGACTGTGGTTCATTTATTTTTACGCCAAATGTGAATCACCACAAACATCCATTCTTCCCTTGATGGACATTTGGATGTTTTAAATCTTTTGTGACTACAAATAATGCTACTATAAACATTTTAAAATGTGTTTCTTGGTGCACACAGTTACATATTCACCTAGACTAGAGCATAGGAGTGGAGTTATTGCTCTTAGATTAATACGTTTCTTCAATTTTCTATAGAAAGCCAGACCGCTTTCTAAAGATGTTAAACCAAGTTATAATCCCAGCAGTCATGGATAAAAATTCTACATTTTCACCAACATTTATTAGTATCAGTCCTTTTAATCTTAGTCATTCTCATGCATTGAACTTTGTTTTTAGTTTACATTTCCCTGATGACTAACGTGTGTTGATTTCATACTCTACCTCTTTGCAAAACTCATTCATTTGTTCTAACAGTTTTTTGGTATGGAATCTTTGGGACTTTCTACGTATAAGATCACATCACCTGCAACAGAATTTTGAAGCCAGAACAATTTAAATATGTTTCCATTTTCTCCAATACTTTTCTAGTAGTGGAACTGACTAAAATGAATATTCATGGACAATTTAAAGGGATAATAAATAATTAAAGGTAATGTAATAAATGTAGGTAGACATGTGACAGGCTATCTAAATAAAACATCTACCCTGTAGGTTAAGAAGCTTAATTGTTTAAAAGCTTTGCGCTCCTTGACTGTGGAATTCATCGTTGCCTCTCAGCTGATTGCTGCTCTGAGTCACTGTCAGTTCTGGGACGTAATTCACATGTATCCTGGAGGGTCTCCAACATTCCCTTTCAGAATAATCAAGATGAGTTAAAGGAAAGAACATTCTTATGGCTTTTTAATCATCTTGGAGATTAGTCTTACATGATTACTCTCTTAAAAAAACCCCTAAAACTCCATTTCTTGATCTTACCCTGAAAAAAGGACCTGTGACTTATATTTACACATTCTAGTATTTCTTGTCACATCATCATATGTTCCATTTTAAAAGCATCATTAGTATAGTTTTCTGTTGTGATTGTGTATCTAGAAATAAGTTCATATTCAGGTATGCAAGGCAGATAGACTTTTCTTGCACACTTCAAAATTTTAAGAATGTAAAAGGAGGAAAAAAGATACAAAGAGCGGTGCATAGATTATAGGATCTCTTTCTTGAATTAAAGGGAAGTACAGGACATATTCATATCACTATTTGTGACAAAAGCAAATCCTTTTAAAATTATTTTTTATTTTTTGCCTTATATCACCACATAATGGTGACAAATAGTATGAAAAAAAGCAAAGTATTTATAACACCTCAATGTCAGGCAGTCAATACAAATTAAAAATTGACAAGAGCTAAATATATCTCCATCTCCTTTGTAGATTAGCCTTAGATTAATCAAAGAGTGGTTATGTCCTTGCAGATTTGTTGGAGAATGACTTGATGTTGGGCCACACACGTATTTTTGAGTATGTTACTGTGCATTCTATTCTTAACTCTTTATGGTAAAACTGGATCCTTAGAATCTTGCCCAGATCCAGGAGAAGGATAGAGAAATAGATTAGAGGAGCTGAATACATGATGGTGCCACTCTTGAGATTTAAAGTCTTTCTTACCCTTCTGAAAAAAAATCACTTTACTGAAAGATCAGTGAATTTCTTCGAACTCTTCCATATTGCGGTGGAGAATAAAATGCATTTTCAGATAAATTCAAACATTCAAGTTATAAAGCTTATTATTAGGATGAAAGCTTGACTAGTCAGTATTCTGTTAACTAGTTGTATTATTTTCCTCACTTTTAACCTCCTTTTGACCCAGTAGGGTTTTGTTTTGGGTTTTTTTTTTTTTTTTTTTTGTCATTTATATATTATTGACCTTGGTATTTTTAACTTAAATTGACCTTAATCCAAAGTTTTAAGACATATTCTTTTTTGTGCCATACAGAGGCTTTCCTAACTGCCCTCAAGAAGAGACAAAAGGGGACATGAGAAAATGAGTCTTCTCCATGGGGGTCTCTGAGCACCCCTGTCCGACGCTCCACTAGATCAAAAACTGAGTAGAAGTTGTCATCCTATTTAGGTGACGAATATCCTTGTGCCACATAAGTGTGTACAGGAGAAGGTAGGAAGAGAAAGAATTGAGGTGTGTTACTGATGAACTGAAGGGGTTCATGTATACGGATATTCCTTTGTTCCTTTAATTTTTCCTCTCTTCCAAAATTTATCTCAAGCATTTCTCACAATTCTTTCTTTCATCCCACCATCATCCTTTTAAAGATGTCACCACTCTTCACAAGATAATGGAAATCCAGTCTCAGGTCCCTTCTTGTTTCTTGCATATTTTGATGTTCTTTTCTTTTCGTGTCTTTTCTTTTTCTGTTCATCTGCTTACAGAAGTGAGCACTGGTCCTACAGAAGGTGGGAGGAGAAACGGTTCAGGCCCTGCCCACCAACAATGAATGTGGCTCAATTTCTACTTAATTACTCACCTGAAGACAAACATACACCATCATCATGAATATTAATTTATTTAGAAAGACCAGATGGTATTTAATTAGAATATGTCTCCTATTAAATAACCTTGCTAACCTGGACACTTTTAACAAGATGGACTATAGTATACAGTAAGGGAAAGATAAAAAGGGAAAGATAAAAATTGGGATCTCCAGCATAGAAGGTGGGCCCAGGGCCAGTGAGTTATTTCCAGCAGATGCTAGGAAAGCATTTGGAGACCCCTGTAAATGAAGGCCTTTGAAATAGTATGTGTGAAGATAGCCAACACTAAGAGTTAGGTGGAAAACGCTGTCAGTATTTCTTCTAATAAGTTACACTAATAGAGATCTAGAATTTCAAGATAAAAAGCTTTTAAGTAAAATGCTTGATAAACATTTTTTTTTCTTATGGGATACTAATAACTAAACATCAAAATCAGTTTAGAACTAAAATACTCAATGAGATCACAGGGCTATTCTGGCCCAAATAAAAACTCACGGCTCTAAAAATAGCAATTGGTAGCAAAGTAATTTTTTCATTTTTAATTTATTCACTTTTATGTTATTGTATTATTTAATTATTTTATTTTGGTGGGGAATAGATAACTAGGCTTGTTTATTTTTAGAGAGGGTACTGGGGATTGAACCCAGGACCTCCTGCATGCTAAGCATGCACTCTGCCACGTGAGCTGTACCCTCCCCCAGCAGCAAAGTATTTGTGCACGCTTTCTATTGCTGCTCCAGCAAGTTACCACAAATCTAGCATCTTAGAACAACACAAATTTATTATCTTACCGTTCTGAAAGTCAGAAGGCTGAAACTCATTTTAGAGGCTAAGTCAGCGTATCTGCAGGCTGGTACCCTGGAGGCTCTGAGAGGAGAGTCTGTTTCCTTGTCTTTTTCAGCTTCAAGTGGTTGCTTCTACTCCTTGCATGTAGCCCTGTAGCCCTTCCCTTCATCTTCACAGCTCATCACTCCAATTTCTATGTCCCTTATCACATTACCTTCTTTTCTGCCTATGGCTCCTTCTGCCACCCTCTTGTGAAAACTGTTGCAATTACTTTGGGCCCACCCACATAATCCAGATGGTCCCTCGATGGTACGATCCTTAACTTGGTCCCATCTGCAAAGTCCCACTTGCCATGTAAGATAACATTTACAAGTTCTGTTGTTTTTTTTTTTAAATTTTTTTTATTTGGGGGGAGGTAATTAGGTTTACTTATTTATTTGTTTTTTGAGGAGGTACTAAGGATTGAACCCAGGACCTTGTGTATGCTAAGCATGCGCTCTACCACTTGAGCTACACCCTCCCCACACCATTTTCAAGTTCTGATGTGGACATATTTGAGAAACATTATTCAGCCTACCACAATCCCCATGTAGCTGAAGTATGGATATTTATTTCAAAGGCAACGATTTGGGGGTTTGTTGGAAACTTAATTATCATAGAGATATTTATGAACATTGATAGTTATCAATACTAATCTCCTATTCGAATGTTCAAAACACCCAACAATATATTGTGAGTACTTATATTTTTAGTACATTCTTGTTTAATTCTTACTTTCTGCTACATTTTATTTTTTTATTCCATCAAAATTAATTTAAACCAGGGTGCAAGTTAAAAATATACAGTTGACCCTTGAACAACAGGGATTTGAACTACGTGGGTCCACTGGCACACAGATTTTTTTCAATAGTAACTACAGTATCATACAATCTGCAGTTGGTTGAATCCATGGATACTAAGCTTTGGATACCGAGGAACCAAGTATATGAAGAACAAACTATAAATTGTACTTGGATTTCTAATTGCATGGGGTTTCAGTGCCCCAACTCCTATGCTGTTCAAGGTCAACTGTATATTGTTTTCAAATATTCTCATCTATCTGCCATCTCCTTTACAAGTAAATAGGCTTTCATAGATTTAGAATACTTTTTCTTTACTTTTACTAAAAATTCAAAACTTGAAATTATAAAGAAAATAAGAATATGCTCAAGGGACATAAAATTAACAAGGAATAGGCAGACACAAGGCATCTATTTAAAAGAAAAATTAGGGAGGCATAAATATTTTTGACTACTAGATGGTATTCCTAATCCACAGAAATATAATAGATCTCTAAGATCTCATTTCTTTTAGAAGTTTAGTCATTTTATTACTGTTGGCCCAATTTTTAACATAAGATTTAAATTAATCAGTGGCTTCTTACATAAATATCTTGCCATTGACTTTCAATATCAAATTCACATATTTTACTTTATATATGTTTTTTAAAATGCAGGAATAGAGCAATATATGTGATATTTCTTGAGTTTTAAAAAAATTATTGTGACTTTCTGTTTTGAAGTATCATAAAGTTAGTATAATCTAAAGAATTGTTATTCAGACTCCTTCTTTTGAAGATATAAACAAGTATCAATACAGAAAAATTATATTTAAAAAATTTTAAAATCATAGTTATATGCTTAGATTTTAATGTTGTTAAATCTTCACAGCATTGAACAAAACCTATTTTGTTGTTCTAATAAATAATTTTAAAATCAGATAATAAAATATATAGCACATTTCTCCAATATTTTCCCAGCCTTAATATGACTCAGGACCATTGTTTACAATACCTCTTTGAGCACAAATTATCATATTTTTATATGTGTAAATCTCCAAAGTGTAAATTTTAACAGGAATCTCAGCATAGCTGCATTCTTTAGTCCATAGGGGGCGCTCTCATCTTTGCCAGAAGTAAATCCTCCTGCAACTACAGTTACTACATTGTTTTCCTACTTTTAAGTAAAATCTGTTTCTTACAAATTCAGATTCATGAAAATGTAATCAGATCAAGCATCCTTAATGAAAGTGGGATGATTCCAGCTGGTTTATAGTTCTGAAGGATTGCTTTTATTTTCTTTAAATATGGGCAAAGCCTTTAAATGTGTGAGAAGATCATCAATGGAAATTTTAATGGTTTTCTATTAAAAATCTATTTCTGCTGTGGCTATAGGCGAGCATAAAATTTTCAATCAAGCTAATAAACCACAATCTGAGACACTAAAAGAGAACTGAAAAATAGATCTCCCCACTATATCTTTGGAAGAATTGCGATGAACTGCTAAAACCGGTGCTGAAACCAAGATCCTCTCTTTGTTGTGGCACGTGAAGGGAAAACCCTGAGATCTGCAGCATATTTTTATTTCAGAATAAGTTTAAAGAAAAAAGCTTTGAAAATTATTGACATACGTTAATAAACAAAATTTCAGTGATGTAGGAACACACAATTCAAAGATATTTTTAAAAGTATGCACTGTGTTTTCTATTTAAATTTGGTCTTTTAACTGCCTTGAGACGTTTTTAGCTCAAGTGAGAGACAAGCTAGGCAATTGTGACTGATGCTTCCCTGAAAAGAGAAACACTGAAGCATGAAACCAAAAGTGTAGAACAGCAAGTATTTTAGGGAAGACTTACAGAGCAAAGATTCAGGAGAGGAAAGAAACCCAGAAAGATGAGCTTGGTTTTGGAATTATGTTATCCTGAAGATTTTTATTCCCCTTGGGTGCTACCCAATGCCTGATAAATACCGCAGGCATATGTTGCTCGCCTTGATGGGTTTACGCACCAGAAGAAAATGAACTCGAAATAGACAGAATCTTGCAGGGACTGAAGCTCAGTGAGGAAACGTCTCGATCTCTCATAGCTCTGAGGTCTAGGATTGGTGGGACCTTTATTTGCGTGCTAGGAGCTAATGTGAATTCTCTTTAGGAAAAGATAACATCATTCTAGACCTCAAAATACCTCTGAAATTTTCCATATTCAATGCCTAGCATGTAACACAAATTAAGGAAATACAGAAAGGAGAGACCTGAATAATAACGAAGAAAAGCAGAGACACTATGCATAGACCCACAGCAGGTCATGATAATGGAACCATCACAGAGAGTTTGAAATAAGGGTGTTGTACATGTTCAAAAAATAATAAATGAGATTGAGAAATTCAGCAGGTCTGTTTTAAAAAAACAAAACAACCAACAAAAAATAGAACTCAAAGAACAATAGGTGAAATCAAAACAGAATGGATGGTTTGTAAAGTAGGTTAGAAAACAGCTTTAGAGGGTAATAATAAAGATAGGTCAGAAAAAAATATTCGAAATGAAGTTCAGAGAAACATGATCTTGAAAATTCTAGAAAAGAGCAAAAGGAAACACAGAAGATACCCTGGCTGTGTCTTAGGACACAGGAGTCTTAGGAAGAAAGTAGAGAAAAGGGGGGAAAAAATCAGAGCACGATACTCAATATTATTTCAGGAAACTTTTGTTTCTGCTTCATATCTTGGCTACTTATTCACTGAATTAAGACAATGTGTGGTGTTCTGGATCTTTACTTAAAGACAAAACAAAACAAAACTTAAAACTACTGTGTTAGATTATGTCATTCATAAGAGCAGAGCCTAGATCTTTTCCAAATATATTGTTTCCAGTCCTCTTGGCAGCAATCATGTAGGAAGCATTTCTTGGTGGACCAAAGATATGTTTAAAATTCCTTGAACGTAAAAAATTGGGCTATCACATTAAGAAGACTGTTTGAATATCCTGTATATTTGGAATAGAATAAAATTTAAATGTTCCCCTGATTAATAACTGCATGTGTACCAACCTCACCCTAATTACAGGAGTTTGTCATAGATCCTAAAGAAATATTTCCATTGTTATCCTAGCAGCAGGGTAGGTACTTTCAGCATTGCACAGACTCATCATTTGATAATCAAGAAGTTCAGTGAATAACAAAATCATTCTTCAGTGGTATCTGCTACTGGACTCTGAGTCCATCACTCACCATCTTGAACAAGTCATAAAATTCTAGGTGTGGGTTTTGCCCTGCCTTATGAGTTTCAGAATTATAGGCATCAAAGATTATCAAAAAGATACCAGTAGTCAAAACTAAACTGCCCTTCAAAAGCAGAACTGTTTGACATAGGTTAACCAAAATCTCTTGCCAGTGGATTGACTTCAAAACTCACTTCCTGGGGGAGGGTGTAGCTCAAGTGGTAGAGCACATGCTTAGCATGCACGAAGTCCTGGGTTCAATCCCCAGTCCCTCTTCCAAATACAAATAAACAAATAAATCTAATTACCTCCCCTTCATTAAAAAAGTCACCTCTTGATATTCTCACACTACTTAACTTCCAGCTCTACTATCATCACCACAACTGCAAAGGGCACTGATGATGGTCCAGTGTTTCTCTTTCCCTGATGTCCCCTTTAAGCAGAGATATTTCTGTCCCCACTTCTCCACATAAGAGTCCATGTTTTACCCACTCCTTTGATTCCCCCAGATCTCTCACTGTCTACGTGTAACTGATCCCTTTAGTTGTGTCAACGAAAAATACTGCAAGCTGTATCAGTAAACGAAGAATGCTGAAGCCATCAAGTCACCAGCCACTGCCACCACCCCCAAAAGTGAAGATAAGCCTGAGGCCTGGCCTTTGCATGCTGAGGGAACTTAATATATGAAAAGACAGGATACTGGCCATAGGATAGCTAGATGCTTGTCAAAGGAATGAATTCAATGAGCCCAAATGTTTGCTCCCTCCCATACATAGAAAAGCACTAAATCCTTTAACTTGAGCTGTCTGGTTTTCTTCAATTAACAAGTAAGCATTTAATGTTTGTTCCAACTACCTGGTCTTTGTTGTAAAGCTCCTATATATCCTAGCCCCTCCTCTACCTCTTCGGAGCATTCCGTCAGAGCAATCTGAGAGGCTGTCATCCCAGCCTGAGTCCTCCTGCCAAATAAAATATAACTCTCAACTTCTAGGCTGTGCTTTTATTTCAGTCGACAGTTGGTACTTTTCAGTCACCATCCGGTTTCCTACAGCCATCTCTAGACTTAGTTTGCTTCTAATGTTTCATGGTTTTCTGAATTTTTCTGTTTTTAACATACTACATTTGAGGGTAAAGTTTTAATATTTTCTTCTAGATTTATTCTGCTGAAATACAAGCAAAATAACAAGTTTTGTAATTCTTTGATACTCTTTTTACAGAAAGTATTGTACTGTCTTCATTGGATAATCTGATTTGTGGATTTATGTCTGCATAAGAATTGAAATCAATTTCTAAATATGGCTAGAGAAACAAAGATGTCTCAGTCCTCTGTAAAATGGAGATGACAATGTCCAGGTTTCTTTCTTTACAAGGTGACTGTGAAATGGTGTACAAGGATGTTGTCAACCACAATTCTATAAAATATAAACTTTCTATAATTACAGTAATTATAGAAGGACTATTACTGTTGCAGGAAAATGGATGTGGGGCATGAGGAGGGCCATGTCCCAGGTCTCGGAGCCCCTGGGACATGCCCTGCCAGGTGTGGGTCCTTGGCTTCATGCAGGAAAGAATTCAAGTGTGAGCCACTGTTGAGTAAAGGTAGATTTATTTAGAGAGATACATACAGCATAGAGTGTAAGGCAAGAGAAAGGCAAAGAAAGAGGTGTGAGAATTGGGTGTTCAGGTTAAAGTAAAAGTACGTACACACTCCATAGACAGAGTGCAGGCCATCTCCTAAGGGGAGGGAGGGAAAAGGGCCATTAAGCGCAGTGTTGCCAGTTTTTATGGGCTCAGTAGCTTCACACGCCTACAGGTGGGATCATTCCAACTGCCCTGGGGAAGGCGCTGGGATTCCCAGGGATTGGGCCACTGCCCATTCTTTGGCCTTTTGCTGTTAGCCTTGGGGCTGTCATGGCGCCTGTGGGCATGTTATTTGATCACGCTGTTACAATGAGCATATAATGAAGCTCAAGGTCTACTAGAAGTCAAACCTCTTAATCCTCAAGGCCAACTAGGAGGTGAATCTTCTACCATTTTGGTGAATCTTCCACCATTCTGGTGTTAAATTGAGTGGCTGTGCCCTGCCCCCTTCCATCCTGTCTCATTACTGTATAAGTTGATTTGAAACTGGAGTTAATAAAAATAGCTTGTTGACTCAATAAGTACATTTTATCTTCCTTGAAAACTCTGTACTCTCCCCAGCTAGTCCCAAGGAGGACCTCTGCATGATACAGCTGGAACAGATGTTATTTTACAGATGGAAAGTGGGGCCCAAGGAGATAATATGACTTCGCCATAAGTGGTAAAGACAGAATTCGACTGAGATCATTAAACCCTGGGCTGGGGAGGGTGCAGTCAGGGCGGGAACAGTTCCAAATTTCAAGTGAGAATTCCAGATCACTGTTTAATAGTTGTGACTCTCTAAACCATGTTTCTCATTTGTAAAATTAGAACAACAGTACTTTGCACTCTCATGTTGAGGATGAAATGACAGATGTAGGTTCAAAAAACAGAAAAATAAACATATGAAAACTGAAATATTACCACCATACAGTGGGCTTTCAGTAAATTGTTCTCTTCTGCTCTCCTCTCTTTTTTCCTTCTTTCCTCCCTCCTTCTTCTTTACTATCTAACTTATCTTGCATATTTTGGTACCCTCTGTAGCCTACCACTTTTAAGGTAGAATGTGTTCATTTTCTCAGCTGAAACACTTTCCAAAGTGGTAAGAATTTCATTCTGAAGAATGTCAATTAAGAATTTGGCACAACATTGTAAAACGATTATAAATCAATGAAAAATGTTAAAAAAAAAAAAAAAGAATTTGGGCCAAATACTTCCGACACGGGTGGGTTTCCTTTCTTTGTGATATAAACGTGACCTTTCAAGCTAAGGTAGCAAAATAATAATAACAATAAAAATCTGAAGCAAAATCATGTAGTGAAGTAATTCTTTCACTGGCTTAATTGGTAATAAGCTGTCAATTGTATATTAGGAAGTTGTGGCAGTCCTTTTGGCAATGCTATTTTATCTAACAGCAAGATGTGCAGATATTTCCAGATGTATATGCATTGTGAAACACATAAATATAGTATCTATTTGTGCAGAAATAAATTCAGTTACTCCAATGTTACTTCAAGGAATTTCCTTTTATAAATTGGAAAGGAATATTTTTACAGTTTCATACATGCAACAAGACTTAGAATGAAAAACTGTGAGCAGATAGCAGATAGGGGTCTTATTGTTGGTTTTCATTAGTATTCCCATCCTGTTAAAGCCAGATTTTAAAAATGTGATGTGCAGTATCTAACTCCATTAGTTTATAGTCATTTTTGAGGCAGAGCATTGTATAGACAATACAAAGCAGCCTTGTCTTCCCCCATCTCCTTTTTTTCAATAGTCTTATTTAGGAAGAAATAATAGTAAGTGAGAAAATTTCCCATTTTTGAGTTTAAGCCCTAAAATGAATATTTGGGCACCTGTTTTCTTTTTTTGGTTACTTACATTTATCAGGACTATTGAAGAATTAATGAACTAAGGGTTCAAGACTGTGGATGGTGCTGGTGGATACTGGGTAGGGTGGTCATTGCCGGGGGCTGGACCAGACATCTCATCCCCCAGCTGCTGGGAGTACTGGCAGATACTGACTCACAACTTCCCGCTGATAGAGAGAACTGCCCTTGGCCAAATGAGAGCTTCCTTACTTGGGAGCATGGTCACACCCAGAAGCCTTCAGGCAATGACTGATTGGCGTGGAATGTTTAAAGACATCCAGAAAAGCAGAGGCCAGGTGGCAGCACTTGACTCAAGGTGGAACCAATTTCCAGGTGTAATTTTGGCTCCAGTTCTCCTGATGGGATCAAGATGAAGCTTGTCTTCACTCAAAATCCTTGCTTAGCTTTCCTTCCCTGTCCTTTTCCCTGCTTCCTCGTTTTTTCTTGAGGTCACTTCCCTGGTAAGGCACTTGCTCAAAAATCCCTGTCTCTGCCTCTAGGGAACCTGATCTAAGATAGTGAGCCCCAGGCATTGCTCGAAGAAGTGGAATCTAAGGATGGTATTCTGCAGAGAAATCCAGATGGTCGTGAGAATCCCCTCACTGGTGGGAGGCAGAGTATCCATAATCCCAAGCATGTTAGAGCAATATAATTGATAAGACTCATTTGTGGTGAAAATGGGCAAAACGCAAAGCAGAAAGGGAGGCACTAACCAGTGCAATATCGCTGATATTTAACAGGTAGAAGGGAAATGGTAACTACACAGACTGGTATTGGGTAGGCGTTGTTAAACAGAGACAAAAGGACAGATTCAGATTTACTAATTAACAATTCAAGCAAATTTTGAGAGTCAGAGAACCTCTTTCAATGCATGGAAGAAAATCTCCCCAAGTCAAAGGGCAAAAGAGGGAAGACCTGGTTGAGACAGTAGTGGAACTTCAGTGAAGAATGCACTCCCACTTTCGGCAAGAAGTCTCCCATGCCACTATCAGAGATCTGATAGGGAAGGATCTGAACCCTGAAACCCAGTTTGAACCCTGAAACTGAGTTTGGTGGATGCACTTGAGATCTCCCCAATTCTTCTGAATCTTCCTGACTGTGGAAGTGTTCCATCTTCCACTGGAAATATACTGCTGCCCCCTTGCTTTTAATTCACGCCACGGCCTCAAAGGGAACATGTGTCTTAGAAGTCAGTGCTTGCTCTCTTCTGATCATCAGATCCGTAACAAGATCTAACAAGGAAAATGCTGAGCCTGCTAAAGGAGAACAGGGATATTAGGCCAAAGGGGCTGCACAGTCTGGCTCACGGTGTATACGCAGGAACTGGAGAACACGCCTAGAAGTGGACCCTGGGGTGCAGCATCAAGGGAGCCACACTGTAAAGTGAGAAGAGAGCACTTAGTTATGTAGGACTCTCCCATGACCGAGAATTAACATCCTGGCAAGGGCCCCAGGAGTTGCTTCTAATTTGCTGCTGGGGTGGTTCTCAGACGCATGGGAAAAAAGAATGTCTCACATAAATGAAGTACAGATGTCAGAACTGCCATGACAGATTAGGGAGCAAGAGATGAAAAGGCTCAGGGGAGGGAGGACACTGGAATGAGTCTATTTTGTAAGACCAGAAAACCCACCAGGTGCTTTGTCCCTTGAGATGGTGCAGAGGACACATGCATTTATCAAGGAGGTACGGAATATTGCGGTGACGGTAGCAGGACATTCTAGCAGAATCACTGGGGAGCTCGGTGTCAGTGGTCCTCTATAATCTGGGGCTGATGGTCGAAGATGCTGTTACCACGTCTAGGCTCAAAATAGCAGCGAGGATGAGAGGATCCAGGAATAATAGAGGACAGGCGGCCCTTTTAAATATTAGAAAAAATACTGGGTGAAGATCCCACAATAATCAGCAGTTTGGAGCGGCAGCCAGAGAGGCCATATGGTGTCCGTGTACAGAATACATATGGAGTGTGTATTTGTTCCCAGGGATGAGCTAAATGAGCTGCCCAAAAGGTGTTGCTCAAAGTCTATATTCAAAAGAGATTCAAGAATGAATGAGCAGAAGCCTGAGGTAGGATTTCACAACCAAAAAGCATGTTCCCGTGCCTAGTTTCCAGACCTCGGTGTTATCAGACCCAGTTATCAGAATCTGTCAAATAAACAAAAAACTCCTTCAGCAAATGGAAAATGTATATCGTCCTTCCTCTCTTTCCCCAAAGGGCTTCCAGCCATTTACTCAAATAACGATATCCAGAAGAAAGAGTATGCCTGTTTTCTGAAGATGGTTTGGCACAATTTCTGATATGATTATGCCCTAAGAGCATCAAAGAACTATCATACTCTCCCTTGTTAGATAAAAGATGTGTAGACACCAGGTGTAATTGGAGTCCTGGCCCAATGCCGTGTCACAATGGATCCAATAGTTCCATAGAGCTACCCAGAGCTACTTGGTGGTCATTTCCCTAATTGCTAAATAATTGTCGTGGGCATACCTTATAGTTGGTATAATTCTCACATAGGTTTCTTGCTCTACAGAGTTAGAGCTATCATAGCAGTAAAGGCCAAGTGCAAGCTCCTGAATCTGCAATCCCAAGGCGAGATGGCAAATCAAAAACAATATTGCATCCCAACAGGAATGACACAGATTAGTGCCACCCTCAAAGTCGTAAAGGATTCATAACTTTGATTTAATTCACCAGCTAAGTCCATGTAAAAAAAAATGTATGGATCGTGGCACATGACAGTGAACCATCACAGACTCAACCAATGAGTAGCCCCCATTGGAACTGTAGGGCTGGAGGTGACATGAGCATTTGAAAAGAATGCTTGTTCCGCATTTGTTAGTTGGCCGTTTTATTAAGCTAATCATGGATCAAAAGAAACAAGGTGGAACTTCCCAGCTGTTGATACAAAGTGTTATAATCCTATAAAATGGTATCAGGAGCAATGTTCTGAGTCCTCACCTATATTTCAAGGTACACATAAAGTTAGAAAATTTGTGATAAAGGATGGTATGTGAGGCTCTGCAAAGCCGCCTACTTTCTCTTCTACACATATATCGTGACATTTAAATGTCTGTTTCTTTTATATGGTGTCCTTTACACTTGTGAATGTTATAATCATACAGATCTTTGAGGATTTCACAAACAACAATGGCTTAATGACAGAGTGACACAGTATTATGCATGTAGAAACATTTTTACCTTCTGAAAAACGTATACTTCAGAAATTACAGACTAGAATTTAGAATTATACACATTTAGAATTATAAATTCTAAAATATTTGCATTACCATTTTTTCGAATTAATAATATATACACATTGTAACTAAAAACGCATACTCTGCTGTATTTATTTTTCTTTGATGCATACCTGTTTGCTGAAGACACTTTTTAAAGGAATAATTTTAAACATGAGTTTTGTCAGCTTCAAATGATAAAAAACTGAGATTATTTTAGAATTAAAATCTCTATCATATGTACTTTTAAAGCAGATGACGACTCTTCATGTATTTAAAAAACTTTTTAATATTAAACATTCAAAATAATAATGCAAGGGAATATGAAAACGATAAAGATTGCAGTATGTTTTATTAACATAGTGAAGATCCCTAAGCCAAAAAAATTTCTTTTGCTCCATAGGTTGGAAGTCAGGTACCTGGGTATGAAATTCAGGCATATCAAACAGAGAAAATATAGGCTTATGTCAAATGCACAACATTTTAATTTGATTTTGCTTTTCTCATAAAGGAAAAACCTTAATTATGAGGGATTTCTATTTTTTGAGTTAAGAGAATCAACTTAAAGAAAAACACACATAAAACACCCTTAAGTACTTTAAATTCCACTGTCAAAAATATATTTCATTGTAATGAAGGAATCAGCTTTTTAAAAAACATATTCTATATGGAAATTAAGAGTGTTGTATTGCAAATATTCAGCTTTCTGCTGATGCGCTCAGAATGCAAATTTTCTTGAGGTAATCATTTTGAGGCAATTACCTAGGATTTACTAGATGCAGTAGCGGTTATATCAAAGTAGGTACCAAAACAACCATAAATTCACAGATCATGTCATAAAGTCTGCATTATGCCAAGAATTCATGTCTTTAGAGGGTCAGTTGTACATAAAAATTTATTGAAAGCACAGTAAAAGTGCCACGCACAATTTCTGTTGCACGTATACAACTCCATGTAACAAAAATAATTGAGGCAGGAAGTTAAAGAAAAGACAGACAACGTCTCTAGAGGTGTAAAGATCTGAAAGTCCAGGTATAATAGGAAACATTCTCCGAATAAAAATAAAAGCTACCAGTCAATTGTAAACTTAATAGCAACCTATGCCAAACAGTAATACTTAGTCTCTCAAAACAATCCCCCTCTGTGTCTAATAGCAAAGCAGCTGGTTCAACTTCATGCATTCGTCCAGTCGCCCTTGAGTACACTCACTCGGCAAGCACTAATCTGGCACCACTGTGTACCAGCCCGCTAGCCGAAAGGATGGACAGATGTACGGACGGGAGGGCAGGTGGACCGCAGCATGGAGGAGGGGTGGCCACTTGGTGGGGCCGCAGGCAGCGGGGAGCGCCGAAGGCGGGGCAGCGCGGTTTGGGAGGCTCCCTGGGCTACATCCTTCGCTCCGCAGGCTGCAGGGACTGACCCCAGGCAGGGAGCCAGTAGTCCATTACTTTTTAAATTGCTGAGTACTATTGTTTGGTATGAATATACCACAATTTATTTATGCATTGTCTTGTTGATATGCATTTGTTTTCCAGTTTGGGGCTATTTTGAATAGCATGCCAAGGATACCTTGTACAAGTATCTTTGAAGACAATTGTTTTTAATTTTAATGGTTCTATACTTAGGAGTGGACTTACTATATTATAGGGTAGATGCATTTTAGGTTGCATCTGCAGTGGGCAGACGTGAGGGATGAAATAATATCTCTTTCTGGGACAAAAAAGCAAGTTTGCTGACTGTTTTCCTTAAAAGCAGTGGATTTCCCAAGCTTAGCGTTTCTCGGCTGCTCTACAAACCCACTACACACACAGCTCCTATCTGGGTCCCTCTGTTTCATCCCCATGGGACTTGGGAGGCAAGAGAAACTGACACTCACATGCTGATGCTCATGCTGTGTTCTGTGCCTTGAGTGATAAGGCCCTTTATCTCTGAACCAGGAATCTCAGACTTTCTGCCAGCATCCATTGAAACAAACGTTAGCTAAAATTAACTCACTTATTTGGCTTGTAAGAACGGTACAGTCAGACCTCATGCTTGGGCAACGTGAAACCATTTTATTAAAGCCCCCAATCGAAACATCTTTATAACTTTTGGAATAAATAAGTAATGTAGTCATCATCTTTTTTTGAGATAGCTACCTGAACAACCGGAATCTCCCTTGATACTGTCTATGGCTACTATTTGACGTGTGTGCCTCAGCGATAGAGCAAAACGTTATGACCGCCATTTTCTCAACAGGAAGGCAATTCAGTGGACGACCTCTAGCCTCTATATACTTCAGAGGGTGCTTTGTAGATGCAGCTAAGTTGATCAGGCATTCAGTAACTGTACTACTTACTTTGTCATGAAATGTTGCTTATCTTTTTGTGGCTTCAGTTTCTTTTCTTAAAAGACGCTCGTATGTGACTAATAAGTAAGCAAATCCACTGAATTTGTTGATACACCTATAGTTGCAGCCTCGTGTAGATTTTATACCTATTTAGTAACTCCAGGTTATTTTGTTATAGTACGTTTAGCTAATCATAATCCTGCAACAAGGAATAAAGTTACAGATGGAAGTCTAAGATGATGCTTAAATGATTTCTATGAAAATTAAGGATAATATGACAAGAAAATAAAAAGACAGAAAAAGTGGTTTCTGCCTTTGGTCCTTAAAATATGGTATGGCTAATAGCATTCTGAATGCACACAGGATTTGGTTAAAAATATAAAACATAAAATGATTACAGGAAAGAGAGTTGAGGGAAAGCAGTATATAAAAAACATTGCATTAGATAACAGAAGGCAGCCATTTTTTCGTAAGAAAATTAAATATTTTAATATACCGCTACATAAGATAACTCTTAAACATGTTACTATTTAAGAACTATTTATTAAATATTATACATTAATTATTGAGGTGAGAATTCAATTCTAAATAAAATGGTCAGAAAAAAATATTTTGAATACAGACTAAAATAAAGAGTAATTTTTTTAATTCATTCAGAGTAAGTTGACCCGCTTTTAAAAATCTAATTCTTTCATCTTATTTTTTAATGTCATAGAAGCATACAAAATTAAATTCATTTTTTAAAGACAAGAAATAAACTTTTCTTTGTGTTTGAGTAGGTTGCTTTATCTACTAGTTTAAGAACATATGCCCACTATACAGGGGTTTGTCATTCAGAAGAAACTTCATCAGAATAAGAGCTACACCAGTAAAAATCACTTTTTAAAATATTAGGCTACAGGCTGATGCTTATACGTGATTGTATGAAACTGCAAGATAAAGGATAATAGCATTTACTTTTCTCATAGATTGTTTCTCCATTATTTTTATGTACTTGGCTCATGGTGGCTTTGAAGGCATAAATATTCTAGAAAGAAATCAATGTAGAGATTTTTCTGTAAATAACGGTTCTTTGTGACTTAAAAGTGTCCCATAAAACAAAGTTTGTAAGGATCCTACCTGTCTCATGAGCTTTTGTTCAATTTTATACCAGATGTGAGAGTCATTTTACCTCTAACTGTAGCTTGTAATAATTTTTTTCAAAAGCAAGATTTTTTTTAATCAATATTGCTTCTAGATCACATATCATGTTTCATCTCTATCAGGCAAAGACAGAGGCACAATGATTGACCATACTGACCGTGTTTATTTTCCTTGTGGGCTCTTCATAGTACTTACCTGGAAAAAACATGGGGAAAAAGAGAAGTAAAAATGATCCTTGATCAGTTGCTCAAATGTGCTATCAGTGTCCATAAATCACGGCTAGTAAAATTCTTTCAACCTGTGTTAATTTCAGTGGCCTTGAATTAACTGACTTTTGGTAATAGGCGGCAGGAGTTCTAAGATCAGTACCAACACATGGAAATTACAGGTACCCTACAAGCATTACTCAATAGGAAGGCCTAGAATTCAAGATTCAGCAATCTTAGGACTGACTTACACTATCAAAGTGCAGTTTCAAGCAGCCTTTCAGCCAGCAACTCCCCAAGCAGGATTTTCACAGCAGAGAGGATAAAAGGACCAATTCAGATTTATATGGTTGACCCATGTGTAAACTCTGTCTTTTCAAAGAACTATAAAATTGTGACTGGCACCTAACAGAGGCACATATAGATAAGTATGTTTAATCAATAAGTAAAACATTACATTAGGAAAAATCACAATATGACATGCTTACCATCGCTCCATCACTACCACCTCCAAGGTTAATTGCTTTGGAACAAACTCTGACTTCTCCAAAAGCTTTGGTAAAATCAGAGCTCTGAGGAAGAACTGCTCTTATGACAAGTCAAAAAAATCAGGGAAGAAGTGTCTCCTTTTATTGGCTTTCCTACTCCTTAAGGCAAGGGCTCATAAGTTATAATCTAAAGAATGTCTCTTCTAATGTTGTGTTGTCCTCAAGAAGCCATGAGTGAAACTCTTACCTGAAGAATTATGTGGTAAGGGAGGAAAAGTAATTGCAGGGTTTTACTTTTTTCTTTATAAATTTCATGGTTCTGTATGGCTTTCCAGCCAAGATTTATCCAACTCTCATGAACTCATCAATGAAAGAGTCAGAAAGGAAGCTCAGAGAAGATGAATAAATAAAAGGGACAAAATGCTTGTATCCAGAAAATACACTGAGCACTAAATCTATTTAAAAAAATAGACAACACCATATAAAAATGGGTCAAAGACTTGCGTACCCACATCAAAAAGGAAGATACATGTTGAGGGGCCAAATGGCATAGTAGGAAGACCCTGAACTAGCCCCCTTTTATGGGCACGCCAAGTTACAACTACTCACAGAGCAATTATCTATAAGAATCATGAAGACTAGCAGAAAAGATTTTCCACAACTTAAGAGATAAAGAAGGAACCACAGTGAGGTGGGTAGGAGGGGAGGAGGCGTGGTATAGGCAGCACCTACATCCCCCAGGTAAGTGACCCACAAATGGGAGGACCGTCACAACTGCAGAGGTCCTCTCCAAGGAGCAAGGGGTACCAGCCCCATATTGGGCTCCCCAATCCAGGTGTCCTGCACCAGGAAGATGAATCCCCAGAATGTGTGGCTTTGAAAACCGGAGGGGCTTACATTCAGGAAACCCAGAAAGCTATAGGAAACAGATACTTCTGTCTCGGAAGGCATGCAGAAAATCTCACATGCTCCAAGTACCGTTGCAGAATAAGTAGTTTAAAAGGAGCCTGGGTCAGTCAGAGCCACTTGCTGATCTTGGAGAGCCTCCCAAGGAAGCAGAAGGCAACTGAGACTTCCCCTGGGGAGGGAGAGGCTGGGATGGAGAAGCTGGCAACAGATAAAGTTGGGAACTAATTTGCCATATTGACAGTGGTGCTGGCAAACGCCATTTTGGAATCCTGCCTCTAGCCTATAAGTGATGGGGGCTTATGCACCCTCCAGTGAGCTGACACCAACCCCAAAGCACCCTGGCCTGTGTGGCCAGCCACATGGTGACCCAGCCCTGTTCTCCAGTGGACCCACAGCAACTTCATGAAGCATGAACCTCAAAGACAACCAGGCCAGGGGTCAGCCATGCCTACCAGTGCTCCTATAGTAGTCATCACCACAGCAGAAAGGGATATGCAGCTTACATAGGGCCACCCTAGAGTATATAACTCTAGGGACCAGAAGGGAGCATGCTGCTGGGCACCATAGAATGTCTCCTACATAAGGTCACTTCTCCAAGATCAGGAAATGTAACCAACCTACCTAATACATAAAAATAAACACAGAGAATTAGGCAAAATGAAGAGACAGAATAGTATGTTCCCAAGGAAGGAACAAAACAAAACCTCAGAAAAAGAACTAAGTGCACATCGAGACACATAGAGTGGTCAACAGACACATGAAAAGACCCTTAATAATACTAATCATCAGAGAAATACAAATCAAAACCACAATGAGATACTACCTTACACCTGTCAAAATGGCTATCATTAAAAAGACAACAAGTAACAACTAACTTCTTCAATAAGTTAAAAATAGAACTGCCATATATTCTTGGGAATTTACCCCAGAAAACCAAAAACACTCATTTGAAAAGATATTTGCACCCCTATGTTCATTACAGCATTATTTACAATAGCCAAGATATGGAAGCAACCTAAGGGTCCATCAGTAATAATGAATTAAAAAGATACAGTATACACATACAGTGGAATATTGCTTACCCACAAAAAAGAAATCTTGCCATTTGGGACAACATGAATGGATCTGGAGTGTACTGTGCTATGTGAAATAAGTCAGACAGGGAAAGACAAATACCACATAATCTCACTCAAATGTGAATCTGAAAGCAAAACAACAACAAAAACAAAGCAGAATGAAAACAGACACATAGATACAGAAACAATCTGGTGATTGTCAGAGGGGAAGTGGGGTTGGGGTGTGAGTGAAATAGGTGAAGGCCATTAAGAGGTACATATCTCCAATTATAAAATTAATGAACCATGAGGATGTACTATACAGCATAAGAATACAGTCAATACTATTATAACGACATTGAATGGAGACAGATGATCACTAGACTTATGACGGTTATTTCATAATCTATGCAAATATCAAATCACTCTATGATATACCTGAAGCTAACGTAATATTGTATGCCAGCTATATTCCAATTTAAAAAGAGATACTTAAGTAATGAATATCCATCTGCAAGTTCATTTGTCATCAGGGAAAATGAATCAAAACTATAACAGAATTCTAATACACATTCACCAGAATGGCTAAAGTTAAGAAAAATAACACCACCAAGTGTTAGCAAGGCTGGGGAATAATTTGAACTTTCTTAACTGCTGGTAGCAGTATAAATTTTGAAAAACTGCATTGACACTAAGTTGTAGGAATTTCAATCTTAAGTGTATAATTAATAGAAATATATACAAATGTGTACTGAAAGATGTCTACAAGGATCTTAACAGTGGCATTATACCTAGTAGCTGCAAACTGGAAACAATCCAAATGTCAATCAGGAGTAGAAAGGGTTAATTGGGGGGGGGGCAGTATGTTTCTACAATGGAATGTCATATGGCAATGAAAATAACATGCCAGTGCTGCACACACATCTACATGAAAGAATCTCAAAAAACAAAAAGCGGAAGAAACCATATAGGTAAGATTATGTACTGAATTATTCCACTTTATAAAGTTTAAAACCTGCCAAAATTAATCTGTTGGATGTTAAACATAAAGACAATAGTGACCCTTTGGAAAGAGGGTAGGGTGTGATTAGAAGATGCTACGAATTTGTCATATTAACGCTTGTTAAGTAGAGCACGGGGTGCTGGATAATGAGCCATGGTTCAATAACTGAGCAGAAGAGAAACTGAAATAGAAAAGTTAACTTTTCATAGATCCTGGAGGAAGGACCCGGCGCTCCGGGCGGGGCCAGATGGGGAGGTTAAGGCAGAGTGCAGGCAGAGAGAGTGTCAGGACCTGGGCACATGCTTTTATTAAAGTTCATGGGTGGAAAGCTTTGGGGTTCCCTGGCTAATGCTGGATTGGTCAACTCAAACCAAAAAAGCAGGGTTTTGTTAAGTCCCAGGGGGTTCTTATGTAAGTGGCACATAAGGGAACGGCATTGGAATGCAGAGAGGACTGCTGGCCACAGGGCGGTTGGGGAAGTCTTATCTGGAACCCACATTCCTTATGACTCTGTGGGCTGCTACCTAGGGCACCGGCTTGCACGACTGCATGATGGGCTGGTGTAAACTGAAGGTCACAGCAGGCTGCTTGGCCAAAGAAAATGGGTGCCGAGGCTGCAAAACTATGAAGTAGTTTAGCTACACTCTGGACAGAGGTGTCATAGGAATGGCTTTTGTGGTGCTGGTAGTGAGTTATTCTGGACTGGAAAGAGCAGTACTTACATGGCTGTGTTCACTTTAAAAATATTCACCCAACTGTACACTTAGGATTTGTATACATTTTGTTTCATAATTTATACTCTGACTTTTAAAAAATTCACCAGAATGTATGAAATGATTACTATTCAATGTATAAGCCTGTAAGTTTTTCACTGTATAAAACATAACATGTATTTTAAGTGGACATTGTTAGGATGGTACAAACTGGATTTTTTGGTTTCTGTTTTTATTTTTCACTAGTCATGGAAGACCCATTCCCGTTTTAACTGTCTCCTCAGCCTTAGTTTGTTGAACAATTTAATGAGTAAACATGCTGAGATTAGAGGCAAAATCTTTTTTTTTCCTATAGACAAAGAATTGACAAATTTTCTGAATATTTCTAATGATCTACAAAGAAGCATGACAACTTCAAAAAGATGCAAGTAAGGGTATTCTCTCTCTCTCTCTCTCTTTTTTTTTTTTTGCCTCTTCAAAGTAATTCAAACACTCTTTGAAATATGTACACAGCCTTGTTTCAATCTGTCTGCAAAATGCAGAGATGAACTATGCCTGGAACACCGCTGTTTGGTCGATTTGAAATGAAGCTCCGAGTTATCTTGGTGTATCTGCAGTGAGTCGGGTCAACTGGACACCTTTTAAGCAGGCTCATTCTGAGAGTTGTATGAATAATTCCTGGATTCATTCTAGATCTGCATCTATATTAGATTAACCAGAATGATATGCTCATTCTGTTTATGTCCTTACTATCAGGAAGGAAGTCCTAAAGCTAGAGAGAAATGGGCTTCTCTTCGATTCTACAAGAGAGATGAAGGAATCTGTGTTTTTATAGATTACAGACTTCCTTTCCCAAGCCTCCAACTCAGGCCTTAGCCTACTTGACGTGATAAAATAAGCTGAAAAGTCCTGGCCTCAGCAAAGGCTAGACAGCGTCTTTACTGCAGGGCTTCTTGGAGACTTTACCAGACCAAAAGGCATGATGAACTTCCAAGCAGAGTATATAGCGTGTAGCATTAACCAGATTCATCTGACTGCGTAACTCTTATTCTATGGGCTTCTTCCAAAACTGGTGTATGGTTGAACACATTTTTGAGATTTAAGAGTCCACGCAGTTATTAATTCAACAAATATGTATTGGACCCCTGCTCTGTGTCAGGAACTACTCAAGGTGTTAAGGGAACAGGAATGAGCAAGGCTATAAGGTCACTCCCATCTATCCTGGAGACCACATTCTAAAAGATGGGAGACAGAATAAGAAACTAAACAATGAAGAAGAATAATAATGCTATAAATTATTGTCATGCTTTGTTTTATAAAGAAAAGAAAGAAATGTAATGGAGAAATCCTGGAGGGTCACTTCAATTTGGTGATCAAGAAATGCTTCTCTGAGGATAAGATGTTCCATCACTAGATCATGGATATATTTAGACTAATATTACATCATGGCCAGGTAGGTAAGATGAGCTGTTGGTGAACATCTGTTTTCCTTTACAAATAATAACACTAAAGCAAACTGGTAATAGTAATAGCTTGTAATTTATTTCATGCATCACTGTGATGCAGCTGTAACATCAGGAATGAAAAAACTGTGTATTTAGGTCTTTTAAGGTCTTATTTTTTAATAAGAGTATTTTTTTTAAGCAGCAAAATTGGGGGAGGAAGTTACAGAAATTTCCCCTCTGCCTGCTGCCCTCACACATGCACAGCCTACCCCATTATCAACATCCCCCACCAGAGTGGTCCATTTGTTACACCTGATGAATCCTCACTGACACATACCAAATCCATAGTTTGTATTACTGGTTCTTGCTGTTGTACCTTCTAAGTGTCTGGACAAATGCAAAATGACACGTATGCATCATTGTAGTATCACACAGAGTATTTTCACTGCCCTAAAAATCCTCTGCGCTCTCTTCACCTCCTCCTGGTGGAAGCAGGAGGGAATTTTTCTGGGATATTTTCTATGACAATCTGTCTAGCTCCTGGATGTAAATTTTACGATGTTGTGGACACACCCTCCCCATGACTGGTTCCCGTGGGGAGCTTTTAACTCTGATTTGTCTGCTCTGAGCTTCCAGCATTTGAACAATTACAGTTCAGGTTTTCCCACCCTGGCACTGGTTCTCAGGGCAATTTCCACTTTGAGCCTCCACGCCTAGTATTCGCCTGTTTGTGCCTCCCAGTTGCCCTGGGTCCTCCCCTCTCTAATGAACCCAAGAAAAGTTGTTGATTTTTCAGTCTGTTCACCTTTAACTGGTTGTTGGGACAGAATGGCTAACACCGAGCGCCTCACATGCAGAATCAGAAACCAGAAATTCTAATGGATCCCTCCTTTGGGTCCTTTTACGTACCATCACAGCTATTTTAAATTCCCTGGGTCGTCTTTGTAGCTGGTTCTATTGATTGCTTCAGTTCGTCACAGCAGTTACTTGTAGTCTGACTTGTCATTTTTAATTAAATGCCAGACATCATGTGTAGTATAACAGGAGAGACTGAGGTAAACAGTACTTACACCCAGAAATGAGCACATTTCTCTTCCGTCAGCTGATTAGTCTGTGGGTTGAAGTAGTCTGGTCGGCAGTAAAGCCTGGTGTGACTTGGTTGTCGCTACTGTTACTCTCAGCACACTGCTGACTTGTAATTTATCCAGCAGTGAATTTCTTTACTTTGTATTTAGTGTGGCATCTGAAGTGCTGGGGGGGGGGTGGTTTCTCAGGGTTCCCACTCCACTGCAGTTATCAGTCTGTCTGCATGCCTGCACCAGCCCTGGGAAAGCAACTTCTGCCTTACAGGGGTTTCCTGCGTTTCTGCATATCTCGTGAGCAAAGGTGCCAGCAGACTTTCTTCGGGAGTAAGTTTTCATGGCTATTTGCATAGCAAACATCCTTGGAAGATTGCATAGTGTCTCCCTCTGGAGCAGAGTGCCTACTGTTTCATATAATAAAAATAATGCTTTCATTATTTGCAGCTCATTATAAAAGAGTGAGGTTCCCCAAGCTCAGGGCTTCTCATCTGTGACACAAAGCCATTGCATGAGCAGCAATCACCAGATTACTCCACGAGACTTGCGGGGGAGACCAGAGAAACAGCATGAACGTGAAACATGTGAGACGTACACTACTTGCTGTGCGGGGCAAGATAAATGTTTTTGGTCTGAGCCAGGAGTCCCGCATCTTTTGCAAGCATCCATGAAACTGTAGCAGGTTAACGTGATTGCTTGAAAGTAGAGCAAAACCTCAGATCCCTTAAAGTTCTTTACACTCTTGAACTTCTCCCAGCAGTAGACTGAATGCAATCGCTTGCTAGTAATTGCTATGTTATTACAATGGGGTGTGTGTGTGTGTGGGGGGGGGTTCTCTTGTCAAAATATAGCCTCAGCAATTCTGCAAACTCTTTCCATGAAAGTCAAGGAGAATGGGTGGTTCGTGCTCCAAAGACCCGAACTCCCTGGTGGGTTTCAGGGAAGAAGTTTTTCTGGGCAAAATTTGCAAAGGGCTGTAGGGTGTGTAACCCTCCTCTGATTGGCCGGTGGTGAGGTAATGGGATGGTGCTCCAGGAACCTCAGTCATCAGCTTTCTGGTTCCAACTAGGCTTGTGCTCAGCCTGAAGTTACCATCCTCCACCCAGTTGGGGGTTGGGGGGCCTTAGCTCCTTTAGAAGAACTCAGAGATGTGTATCAAATGGTATGCACATCCCCCAAGGAGGAAACAGGCCCAGGCCTCGTTGCTGCACTGTTGTTTCTCTCTGCATTCCCTCACTCTCCTAATTAGTAACTGGTTGAATCTGCCCTTTGGAAGGTCTAGGAAGCTGAAAGCCATTTTCCTACAAACAAGAAACAGGCGAAGGGTTTAATGCCCTGGAGGGCCCCATGGGGTCCTGCTGTCTCAATCCCCCTTCTCTTCGATTCTTCTCAGTTTTGAGGGAACAGGTGTTGGACAAGAAAGGGAATCACGTTTTGGATGTAGAGGTTAATCATAAACGCTTGTTCAAGTCGTTAGCAAAACTAAAATTTAATTTGTGTAAATGTTGGAAAATGCTATGCGTACACTGTGGATGCTAGTGACAAAGTGTTCTTTCCTAGTAGCTGTTAATCTACAGTCAGTAAATGGAACAGAATTGTAAACATATCCAGGACCCACAATAAATGCAGATGTATCATTTAATCTTTCAAATGGGAGTCTCTATTACTGCTTGTGTTTTACCTCCTTCCATTGCCTAAAATCAGTTGTGTTCACCACCAGGATTTTGAGAAAGACCACTGAAATGTGTGGAGCTGCTGGGACTTCACCCTGAGTGAGTCCCTTCAGTTTTGCTGCATACTCTTAAAGCAGTGAAATAAAATTAAAATGAACATTCAGGAGTATTTTGAAGAGAAAAGTTAATAACATAGATACACGTTTAAGGCTTGGGGGGAACCCGGAGGGCTGTCCTAACCTCCTTGGAGGTGGTGGGCTTGGGGCGGGACTTATGGGCTGAGGAGCTCACTAACACTGGAGACCTTCTCAGCTGGCTACAGCCTGGATCATTTTCAAACCCACAATTCTCGGAGCATTTGTATCATACAAAGAGCATTTCCAATTAGCAAAGATGAAATCATATTTAATAGGTTTTAAGGAAAGGCTATTCTTTTTGCCTTCTAATTATTTTGAAAAATAGACTATACAGGGTAACTCAAATAAAAATGTATTTTCTTATCCTAGAAAAGAGTAATATATAAATTTTCCTATAATTCTAACACACACATTTCTAATATTCGCTGGGTTACAATATTTAACATTGAGGTTGAAAATGACAAATAATAGATTCCTGCTGTGATCAACTAGCTAGAAAATAATTACTTTTATGTATACAAGGCGTTTTTTCCTATAACTTAACATAGTAATTTTAAAAAAACTTGATGGGGGATGAGGAACATGAATAGCAGGGTCCCATTTATGAATCCAACTCATAGATTTTTAAAAAAATTATTTGTGAGGAAATGAAAGCTAGAAAAACAATTCACCAAGTAAAATTAGTCCCTTCGTTTTTTTCTGCCTGGCTTATAATTTGCATTACATTGCCATCTAGTGGTTAATACAAGTATTGAAAGTAAAGGTGTTAGAAGGCCTGTATAGAATCAGACATAAAGATTTAGTACAAAAGCTAGGAATACAATGTATGGTGTCAGTTTAAGCCCAGGTTCCTAAAACCATGTTTTAAGATTGGAAAGAGGAAGAAACCCTTAGGCACAAACACATTAGAACTACCGGCAAGATCCCTGATCAGTCTATCAAGTCTTTGCTGTTTCCTGATTTCTCCCTGTGCTCAGGGGTTAGTGTTTATTCCGAAGCCGTCTTTCCTTGCTTGGAGACCTGGCCAGATCCGGGCTGAGCCTGCTTAGATTGACTAGGAGAACTTTTCAACGCTTTAGGGCTTCATGGCTTCAATTAACTCCACAAAAGCCTCACTTCTAGCAAAACAAAACAAATCAAAACAAACAAAATAAAACAAAAAGCAGTTCTTTACATTGGACTTTTCCAAGTTATTGTTACGTAATAACACAAACCTTGCTGGATATGTTAGTAAGAGTTATTCAAATTAGAGTTAAACTTTGAAAAAAATCTCCTTTCTAGGGGAAATTATGATTTTAAAAAAAGCCATTCTAGTTACCAAATTTGTCTTAATCACATTACATTTTTTTGGGGGGGGGGTTAAAGCTTGTTTTAAAAAATAAAGTTTTATATCAAGTATGTGAGAACTCAAAAATATGGTGGGCAGGTATTTTGCCAAATTTTTGTTAGATGTGCATCAACTGAAAACATAAAGAACACTGAATGTGAAAGAAAACTCTCGGAAGGGAGGATATAGCGCAGTGGTAAAGTGCATGCTTAGCATGCATGAGGTCCTGAGTTCAATCCCCAGCAACTCAATTAAAAAAATAACTAACCCCCTAAAAACGTTAGCCAAAACAATAAATAAATTTAAATTGTAAATTTTTAAAAAGAAAATTCTTACTGTTAGCCACACATTTGTATTTTCTTTCTGAAAACTGGATAGAAATGATGCAGGAAAACAGATGTGGGGCGTGAGAAGGGCTGTGTCCGAGGTCTTGGTTGAGCCCCTAGGACGTGCTCCGCCAAGGGTGGGGTCCTTGATTTCGCACAGGAAAGAATTCAAGAGCGAGCCACAGTTGAATGAAGGTAGATTCATTCAGAGAGATACATTGAAAGGCAAGAGAAAGGCTACAAAGTGTGGGGGTTGGGTGCTCAGATTAAAAGTAGGTACACACTCCATAGACAGAGTGTTTGGGCTGTCTTCAAAAAGGGAGAGAGAGGGGCAGCCCCGAGGCACCATGTTGCTGGTTTTTAAGGGCTTGGTGGCTTTATATGCTAATAAGTGGAAGGTCCAGTCTTAAGTAGCCTGGGGAAGGGGCTGGGATTCCTAGGCAGTTGGCCATTTCCCACTCTTTTGACCTTTTGTGGCTAGCCTTGGGACTGTCATGGCGCCTGTGGGCATGTCTTTCACCATGTTAATATATTACAATGAGCATATAATGGTGCTCAAGATCTGCTAGAAGTTAAATCTCCCACCATCTTGAGCCTCAAGGCCTACTGGGGGTTGAATCTTTCACCATTTTGATGTTAATTGCTGTAGCATTCCTTGAATGGCTGTGCCCTGCCCCCTTCCATCCTGTCTCAGAAATATCAAAGTTTAAATTTCATTATTTCTTTCATTACTAGTGATCATGTCACTCTGTCATATCTCCTTATTTATGAAAAACATGAGGACTCAGAAAGAGAGGAAGGACAGTACGTATCATAAACTGAGAAACTCAGTACTGTTCTGGGAAAACCCAACTGTATGGTGACTCTAGCCATGGCTCACGCCGACACTTTCCTGAATATCTTTTTGACCTTGTACACAAGTTAGTTCTTTGAAACTGTGATAATTATTATCTAGGATTACATTACAGTGTCGACTGAAATAAATGCACAGCCTAAAAGTTGAGAGTTATGTTTTATTTAGGGGGAGGACTCAAGCCAGGATGACAGCCTCCCAGATCGCTCTGAGGGCCTGCTCCAAAGAGGTAGGGGAGGAGTTAGGATATATAGGAGCTTTACAACAAAGACCAGGTGGTTGGAAAAACATTAAACGCTTACTTGTTAATTGAAGAAAACCAAGCATCTCAAGTTAAAGAATTCAGCGCTTTTCTATGTATGGGAGGAAGCAAACATTTGGGCTCATTGAATTCATTCCTTTGACAAGCATCTCGCTATCTAGGGCCAGTATCCTGTCCTTTCTTATTCTGAGTCCCCTCGGGGTGCACCATTGTGAGTGGCTGCAGAGGCTGGGCTGCAGGCTTGTCTTCACTGGGGGGTGGAGGCAGCCGCTGATGACTTGGTTTCAGCAGTCTTTGTTTACTGATATGGTTTGTAGTATTTTCGTTCACAACAGTGTGGTTTATAGTTTCCTGCACAGTAGTGTGATTTCCTTTAGTCTAAATGTATTTTTGGCTTTGTTGATTCATGGTTCATTGATTGATTTCTTCAACCATTAGTTAGTAATCATTCTCAACCCTGTAAAAAACGACTTAGAGAGGACAATTTTTACTCTGGAATATTAAGGCTGGTGTTTTTAGCAAATACCAGCGCATTTAGATCATCACTAATGAGACATGTATACTTGAATATCACATATGGCCCTTGGGATAGTGAATCTTCCACATTTAATGTTTTGCTGTTGTTTGTTTTTATTTAAACTAGTGTAGTTAAACATCACTCGTGATCTAGAATTGCAACAAAACAACATAAAATCTGAGTGTAAGTGTGGAGACATGTTATTGCCAGGGAGTGAGGCTTTAAGACTGTGTGTGTGTGTGTGTGTGTGTGTGTGTGTGTGTGTGTGTGTGTCTTTTTGTCTTTCTCAGAACCAGGTGGCTTTTTTTTTATCTCGTTTGCTAATTCCAGGATGCCATTGTAGCCTCTCAGTGGCCTCAGAAGTGCTGGAATCTCCAAGTCCTTTCCTAATTTTTCTAATTGGTCTCATTTGTTGGAGCAGGAAGTCCTTCTGGGCTCTATTTAATGAGTTGGACTGTGAAGATAACATGGGAAGACTAGGACTGCATGTGCCTAGTGTTCAAGTTAAGGAGAATCTGAATCATTGGGCCATTTCTTCTTGGGACATGCTAAGAAAGAAAAGTGGAAGAAAATTTTAATCTTTGAGAGAATGTTAAGTTGATTATTCTGCTATTATTTCATATTAGGATAAATAAGTGGAATTTCTTAATGAAAATTTCTTAGTTAAAATCTATATGGGTATTTACTTTTCCTTCTGGAATATCAGTGATTCTAATTTAAAATTTTAAATGTTGCTAAAAATTCAAATTCAATCTTGTCTACCCCTACTTCTATTCAGGACTACTTCAATTCCAACAAAAATACCCACAGCTTCACAAAGGGTTAATCCATGACTTGCAAGAAAAGCCACTGTGTACTTTAAGTAGAATTACTCAATATTATTCTTGCTAGAAAAATGCATGTTTGAGTCAGCTTACTCTTTATTAAGCATAATTACCTTTATGAAGTTTGATTAAAAAACAGTACTATTGATATCAAACTCCACAAGGGTTATCATTTATAAACCTTGAATAGCAATGATGGAAGTCTAGTATGTTTTTACATTTTAGAGTGCAGTTCTTTCATCTATTTTTTTTTAATTAGTACGAAAATGGTAAAACTGAGAATTAAACAACAAAATCCTTGTTTTACATGAGGCAGTTGTTGATTTATATATTTAGGCTTTTCCTTTTTAAAGTAAATCTGTGATTATAGGATTAGAATATTTTTCAGATACTTTCATAAAAAATCAGAACTTCTGAAATAATAATTATATGTGTGTGTATGTGTGTGTGTGTGTGTGTGTGTGTGTGTGTGTGTGTGTGTGTGTGTGTGTGTGTGTATTCAAAGCAGAGCACCAGGACAAGGGGTCTTTAGGCACTCGTACTGGGAGTGTGAAAGTTGACCACTAGATGGTGCACCTAATCCAAGTATCTCATTGAATAGGCTTCACCAGAGAGTCCCATATCTTTTGGAAATTCACTTTTTTTTTATTTTGAGTCAAATTTCCTTTAAATTGCATAAAACATTAATTCACCATATTAGCCACTTCTGGTTATATTTTCCATTAGTTTTACTCTCAGATAGGAATGTTTTGATTTCTATGCCCACATGATTTAAAATGAAAGAATAGAAATAACAGAATAGATATTTTCTTCCCACTTCAGTTCACAAGATTCTCTCACTGACTACCTTTAAATTTATGCTTAAGACAAATGACAGCTTTTGGGGGGGGGGCAAGTACAAGAATCAGTTCATGAAAACAAGTATTTATAAAAAGTATACACATGGACTTACGCTGTTTAGTCGTCACAATTTTGAACAGTTCTCAATTTTTGCTGCTTTCAGTGAATAATAAATTGCAGGCACAGATATAAAAACAGCAAGCATAGGACTTCACCATGTTACAGACTTCAAAAGATACATGACACAGATTTACAAGTTGTAACTACTTGTGCTAGCTAATGAAGGAAACATCTAGGTCATTAGTTTTACATATTTTATATATGTATACATTTCTATCAGTAACTGTTGACGGTGAGATCAGTATGACACTCCTTAGCGCACAATGAATATTAATATTTCGATGAAATTAAGTCCATGAACACATACAGCAAAAAGTAGGGTTTTTCAACGAGCCTAACAGAAGTGTGATTTTTTTTATAAAACCAGATTCATGGAAAAAAAAAAAACCACAACTAAAATCTCTCTTCCAAATGACAAACGATAGATCTAAGGGGTGGGTGGTGCTGGTGAATTGGATTTTTTTTTTTTTTAATTTGGACATAATCCTCAACTTTGTACAGAGAAAAACAACAGGGATTGCAATAATTTTTTAAAAACTCTTTGGCTATACAAATACACAAGTATCACATTGTCAGTCAAACCACTTGGCTGCCAGAATTTCACTGGCAGAGAAAGGAAACTGTTAATCGTTCTATTACTCAGTTTTGTAGAAGAAACTTGATGGGCTGTTTACACTAACATGAGAGTCCCTTCTCAATACCTTTGGTATTTTGTTCCTGCTGAGATAACAGAAATAATATAAATATTATGTTTGCATTTCAGACTCCTCAAGGTAAGGGTCTTAAAATTTTCCAAGCAAGTTGATAAACTTTCTAAATTGTGATTTTAAAGCTTGAGAAAATTCATAGACTTGAGAAAGTTACACTTAGTCTTTAGAAAAGACCTAATTCAATCAGTAATATTTTGTTTAAAGAAAACAAAAATGTCATTAAAATTTTTAGTTTTCAGCTTGTGTAAGATTTAACCGAAACCCCAGGGAGCAAACCACATAATTAGGCAATGAGGCCCAGTCCTACCTTTGGCCAATGCTAATCATGCAAATATGAAACAGACTCAAAGACTAGAGAAACACATAATTTATGACTTGCAGTTGAAAAAGAATCTAAATCCACAGAATTTTCTTTTTCTTTTCTCATTGCCCAAATTATTTTTAGAAAAACCTTGCTTAGGAAGCTTTATTGAGTTGACCCCTCCCTCTCCCCCTCCAAAAAGCATAGAAATATACCCTTAAGAAAATACCAAGGTCAATTTTGAAATAAGTTATGAAACTGATTTCATGGTTCCAGGTCTTTCAAGCAGGTGTGGAATCACTGGTGGGTCAGACAAAGTGATAACAGAATGTAGGTGAAAGCACTTCACCTGTGTCAAAGCTAAAAAAAGATAAGCTGTTGTTTTGTTGTCATCCATAGTTCTTCCTAGCAGTTCGCTTAAAGACTGTTATTCAGAATTCAGTTATTTATCAGCGAAATAGTGGTGACATCCTACTGGCTCAAAGCAAGGAGATGAGCTATGTTTATTTTTAATTTTTTTCTGAACTATATTTATACTTAATCTTTATTGTAGTTTTTTTTTAATTTTCATCTGCACACGAAGGCGTATTATTTGTGAAGGACCCAGGTTAAGGATCTTAAAGGTCTTCCTGTAATGAGGCCATGTCATTTTTTTCATTGCAAAAGTTTAAAAAAATTAGTCATATTTAGGTCTTTTTGAAGTGCATGGACCAGAAGTGTATGTACAGAAATTGTCCTTCCAGCCTTCCTGTCAACAGACACATGAATTCCAGTAGCAGCTAGAAGGGAATTAACAGTTTTGGAATTTGAGCAACAGTCTTCAGAGGTCCTTCTAAGTATCCAGCAAATCTCAGCTATGAAGGAAGAAGAAAATAGACCTTTATCCTAGTCTCCTTCTTCTACATGTAGCTGAAGATAGTTCTGTTGTGTGAAAGAAAATCATGACTTTCCCTTTGATTGCAGAGTTGAACAGGAAAGCAAAAAACCTATCAGTCACAAAAAGAGTGAATCCAGACAAATCACACGGTAAAAATACAAACTAAAATCCTTCAGCTAAAGAGTTCATCAGGTCATGGGAGTGCAGATGGTGCAAAAACTTTCAAGATAGTGTAAGACATTACAGTACATGATGGGTGATGGGGCCCACCATTATTTATTGGCTTCCGTTGCTTCTTTTCTATGTAAATTTGGAACTTACTTACATGGTCCAAATTATTTCACTTGGACTATGTGAGGGACTTGCCATTAACCTATAGCAAAATCCACAACTCAATGATCTTCTACATACGAGAATCAGTTAACTGTTCAAATTTTTGGATGTTTCATATCAGGTAAATTTAAGAAGTAAAATATACTCATGTCTCAAATTTACATAACTTCTCTATGGGTCAATCTTCTTATTTCCTCAGAGATAGAAACTATCCTAATGCTTCACACTGAGTGTCTACAATTGACTATATACTGTGAAGAACAGAAATATATGTGAGGAACAGTTAACTGATGTTTAAAAACTAACTGGCAAACATTAAGTTATTTGACTGTTAAATAAGCAAGGATAATTCTATTTGTCTAGTGGGTGTGGATAGGTACTAATTAATCTTTTAAAATTTATTTAGAACTATCAATTTTAAAGATACCTATTACTAAGATGAACCTCCTTCAAAAACTGATAAGTACATTTTTGGGGCTAAAAACCTAAGCATGACAGTGTCATGAATATTCAATTTAGCCAAGCTTAATAACTAATGCCCAAACTAATCGTCAGATTGTTAAATTGTACATAATCTGACAAAATCTATGTTTTGGTGTAAATCTATCCTCTGCACATTTTAAAATAAGGAAAATACAAGTGAAGTGAGTGGGGCAGACGGAAGGTTCGAGTACTTTTGCTGTATCATTAAATCTCTGTCAATCATTTAATACAATATATGTAGACTCAGCATCCAAGCTTTACTCTTCAAGTTTTACCTCATAATATGGTAGAATAAAGAGGAACTTCTTCCTAATTTTGTTTAATTATAATCACATGATTCATATCCAAGCAATGAGAATATCAATATTATCTTTGATAAGCAACTTGAAATATCAGTATAGAAGTCAGAAAAGCTGGGAAATCTCATGAGGACTAGAAGATTTATACTTCCAAGTAATTCTTTTAATTTTTTGAGGTATGCAAATAAGAGATATGGAATCTAAAGTTTGGCAAGTGTATGAAATCTTTGCTTTTTCAGGCTTCAAGTAAGAGATTTTCCTTCCTTCTCTCTCCTTTCTTCCTTCCTTCTTTTCTTTCCTCTCTCTTCCCTTCCTTCCTTCCTATAAATTTTTGCAATATCTTCTCAGAAGCTCCTACAATTTTAAACTTTGAATATTTGATTGGATTTAAGGAGGAAAATCCATACCCAGCTTTAGTCTAAAAGGATTTTACTATTTTAGACAAATGGAGGAAACTCTACTCAAAAATTTAATTGAAAGTATGGCTTTAAATCTGGTACTGACATATGAGTAAATATTTTAAGTTGTGCTGTAGTTTCACAGAGTGACCTCTGCCTGTCCCTCATTCATCTTAACCATTTCTCATGGTTTCTGCATTTTTCTATTTTTTAATCTGCTGAATTTGAAACCAATACTTCCCTCTTCTAATACTCCTTGACGTTAACTGAAACAAATTGGGCTTTGTTATTTGGTGAAATTACTTTTAAGTAAAGTGTTGTTGATTCATTAAATTTACTGTCAGTCTTGTGCTTACTGAAATACTAAAATTCACCTCTAAATCAAATATACTTTAATTAAAAAAAAAAAGAGGCCATCTAGTCACCTTATCAAAGGAAAAAATAATTCACTCCTAAATCCCTTTAGGTCGGGGTCAACATCTCACTCCCCTGTAAAACTGTAAAAACACCACCATGCTCTCGTTATCTTGCAGTTTTACTGTGACTGTGCACAATTGCTTTATAAGCTGCAATTCAGTTTCAGAGGAACTTGTTGCATTGACTGCATTGATTGGGGTCTGAGGTTAGCTTGTCCTTTCACGGATGTTATTTTGCTGCCTCTCGTGGCCATAGTATGTCACTAGCCAGCCTCAGGCTGACTTACAAATGATTACTCATTCAGAACAAAAACATAATGACTGGAAGATATTTTCATCAAACATTTTTGTTCTGTCTCCTTATTACACAAAGATAGTGAGGACCGAAAAAGAAGTGACTTTCTCATTGAGTAACAAAATTAGAACCAGCATTCAGGACATCTCAGCTTTGGGGAGAAATTGTCCGAAGGAAGACGCAGAATCTTAAGGCTGAATCCCCACTCCAGTAATACGTACCGTGACCTCATGGGTTAGAGTAAGGATATCTACCTTAGCGCACAGATTTGTGGTTTGAATCAGGTGAGAGAAACAGACAAAAATCTAGAACAAGGATAAGCAGAAGGCAAGCTCGTAGCAAACCAGTCCTTCACTCCCTTCCTCTCTCCCTGCTTTAACCTTCCAACTAATTTGGGTGATGATTGTTGTTCTGTCTGCAGCCCATAACTCACAGGTAGAATGAGTTGTATCGTTCCATATTTGGAAATACTGTGTGAAATGATATTAGGGAAACTGCTTTGAAACCTGTTTTGAGTGAACTGAATGACTGAATTTGATAGTTGGTGTTTCTTTGCCTATGACATAAATGAACTCATACCATAAACTCCTATTAAACTAAATTTCTAAAAAAAAAAATTGATATGAAAGCCATACATTGAAAGAATTTCCTCCTACTAGTCTGATTTTTACTGAACCTGTAAGTATTTATTTATATAAGATATGACACTTTATTTTATAAAACTACAATTTGTTTAAAAGAGATAATTTTATTCATACACCTTTCCGGGGCTGCATGCATTTTTTAAAATAAGACAATAAGCTTAATACCTACTTAAAGAACAGAGTCTTCATCACTCCAATGACTTTCTGACTATAAATTGGAAAACAATATTCTTTCTGTAATATAGGGCCACCAGGGCAAGAATTACGAATTGGGAGCAGGTAAGGAAATGGTTGTTGACATTCATTAGTATTCCAGTCCTGCTGCAGTTACATTTACACACTTTGACCCACAGCACTTACCTAACACCATCATTTGCTAATAATTCTTGAGACTGTCAACTAGATGGGCGTTGTTTAGCAGCCTCAAAGCACTGAGATTTTTATTGTCTTATTACGGAGAAAAGCCAATTAAGTGATAAAATAAACTTTTATGAGCTCAGAAAAAAATGCCTAACATGAACATTTAGACATCTCCTTTCTCATTATTTCCCTTTCAGAGAGTGAGAAAAGTTAAGAAACAAAGGGAACGTGTCTGGGGATGGTACTAGTGAACCATGAAATTATATGATTTCTATTATAGTCAGAATTATACATTTCATATACAACATAGGTATATAGTTTAATTTTCATTTACAGTCATCCTCCACAAAAGAATTCCTCCCAGAGTCTCTTTTTCTGACTATGTCTTACCACCTCAGGAACAGTTCATGTGTTTGTCTCTATACAAATTCACCCTAAGGAGACTTCCATGTCAGATACAATCTGAGCAATTGAAGAAAACAGTGGAACACGGTCTGCTTTCTTGAATTTCCTTTTTCAGTCTGACCTTCCTTATATAAGAGTTCATATGCATTTCATACTATATATAGACAAATTAATGTACACTTTTCACTGACCCTAAAAAAATGGTTTAACGCCATTAATGGTTTAATCCGGAGGCTCGGATTTGGCAGCATTACACACAGTTTGGAGCTCCAAGAATTCATTAGGATTTTAAGGTTATTCTGTGGTGTTGGAGCTCAAGCAGTAAGAACTGATTACCCGTTGTCAAAAGTCACTCCCCATCATCAAAGCAGGATAGTAAGACTGCGAGCAACGTCTGTTTTTTTCCCCTCACTCTTTTTGTGTACCTCCGTAAGACATGTGGAAGACACAACAGTAAAATGTACTTGCAGTCCCCTTAGGAACTTTTGAAAATGTAATTTATAAAAGTCAGCCAAAGACTTTAAAAGAGTTATTTTGGAAAGAATAAGTTTTCATGCCAAGGAGCTTTATATGCTGTGTGGTTACATGAGGATTTAATGGTCACTTTGGCCAAAGAATCATGAAATGCTAGCAATGGAGATAATTTGGAGATTTTCATACCTGGATAAACTAGTAGTATCATTCTGTTTCAGGACCATAAGCAATATCCCTCAGACTAGAAAGTTATCTTAAATAAACTATGCTTTTAACCGTAAGGGTCAATCCAAGTGAAGGAAGCTGACTAGATTAGGGAAATTACATTTACTGATAAAGAGCGCATTAACTATTTATGGAAGGCAATACACCCTTATCCAACATATAGGCCAGAAAAACTGCAGCTCCTTTGAAAACTACCTTTATTTTGTTCCCAAAATTGCAGCTTAGTCTCAAGCTTTCACCTACTGTTTCTTCTGACACTTCAGTGGTACAGGAGGAGCTATTAGCAGCAGCAATATTTTTCTTTTTCCTACAGAGTCAACCATAGGAGTAAGTAGAATTTAGTTGCCACTTAGGTGATGTGATTTGTTAAAAGCCCTCCATCCTAAAATAGATATCCCACCTGTGAGTGGAGGCCTAAGGTTCTTACTTTATACTCACTTTTCAGGTAAGATGGTAAGACTCCAGAAAGCCCTGGAGAAATGCAAGTAAACTGTCACTGATCCTTCTTGGATTATCATGTAGAGCTTGGAGCCTTTTATTTTCTGTCACTTGTGGAAGTCACAAATCTATCCTGGTGGAAGCTCATGAAATCTGCATTAACCTCTGTAAACATATTTTCTTTCAATTAAAGAGAGCTGTTGAATGTTGAAAGAAGATGCTTCCTAAAGTCTATTGCTCTTAACTATTATGCAGATCATGAACATGGGAAAAAGGACACTCTCAACAAGTAGACAAGGACCATACTGAGAGCCCGAGAAGGGATAAATATGAACAAATGTGACTTTCATGAAGTGAAGACTTGAATTTTAACAGAACTTGTCCTGTATTCTGAATAATTAGAACATTCAGCGATGCACTAACTTAAATTTACTTAAAATTGACACATTTTGTCCAATTGTCTGAGCCATGGTTCATGCCAAATCTATGGATTTAAAATTATCAAATTAATCGTCTTTTCAATTATCTGAATTGTTTCAGCATTTAAAAATAGACAGATTTTCATAGAACATCTCTATTTAATAACACTGCTCAAAACTGACTTGTAAGGCAATACTAAGAAAGGGACATTCCTAGAATGCAGAGCACTTACTAAATAGCTGATAAATAAATGACATTCAGCTGCACTGAACAGTTTAAATTAACAGTGTTTATTTTTTCTATTCTCCAGAAATTTTGTATTATGGTTATATTACCTGTGATGGTATCCAAAATAATTTCTGAAACAATTCATTTTACTATTATCAAGAATCTAAACAACAGTAATACCAAGAGAGAAAAAATAATACCCTATCATTTAATTTATTAATTTGAATTAACCTTTCTTTAACTATATACTGATGTTTACGCCTATCTGACTTGGCTACATTCTCTCATTTTCTTTTATTTTTGCTAAAATAATATTTTGGGGGCGGCAGATTTATTTTTCTAAAACTGACGTAACTACCTCTATCTGTTTATCTACCTAACTCATCACCATCATTTACCTAGTTTGAAACTTCTAGGGTTGCGTGAGCATATAAGGGTACTTAATCAAAGTAGTCATTTTATCGTTTGTTAGTAAAGCTATTAAACCCAACTGTTTCATTCTACTGTGCACCCTAAGTGCATAATCAGAGGCAGTCTTCTTTAATGGTATTTCTTTGAATTCACATATTTTTTGAATTTCCAAGGTGAATTGCAGACACAGAATTAGGTCCTAAACGAACAACACTGATTTGTGTTTTTGTCGTTGATATTAACCAGCAATAAAAATTTGAACAAATTTGTTAAACTTTCTGGCATTTCAGATTCATAATTGGTTCAGGATGTCCAAAAAATCCTTTGATTTAAACGGCGTTTGCCAAAGAACAAGTTTTCTTTTATCTTAGAGGAAAATGTTATTTCTTTTATACTAATCAATGGAAAGTTTAAAGATAAAATTGGTTATCTTGAGACTATCAAATCTCTATACATTGTTTTTTAAGTATATGAAGTCCCTAAATTCAAGCTTAATATCTGACAGTTCCAGTAAAGTTTGCAAAGAGCAAAAACATACTACAAATAAGTGTTCCTGAAACTCTAATTTTATGTAGATTAAATCTGAAAATCCTGTGAGTGCAACATAAAAATTGACCTCAGAATATTATTTATCAGATCTTTTAATTCATAAAAAATTTCATTTTACATAGAGACCTAGTGGAGAAAAAAATTACATTTTGAAATAAGACAAAACACCAACATATAAATGTACTAACTGGTTTCAAAAAGAGTAAATGACTAGATTTTTTTTTTAACGCGTGAATTTAATTGATATATTTCTCTTCAGCCAGATAACATTGAGAACTTGTGAGTTGGAATTGATGTAGGGGACTCCTTGGAACTATGTGTGAATGTATGTGTGTGCATAATTTATTCTCTTCATTGTCTTTGCTCTTTCTGACTCAATCAGCCATCACCAAGATTTCTGACACTTTGTAGGTATTTGAGTAAACACTTTAATTTCTCTGTTGGGCTATATATCAAGGGTTATATCAATAACCTCAAACTCTCTAAACATTCAGAGCAAGCCAGTGTGTTCTATATCTGTTGTCTGAAATTTTAAAAATTTAAAAATACATTTTTAAAGTATCCAGTTCCTGGAAAAAGAAAAACAAATAAATTAGAGATTTGGATAATATGGGCTATGAGGGCATGAGGAAAGACTTATATGTTGACATTTGTAGGATTTATGAAAAAAAGTGCACTATGGAAAAGTTGAAACAAAGCTTAACTAAGTGGTAGTTTTTCTCCCTTTCTTGAGTAAGTTTACTTAACTTTATGGAAAGAGGAAGTTAATTCAGCTTACATTTTTAAAATACATTCTTGTATTTTAACAAACTAAATAGATGGCACCATTAGATTTTATGTATTAAAATCCTAGTTTTTAATTAATAAGATGTATATGTCAAGGCTCATATAAAAAGATTATTTATGCAGCTTTTTTTTTGAAAAACTATAATCCTGGAGTCAATGGAAAGATATCTATGGTGACCTCTGTAAACCTGACCAGGCAACAGGAAGTTGGCTGGAGCTTGTATTTTTCAATCCAACTATACCAGTATTGAAATAAACTACAAGAGCAGTGAACAGCCAAGGAAAATCTACACCTTCTGTCTCATTTCCTAATCTACGGCCTTTCCAACTTGGATAAATGAGAAATTTTGGAATTTTACTGACGTACAGTGATTCTCAGTTTTTCCCCATTCTGATTGCACATTAGAATCACTTAGGTTTTTTTTTTTAAATACTGATTCGTGGAAACTGCCGAACACTTATGATAGACTCTCTGAGAGTGGAGCTCAGGAATAAGCAAACTACTCCCCCAGTGATATTAACAAGCAGCCAGACTTAAAAGCTACTAATTTAGAGAAACATAAATAACGAATAATAGTGTTCAGAAAAATTGGGCTTAGGAGTCCACTAACAAGGTCAGAGTTTTGCTCCATTTCGACTGTGTGACCCCTTTAAGCGAACTGTGTAACTCTAGCCTGAGACACCGCCTCTGTGAAGTGGGAATAATAGTCATTCCTACTTGACAGAGTTGTTGTAAGGATTTAATGCAGTTTCTGAAAGGAGTCCATGCACCACCTGCATCAGTGTTAACCGGAATACATTAAAAACATCAATTCCTAGACCCATACCATATCTACCACAAGAATCCAAGAGCCTGGTATATGCATTTTCAATGAACTTTCCAGGTGATTCTTTTGCATAATGACTTGTAATAACCATTATTTTAATGAGTAACAGAAGTAGCCATTAGCAGAATACCCCATACATATTAAGCATCCAGCACATGTAAGCTCTAAGCTGATAAATGTAACTTTAGGGTTTGTTGGTGTTTTCCAATCTTTCCAAAATATTCACTGAAAATTTAAAAATTCATTAATCAACCAAAAATGTTCCACACGTATTGCCAAACTACCAGTTTGGCAGATTTGGGGTGGGGGTTTTAAAAGGCGATCATATTATTCAGTAATTCAAATTTACAACTTTTGGACTCCTTTGATGTACTGAGTTTGTAAGTTTTGTTTCTTTCTCAAATAATTGAAATTAGGAAAAAACTTTAGACTTCCAGGCTGTGGTTGAATACAATGAATAAAACGTAGAAGTATCTTAGATGTTCAAATTCTTTTAAAAAGTGAGAAAAATATTTCATATGAAAACTTCAAATTATCTAAATTCATTTTTAGATTTTATATTAATTTTAATATAGTCACATATTCTAGATAATCACTTTGTAGCCATATGCACTGTCAATGGACTCATAATGAGGAGGTGATAAACAACAGTGGCTAAGAGCATGGGCTTTTGAATTACACAGACCTGAGACAGAATCCCCTCTCTGTCACTTATTACTTATCTGACTTGGACAAGTTATTAACCCCCACTGCCTCATATGCTGTTAGGTTTAGTAATCGTTCTTATATGATTGTTTCACTTATTAAATAAGATAATGGAATGTCCATGAAGTCACTGCACCATGCCTCACAGTTGCTCAGAACATGTTGTTTACGTGCGAGCACGATTTTAGGTGCTGAGACTACATAAATAATCTGTAAATTAGAGGAGATTGGTTAGTTTTGTTTTCTTTTCTTATCATCCCAGGTGCCTCTTCTTTGGAATCTAGACAACTTAGTCTCACTCTCTGGCCTCCTCTTCTACCCTCCATTAAATACGATTTAATTACTCAGCTTATAAGGAAATGTTATTAATTTGTTAAAGTTAAGTGTCAATAGATGAAACTGAATGCCTTTCCTAGGTCACTTAAATTGATGAATTGAGAAAAATTCAATAATTTCTCTATTGGTTTGGCTTGCATGGTGATCAAAATTAGATTTTTTTTTTGTTTCTATTTTTCTCTAATAGATTGATAGGCAGTTTCATTAAGGGATGAATCAGCTGATACATTTTGAATTACATTATAGATTCATTTACATAATCAGTTCTATCAAAAATAAACTTGAATTTTTCACAAAATTGACAAAATTAGTTTTTTTCTTGTATTTCTTGGAAATGTAAGCTAGATCGTTGGGTCAAATTGGTAAAAGCTGTTAAAGTTATTATGAGTGCAGACACATTACATAAAAATCCTTCTAGACTGCTTTACAACCTATGAATGCCTTGTCAGGATAGTGCCAGCTTGAACATTATCATTTATTCCTTGTTATTTTTAAGTCTATGTGGACATAACTGACTTCCTTGTGTGCCCTCATTTCAATAAGCTGTTTGTCAAAAAAAAAAAAAAAAAGCTGTTTGTCTTGAGTATACTGTGAAGAAAATTATTGATTTAACAGATTGAATTACTGTTCTCCAACTATTCCAAATTCCCAGTGCTTTTACAATCCAGATACTATTTTGCTTTGAAATCACAAATGGAGAAATTGTAAGCAATTTAAATAAAACTGATTAAAATTTTACATTATATTTTATACGGTAAGACCAATAAATTGACCCATCAAGAATGTTGACATGGTGCACAGAGTTAGTTTCTTAAGGTACCAAAATGGTGTTTTTGTACCTCTGCAATGTTTATCTCTAGGACTCCTAAAACATGAGTGGCTAAAATAGTAAATTTTTTTTTTTACTTTTTAAAAAATCACATAAATTATGAAATTTAAAAAAATGGAGCAGTGGCATGGGGATTGCTGTTTGTGTTAAGTAAAAGTGTGCCTTGTAAAATCTTTTAGGTATTGTGAGAGTGATGTGTAAAATTTCATTGCCACAGTTACTACATTTGCTGATGAAAATCAGAAAAATGGTGAAAAATTAATGTACTTATAATAAATTTAGTATTCATAGCAATACAATTTACATTAAAATATACATCTATCTGAAAGAATAAAATAGATATTATCAAAATAATTTAACAAATGTCATTTTCTTCTCACAAAACAAAATACTAAATGTTAGAGTGACACTGGGTGAATAGTATTCATGGCAGCTATTTTTAGTAGTGCATCAGGTCACTACTTATTAAGTATTTACTTATTTGGTGATGTGTTGATAATGTGTAGCTTTATCAACATTAAATTGATATGTCCAGTTGATGGATTTATCAGGAAAAAAATTCCAAAATATCTTTTTACTTTTCAAGGATGATCAATTTAGGTTGCCTTAAATAAAAGGGCATTTATATTTTTAAATCAGTTTTGTAGGAAACACATGACTCAGATTCATCATTGCCCAAATTAATTCAGACCTTCTGTTGTAGCATCCCATGGCAGAAAAGAGTTCATCCATTTAGTAAAATGGCCAACAAAAAACAGCCGTGGGTCTAATCTGGAATTCTAATTTCATTAAGAATAAGCTTGATCTATTTGGCCAAGTAAGTAAAAACACTAGATTTGTACTTAAATGGTCTTTTGACACTCTCAAAAATCAGATTTTGATTTGCCTGAGTGAAAATTTGAGGCGTGTAGTAGACTAACAAGTTGAGCCACGGTAATTTGCAGCGCTGAGAGGAAAGAGAAGAACTTGCTTTAGGCAAAATCATGAAGCCAAGCTTTTCAGTCTGAATCCTTCCAGCTCTTGTGTGTGACTTCTCCTGGTGTTCTTTTAACATTCCTTAGGTGCCCAGCAAACTCTCCTTACTACAATATTTGAAAGGATTATCTCATTAATAGTCAAAGTTAAATTAGCAATCAGTTATTATTATCACTTATTTGATAGCAATTTGATATAATAGAGAATATTTTGAGAGGATGCTTTTTGACTACTCTGTTTACAATAAATTAGCAAAAAGTTACAGGGTAGAAATACGTACTTTGGATCATGAATTTAACCAAACAAATCTCTAACTATTACAGAGACTTCAAATGCACACTAAAGTCGTAGAAATTTTCTTGACTATTAGTAACAAATTTTCCAAATGTTTTTCCAAAATAATTGATTATTCTAAGTGATTTTTAAAGGCTATTAATGAGGTCATGACTGATTATCAAATCATGGTGGATAAAGATACCACATGTAATAAACAAAATTTTTGTGCCCAGTTACATATGATTTAGAGCCTAAGAAATTGTTGCGAATAGAAGTTAAAATTGCATTAACATGATTTAAAAATTTTTAGTTTGTATATTTACTCAAATGAGAAAGCTTCTTTATTGTAATTCTATAAAAAGCTAAGGTTATAGATTTTTTCATTTAGGGAAAAACACTGGTTATTCTATTAGCAGAGATCAGTTTGCCCTTTTGAAAATAACTGTCTTAGGCTGATTTATGAGTCAAATAAATTAATTTTTAAGGAATTATTCTTCTTGAATGTTTTCTTTATTAATAGTATAATTATTTGTAGGTAAGGAATTGTAATTCAAGAATAGAGCCAATGTGTTACAAAGCAAGAAAGGTGTAAACCCTCAAAACCTTTCAATAGTAGTAACTGTTAAAATGTAAGATGGAGTTTCTTAATGAGTTTATTTTCTAATACTAGGGAATAACTTCTGCCAACTATTGATACCATCTCATGTGGTCCCAAATGACCAGTAACACACAATTGAAAGATTATAGATATAAGCTGTAGTCAAAACCAGACTACTTTAAAAGAGAGACAGTGGTAAAAGAATTTAGATCATTATTTTAACTTTTTAGATATATACTCTTATTCACTGATAAAGTTAAAAAAAGTGTAAAATAACAGTGTTTAAGTGTAGTAGAATACAAATATATTTAAAAGTTGGAGGGGACTATATAGTTCCCAGATATATATATATATATATATATATATATATATATATATATATATATATATATATATATATATATATATATATATATTATAAGATGTGACTATAGGACATGTCAGGCAGTTAAACAAATTTGGGATATTTCTTGGGAGAAAAAGATGCATGTAATATTTTAAGAGTTTTTTTTCCCCAAATAGTTGGGAAAATACAAGAGAGAAATGGATATATTATTATTCAATAAGAAAACTGATGAGATGCAATTACAATGAAAGTTTTTTTTAAACATCTGTTTGTAATAGAGTTTAAAACCTTGGTGATTGAAAATGGATGGCCCTTTATCTCTGTGCAGTATTTCAGGTACTGTATTTCCTTGGTGAAGTGAGCGAGGATGTTGAGAGAAAAATTCTCTACGTCTCTTCCAGAACTTTGAGTATATCACAAATTAAATATTTTAACTATTTTTGCAATAGTTAGGTCTCACTTATGAGTGCTAATAGCCTCCACTACTTTAGTTATGCATTGGTTTTTGATGATTTTTATACATTAAAACTGTATTTATCTGTAGTTAGATTGATTGTAGGTTATGTTGGCCATTGTGGTTTAAGCTGTAGTAACACATAGTATTTTGAGAGTATAGACTTGGTTTCTAAATATTGCATATTCACTGTCATTGTTAACCTTTAAACAACAATTAAATAAAGTGATCAGTTTCTGTATATTAAATTTAATGAGCACGTGCCTCATGAAAATTTTCATTTAATAGAGAAAATAATGAGAATCTTATCATTGTATCTTTGATTCAGTCATTTTAAAGACCTGGTTATTTAGGGTATTGCTTTTACTCCTATTAGAACATGAAATTTGAACACGGAATATTCTTTATGTGGTTGTATTTTTCTGTGAGTGTATACAACTTACATATTTTCTCACATAGTGAATTTAACTTTTGGATAATTTTTCAAAGAGAATGTCTAGACAGAGTGAAATGGGAAGCTGAAGCAACTATTCAGATAAAAAACTACTTTGGTCTCAAATATGTATGTTTTTCAGAACAGATGTTCATATCCAATTATCCAGAAAATGGCCTCAAATCTACATTTCAATCTCAATGTTCAAAGTAGAACAGGAAAGCATCTCAGAAGATTTTGGGATTAATGAAGTGATTTCTACTCTGGACTTAAACTGGGGTGAGCATGATGAGCAGATTCATGAGGTGGAAGGGACTAGAATTTTGGGACTGTGTGACCTTGTTCTCTTAATATCTTTACATGTTGAAACTCATATTTTTGACCTTTAAATGTTAAGGAATTTAAATAAAATAAATGTAAACCTAAAATTCTAAAAGGCAAGTCTCTTTTTTTTTTTTTTTGAGAGAGAGATGAGATTCTCTAATAAGCAAATAAGATTTTAAGGCATTTAAATAATCTAAAGAGTTGCACAAAATCTCTAATGAACTATAATTTTCAGAGGATGTTATGTATAAAATATACGTTAAGGATATGTAACCAAAACCAGTTCAGAAAAGAAACACAAACTAGGAAGGCAGTGAGATAGGAAAGCTAAAGCCAAGAACAAGTGGAGGTGTGGAAGCTAAAAACAGTGCTAAAGATACACACCTCTCTCTCAGCTACATAAATACACGTGTACATATATATACACACACACAGAGGCTATACATAAACAGACACATGGATATATGCATACACACACACAAATACACACATATATCTAGCCGAGGAGACCCAGCCTAGCCCCAGCCACAACCCCAGCCCCAGCCCCAGCCTCAGCTGCAGTCATCCAAGTGTCCTGGCAACAGCAGCTGCCCCCCAAGCAGCTCAGCAAGATCAAGCACCCAGGTACCCAAGTACCCAGCTGCAAAGTGGCTCCTGCTTTCCCCTCAGCAAGAACTGGGAGCTGCAGAAGCTTTCTGCCACGAAAGACTCGCCAACCCAGGATCCGGAGGAGATGTTTATTCAGAAGCTACACCAGTGCTGTGTCCTCTTTGACTTTGTGTCAGACCCACTTAGTGACCTCGAATTCAAGGATGTGAAGCAGACAGGGCTCAGAGAAATAGCAGAGTACTTCACCCACAGCTGCGATGTTGTTACCGAGGCCATTTACCCTGAGGCCATCACCATGTTTTCAGTGAACCTCTTCCAGACTCTGCCACCTTCGTGGAATCCCACTGGGGCCGAGCTTGTCCCTGAGGAAGAATAAGCCCACCCTGTAAGCCGCCTGGCTCCATCTCCAGCTCGTGTATGAGTCTCTCCCATGTTTCCTTGAGTCTCCTGATTTCCAGCCAAACATTAGCCCAGAAGTACATTGACCTGAAGTTTGTCTTTGCTCTCCTGGACCTGTTAACAGAGGACCCTTGAGAGCCGGACTTTCTCAAAACCATCTTGTACTGCATTTATGGCAAGATTTTAGGGCTCCGGACTGCCATCTGTAGGCAGATCAGCCACATCTTCTACAAGTTCATCTATAAGACGGAGCATCACAGTGGGATTGAGCACTTCTGGAGCTCCTGGGCAGCATCAGCAATGGCTTTGCCTTCTCCCAAAGGAGGAGTGCAAAATGTTCCTCATCTGTGTCCTGCTCCTCTTCACAATGTCAAGTCCCTGAGTGTCTGTCACCCTCAGGTGGCATACTGCCTTGTACAGTTCCCGGAGAAGGAAAGTAGCCTCACTGAGCTGGTGATTGTGGGACTTCTCAAGTTCTGACCCAACACCCACAGCCCCAAGGAGGGGATGCTCCTGAATGAGCTAGAAGAGATTCTGGATGCCACTGAACATTCAGAGTCCATCAAAGTGATGGAACCACTCTTCTGCCAGCTTGCCAAGTGTATCTCCAGTCCCCATTTCCAGGTGGCAGAATGTGCTGTTTATTATTAGAACAATGAGTACATCGTGAGCCTGATAAGTGACAGTCCTGCCCAGGTCCTCCCCATCATTTTCCTTGTCCTCTACAGGAACTCCAAGAACCACTGGAACAAGACAATCTGTGGGCTGACCTACAACGTGCTGAAGCTGTTTATGGAGATGAGTCAGAAGCTGTTTCATGACTGTACCCAAGAGTACAAGGCAGAGAAACAGAAGGACCGGTTCTGAATGAAGGAAAGAGAACAGATGTGGCAAAATATTGGTCCCCAGTGTCCCATGTTCCGAGCTCCTCCGCCACTGCCTCCTGTGTACTTGATGGAAACTGAGACCCCCGCAGCAGAGAACATCCAGCTTCTGAAGAGGATGGTGGAGACAGAGGCTGTGCAGATCCTGAAGGACATGGAGAAGGAGAAGGTGCTGCTTCGGCGGCAGTCAGGGCTGCCCCCGGACGGGTACATCATCACGGCACTGGAGGTGCACAGGCCAGCGGAAGAGAGTCTAACTGCCAGCCCGGAGGCTCTCGGACCTCTTCACCTTCCCGCCGCAGGAAGGTGGGGCCCTGCGGGACCCTGCCCTCGCCCTCCACCCTGTGCTCCCCGCTGGCTCGCGTGGGGCCAAGGCAGTGCCTCTCTACTCTAGGGATAGGGGTATGGCACTTGAAGCAGGGACACCCACAGTGGTCTCTCTTCTCCCCCGGATAAGTCCGTGCCGGTTGGTACAGACAGGCTGAGCACCGCGATGCTCAATGCTCAGACCACTTGGGATGCCTGGTCCCCTCCTGCTCCTCACCCTGCAGCTACCTGAGGCTGCTCTGCGAAATACACCCAGGAATACATACGCTTCTCCCCTCTGCCCTGCAGCCTCATTTGAACTCCGGGTGTCTCTCCCCCTCCCCTGCAGGCATATAAGCAGCAGCAGCAGATGATTCTCACCACAGTTACTGTAAAGCCCCACTGGCCCCTGGAGCCAGTTAGTTGGAGGGGAGCCACCCCTAAAAGCACAAATAGGCCCCCAGCCCCCGCAGTGTGCAGGCTAACGGGGCTGCAGTATTCCTCTTACTTCCTGCTGACCAAGGCAGCGTGGGAGGCAGGAGAAACACAGAGGCTCCGGACAATAGGAGATGAATACAGGGCCCAGAGGGCCAGGGGAGGGGGACGAACACACGCCCTACTCCCTGTCCCCTCTGTGGTGAGCAGCCGCCCTGGGATCACTGACATGGAAGGGGCCTCCCTGGGACTGGCTGCTTTCCTGTGATGGTGGTTCCAAAGCTAGGAGGAAGGAAGCAGGGAGCAGTGCCCTAAGCATGGCTCCCCCTACACCTACTTATTTCCTTGTTTGTGATGACGGTGGGCGGGGTGGGCAGTCCCTCCCTTGTCCCTTTCAGGCACCTTGGAAGGGCAAGGAGCTGGGGAGGGCCAGACCCAGGTTCCGGGGCACAGGCAGTGCAGCTTTTGGCTGGGTAGAAAAGGTACTTTATTCTCCCCGGAGTGATACCTGCTAAGGTGGGTTGGGCTTGGGTTCATGTCTCTGTATGTACAGAATTGAATAAAGTGGATCTCTGAGCAAACGAGGGAGAGACGTAGATACACACATATGTGCAATGATGCCATGATTCTGGAGCATATAGAAAAAGATAATACAAAGATATTTCTCTTTGGGGTAAATAAAAAATAATGTTAAAAGCAAATGAAAAGCAAAGAGCAAGAACTAATCAAATTACATTTGTTACAGACTTTTCCCTCTTGACAAGAATATTCCTGAAATGAACAGAGAAGAAATTCAAAGCAGTAGAAATATGAACATTGAAACTCAAGGTAGACAAAGAGATAAGTAGCCTGTTTCCAAGTCTGAACAGTCTGTTTCCTAGTCTGAGTAATTTATGTCAGTGCACTGATAAATTTTGTCAGTAATGGAAAAGTTACCAGAGAACAGGGGGTTATCGTTTTCAAAAAAAAAAAAAATTACGAAAACTGAAGCTCCATGAACATTAATAAAGATTCTGAGCAAAACGGTCATTAATATTTACAATGGGACCCTTACAAGCAAATGTTACAAATTTTGGATAAGGTTTATAGAGTAACAGATTAGAATGATAGAAATAAAATATACTTTGAATTTAGAAAGGCATTTATGCAATTCTACATGAGATTCTTTTGGGCAAAATACAAAAAGGTTGGTGGATAACATTTCTAATGGGTAGTGAAGATTGGGACCCCTACTGATCAGGATGAAGGCCTCTGGTAGTGTTTTGAAGGGCCATATCCTTTAACAGCTATGTAACATGGCCAGAAGGAATGGAAACATACGTTTCGTGATGAGTTTATATTATCTGATTTCCAGCTAACATCCTACAAGGTGAAATTATTCCAATTTCTCAGACGAGGGAACTGGGTTTCAAAGAGATAATTTTCCTTATAACTGGAGGCTAGTAATTGCAGAACTGGGTTTCAGACTCAGGTCTGCATGACCCTTCTGTTGTCTTTCCTACGAGGACAAAAGCCATCTGTGGTAACATAAATCTGGAAAGTTGTGTTAAAACAATGAATGACAAAATCAAGAGCTGGAAAGTGTGAGATCATGGGTCAGAAGAAACAAAATGAAATTCTTTGGAAATTAATATTCAATCTTAAAAGGTCAAAAATCAATTGAACATGTATGTACAAAATGACAAATCATGTTTTATCAGCAGATGATGTAATAAATATAAAATTTGAGCATGGGCTCTTTTAGTCAATAGTATGGTGATAAAAAATAAGTATAATTTTAGATTGTATTAATGGATATATTGATGAGGCTAAAGAAGAGAATTACACTGTTTCTTCAACCATTAGAGGACATCGAGAGCAGCGTTTTCAATGCTAATCTTGAACGCCATGTTCTAACTGCCAAATCGACATTGTCATCTAATTGACAAACTGACGTATTGACAAATCGGCAAAGACTGAGTGACGTGTGCCAACTGGACTTCTAGAAGAGCAAGTGCTCTCCCTACCACATCTTGTAATTCATAGATGTTTGTTTCATTCCTACACCATTATTGTGCAGCACGGTTTTTCTATGATAGGTTTATAAAACCTTCCAAAAAATACTGGCTAAGTAAGAGATGGAATATTCCAGTCTCATAAGTGGAGCTGTATGAGAGAAATGTTCTAAATGACACATTGGGCTTCAAATTATATTTTTATAACTGGAAAAATATCTACTTTACAAATTGCACAATGTTAGAGTTTTTCAATGAGAATGCAAAAGTGCTTGCATTAATAAATTGTATGAATTTTTTATATCCACGCTTGTTATTGCTGCTAAAATGTGTATTTTCCAAAAATGTTTATTTTCCAAATTTTTATTGTGCTTTTACAAGATGCTTTTCTTTGTTATCCGTAAATGCTGAAAAGGTTCCCTTAAGAAGAATTTTAAGCACAAGTAATTTTTCAGTCAGTGTGAAGTCTACAAATCGAGATGTTATTTATGGTCATACCATATTTTGTGCTTGAAACCTGTCAGCAAATTATTTTCATAGCAATTAAATAACTCAACTATTCATGTCACATTCCAGTCTTTTTCAATGGATATTTGTACCAAAGAAAATAATGTATATATTTTAAAAATTACTGCAAAGAGAGACACCACATAATGCTTAATAACAGATTGAATATAATTAAAACTAGTAACTGTCTTTTTTGCTTTGTTCTTCCAGAACAAGATTATTGGAGACTTATGCAGGATTTTTAAATATAGGAATTACAACATTCAACCATGTAAAGAATGGTCAGATTTTCTCTTTATAAGAGAAAAGTTACTTGTCCCCCTGATCCATACTGGAGCAGCTTTCTTTGTCAAAGTCTCTTCCTCTGAAAGTTGACCCACAGTCAACCGATAAAGGAAAGAGAGATTCTCAAGTGAAAGACTGGCTTATTCAAACCCAGTTTTAGCAACGAACAGATCAGATTTAAGATGCAATGTGACCTCTTTGGATCACATTTCTATTTATAATTCTCCAGCAAACATCCAATGTCACTGTTACCCTCAGCAATCTTTCTTGAAGCATTTTTCCAGAAGTTGATGTCCATGGCTGGTCTTTGGAAACACTCTCAGAATATGTCAAATTTTACAACTTACTTCATGGAGTGTAGGTAGGTATTGATAGTATGTCTTTGTAGTGTACGTTTTATCATTGAAAGTACAGAATAAAGGTTATTTGTAATTTCTAAGATACGTGTAGAATACTAATATATATGCATGTATGTGTGTGTGTATATATATAAACATAGTATATTTGAGTCTCTCCATAAACATCTGTGAAATACTCTTTATTTCTCTTTATAAGAATCCTCTTCATCTTTGCTGTTTGTTAAAACAGAAAAGGATGAGACAAGCTCAGGACATTCTTAAAGAAAACAATGTTTTTAGGATGCACTAAGGTGTCCTGAATTGCTTTAATGGACCCATGGTGTGGACACTATTGCCCAGTCCCTTATAGTAAAATGTAGTCGTTTGCTTACCATTTGGGTGCATAGTCACAAGAGCACCATTTAGGACACTTAAGGATTATTTTACAGAATAACATGACTTATGGAAGAATTATACCAGCTATTTCCAGATAGAATAACTTATCTGAGACTCAGGTATCAGAGAACAGAAAGCACAAATTATGTAAAGAGCAATCTCTGCGTAAGGGAAAGAGCATGATCTGGAGAGCAGAACATCCAGTCTCTCATTCCGGCTTTGCTATGAATTAGCTCTGAGTGTAGAAAAATCAACTGATTTCTGTTTCTCACTCTTCTCCTTTATAAGATGTCAATTTAAACTCCAAAAAGGTATATGTTAAATCACAAGGACTTCAATCACATGAATTTTAATACAAACATATAAAATCAATTTCAAAAATTTTCTGCATATTTTGAAAATGTTTCTAAGAATGAACTAACTATAGGCCTTCTCTAAGCACTTCTATTAAATACAGGTGCCCAATGTAATCTGAAAATATTGAGCATAACTATTCTTTTTTGCAAAAGGGAAACCAGAAAAAGCCTGCTTCCCACAGAAAATTAACAATAGGTGCTCAATTAAGTGTTTTTATACAGTGAACAATATCTCCTTTTTATATAAATAATCAGGGGAGAGATTTTTTTAAGTCTTTTTTTTTTTTCCTCTCCATCACCCCACCTACACACAAAATTCTGTTGTAAAGACATCATTTCTATGAGGAGGTATTCATTGTAGATGGAGAGAAGTCTATGGAAACCTAAGTTTATAAGGAAAAAAACACAGATAATTCCAATCAACTGCACAGTCACACAGATGCCTAATAAAAGCTATCTGACGATATAATGAAATCAATTCTTGACTAAGTGCATACAATTAGCAACTATTTTTCAAGATTCACCATCCAGCAAACTACATTTTTTCATTTTCACATCCCCTTTTTGACATTCATTCGAAATTCTCAAAGTAACATGATGACATTAAAAACATAAATAAAAGTAGCGTTAACTATGGACTGATATTCAACTACAGAAATTAAAATAAATGCAATTAATTTTTAGAGTTCATTATGTTGATGATGTGTAAATCAAAACTGACAAAATGATTGACTTTTAAAAAAAATACCCCATCCACTGCTTTCCCTCCAAAGGACAAAGGTAGCAGAAGAGGAAGGTAGCAAAGAAGGAAACAGGAAGACCTGCTTCAGTGACTGGACATGTGGATTTAATTGGTTAAGAAGTCCAGATGCTAATACTCCTAATAATCAGCCATTCCTTTTGTGTCTTGGTGACGTGTATCCTCATACAATGTACATCGAATGGAATTTTTTGATTTACATCAGATATTTCAAAGTTTCCGTTTTTGAATTCCCCCAGTCTTATATAAGTACTACATTGCCTATTTTGTTTGAACGGTATAATGTTTCCCCCAACATCCAGGGCTCCATGATGCAAAATGTCATTTTGTCGATCTTCTGTTCCAGTATTCACTTTAATTTTTTTAATTATAATTGGATTTTCGAATATAATCACAAAGACATCACCTGTTGAAGGTGATTTCCCCCAGAAGTATTCATCAACACTACTGTAAGCCTTGCTTGCATCGTAATTTTCAAAAACACTCATGTTGGTATATAGACTTGCAGGAGGATTATCAGGGATGTCAAATAACTCTTCTTCAAAATCATCATCCTTTAGCTTATTCTCAGTTCCTTTATATGATGAATAATAACCCATGTGCTGAAAAAGAGACGGTTTAAAACGAATCACATTTTTCTGAGCCAACAAACCCCGGAAATGAGACAATAGCCAATCACAAGGCATTTCTTGATAAAACATTAATAAAAAATGTGCCAAACGTGGGAGATCATGAGAATGATAAAGTTTTCCAATATAGCCAAGCTTAGAGAACTCCAGGGTTACCCAGTAAGTTCCTTCTAGGGATGTAATGACTTTCTTGATGGCAGTTAAGAAATTTTTTGAACACCGAACATCATCTTCAAGCATTACATAATAGTCTGAAATATTGGCACAAAAATTAATCAAAAATGCATAATCTACATTTTGCTTGGAACGAAATCTGACTCTATCTTCTGGATCATTGTAATTTCTTTTAAGGCCATTCAGGATTGGGTAATACTCCTCTGGAGCATGTATAACCATTAATCTTCCTGCAATAATATGGTGGGCAAATTTCTGTGTAATATCCTGGACCATGACCTCACGCCAAGATGAATTAAAGTCTGCTAGGTGAACCACCACTGAAATTTCCTTCAACTCTTCGTAGCTCGATTGCTCAAAAATTGACTTGATTGTCTCAAGTAAATAGTTTCCTTTTTTTCGTTTCACTGATGAAAGTCCAATTGTAAGAAACCCTGAGCAAAAGAATTCAGAAGGAAGACAAATTACATATGAAACAAGTTTTGAATAACATAGAAAAAGTAAGAAAAAAAGTTCTTTTCCCCTTAGGCCTGCTATTGTATCAAGTAAATCTAAGTGAATGATTATGTATAGAACATTTTGTGATTAAAGTATTATGCTAAATATATCAAGGCTATAGTACTCGATACATAATTCATATTTTTATGGAAAAAATGGCATCTTAAGTACAATGATGTATGAGCCCTATTGCTGTAAATGTTTGTTTATGAAATAAGAAATATGGTTTAAAGTGTTCAGCTTAATGTTCTCATATATGGCCATTAGAGAAGATAGATATTTGAATAATAGCCACAGTTTTTTTTTTTAACTTGCAAAAGGAGAAGGGAATTCATCCAGTTAAGGATAACAAACTAGTCTCAAATGATGAAAAAGAAAATTAAAGGCAACTCATTCTTTTAATCATCTTTAAGTTTTTCATAGAAACATGCCATATATTTTCATTTTTCTTTGATCACTGTTATTATCTTGTACCAGAGGAATTTATAATTGGACTTTATAACTTTATTTTGAAATTTATCTAGTATGTTAATTAGAATGCAAACAATATCAAAGCTACCAATCAAAGCTGTATTACTGCTCAAACGTATGGTACATTGTTCCAAGTCATGAATATTATTGCTTTCTTTATTGTGAAACACATTTTATAGTAATTTTGGTGAAATTTTTATTCAGATACTTAAAACCTATAATTAGAAATTAGATACTTTGAGAGAATAAAGTACAACCCTTTGAAATGGCAGCTCGCCTCTGAGAAACGTCAGATGTCTTCTGATGGAAATATTTCCACTTTTTAAAGCTCTGATTCTCACCATGACTCAAAATTGAATAAAATTTCAGAACCACCATTTGGAAAATGGGGAAATGTTTATATACACCAAGATTACTGTTTTAATATAGACACCTACATGATTTGATTTGTGTGATACTGGAAAAAGTCCCTTCCGAGAAAAATCTGTTTACTAGTCTATCAGAGACGTAGAGCTTTACACGTTTTGTTGAAATACCTGGGCTTACAACACTGACTTCTACTGAAAAACTAATGTGTTATCTGCTATCATTAAACTCAAGCCATCAGCCCTCACTGATGCTCAATAACAGCCAATACTTGTAGAACACCTTCTGCATAAAAGGCAGGAGTCTGTGTATTTCACCAGTAAAATGCAGCTTGAATATTCAAAACAGTCTTTTGCAATAGCAATCCTGCTTTATAGATAAGGAAACTAACTCACAGTGAGAGACGGTAACTTGTGCAAAGTATACTACCTTGTAAGTAGCGTGGTGCCAACCTTCAAACTGCCCTGCTCTTATCTATCTTTATATACAGTGGTTATCATTTGCAAATCTCAAACTCCCGAATTTATCCCTTCCCACCCCCTTTCCCCAAGAAACCATAAGATTCCTTACTATGTCTGTGAGTCTGTTTCTGCTTTGTAGATGAGTTCATTAGTGTCCTCTTTTTCCCTTTTTTTTTTTTTTTAGATTCCATGTATGACTAATATCATCTGGTATTTTTCTTTCTTTTTCTGACTTCTTCACTTAGAATGACGATCTCCAGGTCCATCCATGTTGTTGCAAATGGCATTATTTTATTTACACAATGTACTACTACTCAGAGATTAAAAAAAAAAAAAAGAAGAAGAATAAAATAATGCCATTTGCAGTAACACGGATGGACCTGGAAATCTTATCCTCTGTTTTATATTGCCTTTTTAACATAAAGCAGTTGGTATATTGCTAATACACATTTGTAAACTTAGCATGGAAAGGAATTAGTAATGTTTGAACAAAGGTGGTGTAACAGATGGAGATAAAAAAATAGTAGCAGTCTTTGCAGTTAGAAGAAAGTTTAAGAGCAGGAGACATTTGAAATGGAAGAAAGAAAGGTCTAAAGAAAGCTGAATCGTTACAATTTCCTCAAGCTGGTGATTACAAACTCACTTGCATAAACACTTCTTAACAGGGAAGTGCCTATAGAGCGCTGAATAGTTTCCTCCAAAATTTCATGTCTACCTAGAACTTCAGACTGTGGTCTTATTTGGAAATAGTCTTTGAAGATGTAATTAGTTAAGGATCTCAAGATGAAATCATATCGAATTTAGATTGGGCCCTAAAATCACTAACCAGTGTCCTTATAAGAGCAGGAACAGATGGAGAGACACAGGGAAGGCCATGTGAAGACAGTGGCAGTAACTGCAGTTTTGTTGCCTCAAACCAAGGAATGCTGACAGCGACCAAAAACTGGAAGAGGCAAGGAAGGGTCCTTTCCTGGACAGAGTGTGGTGCTGCCAGCACCTTGATTTCAGACTCTGGCTTCCAGAAACATGAGAGAATACATTTCTGTTGTTTTAAACCACCTAGTTTCTGATAATTTGTTAAAGCACCTTAGGAAATGGATACAACGACTTTCACTACTTCAAACTAGTGGCAAGTCATAAAAACCCAACCCGTGTTGAAAATGTACCACTATGAGAATAATTTTTAAAATTTAAAGTCAGTTGATTTTTCCTAGGTTCTCTACATGGCCCCCAGCAACCTGTTAAAAAGTTTGTCACAATTAGGCATTAAAATTTTTTTGTTGTCATGAGTAGAACTGGACTGGGGAGTCATTGCAATTTGTGAAGAAATACTGAAACATTTCCAAAAGGACACATTATATTAGTCAAGCCCATAAACTTTGATTGCGATACAAATGAAGCAAGTTATCGTTATTTTAAAACAAAAGATTTGATTGTTCTTGCTTTGAAAAGTGTACTGATACTTACGCTTTCTTTGTAAAGGCATGCCAGCTAAGTAGCGATAGGTGACATTGATGGCTCCTGAGAAATTAGATAAATCTTTGAAAGTATGTACATAGCGTTCTGGATTCGGTTGATGTGTGGATGATTCTCTTATAAGTTGCTTGTCTCCTTCCTGAATGCCAAGAAGGAGGCAGAGAAAACAAATAATAGTTGGTCGTGAATTAGATAGACTTTCTCTTTACACAGTAAACGTACGGATCTGATATGTAATGTGGGTATTATATAAATCTCAGTTACTAGCACCACAAGCTGTAGACCATTATCTTTTACCTGAATTCCTACCTAGAGCCTCTGCTCCAGTCTCTCCACTATATTCTACTTTTTATACCATACTTACAATTGCTTTTCTACAGCATACATTAAAAATGGCATTCTTTCGATTAAAGAAAAATCTATATGAAAACTCCCACTGCCTTCATGTTAAAATTCAAATTATTATTATTTTTTTTTGCCTTCTGTAAGTTGTAGAGTTTAAAAATTTATGAAATTAAACCCTGGACACTAATTTTCTTATAAATGGGATTCCGATTATTTTAAATTCTTTACACATAAATATTTTCATCTTTGTGTCTCTGAAAACCTATAAAACATCAACAAAATTTTCAAATAAACACATGTAGGATTTCCAAAAGGTAATGGGAGAGTCAGTTTAACATCAACTACTTTAATAGTAATGTAATGGTCCATAATCCATAGAGTCTAGAAAAAATAGCTATAAAAATCACAGTGGTCACAATACTGAATTGATTTTACCATTCTGTTCTTATGTGATATCACATTCTAAGGGAAGTGCAGGATATTGAATATTTCTTTAAGAATTCTGTCTTGAACATGTAAGAATCCAGACTTTTTCTTTGAGAAGATAGAGTATATTCATCCTGATTGAAGGACATAACAGAATATAGAATGAAATGAAACTTATATGAAAGCACTTTATTAAAATCTCAGGAACAAGCTTCTTCACACTTTTCAGCATAAATAAATAATGCAGCTTTCACCTGAGTCAGCCTTGTTGGCTGCTTTCCAGAGGCATCTACCTGAACAACCAGGCGCTCCCTGGACACCTTCTTTCTGTAGCTACTTGGCTGTAGCGTATTTCTCAGTAATAAGACAAAGCTTTATGACAATCATTTTCTGGATGGGAATGCAATTCAATGGACTAGTTACAGACTAAAGACATACCCCAGTGGCTACTTTGAAGATGCTCACAGCCGAGAGGCTAAGTCGACTGGGCATGCAGTGTCTCTTCTACTTAGTTTGCCTTGTAATACTATTTGTCTGTTACACTGAACTTGCCTTTCTTTCCCACTGAAAGGCACATATGCCCCTAATATGTGAGCAATACACTAAACTGTTACTTGCCCAATATTTTGGGCCACTGATGGATTTTCTAGCCAAAAGAGTAGAATAGATGTGATGAATAATTCCAAAGATCTTACTATTGTAGTTGTTTCTTTGATTTCTCTGAATTGTAACTATTATTTCTCCCTGAAATAAAATAGACAGAAAAAGAAAAACTTGCTAATATCTCTGCTTAGAAAATTGCATGCATTGTGGCATTTTGGAGTCAAGAAAGAAAGTTAAGTCAGATAATTTTTGAGAAATGAAATAAATACAGATAAAAGGGTCAAAAAGGAGAAGTATTAGAAAGAAACCGCATTGTATCCTTGTAGGAGGCCGGTTTTCCATGGATATTAAACACTTTTAGAAGAACAATTTTAATGTAATTTTACATGAATGATTTAAAGAATATTTCAAATACATATTAAGCCTTGGGATAAAATTTAGCTCAAAATGCAATTTAGGTAGAAAACATCATCTAGTGAATAGTGAAAAATTAAACTAATAAAAATACTGTTACTGAATTTTCATAAGGGGTGCTTGTATTTACCAACAATTTTAATTCATTTTTTCTAATGTAATATAAGTATTTTAAAATAATATCAATTTTTAAAGTGAAGAAGCAATCTCTTTTCTGTACCTGGGACGATTTGCAAATTTGATGAGATATATGGCCACTATAGCCTGAAAATTTTCATTGAGAAAAAATTCTTTAGTAAGAGCTATTTCATTAAATCACACCTTTTTAATTAGGTAGCTAGGACCAACGTTTAGACAGAAATGTGTAAACAGAGCAATAATATTTGATCTTCTTATGCATGTATACTCTGTTACTTTTTATACATTTAGTAGTGAATTTAAACAGGTTCTATTTCAAAAATATATAAGGATGTTTGTTGCTTACAATAATCTTTTGTCTGTGTAATGTGAAATACTGAAATTGCACTTGAAAGTGTCTCATAAAAGCATCCTGCCAAGACCATTTTTTGATTTACAACATGCATGCGATTCACTTCCACCAGTACACACAGATGCAAGAAATAAATTTTTTATTACAAAGTTAGATCATTAATCAAGAGCTCCTCTAGTTAGTTTATGATCTTTAGTTCTATTAAGAAAAAATAGCTAGATTAGCTGGGCCTTGCCCTACTGTCAGTAAGTTTCATAAACCTAATAATCAGGTTAAAAAAAATCCAAAATGCATATCATTAGTAAGTTTCTCCAGTTTCCGATGTTTACCTAAGTCATGCCTAGTCAAATTCTACTAACTGTGCTGACTTCACCCATTGTGAATTGGCTGTGGATGGTAGAATGAAGAGTCCAAAAGATTAAGACCTATAGTTGAAAGTAAAAGGCCTTGGCAGAGTCAAGATCTAGGACTCTGGCAAAATTTTACCATTAAAGGGCAATGCTAAAGGAAGCAAAATGCCTTACGGAAGACCACCTAAGAGGATCTGTACCAACTAAGATCATGTGGTTGGTTCACAAGATATATATCCTACCTAGCAAATAAATAGTAGGTAGTTAATAAGTCATATTCAATTAATAAAATACTTTATTGGGAAATGGTCTTTATGACTATTGTCAGATTCTCTTTAGCTAAGATAATAATCAAAATTTTCAGCATGATTGCATGATGAAAATTATTTTCCAGTTTTCTATCTGTCCAAAGGCTTTGATTTTCTGAAATATGTGAACAAGAATAATTGCATAATGATTGGAATTATCCCATATATCTTAAGCACAATCCAGATAGAAAAAGTAAATAAGCAATAATGTCCATATTATTCTCATCAGACATGAAATTATGTCATAATTATAACAACAATAAAAAATAGAAATAATCAGGATATATCCTTTTGCATACTCTCATAATTTACTTAAAAATTCATTCATGAATTATCTACTAATTTTATCTTTTTTAACCTACTGAATAGTTTTCACATTAATACTTTTAGTTCCTGAGGTTCTGTATTACTTTTCAGTGAATATTAACATGGTGGTCACTTACGGTTCTTCAAAATCCAAATGAGATGTCTCACATTGTAATAAACTATAACTTCTTAACAAAATAGCACAAGTAGTATCATTAATTAGACAATGGGATTTTGAAAATTTTAATAGTATAGAAAAGTAGAGAAAATAAGGAGTAATAACTTTAAGGAAATTTTATTTATTACATCTGCAGTTGACGCTTGAGCAACACAGGCCTGAACTGTGCAGTTTCACTTATAAATGGATTTTTTCAATAAATACATAATACAGTACTATACAACCAGAGGTTGGCTGAATCTGCTGATGCAGAAGCATGAATATGGAGAGCTGACTGGAAAGTTAATACCCAGAATTTTGACTGTGTGGAGGGTCAGTGCCCCTAACCCCTACATTGTTCAAGGATGAAATGTACTTCAAATTAAAGCTAAAAAGTTTCAATGATTTTACATAATATTAATTCAGATAGGGGTGATTAGCCTACTTGTAATTAGATGTACATATTTGAACCACTGTACGTATATGTAGCATCAAAGAAAACATTGCAACATAAACCAAAACAATTGTAATGTTGGTAATATATAGTTAATAGAAGAAGTAGCCAGATAGAAAATATGCATGTTATAATTTTGCTCAAACTAAAGTTATTTCAATAGGATGGGATTGAAGTTAGGCTACTAATAGACTGTCTGGTTTGACCTAAGACTTATTTTGAACAAAAAAAAATCAACCTCCAAGACTTACCAGAACATAGCTATCTTCAATGTACAAGTTCATAAACAGAAGGAAAATGACAAGAATTCCCAAGAAAGAGACTGTAGAACGTTTTCGCAGGCATCGCATTTTATCTAGTATTTCAAAAATATGTTTCACTTGGTGAAATTTAAACATTCTCTCCTGTGGAAAAGAGGCACAGAACTACTAACAATTAATTTTATATGCAAATATTTCTTCATCATATATATCGAAAGCCAGACCTTTATAAAATCTCACCCTTCAATTGTTTTAACCAAAATTATTTCCTATTTCACAATAAAGTTGGCACAGATAATTAATACATCAACATAAGGATAATGCAGTGGCTTATATTGATGTTGAGTAAATAAAATAAAACCACAGTTATTTCTGAACAAATCAACATTGGTAACAGTAATGTAAGAAAATAATAAGTCCTTTGATGAAAAAGAATAAAAATAAAAGAGAAAAGCAAACATAAAGGTCACATCTACCTTCTCATGTCATAATGTAATGAAAATGGAAAAAACTAGAAGTTATGGGCCTAATATTGATCTTGGGAGTAGGTGCACGGAAAAGAATATTGGGGAGGGAATTCGGGTGAAAGACAGAGAAGCACAAAGGAAGTCAAAGTTTTGGGGGTGAGTCCACACGTATATTAGAGTTACAATCGCTTTGTTTATTTTTCCAGTAATTCTTGTTAAATTAGAGTAAATCCTGAAGTGGCAAATTGACATTGCCTTGCTTGATCTACTACCTACAGGTCTGGCTGTTTATAATGATTTCAGACTGCAAAAAGGCAACACCAGAGTCAGTGAGAGTAGTGGAGGCCTAACAATTTTCCTCTTCACTCTACTACATTTTGTGATGTCTTTCAACGACAAATTCATTTAGATTACTGATCACTTATATATATAATATACTATATAACACACTTGGAATGATCAAAAGACTAGTTGAATCATATTTTGTCTAAAATCAACTATAATCTGGAAATTGTGCCACTTTGAGTTATGTACTGGGTCTTCCTGGGTTCAGCTTTAGGGTGAAGTATTTTGGTCATAAAGAACTTTAGGAAAAAAAACTGCACCCCAAACCTTTACAACAATGTCTAGGACAGAGCTGGCTAACAAGGTCCCTTCAATGAATTAACGCAAGAAAGCATTTGTGAATCCTTATAAATTGCATGAAAGAGTATCAGGAATTGGGAGAAAGAAATGTTGTAAGAATTAATGCCCGTTCCTTTTGGCCATTTTTTCTTGTTGATTTGTGAGAGATTTATCAAATACGTGTGTAGAGATGCACATATATACTTATCTTTGCTTATGTTGAAAATGTCTAAATATCTTCCCCAAGTACTTCTTGTATTTTTTTCTTTTCTTTCTTTTCTCTCTCTCCTTCTTTCTTTCACTCTCTCTCTCTCTTTTTTTGTATGGTATCTGTAGTACAGTGGTTTTTTAATGTCAAATTTATTTCATGGATGTGGATTTTTTGTATAATGTCTTAAAAATCCTTCCCTATCTTAAATGTCATATGGGAAGTCTCCTTTATTTTCTTCTGGGGTTTTTGTTTGTTTTTCATAGACAGGTTTTTTTAATACACCTGCAATTTATCTTTGTGTCTTATACGATGTAGTGGAATGATTTTATTTTATTTCTTCCATATGGCGAGCTGATGGTCTTCTACCCCCAGTGCACTGGCATAACTACTGGTCACATTACCACTTCTAATTTCAAGGGTGTGGAGAAGTATAATCTCCTTTGAACCCAGAAATAAAGAAGAACTGGTTAATGGTAAACATTAACACATTAATATTTTATACCACACCACATGGGGAATCATATTTTCTTTATCTTTTTCTTTTTTTTTTTGATTTGTGATGACAATTCTAGAATAGAGTCACTTTATAATTTTGCACTTTTGGGTCAAAAATGTATTTACAGACTCATCACTTATAACCTCTTTCAGTAAGAAAGTTCTTACATAGCACTTTTGAACCGAAACATTACAAGTGAAATGCTGTTGTCTGGTTCTGTATTCTGTACTGTACTATAATCTGATCTTGATTCTACAGATAAAACAATCTTTTTCTATTTGTAAAAGATTTTTCTCTGGATTTGGCATAGGATAAGGCACCCCTTTGTGTTCACTGCAGCAGTAACGGGCATAAGGATGCCCAGCAGGCATAAGAAGCAAAATTAGAGCTATGGATCCTCCATCTTGGTGGCTAATTTCAACAGAATGATGATCTCTTAGGGCTGCCAGACCCCAACGAGCCAGAGGGGCCACTTACTGGGTTCAGATTCTGGATGCAGCTGAGATCTGTTCTTGCAATTCTTGTGCGTCTGAATGCCTCGGGCAGAAGTCTCAGAGTCATCTGAGAGGGATTGTTTTGGAGTAGGATCTAGCTCATCTGATTATATTCAGCAGCCAGTCCTGGAACCCTGGTGCTGCCCTTAAGGACATCTGTACTTTAGGAGGCGCTGGATTCAGGTCCAGGAGAGGATGCCCCAGGCACACTGCACATGCACATGACTAGGGTTTGGGTGGAAGGGAGAGGTAGAATTGAGGGGACCCAGGACCTACCCTGGGGGTACCATGGGTTAGTAGGAACTTTATGTTACACATTCCGGTTCTGGTTCCAGATAGGGCTGAAATATGGACTCAGGTCTGTAAGCATGAATATAAAAGCACTGAGGATGGATGTTGCAGGGATCCACGTTGGTTGAGGGACTGGGATAAAGGTGCACATTCTGATAAATTTTAGAAAGGGGGACAGCTAGTAGAACAGGTGATTTCCAGAGAGATTCTTGGCTGCAGAGTCCAGTTCTGGGAAGGACAGCGCAATGCTGGTGCCTGGGCACAGGCCTGAGTGTTGGCTGGGAGCAGAGATTTCAGAGCCCATCAACCATGTAGCAAATCTGAGCCCTCAAGTCAAGCCACTACTGGAGGAAACAGCCTGGTAGTCTGTGCACAAGTGCCTGAACTTCCCATCGTGCTGTGTGTCTTCACCTCCACCCAGATCCAGCCACCTCAGTGTCAGAGCTCTTAGAACCAAGACTCCACATGGCCCATGGGTTTTTCTCACAGTTTGTCATCAGGAATTATTTCAGCATGCATGGGAAGGGGTTTTTGTCACAAATTTGTTTAAAAATGAACAAGTAGAAATATTTTAAATGAGTAACAATGGAAGATATTTGAATAGTTTGTGGTATGAACAGACTGAAGCCATTGACAGTGTTGCCCTAAATGCATATTTGGTGATATACAAGGGAGTTTATGATCCAGGTTAAGTAATAAAATGGGTTAGAAAAACAACAAAAAAGATTTTAATCTGAATTTTGAAACTACCAAGGATTAGAATCTAATCATACGTGAGTGGTACAATATTTCTAAATGTCAATTTGGGCAGACTTGGCAGTAGCATGAAACACATGTATTCCCTCTGACTCAGCAATTACACTTCTCAAAATCTGTCCGAAGGCCAAGAATACATATTTGTAAGCAAATACTCAGCTTAGGTATTGCAAAGCATTTATATTTGTAAAATAAACTGGATACAATCTGTAAGAGGTAACAGTTACCTCAGTGCAGCAATCCTGTTTATATTTTTTAAAAATTTTAATTTTTTTAAAAGCACATATATGCATTAATATTATTTAAAGTTACTTTTAATTTTCAAAATTAGCAACTGTCTGTTGGAAAATAAAACTACATTTTATTTCCTGGACATAAAAGCATAAATACAGCATTTTTTTTCAAGGAAATAAGATTTAAAGACATATAATGCTTTATGGTTATGTCTCTGGGTGCTCTGAGTGTTGAATGTTTTAAGTTGAATATAAATACTAAGTCAAGAAGTCCATTCTAATTCTATTCCTTTGAGACAAAGAGAAAATGTAAATGATGTGATGCAGACTGCAACTGCGAAGTTCAAATGTAGTTAGTTACATATAAAGATAATAAGAATTTCTATTAATATTTAGTACATACTTCTAAGCACTAGGAAATACATTCTGCATGGGTAACTCATTGAACCTTCATACCAATGCCCAAACTTTAATAACTATGATTAGACCTATTTTACAAATGAAGAAAAACAAAGCTTTCCCGAGGTATCACCATTAGGGATGATTCCAGTTACTAAATCTTAGAATTACTGCAGAGTCTGTGCTGTTGGCCACTACTGGTAAACAGTTTACTGTTACTCATATAATATTTTAAATATATTGTTTCCAATAGACTATCAACATATGTGACAATAATTTGTGATACTGACCTGTTGAATGAAATAAAAATAATATAATAAATATAAATTTAACTTTCTTAGCAGAAAGCAACATTTTGATTAAATCTACACAAACACACACACAAATCTAATATGAGGAGGTGAGAGATATATAATGTTTTGAGTGGTGTAAGAAGGGGTAAAAATAATGTTTTCAACGATAATACTGCTGTGCATCCTGTATTGACACAAAACAGAACAAAACAGTAAGCACAGCAGAGCTTGGGATGTGATTCTAAAGAGTTGACAAAATAAGAAATGAAAAAGTCCTTAAAGAATAATAGTGGACACCCAAGTTTTAATATCCAATCCTCCAAAATTCATTCAAAGCAGTCAGAGCACAAATAAACCTTCTACAGTGTGTACTCACAGCATAACCAGAAGAAATATAACAGTACAATGTTCAATTTATATATAAGCAAAAACAATAACCACCAGGACAAGCAGAATTGGCTGAGGATTCCAAATCAGAGCAACCGGAAGATGAAAAGACAGAATAAAATATGTGTCATTTATTTAAAAACTACATCAGTCTACACCATAGTAAAACAAACAAAAATTAAAAAGCTAACAATCTATCCAAACTCCTCTTTCACCTCAAACATAGAATCACATGGGTCCAGATAAGTACAAATAAATATTCAAAAAAAAGAAAAAAGGAAAAAACAGATCAATGTCAAACAAATTTACTGACAAGAAAACGGAAATAGCTGATTTCAGGTTGAGGGGAAGGAACTGTGAGATTAAACTATTCTTTTGTTGTTCCATAAAGTAAGGAAGGTCTCAAAGATTAGTGGAGTCACACTTAAAGGACACAGTATTGAGAAAATTTGGAAAAAAAAAAAAAAAAGAGTATGATTTTAAAATCATACGACTGTACAAACTCTAAACCGTACAAAAGAAAGATACATGAAACAGTAATTCATTAAGGCTAATGAAAAAGGAATGAGCGAAGTATTTTAAGCAAGTATCATGAGATACCATAGTTGCAATCCTGATAAAAAATGTCAGTGAATATAGGCCATAAAAGCATAATCTTACACAATTAAGGCCACTTTATGCTTTATGCCACAATTCTCAACAAAATACAACTAAATAACACTATGAACAACTTCCTAAATATGAAATTACAGAAGAGTCAAGAAGTCAAAACTCCTAACACTAGGAAACTTTAACACTCACAATCCAAGATAGGTCAAGAGGCCAAAAACTAAACGTGTTCCTCGAAGGTAATGGGTTGATTATTACAGATTAGTTTTATTTAGGAAAGTGATAATGTTTATTATCATGGCTTGAGTGAATTATTTTCTCAAGTTGATATATCATCTTTATATACCCTAAATGTCACCAGAGATTCATCTGTTAACAACATATGTTACAATATGCTTTATCTTTTGCACGTACCATGGGAAGCACTGAACATGTTTTGTTTAGCAGCTTTACTGCAAGTGTTTTCAAAAACAGCTCCATGGCCACTGCTGTTTATAGTACAACATTGTTGATTCTGCATACAGTTATGGAAATAAGAACATTTAATAACCCACTTCCCCACCCCAAACGTATGCAAAGTTGTCACATCCAGTTCACTAAGACCTCATCAGTTTTTGTTTAGGGCAGACACAGGTGAGGTGCTGAACATTCATATATATGAAACTAATAAAATCAAACTTCAAATACATAACTATTTCATATTATTTTGATGTGACACCGTACCAAAGAATTCATTTTTTAAATGGAAAGACACAATTTTTACTCTATAATTCTTATCATAAAGATTATTATATATGAATATGTGGATAAATATACTCACATATAAAATGTCTATTATACATTCATATACTTCACATACAAGTTTGAAATTATAAACAGTGTAGCAAATATTCCTGTACATTTATACACACATAATTATATATACATAAATAGAGCTGTGGTCACTGACAATGAAACAGGTAAATCAATGAGAAGGTACTATTTTTTCTCAGTATTTAATACTGATGCTACCTGAATTTTATCTTCTCAATTTACAAACCATCATCAAAAAGGACACAAGCCTATCTTAGTAATCTCCTTTCCCGTCTGTATGGTTCTTCCCCAATGCTCCATCCAGCCTTCTCTTCTTTTCCTTCTTTGCAAACTTTTGGCATTACGTGACCTTTTCTACAAACACTTTTTGAGCAAAATTCAAAATTTAGATTTTCAGCTAGGACTTCTTTCTGAATTTAGTTCCAGTTTTTGAATAATGACTATTAGCTCCATGTAGATTTCCCTCTGACTACTCAAACACAAGGAATCTGAAACCATAGGATTTTCCCTTCCAGCCTGCTCCTCCTGTGAGTCTCATTTTTGGCAGGCCTAGCTTTCTAATCTCCTAGTCACATCATCTGAAAAAATGTAATAACAGTTACTTCCTGCTCTCCCACAGTCAGAAAGCCCTGTCTCGAGTCCTCAGTCTCTCACCTGCCACCATTTCTCTCATCCAGTTCTCACTGTCATTATTGGAACTCAGGTTAATACTTCAACTTTGACAACAGCAATAGATCACTGATGGTTTTTCCTACCTGTACGCTGTTTATAATGTTTCTAAAGTATCAGCCCCTGAACCGGAAGCGGGTTTGGAAGTCGTCTCTGGCGTCCCTCCCTCCGCCACGCCTCGTGCTTCTAAACCGGAAGTTCCCCCCCCCCCACCCCGCACTGGAGGAGATGGCAGGATGCGTTTTGAGCCCAGGAGTATTCAGAAGATGCTTGCTCCGCGAGGTTAGTAGAGGAAACGTAACAATGGGGTCCTGTTGTGCTCCCCGGCATTAATCAAGAAAGCTGTCCACCAATCATGTGAGTCATCACAATGATAAAACAATGCCCCAAGGTGAACCTCCTGTTAGCAAAGAGGCACAGCCAGCTCAGCGCTGCGCAGAGCTCAACCAGCAGGTGCATTCAGACCCGGACTTTCCCTGCTACTGGAACCCCAAGATTTATGTAGGGAAAATTGTGCGGAAGACAAATCCAGCTGGTCCTGTTCAGTAATTCTCTTCGGGAAAATGGGGGAAAGGCACCTAGTATCTCTTCAAAGGCATTTCATGTATTTATGTTTCAAGTTCCAGAATTAGTTGCACTTTTATTTGTACTCTGAAAGCGACACTAGGAAGAAAGCTGCAAAACACCTGGGCAGGTAGAAGAGGCAGAGGGTCTGGACAGTTCTTTTGATTCAAAGCTACAGGTTTTACATCTATCCTGTCTGATTTCTGCTCTCCACTCCTGAGGTAAAATAACTGTTTTGCAATAATAAAAGCAGTTTTATATTAAATTGAAAAAAAAAAAAGTCTTTTCCTACAGGAAATAACAGAAGAACTGGAGTCCACTTTGGTGGGAGCCCTAGTGCTTCAGGCATTCTCTCCCTTTACCTCCCTATAGGCTGTGTATGCTGAGGTCATGCCAATCACCTAGAGTCCAAAGAGGATCCAAAAGACCAGCAGAGAATATAACTGAGGGCCCGCATCACCTTTCTGGACTGTATGGAAGGCAGAGACCTGGCACCTTCCATTGGAGGACACTGAAATTTATACAGGCTGTGACTTTATCCAAAGTCACATAACTTGGAGAAGCACATTGCAAAGCTGCCACTACCGTGAAGTTTGGATTGCTTGAAACAGGAGCTTCAGCAACTACTGCATTAACTAGAGGAAGAAATACTTTGAAACCTTAGCAGTTTCATCCAGAGAGTTTCAAGACGGCAACTTAGCAGATCCATGCTGCCAACTCCAGTGTCCTCTTTCTAACCTTTAATAATCTGAAAGTGTTCTCTCCTAATGTTTTACTTGTATGCAATTCCCCATCTTTTAAAAGTGCAAAACAGGTGATCACAAAGACTGTTGACCAACTAACTTTATCACTTTGAAGCTCTGTAAGGCTGACTGTCTCTCTGTTTTGGACTCATCGGAGTGTGAGTGGTTGTGGGGACACAACTCCACAGAAATGGGCGACATCTCTTCTTCATAAATGCAGCTCTTAAACTGCTGTAACTCTACGTTAAGTGTAGGTGGAATGGGTGACAGTCTTGTAGACAGTCCAGGAAAATAGCCAAGGAATTAGATTTGCTTGGAGGATGGACAGGTGAACAGAAAGGATCGGGTAAAACTTAAGCATAATAATCCTTTCTGGATTGGGGTCCAAAATCTTTGATGAACTGCTGTGTGCAAATGAACAAAATGTAGAACAGCCAGTCAGATAGGATAGTACCTTTTTCAGAAACAAATGTTCATACATTTATAGGAAGTTTCTATCCTACAAGTCTGATGCGCCTGTGTTTTTCAGGTTTTGCCACAGGGTTGAAATCACCTAATCTCCTACCTCTGAACAATTTCAGAACCAGAAGAATTTTTGAGTGCACCTGGTTGAACCATAGGAAGATGGCCTGGTCCTAACAAGACTTGGACTTGCTTGGCAAAACCTCTGGTTGAGGCCAGATCCAAGCTATGGAAGGTAACATTGCGCGCAGATGGGGTAGTTCCAGGGGAACTGTCCCATTTCCTAACACCAACATCAGCATCCCTGTGTCTGAACATAGCTCCTGAGGAAATGTAGCAGATCTTCATAAAGGTCTGTCGGACTCTCCTTTGGAATTCAACACTGAGTGCCATCAGCCCTGTATTAGAGCTAAAGCTGAGTAACGTGGAAGTGAAAACCAATCTGTATGTTAGTTCTGGAATCCCTACTTCTGTTTAGTGAAATTTAGGAATCAAACCATTTACAAGCACATAAGGCAAAAAAGGATATTATTTGGTGCAGCACAGTTTGTTTCTCAGAGACCTAACTACAAATTGTTATGTGTGTGGATGTGCTTTGCTACATAATCCCCTTTTCCTCCTTAAACTAAGTATATTCTGGGCATCAGCTTAAGAAAAGTACTACCTCACATTCTAATCTTCATGGGTTTGCTCTTCTCTTTCCAATGCCCACATTTTGGAATTTAATTTTTAGGTCACCAAAATGTTACATTCTTGACGAAGATTTCTCTGAGCCTTGTTTTCCATCAGAAATTATTTTTTCACTTGTTTGAACTCTTATTTTATCTACACTTTTCTTAATTTACTCAATACTTTCTATTGTCTTATTTTCCTTTGGATTATGAGCTTCTTATATGTAAAACATTTTTAAAACTTCTTACCATATTATTTGAAAACTTAGTGGAGTGTTTTTTAAAAAGATAGCAAACAACTACTATGCTGGGTTTTTTTTTTTTTTTTTAATGTGCATTTTTGCGTTGTGGAAATCTTGGACTTGGAGCTATGGGAAAAACTATCAACCTGTGAATATTTGTGTTTCCTTCCCACAGCACAGCACGTGTAAAAGCTTGCCTAAAAGCTTCCCTGCCATGACCCAGGCCTACACTGTAGTTCCTGGACTCTTCAGTTGCAAAAACGCAATGAGCACATCAAACTTGGCCTTGTCCATTATCAGAGCATCATAGACTCTTTTTTGTTTGTTTTATAATTTACTTGAGAAGTGAGGTTAATGCCACTTGTGGTTAGTTTTGTTATTTAATGGATTGAAATATTTTATAACTGAGATAAATAAAAATCTTTGGGGATATTTAAGAAATGTAGCAGAAAAAAATTTATATTGACACTGTGGACACTTAGAAGACCAGTAGCAAAATAACTAGTTTGCACTGGGGAGTCTCAGACAGATGTAATCTGGTCTGTTTAATAACAGAATTCAGGTATGGTGAAAATTTTAGAAACCATGCAATTTGGGGACAGATTGTCTTTGGACTTATTAGACTATTATCTTTACTTCCTTGCATACATATGTATAAGAATAAAGATTCTGTCATTGTAACACTATGGATATCTATTATTTACCTCAGATCATTGCTCACAGAGGCAGATAAAGAGTTGGTTGTACAAACTATTATATTTTTTCTTGGAAAGACACTGTGGGGGAGTCTGTGTGCTAGTTTTCATCAAGTCAAGAAAAATGTTCATTTATTAAAGAATTGATGCTGATATAAAGTGACAAGTGAATTATTACCCAGTAGAGCTGTTTGCTTAGAGTGCATATGTCTGTGCATGCTATCATGTTTCTGGAATGTTACCTGGATTATATGCAACAAACTACCAAATGTTAATGAGCTCAGTTCTCTCCCTCCAGCTCTTTAGGGTAAAATCACACTTCCCAATGCAAACTACTCCACAGCCTGTATAAAAGGATGGAAAAAGGAAAACCATATTCCTGTCCATCTGAATGAACGTGGCACAGTAATCTCAAGGCACTAAACTGTAATTTGTATTAAATTTAATAGTCTATTTTTAAATCAACAGAATGCAAAAGTAAATTACATTCCCCTAATCACATGGGCTTATATCCAACACTCAACCTCGCTTCAGGGAAAGCATGAAAGAAGTCTTGCTGTCAACGGTTCATCTGTCTGCCACGTGCCACTATGTGCATCTGACCTGCTTGGCTTGCCTTTTTTAATGTTTGCCCAATTTCTTTTTCTACTGTGCTTTGTGGAAGGCTTCACATGCCCTCAGGGCAGTATTCAGTACTTTCCAATGAACAGAAAGGATGTTGCTGGCATAGCAAAAGCTTCAGGAAGCCATGGAAATGAAAAGGGTCTTGCAAAACATGATTATCATTACCTTTTGTACAAAAAGCTCAGATTTTTAGATACTGACAGGAACAAATGTAATTGTTTTCTCCATTTGAGATTTTTTTTAATGTCTTAAGTTGTAGCTAGAGGTGGTAGCAGAGTGGAAAATGATAGAGACTAGACTGTTTCATAGGGTTCACAATGATGACCAGCGAGATTTAGTTTCTGATTCCTTTAAGCTTCAATGCAGATAGAAAATGTGCAGCATTGACAGACTGGAGGTTTTCTGCCACTGACTATAAAAATAGTAACACTTGAGATGAAGACTCGGAAGAAAGTCTAGTCTTTTTCAACACTAAAGCTAAGATATGCACTTTATTTACCAACTTCTCTTTTAGAATATCATTATGTTATAGATTTCTAGTTTCTTTCCAGTGATCTGGAAAAGGCCTGACTGGAGTGGAACCAATAAAAAGCAACACGGAACTAACTACTTTAGAGAGAACACAGTAGTTAGTGCTAAGAAAAGTTATAGTCACAAAGGCTGTTTTAAGTTGTGCTGGGGGAGAAAGGAATAATGATGGTGATGGTGATACTAACTCATTCAGAGGGCTGTGATGCAGATTTTATTTAATCTTCCACAAAATTCACGAGGTAAAACAAGAATATATTTCCGATTATTCTCACATTACAAATAAGGAAGACTAGATAGTTAAAGCAATGTGCCCATGGAACAACACTGAGCAATTATGCTATATAGGTATAATAAATAATGGGTCTTCTTTCTAAATCTCTATCTTTTTATGCATTCTAGTCTACTCAATGAGTTTATCAGAGAGATATAAAAATTAGGTGCTTCCCAATCAAGTTAAAATTTGGTTAAAGCAATAATACTGAAGATCCCTATTTCTATTACTAATAGGAAGAGATAATACATAAGATGATTATTTTCCCCTAAGGGATTGTGCAAACATTTATGCATAATTATTGGTATAGTACAAAAGACTATAATATATTATCTCAGTAAAACTGCCACACATTTTTGTATAGTAATAGAACACATAAACTTTAAGTTGAACTCAGTATCACCAAACACCGATTTGAGTAGGTATGTATGATGTATGCATACATGTATGTTGGTATTTCAATGGTATACTGTTAGAATACTAATTGTTTTTCCCTTTAAATAAGAATTGTTTTTATTAAGCTTGTTATTAAATTCTAAAACCAGAAGGAATAGGTCTATTGTAGATAGTTCATTATCAATGTATCCATCTTTTCTTTCAAGCACAGAGTTCACACTAAGTACCAGGTGTCTGTGCTAGACACAATGACCACAGTTTCACATCCTGCTGAAGTAGAAGAGAAACACAAACAAACAAACCAAAAAAAACCTTACAGAGGAGGTACAATAAAAACACATGATGTGGTCTGAAACACTTTCCTGGTAGTTGTTATCAAGAATTTTTAGAAACATCATTAAGTGATTGTTTAGTCTGTGCTGCCTTAGATGTTAAATGTTGCCTTTTAGCAAAATCCTTTCAGCATTTATTGAAGCTTTATTCTGCACATGACATTGTACTAGGAAGAAAAGATTAATACGCGCATGTTTTTACAACTGCCATTTGGTCAAGGTAAGTGGAAGGTAGATGTGCCAAAATTAGATCCATGAAATGTTACAAGTCTGACTTTGGAAATGTGCACAGATTATAGTAGAAATAGAGACCAGAGAAAGAAGGGAGTTGTCCTCTCTCCTTGGGAGGAGATGTCTTCAGGAAATATCCCATAAAGGAGGTGACAGCAGACAGGGAGTGGGATAAGGGTGGGGAAGTTTCCAGAAAAAGGGTACAGCAGAAAGCAGCATGGAGAGTGTAACATTTCTCTATTCTGAAGTTGTTTTCTTTTTCTTTTTTCTCAAAATCCTACTATCATCTAAGCAGGAAAAGTACAAATTAATACCCTACAAGTATCTTGATAAATAAAGTGAGTAGACTGGTTTCAGACTTCTATTCCATAATAATTTTACTTAAAAGGAAGATAATGAGAAAATATCTTGGAACTTTTGAAGGAAAATGTTATTGCCCCATAACTGCAGATCAAAAAAGTTATCCTTATTTTCCAGGGGTAAAATAAGGTTTTGGAAAATAAAACACAACTATTTTTCTTTTAAAAGATACTTAAAGATACCTGCTAAGTCATTTTAGAGATGAATTAAGAACCAAGAATGGAGAGATGTGCAGTTCTTTGACTTAGTTTTGATTCCAAATTCAGGAAACCAATTGGACTTAGGTATTCTCATGTTGATTTTGAATCTGAGCAGTGAAGTTGGACTTTGTACTAAGTATTGCAAAGCTCAGTTCCTCTTTTGTACCTTTGAATTTTCTATACTCAAGAAATATGTTAATAAAACTGTATCCAATGTTCAAATAGAATACATTGCCTGTTGTTTATAGTTACCTGAAGCAGTAACAGGATTTCTTCCGTTCATGGACTTGCTTACAATGGCTGTAACATTTACAAAGCTTGGCGTTTACAAGGATAATTGCCAACAAATTTTGGTTCTTGTTTATTCCCATCAGAAAGATAGAGTTGAGCTGAGTAACTTAAAACTCACTCCTATGTCAAGAAACTTGAGGAAAGAATTTTTTTTCTGTATCTTTAAAACTTTTCCTGAATGAAAATGTCCACTATCATGAGTCAATAAACCGCCTATTATCTTACATAATATTATCTTGTATCTAAGATCTGTATTTATTCTTCATAAGAATACTTACTCTTATGTCTTTACTATTCTTAAATACACATAAAATTTTATCTATGTTAAAGTGCATAGAGAAAGATTAAAGAACTACAATGACATATTAACATTTGTTGTCTGCACTTAATACACATATGGGTGGTTGTTACTTTCTTCTCTAATATGCTTCTGTATTTCCTAGTTTTTTAAGTAGGCATACAATATATTTAAAATAATATATGTGAGAAAACCTAAAATTCTACATACATTTTAAAAGTTATGCAAAAAGTGTGAAGCAAAAATACTAGAAGGGATTAGTTCTGAAGGTAAAAGTCCTTTGCGTTCTGAGCCTAGGAGTGTTTCAATTCTTCTTTTTCTTTTCATGTTTTGTAATATTATTGCTCATATATGAATTTTATGGATGATATAATTTTCACTTTTATAAAGACTCTTATAACTGTACTCACTGTGCTCCAGTATCTAAATGGACAACTTAGGCGATAAATGTCTGTATTATAGAGCTTCATTGGTAAATAATTTCAAGTTGACTAGAGGTGCTAATTTAGACATAAGACAAACATCATTAACCATCCTACAACTTGCTCTTGGTGAAATTAAAACAGTCATTTTCTACAGTTAAATGCTCAGATGAGAAGCCTGTAGGCATCTGTGGCCGACAGCCATGGTATAATTACTATTAAAACATGTATTTTAAAGTCTCAATTCCTTTTATTCATCTCATAATCAGGAATCTTAAAAATGTCTAATATGTCAGTTTCATTTTTTTCAATTCCCATACTCTTCAGGTTAAATTAAGCCTAATGATATTAACAGCTGTATGATAATCTTGGTTCATTTGGTTTATCCTTCTGTGGAAACAGAATCAAGACTAGCTTTTCCTCTTAGTTACTGATCTCCTAAAGTGGTTTGTCAAGTGGTTTTTAAAAATAAATAAATGAATTTAAAACTAGATACATTAACCTAGATTCATTATCAGTTCTTTAAACATAATTTTTATACCAACCTTTCAGTCTCTCCTCTTTTTCATTCTTCCATGGTATGAATTATTGAATTGATTAGGAAGCTATGGCCTGAGTGCATAATGGAAATTGGTAATGAAAAATACATTTTAGAAATAAATTAATAATTTCAACAGTGAAAACCAATTTTCTTGTGTTCAATCTTGTCATCTGTTTTGCATTATTTCCTGTGCGTACCCTAAAGATCACCAATTCATGGCACCGTGCAGATAATCAAATAAAATGAAATAATTACATAAAGTATATTTCTCTAAGACTAACTGCTTGCTCTCTTGTACTAAAATAATTTTATTTCTTTATTCAATAGCTAAAGATATTATTATTTTTAAAGAATTAAACAGTTTTGCAAATATATTCATTATTGAAAAATTCATGCCAATAATATTTCCATATGTTGTTTCAGGAATTATATAATATATTGAGGAAAACAGGCTATTAACATAAACTATGAAAAAGCACTAAAAAATTTCTAAATTTTATGGGAACTTATGTGTTAGCCACTGTGTTACAGGACTTTCTACATGAATTATCTATTTGAATCCTTCTAAAACTCCAATAAATGGATACTATTATATCCATTTTTTAATAAAAAAAATAAGGCTTTAGGGAACATTTAATTAACTTGTGCAGGGTCATATAATTGTTGAAATTCAGACCAAAGGCCTATGTGACTTTATATACTATGCTCTTAAACATTATATTATCTTGTCTCTCCTCATATAGTGAAAGTAATTTACTATCAACTCAATTCTAATGCTTAGCCTCTTGTATGAAAGAATAGTATATACTTACATGAAAAAATATATATCCATATATATATTTCACCTGCTAACTGGTCCATGGTAGTGAATGTTAATGATTAGTTAGGAGGAATACAGATTATAATACTACCAACTATACAGTTCTACAGATGTGGTGGTATGTTATGTCACCAGTCCTGAAAGCTCATGTTTTTGCTAATATAAAAATAAAAACAAATGCTGTAATAAACAAAGAAAGTGTCCAAGTCCCATTCATAAGGAGTAGGGCTAGAAGGTTTATTTATTTATCTTAACGGAGGTACTGGAGATTGAACCCAGGACCTCGTGCATGCTAAGTGCTAAGCACACATTCTGCACACTGAGCTACACCCTCTCCCCAGACCTCTGTTACTTGCATTTTTAAATTACACAAGTAATGCAAGAATACATACAAATAGAAGCAGTGAATATATATCCCCCTCCACCATGCCCCTGAGTACCTCATAGAGATAACCATAATTTAATTTCCGGGGTCTTTTCTACACACACACACATCTTTTCTCTAAATAACAGGCATGCATTGAATCAATCACACTGTGTGTATTGATTTATGTCTTTTTGTATCTTACTAAATGTTGGAAGTTTTTCCATGTCAGTACAAATAGGGTACTTTACTCTTTTAAATAGCTGAATAGTCTAGTTGGAACACTTAATTATTTGACCCTCTCCTTATAAATATATATGTTAGTTGTTTCCAAATATTCTCTATTACAGAAGATGTTACAGTAGAAATTCTTGTAATATATCTTTGTGCATTATTTTGGAGTATAATCTGACAAGAGAAATTTCTGGATCAAAGAGTAGGTTCAGTTATGATAGATACTGCCAAATCCCTTTAACCTTGTAATATATTCCTGTGTATTAAATGTAACACGCTTAGAACTAGTTCTATGTTTTATTGTCAGCATTTTAAAGAGATCTCCCTGCCTCCCAATAAATTTAAGCAGATCTGAGAGATTGCTGTTGACAGCTTAGTTAAATAAGCTTTCTTAGCTTATGCAGTCTGTGTGATTATAATTCCTCCAGAGCCAGAGACATTATTGAAAGAGGTCCTTTTAAATTAAGGTAGCAACAACAATGCATTTGTGTGTGGTACCATTTGCTAAGTAGACATTGATCACACCAGAAAATGTACATGCTTCAATATACCTTCGATTTGGTTTCTAAAGCCATTATTAGCCAGCTCTCGGTATATTACAAAAAAAAAAAATATGTCCACATTCTTAAAAGAAAAATAGCAACAGCATTAAGAAATAGTGAAACATTGTTAATAAACCTTTAGGAAATAGAGGACTTTTAATTTTGACACTCCACCTCACAAGCAAACTGACCATACAGCATCATAACAGAAGGTGAGAGGGGCTGCATGGAGACCCCTCAGAAGCATATTCATGGGTATTTTCTGAGTACTGGTCCCTCTGATTGCTAAGCATTAAAAGAAGACTTTTTCTCTCTTCCTTGTATCTTCAGAAACAATAGCCAGTGACTAAGTTGAAATATCCTAGCAAGAAGCACTAAAGATAATTAGTAGTTTGTATTTTTCAAAGATTTTCTTTTTATTACATTTTTTATTTTGAAAATCACGAATTTTTCAGTTGTGCCTCATTGGCTACTCTAATATGTGAGATTTAATTAACTACTTAAGTCAAATCTTATAGTGTAATGTACTGTATTTCTTATCCAGAATTTTAAAAATGTAGGTGGTTTTCCATGAAATTCATATGATGAAAAACATTGATTGAGAATATAGGTTGTTACAGATTACACATTTTAACTGTTTCCTATCTAGTTAAGAATTTTGGTCCACTGGAAACAACCTTGGTGTCCAATGACAGATGAATGGATAAAGAGGTTGTGGCATACATACAAGGGAACTGTACTCAATCATAAAACATGAGAAACTCCTGCCATTTGCAACAACATGGATAGATATTGAGGGCATTATGCTAAGGAAAATAAATCAAACAGAGAAAGACAAATACTGTATTTAAAAACACAGACAAACAAACAAAAGACAAAAAAAGCACAAAGTCATAGAAAAAGGGGTCAGATTTGTGGTTACCAGACTAGGGAGGAGACTAGAAGAAAGGCAGTTAAAAGGTACGAATTTTCACTTGCAAGATAAGTAAGTACCAGTGATGTAACGTACAGCATGATGATTACAGTTAACACTATGTCCCATGTAGCAAAGCTGTTGAAGAGTAAATCCTAAAGTTCTATCACAATGAAAAAAATTTCTTATTTGCTTTCTCTTCTTACCATGTTTTTATAAGATGATGGAAACTAACTAAACTTACAGCTGTAATCATTTCACAGAGTATGTAAGTCAAACCATTTTGTGGTGCACCTTATACTTATCTAGTGAGGTATGTCAACTACATCTAAATCAAACTGGAAAACAGTTTCTAAATTAAAAAAAAAGAATTATGATACCATATTAAAATATTCTGGCTAATGGAAAATTGTCCATTTTAGCTATTAGTCAGAAATGTGGAATTTATGTGAATACATGTAACACTGAAAGTATGTTAAACATAACTTAATATTTCATGATTCATAAAACAGTTCAGAATCTTTTAATGCCCGATGGCCATCACTATAGCTTTTACTATAATTTTCCAGAGGTTTAACTAATTCTAAATTTTACTTCACTTTGCTAAGCTTATCTTTAAAATAATAGTTTAGACTTTAATGCACTTATTTATTTTTTCCTAGAAAAATATTATATATGTGCAATAACTCATCAATATAAAATATTATATAGTAACAGCTTATCATCAATATAATATTTGATTGTATATATTCTCCACTGACCTAAGGTATTCAAATTTTTCAGCCTTCGAAAGTAAGTGTATCTAGTTCACACAGCATAAAACATACACTATTAAAACTGTCCTATCAACTGCTATCCTTAAAGAATGTATTGCATCTTTCATACCCCTCTGCCATGCTTCCCTTTTTATACTCTTTCTTAGAACAAATTTGACCCTGTCACTCCCAAGCATAGTTCCATTTGCTGATGGCACAGAGTTCAAATTCTTTCCAAAGTCATTAAAAGCTCCTTCCACCTTCTCTGGTCCTAGTGGTTGACAGCATCCCATGTGATATGTCTGCTCAAATACTCCACATTCCCCACCTCAGCGGCTTAAATGATGCTCCTCCTATGAAACATTGCCTGGTTTTTCCCTCCTCTAGATAGAAGTCATTAGTACTTTCTTTGGATACCCAGTGCAACTGGTGTAACTTACGCATCACATCACTTTTAACACTTCATTGCAAATATTTCTTTATATGTGCTATTTTTTTCTAATAAACTGTGGGTTTCTTGAAGGCAAGGAAAATGTCTTTACATGTACTTTATTTTGGAAAATATTTTCTTCAGAAATGTTACCTCACATTTTTTATGGATTATTAATTAATGAATTCACCATTTGAGAAACATCTCTAATTAAAATTTTAGAAACCCTTACTGGAGCTTCAAGGAGAACATTTCTAACTGTAACACTATTTCGCTATTCTGTTTATTATGGTGTATGCAAAATTGTGGGTGGGAGTTTGATCCTGCCAGAAGATGCTGGAGGTTGGGAGTAAGATGACTGCATTAAAACAAAAGCTGTGGTGGAGGAAATAAGAGGGAAAAAAAAAATCTGTATTATAGCTTAAAAGTGACCTAAGATCTCTCATTAGGCATCCTCATTTACCTATATTTTTCCTCTACATGTAATTATTGTGAACTTTTATCATAACTTAGATCATTCACACTGGTGTACCAAACACAAGCCTCCATAATAAACCAAAAGGATGGCATTCAGAGAACTTCCAGGCTGGTGAACGTGTGTAGGTGCTGGGAGTGTGGCACACCCGGAGAGGATGCAGAAGCTCCGCATTCTTTCCCCGAACCTTGTCCTGTGCATCTCTTCCACCTAGCTGTTCCCAAGTTTTATCCCTTTTTAACAAACTGGCGATCTAGTAAGTAGAATGTTTTTCGGAGTTCTGTGAGCCACTCTAGCAAATTAATCAATCCTGAGGAGGGGTCTTGGGAACCTCTGAGTTATAGCCAGTCAGTTAGACGCATAGGTGACAACCTAGGCTTGTGATTGGCAGCTGAAGCGGTGTTGGGGGAAGTGGGGGCCGTCTTGTAGGACTGGACCCTTCACCTGTGGAATCTGATGCTCTCTCCCAGTAGATGGTGTCAGAATTGAGCTGAATTCTTGGACATCCTTCTGGTGCCTGAGCATTGCTTCATATTGTGTAGGAAGCAACTCCACACACATATACACACAAACTTTAGAACTGAGTCCAGGAATCAAAAAGACCCACTGAAAACTACTCATTTCTACAGTTCATCAACCATATTGTTATTAGCATTCTCTCTCTAAACATTTATTACAATTCTACTTACTTATTTAAAACCTTTTAATGACTTATAACTCCTTGTCATTCCATGTTAAATGCATTGCAACTTGACTTCAGCCTACATTTCTAGTCTATTTTTCAGGGAGTCTTTTCTAACAATTAATATTACAACTGTGAAGGTCTACTCACTTTCTTAAATTATGCCATTCATCTTATCATGTGTGTGCTTGTTTCTATTGCTTTTCTGTGCCTTGAATTACTTTGTCTTTGCCTGCTTAGTTAATTTTAATTCATCCTTAAAACTCAACTCCGACAACATAATGCCATTTGCAGCAACATGGATGCTCCTGGAGAATGTCATTCTAAGTGAAGTAAGCCAGAAAGAGAAAGAAAAATACCATATGAGATCGCTCATATGTGGAATCTAAAAAACAAAAACAAAAACAAACAAACAAAAACAAAGCGTAAATAAAGGACAGAAATAGACTCACAGAGAGAGAATACAGACTTGTGGTTACCAGGGGGGTGGAGGGTGGGAAGGGATAGACTGGGATTTCAAAATTGTAGAATAGACTACACTGTATAGCACAGGGAAATATACACAAAATGTTATGATAACTCACAGAGAAAAAAATGTGACAATGAGTGTGTATATGTCCATGAATAACTGAAAAATTGTGCTGAACACTGGAATTTGACACAACATTGTAAAATGATTATAAATCAATAAAAAATGTTAAAAAAAAAAAACTCAACTCCAAATCTCATCCTGCATCTGCTTCATAGAGATAATGTGGATGCCAGATACTTCTGAATTTGCATCCTAAATTTTCCACTTACTGGCCATATGACTTTAGGCAAGATCTTAATCCTCAGGTTTTTCATTTTAAAGTTGGCACATTAACACCTAATCAGGTTATTCAAGGGTTATTTCTTTAATTGCATGAGACAACAAAGCAACTAGAATTTGGGACACACTCAAAAGAAAAAAAAAAGTCTATCCGATCAATCCTGACATCATCAGCTGAATAAATTGCTCCCATTTAGTTCACATTTCTATTTCAACACTTGTTGAAATTATATCTGTTTAAATTCCCAAATCTAACCACCTGCCAGTCATCAAGCAGATTGTAAATAAATGTTGGATTTATTGATGAAGCCAAGATATAATGATATGTGATCAAAGTATACTACACTATCTTAAGCCAAATGTAATTTGTGTGGGTTGTTTTATTATTCTTTACTGCTAGTAATAAAGAGTTGACTGATTCTGTGCTTACATAAGCTTTCTACACCTTTTTACATCAATAGTCCCACACAGTTTTATTTGTTCAGCATTAGAGTCGAGCAATGAATTAAATAGAATGACTCAGGTTAGAAAAGGTCTCCAGCCCTCTGAGGCCTTGTCATAGTTTAAGGCAAATGTAAATGTCAACGTCAGGTCATAAAAGGTAGACCTGAAAAGTTGGGTAAGTCATGGGAAAGGAAGGCAGTGCACGGCCGACTGGACGGTGGGACTGGGGTCTGCTATCATATATGAGAAAAGCTACAATGCAAACGCTGCTGATCCATATGCTTTGCAAATAGCCTACTTAAATATATACTTGGGCAGAGGTCCAGCCTGGTAAAAACCAGTAGAGTCTTCCACCAGCGTGACAATTCAAAATTTCCCTTCCACTTCGTGTGGCAGGCACCATTTCCTGCTTTGCAGTGTCAGGAGGCTGGGCCCAAAAGACAAGGGGAGGGGGGAACTTGATGAAATATTTTTTGAAGATTAGTAATAAATTTATTGTTCTCTTTGGATTCATTTCCTTCAGAGAGGAGGGAGCCACTTACCTAATTTAAAACTATTACCCATGATATTAGTGGTGGTGTTTTATTCATGCCTAATAAGGAACTTTACAGGACAGCTATATTGCAATTAGATTCTGGCTCAGAGTTTTCCTTTTATTCATTGATGAATGTGTGCAAGTCTCATTAACATTAAAAAGAACTGTGAAAGCTTTATGCTTTGAGAATGGAATGTGTCTAGGGGTTAATTTTAATTGCACATAACTGTATTTGGATGGACAGATTAGAAACAACCATTTAAATGATAATAACCAAATTTCTCAATTACAAGTAGCAATTGACTAAGACAAACATTTGTTGTGCCTATAATTCTATTAAAAAGATCACTTTGAAAATCCGAGTTTATTTTTTTCCTGGTTTGGAAGTATCATCTTTCATGACAATGACTTGTAAAGGAGGAAAGGAAAGAGATGGTAACAGATGTAAGTCATGCACCATTCTACAGAATAGGCAACGGAGACGCAGAGATTAAATAATTTGCCTGCATTCACACAGAATAAAAAGTCATACTTTGGTTTGCACATTTTGAAATCTCATGTTAACTGGTGAAAATCAAAACTGCTTGCAAATAATTTGTGTAAAATTTGTGTTCTATGGCCTGATGTTTGTGCCCCTCCCCAAATTCATCTGTTGAAAATCTAGCACCCGAGGTGACTGATGAGGAGGTGGGGACTTTGGGAGGTGACTGGGTCGTGAGAGTGGACGCCTCGTGAATGGGATCAGAGCCCTGATAAGTGGGGCCCCTGAGATCCAGCTTGTGCCTTTTGCCGTGTGAGGACACGGTCAGAAGTTTGCAGCTCTACAACGGACCCTTAAGCACTCACGCTGGTACTCTGGTCTTGGGCTTCCGCCTTCCAGAAGCGTAAGAAATAAACGTCTCTTGTGGATAATCTATCCAGGCTGTAGTATTTTGCCATAGCAGCCTGAACAGGCCAAGACATTGCGTCTACAGACTGATACTCAAGTTGCAACCAGTATGATTGTAGAATAGAAAACATGGTAGTCTGCGCTAGAGACTGTGTTCACTTCACTACGCATTTATGAGATGAGGCTTGTAATGTGTCTTAGTACCAGTGAACATGACTACCTGTGCACGGTGCACACTACATGGAAAAGTTCACCAGTATCAATGACGAACAAATATTTGTTGAGAAATCTATTATGCACAAAGCATTAGGTTGCATTTTTTAAAAAAAAAAGTTGAAGAGGCAAGACTAAAGATTGATTAGATATGATATACATTTATGCATTGCTTTCTAATAAAATACGAGTTATGTGGTAATCTTGAGGAACATGTTTATCATTTTCTCAGTGGTTCAAAGCATACTTTATTTTATATTAATTTCAACAATGAACTAAACGTCAATCATAGAATATTCAAGCTACAAAGAAATGTGAAGATCATTAGTCCAGCCACAAATTTATGCAAAAGAAAAAAAAAATCAATGCGACAGAGTCCGAGTGACTGATATGACATATTGATAGAACTTAGGATAGGCAGTTTCCTGACTTTCAATTAATAGATGTGAAAAATATTCCAAGTTGCCTTTAGAGTCTAAAGTCAGTGTCTCATGTAGCCATTAAATTTGAAGTCCCCAACTAAAGCACAAAACATATATCCATCAAAAAAGGGAGAAGTAGAACGTTCATGCCATGTTTAAGATTGATATTCTGACTAAAACTGGATTCACCATGCACAGTCAGTTTTTCTCCCTGTGTTATGAACGACTGTGCTTTTTCTATTAAGAATCGAATGTAAGCCCTATTTGGACCTAGGCATCATGTGTGAAATACATGCATCTTAAGCACTAGACTCACATTCCATTTGGTGAGTAGATGTTCACACATGGGAACTAATAATAACTGTGGGAGTAACAGATTTACATCTCCCGTTTCCTTCTCAGGGTCACAGCAGGGTGTGTACCAAGCGAAATGGTGGGTGAAACTGCCCACTACAAATTTATATCAATTATTTGTGCTCCTCTCCCACTCTCTCTGGTTTTTGCTGACCTTTTACAGTTTTATTTATTTGAGTTAGATTTGTTTACATGCTCTTACATTTTAATGCATGAGAACAACAGATTGCATACATTTTTAAAGAGCAGGACTGGATTATCCATATGTATGATATCACTCTTCATACATCAACATCAATATGCATGAGCATCAATAACAGAGCAATACATCAGTGGAAACAAAGCCTAAAAAACGGGAACTTCATGAGCGCATCTGCAATGTTCAACGACGTAGGTGTCACAAAATAGCCACCTGAGGGAGAATCTAATTTCTAACAAGATTGGCTTGGTCCATGCAATATGTGAAAAAAAGGAAAATTTTAGATAAATATCTCATTTTCTTTTTAAATTAGAGTACATAGTAAAGAGGGGCTTTCATTCCCACATTGCAACAACTGGCTGGACCTAAGTATTAGCTCATTCCATTTAGACAGGGAAGGCTCTCTTCAGTTTCGTACAATTTCCCCATCCCCCAATTTCTCAGTATTTTCCTACTGAATTGCATCACTCACTTATTGTATCTATATGATTCTAGACCGTCGAATATGCAACATCTGACCCAGAGGAAAGGGAACCCAAGCTGTAAAAGGTTTTGGTATTGTTGTTCTAACGGTATGGTTATCCTCGAGGTGGACAGAGATGCAATATACACACTTCATGCATTTTCCCTTCTGTTAGAGAAGAAACAAATCCCGTTACCAGATGTACTCTTAGCTTGACTTCATTAGACCCTTACGCATCTGACCTCGTGGTAGGTGTTTAGATAATCAACATCTGATTTTTGTATTTGTCTGCTTATAAGGGGGAAATGTGCTCAAATTATGTATTTTGGTTATTTCTGGTCCCCGTGAAAGTGAATTTTTGATGGCATATGCGTGGTATTATATAGTATTACTTAACTACAGTAAGAGATTCTGCTGATTATCCCCATACATATATTTCCAGCTCAAATAATATTTATTTTTCTTATCATAAATTGAGAAATTAGCAAAGTTGTCATCCATTTCATATTGCTTATGTACTCATATTTACATTTATTATTTTATTTAGTGTGAGCCCATCTCTCAGGACCTGGTTATATCCAAGGCCCTGGTTACACCTGAGCATTTACAGTGTAGGGCCCAAACTAATAAATTTAAAAGATAGCTTCTAAATATGTCCTTACAGATTCCTACTGTACCTACTACAGAGTTAAATTCACTGAAATGAGGCAAAGGATTACTTTTATTTTTTTTGGGGGGGGCGCAGATCTAGGATGCCATGGTTAATTGACAAAACGCCCCCAGTTCTTCCTTGTATGGACCCCCTTTTCAATAAGACTTTGTAACTTCTCTCATCAAGAGGCAGAGCCTGTTTTCCACCCATGAACTGGAGGTTGACTTTTTAAATACATTTTGGCCAAAAGAACTGCTGTAGCTTTAACAGTGTACAATCCAAGCGTAGAACTCAAGAGGCGTTTCACGCTTCAGCTCCCTCTCCTGGACCCCTCACTGTCATGGGAACAGGCCAGGCTAGCTTGCTAGAGGTACAGAGGCCTCAGCCAAGGCCATCCTGGAGCAGCCACCTTCCAGACAATCCAGTAGTTGACCACAAACACCTGAGTAAGCCAAGAGGGCTCAGTCAAGCCCAGCCTGGATTGGCAGAATCGTCCTTGTGAGCTGTAGACTCAGAAGGACAATATATCGTTTCAAGGTAGCAGTTCTCATTGTTTTTTAGGGTCACCTGGGATCTCTACCACCTTTTTATGAGGAACTAAAAGATCAAAACTACTTTGATAATTATATTAAGACTTTATTTGTTTTTTAAATTCTTATTCTGTCAAGAGTATACAGAGTGTATACAGAGTATACAGTTTTCCAAAGGCTTCATAATGTTTGAAGGCAAAACAGCGTGAATACAGTAGCAGAAATGAGACCCCCTCTACACTGAAGAGACTAGCAAAAATGAAAAACAGGATTATTCTTCTCACTAAACTTTGCTTTGTTTAGAAAATGCAGTTATTTTTCATGAAAATATGTTATTTATAAGTAATAGTTTATTATTAATGTTAAAGGAAATGACTATCTTAAAATGTATATTTTTGTGTCTAACACAGTAAATATTAATATAAAGTGCATATAAACAAACCTTTTTTGAGTCCAAAATAATTTTTAGGGAAGTAAAGTATTCTGAGAACAAAAAGTCTGAGAACTGCTATTCTCATGACGATGAAGAAATTAATAAAATGTAGCAGTTCTCAGACTTTTTCAAGTTAAAAAATCACTATGCTTTGTCCCTCAGGACATATATCCTCTAGCATACTATGCAATTCTAAAGCCTTAAGATCCACAGACTGTGGATATATGTACTTTCATTTCTTGAATAATATTGTTATTCTCAGCCTTATTATTTTATATTTGAAAAATTGGGCTTATTCACTTTCTAAAACATAGATCAATACTTATTTAACTAATCTGTAGGCAAATATTTACTTGCTGATTTTACACAAAGCAATTATTTCCATGGAACATAGAAATATAGAAGCTGAGAATTTTAACTAAGAGAGCATCCATTCAAGGTTTTGCCAAATTTAGCTCGAGGCTGAAGGTTGAAGAATTCCATTGGAATTGTGATAACGATGCACTTGGGGAGATTAAGTTGCTCATAAGTTTTATTCTACGAAGGTCAAAACTAAGGATGTTGAACTGGAAATGCTTCACTACTCTAATGTTAGATTAAGAAATGAAATTTAAAAAGAGAATAACTGCTCAATTCCTGAGAAGTCCATATTTATCAAAAGTGGCAGACAGGTACTATGGGATCAAGCATCTGTTGTAATGAAAGGATTATAAGGAGTTAGACTTTTCTGTGGGCTAATACTGCATATACTATAATGCACAATAGCTCACCAACATATATGAAGCTGGATAATTCGACTGTATTTGAATAAAATAGCCTCTTTTGCGTAGTATTTTGTTATTAACTTTTTGGTTTAGCCTTAGATAGGTAGAGTAGTGGAAATGTAGGAAGTAGAAAATGTAATTAAAGAGCCTGACCCTTCAATGCACTGAAAGGAAAAGTGAACCACACACACTACAAATATTTGAGAATACACAAGTTACTGTGAATTTTAATTGCTACTAGACACTGCTGAAAAATGAAAATTAAAAAATAAAAGAGCTTATGAAAAGGAACTCAGTACCGATGGATTGGAATTTATGGATGAAAATCTTCTTCTTCCCTCAAAACCCAGCTTGTTATAAATTGAATGTTTTTGTAATGTCATTTTCATATTATCTTAAAAAAAGAAGAATAACATGTGTTATATTTAAAGTAAAAAAAATACTGGATTTTATATTAAAATATAGCACATGGATATTATAATACTATTTTCTACAAATAAATCTGGCTGATTTAAACCAGTGTGGGAGTGGCAGCCTCCAAAGGGAGTAAACAGAAATTTTTGAAATGTTTATACTGGAAAATGCCAACGACTGCTGTTTTATATACATATCTTTCATATGAGTAAAAAGAATAAAAAACTTGAGTACTTGCCCTGTCTAATTTTAACCCTCTTTTCCAACAACCATATGGGTAACTTCATTAGAGAGCCTGCATGGACATTTTATGAATTGCTCGTTTACTTAAACAGTAAGCATTAATGGTAATTACAAGAATTCTAAAGGCTATAAAATTAATATTGCGTGTTTGGGAGTCTAAAAGATTAGAAGAGGTACCCACATTATGTTTTGGGTTTTTTTTGGGGGGGTGGTTTCTTCAAAAGCAGAATCACAGACTACCCCCCTTTTCACTGTTGACAGGGCTTAACAGTTTAGTAAGATTAATGTGATAAAGTCTCTGCTTCAGGGAAGAGAAAGAAGTAACAGAAGCATAACAGAATCATGGAAGGACAAGGCTGGAGAATTGCAGAGGCAGGACATTAGTTTGGAATAAAGTTTTAGCAGAGGTCAGCTATTTAATTAAGTTGAGTCAAAAGAGAAAAATATCACTGTCTAAACTGTCTGAGAAATAGAAAGAGTTCACAATTAGCATCTTTAATAGACCCCCAACACTTGATCTTCTGCTTCAAATCAGTCTACTGGATCTATATAGCCAGAGTAAACTTCCTGATGAAAAGATGAAAACGGTTAAATAAAATTATGTATACAAATAAAGCATATGCACTTTCTAAGAATCTTGGATCTCACATGAAAGGAAGAAATCTGAAAATACTAAGATCAAAGTAAAAGTAGAAACCCTGAGAGGTATCACCAAAGCCAGCTTTCAACACGAGAACTTCTAGAGATCTTTGGAAAGCCTGAGCTTCCCTTTTGACTTCTTCATGAAGACAGAGTGAAAAATATAGTAGACGATCTCTCCTACAAAATGAGACATAAGCCTCATGGGGGAAAAGGGTCTGAAAGGCAATATATTAACAAATTGGTCCTCATCACAGATCTGAAATCTACATTCATGCTATTTGAAAGTATTTAGTTTGAAAACAAAGCATTTAGTTTAAAAGTGGTCCTGGGTTGATAGTGCCCCCTGGGCGATTGGTAGAAGCAAATACTTTAAGAATGGATCTCCCAAGTCTGGCCTTAAAGAATTTTCATCAGTAACATTCCACACGCATGAGATTATAGTCAAAACAAAAACACAAAGGGAAAATAAGATTTCACAAGTGAAACAACAGGAAATGGAAGTGCAATCAGAACCACAAAATTAAAACAGTTTCAATTGAAAATAAGAGCAAGAAAAAGGGACTATTAAATTTGTAAAAGACTCAAATGGAATTTTGTAACCCCTAAATTATAAAAATTAAAAGAATAAAAAGGTTAAAATAAGTCACAAATATACACATTGTAACTGACTGTACTTCAATATAAATAAATAAATAAATAAATAAATAAATAAAAAAATATGGGGAGGATGGGAAAGGACCAGAATATACTATAATGAATGTCAAATCAGTGGTTCCAGTTATTAGTATAGAAACAAAATATCAAGAGATATAAAGTAGTGATACAGTACTGTTACTAACAATCCTATTATGCTTTAGTTGAATTTTTTCAATAAAATCTATTATATACTAAAAAAAATAGTTACAAATACACATCAAATCAGTGAACTGGATATGGATTCCAAGAACATAGTATTAAGAAACTATGAAATAATTTGAAAAAAATTTAGGAGACATGAAAAATAGAGAAACATGGAAGAAGTCACACTTAAAGGAGATAATGACTGAGGAGTTCTAGAACTGCTGGAAGACATCTATCCTCAGATTCAGGAAGGCCAGCAAATCTAAAGTGGGATACATAAAAACTACACATATCATAACCAGCTTCAGAACACCAAGGATCAAGAGGAGATTTTAAAAGCAGTCAAGGAGAAATAGCAAATTACCTACACAGGTATAGCAACTAGACAGACAATGGACTTCCCATTGATAAATGGAATCCAGAAAACAATAGAATCAAATCTTTAACGGTATCAGAAAAATCCCTGGCAATGTAGACTCACAGTCCAGAGAAATTAATTTTCAGGAACAAGATAAAAATAGAAATACTTTCAGATAAAGAAAAACAGTGAAATCTTCATTAAAGGAAAGTCTAACGGATATACTTCAAGCAGGTAGATAAGGTAGACAATCTAATGAGACAGCATGGTGGAAAAAAGGGGGAAATATGTGAGTAAATCGAATATAACACTAATTTATAATACAACAACAATTCCTAACTCTTGGAATAATAGAGCAAAAATACCCACAGTATTAACAGAAAAATGGCTCATGGTAATTAAAGCAGTCAATATACTTTATTTTAGGATGAAGTTAAAGACATTAACATGACTCTCATATGTGTGTGTGTATTCATTTGCACTGGGAGATATCTTAATTGTATTAGTTGTAATAGGTTATTTTTGTTCTATGACTTGCTTTCTTCTCCTAGCATCAATAACATTTCCAAGTTTTAATCAAAATATCAAGTTACATGCTTTGACAAACTCAGAAATTTCCAATAAATATCCTTTAGAGTTTACAGTGAAAGTAGTACTGTTGAATAAATAGGACTTATGTATATAAAACTAATGAGAAAACACTCTCAATCTGGGTGTATGCAACTATCCTAAGACAATCTGATTTATGGGATGTCTTTGATGATATATAAAAAAATTATTATAGCCCCTCAAAACACTGTGAATGACACCCAAACTCACCTTAAGAAAGAAGTTTTCATAATCTGTTCTGTGCAGAAAATGTTGATACACTGGAAAAAAGAAAGTCCAACATGACTAATACAATCCTCTGTTTTTATTATTAATAAAAATAAAATTAAAAAATTTCTAGAAAATTTGTTATTCCCACGCATATAATATATACTCATGTAAAGGTTTTCAACATTCAAGAGATTGTTCCTGCTATAACATTATAAATTCATTTCCTGGAACAGAGTTTGCTATTGAATGTCTGCCAGACTATGTTAACAAGGGTATTCAGAGGAAAACTGTGTACCTATAACACAACAAATACATGAAGAAAAATCTCTAATAATGTCTTTAAAGTCATGTGCATATTCTTTAAGCAAAGAGAGTTTAAATAATAAATATTTTGTTACGTTGCACTGCTTTTCTCCACTGAACTTAAAAGTACTATTTATATTTTTGAATATTTAGTGCTTTCTGGGTTCTTTAGGTACCTCTAGGAGCCAATAATGTTATTTCCTGAAGTTTGATGCTATAGAAACATTTATTCTTTTAGACAATGTTTAGTTGTGAAAATTCCTATGTTCTTGAGGCACAGATTTCTCTGCCTTTCCTGACATCTCTATTCGCTTTTTTCATCTCTACTTAGACGTGCTATGGTCAGCTTCTGTGGTCAACAACACCTGCACTGGGATTTCTGTATTTTTCTTCTATTTTTTTTTCTTTTGTGGCTTCCACATATAGCAAGAATAGTTGCAATTGAAGACTGATATTTTAAAATGTTAGTAGTCGTTTTAGAATTCTCATTTCAAATAAATTCATTTGTCAATATGGAGCTATTATCATTACAGCTAATTGGTTATATCTCAGCACAGAGAGGGCAGCATCGACAGTCATCAGCGTGGGACAGAAAGGAGGTAGGGCTTAAGAAGGCCTAGCTATAGATTCCAAAGAATTTGGTACACAGAAGGCTGTAGTAATAATAAGTTGAATTCTATGCAAGCTTTAGAATTGGTTACAGCAGGGTATTTGGTTTATGTTTTCAAACTTACGAATGGAACATAATAATAAACGAGTTCCAGATGCTGGAGGTGATCATCAGATGATCAGGCAACCATGAAAGAAACAGCATGCTTGAAGACCAGGTGTCCTGTGACGGACCTATGTCTTCTGAGTCTTTTAACTTACTAGTGTCATGAAATTAACCATATTTCAAGATATGTTTTAACAAAAGATCTGATTTTTTTGCAATGTGTTGATGAAGTTTCTAAAAGGCTGATTAACAAAATGGAATCTGCTGATTTATCCTTGTATGCATATCACCAACTAGAGACTTAAACATACACTGTAAGCACAAGATCTTAGGAACTCACTAGTGCTCTGTAAGGATTGTATCTGGACTATCATTGTGCATGTATTCATCATAGGGGTGTACCAGAGAAAAGATACATGAAACAAAATTTTTAATTAAGTAAAGGGTAATTAAGCAAAGATAAATTTCTCTGACTGTATTATCATATACTTTCTTTCAATAAATATTATTTTGATATAAAACCAGAACTATTATTATAAGAATTTTTCCTATTTAGGTAGAGAAATAAAGAGTACAAATGAAAAAGGATGCTTTATTTTTCTGATTACTAAGACTTAGCATGTTAAATGGCACTTTCAATATGTTTTAAATTTTAGTAGACATGATTTAGTTGTATTTACTTTCATTTTTTGGTGATTACCTACTTTTTGAGGCATTACTATGAGCAATGGTTAGTTTTATATACTTCTGTTCTTTAGCATGATTAAAAGCATTGTGAATCATGCTACAATTATGTTAACATAAGTTTAAAGAATTTTAAAAATAGTTGCTTAATAAAATTATTTTATTATTTTTAATAAATTTCCAACATTTAAACTTTATTCAAATGTTTAACATAGATAATTAAATTTATAATATATAAATATGTTTATATATATATAATTACTCAGTTTGCCATAATAAGAGAATGAATATGAATGAATTACGAATGAATCAAAAATTTCTATGATCTTTAAATTTTGTAAGTGTAAACTTTGTTTCTGTGAAAAATGAAAACATAATGTTGAAAAAAATCTTAGGATAATGGTAATTGACTAAGCATTCTACAAAGAAATATAAAGCTAAAGACAATTATACATTTTTAATGACTATGGAAGGACTGTCAAGATAAAATCTCAGCAAGTGAAAAATATCTGTAACAATTACTTTCTGAAGAATACAGAGCCCTTCCTTAATGACATATATTTGAATACACATTAAAAAGATCCCTAATTTTTTGGGTAAATGAATTGTTTCAATCACATGCCAGCTATTATAATATTGTGCATTAAGTTAAATATAGTAAGAAGTGTGTACTTTCTATGTTATACTCAAGCAGTTTCCTTCCTGAGCACATGAGCAGCTTCCAGAATCAAATCAAATCCACTACATCACTCAGTGAAATTTACTGCAGATAAGGAACACAAAACATGAGAGAAAATGAGACAGAAATATTATCTTTCTCAAAAAATCTATGCTCATTTGACTCTTAAATCATGTATTATTTTCCCTTCATATCATTCTTGATGGGACTCTTACAAAAAAAAAAAAAAGGTTAAACTGCCTGTGCTTCACTGTCAAGAGAAACCTATGGTCAGGGGGCTATCTAATTCCCACAGCTTTCATCATTAATATTTTATGATTCTCACTGATCTGTCCTATCTGGAAGAAAAATTTATCTTTCATTTGTGCAAGCACTACCTGCTGAGTAATAGATTTCATCTCTGTAAGCTGAGTGGTGAAATGCAAACGGCAGCAAAGGAAAGAAGAGGCAAACTGTTCTTTTATTGGAGTCTGACTGTACTTCACTGGAGTTGCAGAGTCAGCCAAGCAAAGTGAAAGATCCTTGGGGGACCAGGAATAGTGTTAGTTCCGTGATAACACACTTTGGCCTGCACATGTTAATGCCCACATGTTTAAGCTGACTTCTAAATGAGATGAGTAGCTATGGTGACGTTGTTTTTAACTGGAACATTGCTGAAGGAAGCTTGGGGCCTACAACGTTGGAAAATCATTAGCTCAACCTTGAAAACTGCCTTCACTATAGATGAGATGACTAAAAGGCAAATTAATGATCTTCAGACACTTAAAACTGAAAAGGTAGGATATTTTGCCCCTTGATTGAGTACGGCTTGCCTTTGTTGAACTTAAGATGCCATCTAAGTAGACTCACCTATGACACTGGAGCTGAGCATTCCCTGGGCAGAATTCATCCACAGAAACATGAAACAGAGAAAGAGGGTCCAGAACCTCCTTCCACAGTCAAACACACACTGGTTGTCACCTAGACCACAGGTGCATCTAGACTTACAGGAAGTAGAGTCTTACTCTCACATGTGGTTGTAAAGATACCTTCTGGAGAAATATATTTAGTGCATGATCAGAAAAAGAAATCTTGGTTTCAAATGCGTATTGTCCTTTGCTAGAGAATATAGAATTCAAAACTCTATGAAACAATTGTTTCTTTTCTTCAGAGCTCTTATCTCAATTTTTAATTATATATTAAGTAGTGTGATTATTTAACATTGTTCTGATCTCTTAGAACATAAATCAGACTCTGTTTATTTTCATGCACAATTGTATCCCTGGAGTCTTGTACACCATTGGCAAGCAGTAGGTGTTCAACCAGTTTTTGGTAAAATATGTGCATTTTTAAAAAATTTCATCAGTGTCAACTAGCATGTTTTATATAATAATAATGTTTGTGGCAAGAGTGATGATTATTCAAACTACAGCTACTGATCATAAATTTACAGAAAGCACTGTGTTAGAAATGGGGTGACACTAGAATGTCGAAGATTAATTTTTGGGCCTCAAAGAGTTGACTATCTAGTTGAGGGACTAGGCACCTCAACTGTAAAAATTATACAAAATATGAAATATTAAGTGACAAGAGAACATATTAGTTCTAATTGTACACAAGTATTAGACAAACAGAAATCAAAAGACATCCTGATTAAAAAAAAACCACATGGGTAAATAATTGGAATCGAGGGAATATAAACCACAAAGCATAAATTATGTTGCTAGAAATGAAATTATGTTTCTAAGCATGAAACAGCTTAGAATGACTGACAAGAGAACACTACTCCATCTATAAGAACCACCAAACCCAGTTTTCTCATTAATTTGTGTATTTAATTTTTGTAGTAGAAACATACATGATTCCCATAAACTGAAAGGACCCACTTTCAACACTCATGCTAATATAGTATTACCAGAACCATAGGAGAGTGTTTCTTTTTTCACACTCTAGTTGGCAACTGAGTGCTTTAAGCCTTTTTAAGTCTTTGCCAAGCTAACATGGGTGGGGACAGAGGGAGAATTGTCTCTTGTTTGTATTTGATCTTTATTTGTGCTTTAAGTATGTTTTCATATCTTTTTTCTCCTATCTCCAAACTTCAGCCCTTTTCTCATTCCTCTGTCCCTAATTTTTTTTTTTTTTTTTTTTTTGCCTAACTCCTGAGAATCCTCATCCAGGATGGACAAATGGGAGTGGAGTAGATAGTCATTTTTAGAGAAAAATGACCATTTGTAGATATTCTCTGGCTAAGCAAAATAGTTGCTAGTTGTTGCCCATCAGTGAGTTTGCTATACTAGTCACTAGTTTCAACAAATAATTTTTTTTTCTTTAAAATTATTTCAGGCATACTTCTGGCTAATTTAAATTAAATCATTTAAGCCTTTGTTCTGCCAATAACTCATTAGCTCCTTTATGCTATATCTATTCTTAGTTGAATTTGATGTCAATTTGTGAAAACTATTAATTTAACCAATAAAGTATGCAGTATAAAAAAAGAATAATCTATTTAAAACAATATTATAAAATTAGAAGTTAAATAAGAAAATACAACATGCCAAGATTGGGGAAAATCTCCAGATTTCCTTGATTTTAAAATCAAAGTAGTTTTCCTTAAAGCTAATATCCAACTAATTAAATTTAAATCATCTTATTTAAAAAAAGAACATCCTTTATATTCCCTAAACCTTGAAAATTTTCTAAACTTGCCAATTTCATAATAATATTATTTGTACAGATACAATCCACTGGTAATTCCCATATTATTCTCTCCTATTCAAAACATCAATTTTCTGGATTTAATTTTTAAACATATTCACTTTTTTTTCTTTATCATCTCTATCACCTACACTAATGCATTGGTGTTTTTTAGGGTCATATTTTACTACATAACAGAATTTTTTTGTTGTTTGCTTGCTTATTGATTCCTTTTTCTTTTTCTTTTTAATTACTCTGCAATAATTACATTTTATTCAAAGACTAGTGGAACTTACTTTTTTTTTTTAAAGTTGAACTGAGGTATACAAAGTGGGGGGGGGGGTTGGCTAGGTGCATTCCCCTAGTGACTTCTTTTTGTGTATCAGCCTTAAATTCTTTAAAATATGTGTAAAAAAATTACTACATGATGTGGACTTTTACAACCTTTCAGTTACTACTGAAAAAACAGGAATGTTAAATTCACACATTCCAGAGAGGAATCTCATAGTCAAGATCGGGAGATGGGCAGGGTGTGCACTGGTGATTCTGGGGTGGAGGAAGGGGGAGTTATTACGTCTGTAACAACTCGAACAAAGACAGAAATGGCACATAACAATGACACTGGGGAACAGTGACAGATTAAGGAAGACATTTTCTTACTATAACTTTCCGGAGCTCTCTTTTTCCAAGCGTTCAGGCTCCAAGTAATGTTCCTGTGCCCACAGCAGCTACCCTTCTGGCCTTTCAGTTTATCCCTCTCTAAATCATGTTTATTGCCCCTTCCTGCCAATCAGACAAGTGAAGTAAATACCTCTGCCGCCAAAATAATGTCCTAATATGCAAATCTGGTCAGATCACTCTTGACTTTGATCCCTTTATTGGTTTCTCATTGCCTGTTTGGTTAAATAAATTTCTTAGCCATAAATTTCACTCCCACCAAGCATCTTATGCCTCAGCCACACTGAACTACTTGCCATTTTTCAAACACATTTGATGTGAACTTTCAAGCTTCAGTGCTTTTGAACATGTATTTTTATTTTCCTAGACAAAACCCTGATCAAATGTCACTTTGTGTGAGGGTCTGAAACCCCTGTGGAAATGTTGGTCATTCACTTCTCGAGACTACAATTAGAGGATGAACTACATCTATTGCAGTCTTCTGTGCACGTCTGTGTCTTCCCGTCGTAAAACTCAAGGACGGAAATCATGTTATGTCATCTTTGTGTTTGGAATATCACAGATATTCAACAATAGCTAAATGACTAATACAATTAATTTATATGACATTTTCCCACTAACTGGAACTTTTCAGGGAAAATATTTTAACACAAGATATCTACAGCAGACAGAATTTTGAATTCTATGCACTGCTATTTGAGGAAGTATTTTTGATTTCACAGTCCTTTCTGGACCTCATAAATAATAGATTGTCATAGATTTACTTAAATTTAAGGGCTTTTAAAATCTGATTTAACTTACATTGTCTCACTTCCTTGCTTAGTCGTTAACTAAACCTTTGCTTAGATAGATACTTTTATTAGAAAAAAATACTTTAAATGAAAATACGCCCTTAATTAACAATGTGTATCTTTTACATTTATATATTTTAGTTATTAAAATGATGTTTAGGCTTGAATGATCTAGGAAATTGTAATGTTCCTCATAACTGACACATATAAATGCTATAAAAAATCTGCTAGAAACACAGTGCAAAATAAAAAGCCTCATCAGAAAAATGACAACTCTCTTTCTGATCATTGAGTAGTTTGTGTAAATAGTATAAATCCTCCCCAAATCTATAAAAATATTTTGTATCATGCCAAATAAAATATTCAAACTCTTCTCATAACCTCTTTTAGTAAGAAAAATAAACTTAATAATCTACTAATAGTGAGAAATATTTTCCCCAGTAGTTTCTTCAATAAGGCTTGCAATTAAATTATACTTTAAAATTTACAGCGTTGTAAATCCGAACATACTTTAAATATATTACTGTCATGGATTCTTAAATCAGTCTTATAAAGCAAGCCTAACAAGTTTTGATATTAGCTTTCCTTTGTATTAGAAAACTGAGGTCACAAGAGTTTTGGTAGCTTCCCAGAGGCAATATATACCACAGGTCTTCTAGGTCTCAATTAAAAATAAATTCATAATATATTATGTGGAAAAATGTCTCTCTGACATTTTTCAAGTGGTTTCTCCACGATTTGAATAAAAAGCTAAGAGTTTATTCAACTCTAACAACTATGTTTAAACATCTAATTTAATATTTTATTTATCTTTAAGATGTAAAAACATATTCAGTTTTCAAGTTTTGCCCTCAAATTCTTCCCAATTCCAATTTCATTAGTAGATAGTCTTAAGTTCATACAAAGCATTTCCAAATGTATTCCCACTGTTTTCTAGGAATATTGCTGGATTTAAAGAATGTAACATTTTACAAAAACATTTTATTCAATTCACATGCCACAGAATTCCATTTTCCTGGAAGATCTAACATCTCCCCTTAATGTTCACAAGAGCTCTTCCTTTGTGCTCTGTTCATCCTTTGTTCACGTTTGTTCATCCCTTTGCTGATTTTTTCTCCCTACAGAAGGAACCATAATTCTCTTGATGAGCTGGGCTAAAACCAGTGTTTCTAATTTCCATTCTGCTGGCTGGAAACACCTGTCTCCTTTTTCTCTTGTGAGATGCAGACAGCCCCTGCCCACCCCCATCCCTCCCCTGGGGAGATATACATTCATGCTGGAAGGGCAGACACAGGAGAGTTCAAGCCTCAGTCTGATGTGGCCAATACAGCTGATAGAGGCTCTCCTACCTAGGCTGTGGTACTCAGATATGCTTACTTTTTGGACACAAAACCACAGTGTGAAACTTCAATTTGAACGGATTACAATGAACTAAGATGATGAGGATTCAGTCCTTCTGGTTCTTGCCCCTCTCACTTGATCAGCTCTGTGGGTTAAGAGCACTAGAGCAGCAACCCCTGCACGGAGCGCTAACACTTGTGGGGTAAGCTTCACCCCCACACTGTCTACCTTTTCCATGCATGTCAGCATACTCAACCTGCCCAGAAAAATGCAAGTCAGCACTCTCGCACAGGATGGAAACAGAAATAAAGCAGGAAGCAAGACAATGGGTAGAGAGCATTGTCTCTGAAAACGTCTTTGTTCTCAATTTCCTAGAGGTGGAGAGGGAAACATGCAGCCATGACCACCAACTCACATGAAGGCCTACAGCTTGTAGAGACCTCCGGGATGACAGACCTATTTGAGGCTCAAGGCCTCACTGAGCGAGGCCTCTAGACAGACTGATCTCCTCATGTCACTCAAAGAGCAAAGCATTGTTTTTCCCTTATTGCATTCTCCCAGAGGCTCCAAGTCTTTTTGCTTCTTTTTTTTAAATGAATAAAAATTATTAAGGTAATGTTCAGAAAACTCTCACAGTTGTCTTAGAAATTTTTAGGAAACAAATATATGTCTTATTAAAGTTTTAAATCTACCTAGTTGTTTAACTCCTCAGCTAAAATGCTTATTCTAGCTTTTGTTATGACTGGCTATTGAATCACATCAGAATCCAATACCAATCTAGAGTCTAATAGATTGGAGATAATTTATTTAAATAATTTTAATTAAGAAATGACTTTTAACTATGAAATTCTACCCTAAGAATTATAATTTTATCAAGGCTCAAATTGCACAAATGTCTGAAAACACTTCATTCTTAGCTGTTAAAGTAAAAGAGAACACGACATGATAGAAGCATTTTTCCTCAGATTCTGGATCCTCAGAAGATTCGCCTGAAGAATTTAGTCCAACAGGGAGCAACTTTCAAGAAATGATTGTGGGGAGTGAAACCCTGGATGTGAACAAGGTTAAAGTGGAAACATCTTAGTGGGCAGACATCTATCCACGCTAACAGGGGATGGGGTTGGCCAGCAAAATCCCTCCCTTAGAAAGTAATGGAAGGTGGAAGACAGTCTTCATATGGTTCCTGGAGGAAGGCAGGGGGAGGAAGGAGGTCTTCCTGTTATCAATTTCCCTCATCGTCCATTCCCAATACGAACCTTCAACTTGGTAGAGGAAGAAAGCTTGGGCCAGGTGCTTTGCTTTCAAGTTAAGAGAGAAATAGTGAAAATCAAATTGCCTACAGCATCCTTAGTATCTGTTCTACTGGACTTCAGTTTTAAGGACACTGGATCATCTGTTCCATGGGCAGAAGGCATGTAATAGATTATGAGGCCCACTGGTCCAGGTTGATGATTAGAGACGAAAGCAGGAGTGAACTTTCTTGCCATGCAGACAGAGTAAGAGCAGAAGCCGAAGTGGAAGTGCTAGCTGGTCAACACAGGACCTAGACCCTGGCTGCACAAGTCCCGTCAACTGGACGCATCCCTTACTAATAACTCAGAGGATTCCCTGGTTCTCCTGAGCCTCTGTCAAATACTGCAATTGGATTACCTCTAAAATTTCAGCTTCAACATCCGTTTCAGCTAATTTTGGTCTGCCCCGTGTGTTCTTATCTCTTAAGCCACTGGATTGTTTCAGACCAGCCTGTGCTAGTGACCATAAAATATATATTTTCTTATCAGGGGCAACAATGCAGGTTTTCTATTTTTTAATTTTGTTATATTGAAGTATAGTTGATTTACAATATTCTATTAGTTTCAGAGGTACAACATAGTGATTCAGTATTTTTAAAGATTATACTCCATTTAAAGTTAATGTCAAATATTGGCTATATTCCTTGTGCTGTACAATACATCCTTGTAGCTTATTTTATACCTAGTAGTTTGTACCTCAATCTCTTATCCCTATCTTGCCCTTTCTCCTTCTCTCTACCCGCTGGCAACCACTAGTTGGTTCCTGTATCTATGAATAGGTTTCTGTTTTTTTAACATTCACTGTTTATTACAATGCAGATTTTGTTCTTTAAGCTTTAGTTTGATTTTTTGGTAGGTATTCTGCTCTTCAGGGTTATGGTTCACATCTTCATCTGCTTTGCAACATTACTATTCCTCTTTCTAAACTGTTCCTTCCTTCTACGGTTAGTTTCTTGGGAAACAGTTTTTGTGGTTGTTGTGTTGTTAGTTAATTAGTCTTTTTCTTATAGTTCAGTTATTAATATGAATTTCTGATGAAGCTTTTGAACCTCACTTTTAGTCCCTGCATGGCTAAGTGAGGGCCTAAACCAGTTTAATCTGCAGTTGACCTGGGTGTCTGGGATCTTACCAATTATTGAGGCATTCTTTTCTATCCCAGTTTTCCATGCCTCTAAAGAGGCTGCCCTGCCCTGCCCCCAGCCCTCTGCAGCAGCGCAGTACATGAAAGGCCTGTAGGCCTTGGGGTGGGCTTTCTTAGCTCTCCTCCCTTGCCCCAGTCTTTTTCAGGCCATGGCCTTGCCCTTGGTGAAGCTCCTCTGTGGTCAATACTACAGATCTTGTTTGTGATAGTGACTGCTTGGAATTCTAATTCATTGCTTCAACCCACATGTGACCATTTATAGCTTGTTAAAAATTGTGCTGGTTTCCCCTCATCCTGTCTAAGGCAGAAAGTCTTCCTCTGCGGCAGTGCCCTTAGAGATGAAAACAATTACGAGATTCCTTTGATTCTTTTACTCTGGGGAAGGATCTCCCTTTTCTGGAATTTGGTCATTTAGTTTTGTGTCTTCCATTCTCTGAGGAGTTAAAAATATATGACTTTGTAGCTTATCTGGCTTATCCTCAAGTATTTTTTAATAAGCTTCTCCCCAAAAACTCTTCCCTTTCTCTTGAATAGGACAGTCCTACCTACAAAAAATATTGAGGTAAGTCAAATTGAGATAATATGGATTTACTTCTCAAATACTGAAACCACCATCCTTCCACAGGTGACTGGGTCAAAAACAGTGCTCCAGATTAGAAAATAGAGTATATGTATAAGTTTTAGATTTTACTAAGTCTATTAGTCTAAAATCTAATACCTGTAAAGTGAAAAAAGTCTCCAATCGTAATACTCCACACATAACATGGCACCCAGAGGAAAGGGAACTGTGTAAGCTTTGGGAGTTGAGTAAGCAGATGAATTTATACAACAGTCTCATTCCCAACTGATGTTTCTCTAGTTTCCAGTCCTCCAGGCCAATTAGAGTCAACTCCATCTTACAAACCACATCCAATTCACCAGGAAATCCTGCTGGCCTCATCTTTAATATACATCCATAATATAACAATAGCTCTCTAAAACTATTGCTATCATCTTGGTCCAGGTTACTAGGATTTCTTATCTGTATTTAACTAATATGGTTTCAGCTCACCCCCATCCTTTCACTCTTGCAAACTTGTCTCTTTGCCCATCCCCCAACCTATTCTAAAGAGAGTAACTAGAAGGATCTTTTAAAAATAAAAGTCAGATAATCTCATTCCTCTACAAAACGTTATAATATCTCCTCAGTCCTTTTGAAATGAATGCCAATTATGATGGCTCAAAAGGTCCTCGCTGGTCTCTGATTCCTGCCCTCTTCTTTCAGCAGCAGCCACACTGCCTTCTTCGTTGTTCTCTGCACCTGCTGTGAGCCTCCTTGATGTGTGAAATTTGCCCTGGATGCTCCAATTTTCTTTTTGAAATTTCTCCTCCTAAATATTCCCATGGCTTGAGCACCTACCTTCCTTCAAGTCACTGTTCAGATACAACCTTCTAAAAGAGGTCCGTCCTAACTATTAAATTCCAACTTCCTCCCTCCAAACAGGCATTCTAAAGCCCCTCATCTTGTCCTATGTCTTTTTCTTTTCTATAGCATTTGTAACCTTCCAATACATCATATAATTTACTTATTTATTTATTATTCATTATCTGTCTTCTCGGACTAGATTGCAAACTTTATAAGAACAGAATTTTTTTCTTGGATAGTTTGCAAGTATCTAACAGATCATAGATATAATAAATAGTTATTGAAAGAATGAATCAACATGAAGGAAAAAGCTAGTCAGCTAATCTATCTCTTGTGTGTGGATTCAATCAAAATATTTACCAACAGATATTTTCCCCCAAATTTCAGCTTTAGTTTCAGTTGATAGTTTGTAGCTAAGATTCTCTTTACAATATTTATTTATATAGACAGCAATACAGTTTTTAAAGGTTATAGCTTTATCTCTGTATCTTTCTTAATAAGCTGGGATTTCAAAGCTGTGTCTATCCCTGAAGAGATTTTTAGGAAAATAATATTACTAGAACACAGAGGTATATTTGTCAGGACAGACCTAGAGTAACCACCTCCTACCAGGTCCATAAACAATTAGATTTGGAACCATATTTTTGTGCTGAGTTCTAATAATGCAATTAACAACCAATTTAAAAAATTGAACAACCAAGAAGCAAACTCCTTATTCAGTCAAAATCCATGGGAAAACATGTATCCAATTTGCTCATTCAAGAGTATGCTGATTTTTCTAAACAAAGATGAAATCTAGATTATCACATAGATTAGTAATCATTTAGATTACTCTAAATTGTAGCTGAGGTTAAAGCTTATAAAATAATACAGGTTGTCCCAAAGTAAAATTCCAAAGTAATACTGCTTTTCAGTGCAGAGGTAGGCAATGGAGAATATGATTATGTCAAAGCACAAAGAGCGGAGGGAATTGCATGCAGTCATATTAAATGCATTGTGAAAATACCAAAGCAAGGAACGCTTTGATTTTTGGAGGTTAGGAAAGTAGCAGGGCATAATGGTAATATGTGAATATGGGAAAAACATAGATTCAAAATAAAGTCTAAGCTCAAAAAGACAATCTCTTTTAGAAGAGAAAAATATCAAATAGGCACTATAGCATCAAGTTCAGAGGATCAAACAAGCAAAAAAAAATTCACAGAGATAGCCCCAACTGTTTTTCGAACATGATTTTTAGTTGGCTTATAACAGTATTCTTCAGGCTATAAAATATTTCTTAACTTTACTTTTGGTTATCAACATAGCAAACATGGTTGACATTTATATAACTCACATGAGGACTGCTGGGTTGTGCAACTCCAGAGAGCACATCCTATTCCCATATGACACTATGTGAATGATTTCCCTTAGCATCAGGTGATGGGGTAGAAATGCACTATGGGTCAGGATTTTATATATGTTATTCCATTTACTCCTCTCAATAATTGTATGAGTTGAGATTTTTATTATTAACCCTATGTTAGCTTCTCTCCTGAGAAACCAAACCAACAGAAGATCTCTCTCTCTCTTTTATTTATTTATCTACAAGTCTCATGCAATTATGGGATTTGAGAATTCCCAAGATCTGCCATCTGCAAGATAGGAGACTAGGAAATCCAGTGGTGTAGTTTCACTCTGAGTGCAAAGGCCCAAGAGCAGGAGAGCCAATGGTGTAAGTCCTGGTCTGAGTGCAGAAGACTGATGTTCTAGCTCAGCTGTCAGGCAGACTGAACAAATTCTCCCTTCCTCTGCCTTTTCTTTCTATTCAGGCCCTTAATAGATTGGATGAGGCCCACTCACGTTGGAAAGAGCAATCTGTTTTACTCATTCTACCAATTCAAATGCTAATCTCATCCAGAAACACCATCACAGACACATCCAGAAATAATGTTTAGCCAAACATCTGGTCACCCTGAGATTCTGTCAAGCTGACACATAAAATTAACCAAAACATCTTCATTTTATAGTATTGAGAACTGAAGAACAGCGTTAAGTATCTTGCACAAGTAAAACACCTAATAGTACTGGAGCCTGGATTTTAATGCAGGGAGTCTGTCCTCATGATCCCTGTTTTTATCTAGGACACTGCACTGCCTCTTCAAAATGAGGCTTATTGAATACTTTCAAGTGTTACTTCTAGGAAATAGCAATGAACATAAAAGCAAATCTCCTGCTCTCATGAGCTTTCATTTCTGTAAGGGTATTCAGACAACAACAGCTAATATATAGGGTGTTTATTGTTTGCCAACTACTGTTCAGAGCTCTTTATAAATATTAACACATTCAAACTTCAAGACATCTCTATGAAATAATTACCATCATTATCCTTCTTTTACAGACTTCAGAACTAAGAACAAAAGGATTAAGTGACTTGCCCAAGGTTACAGAGCTGGTAAATGGCATTTCCCGTACTCTTAAGTACTTTGTTACATTCTCTTCGGTTCCAGCACACTCGTCACTAAACTAATTATTCAGAAAAAGATCTTTCTCAAGCAAAGAGACAGAACTTTCCTTGAAGTTTCTGAATTTCTCTTATTGTCTGTTTTTTAACTCCATACTTTTAAAAAATCCCAGGTCAGGCCAATGTTTTTTGTTGTTCTTGTCCACATATGAGTGGAGGAGAAAATGATATAATTGCAAATAAATAATAAAAGCTAAAATAAAATCCAAATATGTTTATGAGTGTACAAAACGTGTCTATACTTATATTTGTGAGTCTCATCAAAGATGAGACAGACAGATAAATAGACACAGACAGCCACACATATTCATATACATGCATTCTTTCCTCCTGCTCTCATATATTTTGAGCAATAAAGCAAAGGGTGGATGGAAGGATGTTTGGATAGATGGATAGATAGAGAAATGATTACTTAGATGGGTAAATAGGTAGGTTGGTAGGTAGGTAGAGAGAGAAAAAGAGAGTGAGAGAGAGAGTTATATATACTACCAAACTGAATAAAAGAAATACATAACTGAAGAGGACAGAAATTGAAGAAGAGAATACTGTGTCAACATATCCACCCCTGTCTTTTTTTTTTCTCATGATAATGAATTTAGGAGAATTAGCTAGTTCCTTAGGTCCTTATCTAGGTAATTTTCTTCTTTGAAGAAGAAAAACATCTCAGACACTTAAAGCTTTACCTAAAGTTTCATTCTGTTAGTAGCAGTATGCTGTTGGAAAATCTGAGAGAACTAGGAGTTACCTTTTCATTCTCGTATGCAAAGCATACTTCAGAATAAGTCCATATGAAGAACATTTTAAAAATTAGTCAATAATTCAGTTCTTGAGGGCTTTGAAGAATCTTAATAGATCCACATAGAGTACCCAAATACTCAAACTCCAACACTTTTTCTATGAGAATATGAATTATTCCATGTAGACTACAAGTGTTTATTGATTATAACATATGATTCAGTAATGGAGATGGAAAAACAAGTGTTTTCAATAGGTGCTTTTGCTAATGAAGTTCTTGAGATTTATGTGTTTCAAGTTGATGAGAAAATATTTTTCATAAACAGCTTTTTTTTTTTTTAGTGCACTGAAAAGTATGCATGCTGGCATTAGAATAAAACATTTGCTCAAGTGAAAATGTAACGTATTTCAAAGCTCTTATTTCTGTTACCATGTCACCTAAAACTATGAAGGGAATAGTGAATCTGGATATTGCACTTATCTGAAAATGAGACTATATGTCTATTCAGTTCAAACTTTCAACTCATATTCCATAGTGGAAGTCAGTGTAGATTTGCATCTTCTTTCTGGAAATAATTATATAACTGAATAGAAGACAAAAGGGAAATTTTGTGGTAATGAACATCAGTTCTTTTGCTTTTAATATTTAATTTGGTATTTATTTACTTTATTGAAATATAAATCCTCTTACCTATTAACTTGATGACAAAGCTTGTTAGATTAAATATCAGTGCTCTTTTATTTTCCTTCTGCAGACTGAAGAACACTCACAGGAAGTTGAATGGGGTGTTGCCAGGTCACCAGGCCTTAACCCGATGGCCTTACTGTTTTTACCCCTTCACCAAGACTCTACCAACCCTGCTATGGCAAAATAGTAAGGTACGATTTTAATAGTTCTCCTAAAGGCTGTCTTCCTGAAAATGATTTCCTAACTTCCCTAAGAACTTCATATTGAACTAAGGCGAACAGTTCTCAAACTTTTTCCACCCTAACATATCTGAATGATAGCTCATAATTCTCTCTGTAATAGTAACAAAGCAAGGATTTTCTAAAGTGCGAGAAGCCCACACACTAAAGGATGAAGTTGGTAAAACCCTGGGGAAAATGTGATGTGTGGATTAGCCTTAGTTTACTACCACTTTTCAGTAGGAGCCGTTTTTGAAATATGAACAAGCACTTTAACCAATTAATATTTTAAATAAATTATTCATTTTAAAAATTAGTCCTAGGGCTCAGAAGGAAAACCTCACAAGATAGAAATCTTAATAAGAAATTAAGTTTAATAAGAAAAATAAAGGGTGGAGAAGCACTGATTTTGTTTTTCCTTGAGAAGAAGACATTCGTGTCACTCTGATGTGAATAGGGGCGAACCCCAGACTGACATGAACAGCATTTGCATATTGATATCTAGTCAAACCCTGCACAAAGATGCTACTTGATATTTTTTCAAATGAATGGGATTTGGGGGGATTCACATAAGTGAATAAAAGAGCACAGAAAACAACCTTAGTATCTCTTATAATTGTAAAGGACTCTCTCTTCTATTATTCCTTTTAAGAATTTTGCCTAAGTATAATCAAGTAGGCAAAGATGAGGAGATCATAGCTAACCTGCTGAGAGGTCAGGTAGCAGTTTCAAATGCCGAACTATAAAAGCAAAAGAAAAAGGTCAAACTGTGACTAAAGAGCGGTACATTCAGTGGTCTTCTCTTAAAGTATTCAGGACCTCCAATGGCCAGCATTCAGTATGATGATACAGTGTGGTCTTGTCTGATGGGAGGATGGGGACTGAAATGAGGATTACAATATAAAGGCAGCAAGGAAAAAAAATTTCCCTAGAAAATTACCCTGAAAAATTACCTTCCTATTTACTCAAAAATTATTGTATGTTATTTATATATAACTCTATCAATAACATGCATGGGAAATTAGACAATGTATATACGCAAAATATGTAAAGATATATATAGATATATATATGTGCTATAATAACCATCACATTTTTGTTATCTTTAAACACTAGAAATGTTTAAACATTGAGAATAAAGTGAAACAGAGACCTCTGAGAGTAGGTTCTCCCTCTGGGCATGTGCTCAGTGAATGAAACGGCTGTCACCGGCTGCTCTCTCTCTCTCTCTCTCTCTCTCTCTCTCTCTCTCTCTCTCTCTCCCTCTCTCCCTCTCTCTCTCTCTCTCTCTCTCTCCCCCTCTCTCTCTCTCTCTCCCCCCTCCCCCCTTTCTTTCTTTCCAGTTTCCTTTTTAAATGACTAGTTGATCTACCCCACTCCTACCTTGCTAGATTTTGCTACTGGGCTGTCAGTTCTGTTAGACTGAGTAGCAATAGATCAGGTCCTCCATGGCCTGAATCTTAGATAAGACTTGTCTACTAAAATTCCAGACGCTTGTTTACCAGAAGTGACTCACTGCACCAGTGCTGTGCCACTATTCAGTCCTGTTTTGGCAGATGCTGCTAACAAGGCATCTTTTCTTTATCAGAATGTATCCTGCATTTCTCCTCTCTCCACTGTCTAATCTTTTTTTCTGTTTTTTTTTGGCCTTTTGCCACTTGCTATCTTAACTATTCTGATTTTAGCTACAATTCAGCCTTGTCTTGCCTAATCAAGCTCCTTTCCTTTTGCAGGGAAAGCAGTTATACTCACTGTTATAGGTAATTTATTTGGGCTAATTTACCCCCTAGTAACTGATTCAGGCTTTTATCACATATTTATGTTGTGTTTGTTTTTTACATTTTCCTTTGTAATTTTGGCTTTTCTATTTTATTTTGATTACCAGGGAAAATAGGCAACAATTTGCCTGATTATTTAGATCAAATAGAACATTTAAAAATATTTGGAAATGCATGAAGTGTTATTAAAGCAGCAGCAGAAAAGAGCTTAAAGGATTATCCGACCTGACTATGCCTCAATCTGGTTATAAAAACTTGTCAGCGAACACACACACACACACACACACACACTTCAAATGTACCACAAATTCAACAGGAATTAAGACATTGCAACCAGACTTTCATGCTACTGCTGTAATAATGGCAGGTGGTTGGATTTGTATATTCTACTCAAAATTAGTAGGTGTGGAGAAAAAGAAAGAGAGGTTTATTAACTGGAGGAAGGACATACTCAAATAAATATGTTCCCCCATAAAGTTAGCTTCCCAGGGTGAGTATGATTAAAAACACAATTACAGTAATGGCTTTCCATTACTGTAAAAATTTGAAGGTAACAAAATTAAAGTGTTTAATTTTTTAGAACAGACTTATTCTCTCAGCATGGAAATAGCTGTGTTTTTAAAAAATATATATACACAAAGTCAAGGCTATAAAAATAGTGTAGGTATTTTCTAGGCATTCAACTTAAGATAAAGAAAAAATTAAAAATTAATGACATTTAGTTATGATGAACAGAAATCACTTTTTTTTCCTCTGTGATTCAAGGGAATGTGGACAGAGGGAGTATGTTTTGTAACATAACATAGTTTTAGGACTCCACACTGGGGAAAATATATGTGATTATGGTGCATAAGAAAGCATTAATAGTGAAATATAAATAATAAACATATGAAAAGTTCCTAGATATAATGGATTATGCTCCAAATACAGACTGATAACTTATAGACGTTAAAAAACAATATGTAATGAAGAGGTTTTCTTTGCCATTGATTTGTTGCCATGGTGACTTTTGGGGATGATAGGAAGGTAACATTATCAAAGTGATTTAAATGTGAGACTCTGTGATCCAAACCAAAGATGAGTGTTCACCTGGACAGAAATCAAGGACCTCATTTTAATCTCCTAAGCATGCTAGTTATTATAGCATTACATTTATTTTGATTACTCTGTTTTTTATCCGCATGAATTTACAAATTCACTATGAATCCAGCTTTCTGTAATATTCAAGATATAGTGTTCATCTGGTACAATTGATAACTCTAGGGAACAAAGCCTATTTCAGCTCCTGGAGCACAGAATGGAGAATATCTGTTACAGGAATTGAATGAAGTCTGCGAGTGGCATCTCAGTGGCATTTTGCACTATTGCTGTGAATACAGCTTTTACATTGAGACCTTACTCAATTGCTCAGTTACAGAAAAGGCCAGAGAGATCATGCTGATTTCTTCAAGAAAAAAGGAAAACAAAATGGGGTCTACACAGACAAAGCCAACTATCTTGAAACAGCCCCCTTTTGCCCTAAGCATAACATCACTGAGTGTGAGAGGCTGTAGGCTCTGTCTCATGGGATGTGGTGCACAGGGTTAGATAACTGAGATGCTTGCTTAAAATATTCATTTTAAAAATACAAAGTCTACATTGTGAAGCCTCCATGTCACTAGAGAATGGAGACATTATATAGTTCATTACAGTTTGTTCAGTGTGCTGTCTAGGGACCCTTTGCCCAGTGGGAGCTTTTAGTAGCAGAATCCTTGGCAGGCATTTTTTGGCAGAGAAAATATTTCTGTTCAAGATGATATGAGTCTTGCACAGATGCTTTAGGAGAACACTTTTTCAGAGGTGACATGAAGTGGGCCACAGCACAGTATAACAAAAAGAAGCACTGGACTGAGAACCAGAAGATGGTATTTCTAATTCTGGCAATGTCATTAACCAGCTGTGTAACCTTCGGCCGGCCTCAATTTCCTCATCTGCAACATGAGGACTTTAGACTAAACCATCTCTAAGTTCTTTTCACCTCTAAAATCCTACAATTCTTTTCGGCATTACCATGTGTCTTTATTTTCCCAGAGGGACGATTCCTTTGACTAAATGGAAATAAAGTAAGAGCTTCTACTGAAAAAGGGATTGGTAGGCAACATACCCATTTGTCTCACTGTATTTCTTCAGAGACATACTGGAACATATCTTTTTGTCAAATATGAGGTTTTCTTAAGAGAGATTTAGTACTAACATATATCAACCACAGTTTAGGCATTTTCTGAAAAAAAGAGGGAAACATTCAGCATAACTGTAAATGGTGAATTGTAATTTTCACAACAAAATTATCAAAAGGAAAGTTTAATATAAGTTTCAAACTATTACAAATGATATGAAATGTGTTTGAAACTCTTCTCCCTCCATAAAATGTATTTGGGGGGGTGGTTGTTCACTTATAAAAAATTAATGATGTGGAAAAAAAGGGAGATTGTTTATAAACCCAAAGTTAATTTGAATCTTTCAATAGCAAAATAATTCTAACATGTTTTATTGACTTTACTCTCCTTTTTTTTTTTGCATTCTAATCTACCAGAGACTGAATGTTTATGTCCCCTCAAAATTCATATGCTGAAACCTAAATCCCAATGTGATATCTGGAGGTGATGTCTTTGGGAGACAGCTGGGTATGGAGGATGGAGCCCTCATGGACAGGATTAGTGCCCTCAAAAAAGATACCTCCAGGGAGCTGTCTGGTCCCTTCTGCCATGTGACAATAGTGAGAAGGACTACTGTGAACCAGGAGGCAGGCTCTCGTGGGTCACCACATCTGCTGACACCATGATCTTGAATTCCCAGCCTCCAGAACTGTGAGAGATAAATCTTTATTGGTTAAGCCACTCAGTCTATGGTATTTTGTGATAGCAGTCCAAATGGACTGAGACAAATTGGTACCCAGAAGTAGTGATGCTGCTGTAAGAAAGAGCTAAAAGTATGGACATAACTTTGGAACTATGTAATTGGTAGAGTCTGGAAGAGTTTTGAGGTGCTTGTTAGAAAAAAAACCTACACTGCTGTGAACAGACCTTTAAAGGTGATTCTGGTGGGACCTCAGAAGGAAGAGGAGGAGCTGAGGAGAAGGCTTCAATCTTTCTAGAGACAGTAGCTAAGTAATTGAGAAATGAATGTTGACAGAAATATGGGGCGATAAACGCCATTCTGATGAGGTCTCAGATAGCAATGACAACTATATTACTGGGCACTGGAGAAAAGGCAGTCCTTGTTATAAAACGGCAAAGAAGTTGGCTGAATCCTGTTTGTGTCCTAATGTTCTGTAGAACTTGTGAGCAATAAAACTGGGTTATTTGGCTGAATAAATTTCTAAGCAAACTGTTGAAGGGGTAGCCTGGTTCCTCCTGACTGCTTATAGTAAAATGCGAGAAGGAAGAAATGACTTAAAGATCGAATTGTTGAGCAAAAAGGAAGCAGAATTTAAAGATCTGGGAAATTCGTAGAACTCCATTTCTTTGAGGTCAGTTCCTAGACATCTACTATGTTCCTTTGGTGGTGTCACGCTTCCCTGATTCTTCGTGATTTCCTGCAGCCTTGTGCAGGTGTCTGCATTTAAAGAAGCAGTCACTTTTTCCAGACTTCCTGGACTGACTTTGGTTAAGAAAAGACTTCCCCTGGGGGGAGGGGGGGGACGACACACAGCAGTGTGCTGTGAACCTGGGTCTAGTGGCATAGGGTGCCAAGTGCAGTGATGTGTGATAGCTCTTGGTCCGGGGGTACATGATATCTCCTTGGCTCAGGAAGGTGGAGTCCATGACGTCACAACTGCATGATGCTTGGTGACAAAAGCTGTCGGAGGTTCCTCAGTGGCTGTGCGCCTGTATGCTGCTGGGCCTGACTCCCGCCATAGTCTGCTCTGCTGTGCTTGAGCCTGCAGCTGGCCCCTGCAGCCACACACGTGCACGCCTGACAGGCAGTCCAGGCATCCACAGCTGTTCATGTGCACACGTTTGGCTCCAGCCATTGCCGCCACGCAGGCAGCTGCAGTCAAGCATGTGTACACCATCAGCTCCACCATCAGTGCTGCCTGACCTCGGCGTTGCCGCTGAACCTGGAGGAACCACTGAGGCCTCCACAGCCTTGCAGTCACTTCTTCCAGACTTCGTGGACCTCAGCATGTCGTCTGTAACTAATAATAAATTAGTCTCTTCTTCATCTGAATTTATAGCGTTTATTTAATTTTTCTGGCTTCTTGGACTTAAAGCCTTCAAATTAATACAGAATATCAGTAGCTATTGTGGATATCTGTCTTATTCTTAAGTTCACTGAGGGACACTTTAGATTTAGCCGTTTCATGTAATGTTTGATGATGATTTCTAATGAATACTCTTGATCATGTTAAAAGAAATTTAGTACTAACAGAGGAAAAAAGTTATAAATATAAGTTGTAAGTTTCAGTACACAATTCCCAGAGAGCCTAAAATATAGAATCAAATTATTTAAAATGATGTGAAATAGACTCTTCCTCCTTTATTTACAGTCTGAAGAACTGTCAAAAAATTCCTGAAATACTTCTTGTTCTTCTTGTTTTTTATTGCATTTTTATCCAAAAAAAGTATCCTCTAACATCTCTATGTTTTAGTACATTAAGTTTTATTTGTATACAACTTCTTGCGTACGTTCCACAGGCATAACAGGGTAACATACACACAGCTGTAGATTTAAACTACATGTGGGATCAATTAAACATGATCTGTGCACATGTCTGTGTTAGATTAAATTTATTTATTTATTTTTAGATTAAAATCTTTGATGTCCTTCTTCCCTGACCCAGTCATTATTAGACTGTCAATTCTCAGAAAAATGTTTTTTAAAATCTCCAATTTCTGAGGAACATGTTTGTTGATTTAACAATTTTTATGTGTATTTCCAAAGGACTTTGTTTCATGCATTTCTTGTCCTGCTGATCACCTTGGTGGGTTGCACCATTCATCATTAAAATTATCCATCTTTTACTGTCGAGGTTGTTGTCTTTATTTTTTTAATATATTTTTATTGAAGTGTAGTAGGTTTACAATGTTGTGTCAATTTCTGTTGTCTTTAAATGCTATCATATCTAATTTAAAATTTGTTATGACTTATTTGCTTATTACTTAATTTTGAATCACTTTTGCCATTTTATGTTAGATCTGTTTCTTTTTAGCAAAATTTACTGTTTGTATTAAGTTATTCAAAACTGAGAGTCTTTATCATTGACTATCATATTTTTCAACCTATTGCCATAAGTGATATATTTTATCTCATTCCTTTGATAACATATATATAATCCCATATTTAAAATGCACTAGGGATTTATTGTTTTATCCTTTCTTAAGAAAATACTGTCTGACTGATCAAGTTTCCTAAAGTTTTATTTATCTTTACGAATATTACTGTTCACAACCACAATATTATCATCTATTTGGGATTAACCCAAATTTTGAATACATTCACTGATCATCACTATTTCTCATACACCAATATTTTCTACCTTGAGATATTCTGAGATATTTTCTCTTATTTAATTTTCATTTGAGTGGAGCAGATCTTCAAGTAATTACCACATAGAAGACTCATGAATGATGTACTTTCTGAATTCCTGAATGTCATATTGTGCTTCCTCATAGTTCAAAAATACAAATGATATATTGGCTGAGTGCAGTTTCTAGTTTTGCAGTACTTTTTTCTCAAATGTCTCTATTCTTTACTCTTTTCTAGATTCTGATATTGTGATTAGAATTCTAGAATCAGTCTTTTTTATTCTCCTCCATAGGAAAAGGTTGATTTCGAGGCTAATAAGTCCTTGGTGATCTTCTAGACTTTCAAACAACGACAATTTAGTCTCTTAAAAACCCCAAACCACCAGTATGTTTGGATTTTTCTTCCAGATACGTTAGTTAGATCACATTTAATCTTACTTTTTGAGAAAGGAGGGCAGGAGAAAAAATTATTAGCATAGATTTGGGCTGCCTTCCTAGATTCTTTCTAAACTGTATTTCCTAATCCTCACACCCACAAACGATTGTTTAATTTACCCTTGGAGAACAAAAATTCAGAGAAAAACACAATTATTTTTGTTTACTTGTTACAATGATTTATCTAAAAATTTAAACATGTTCCCCACACCCCTTTACTCTTTCCTGTAAAATGTCACATAAAGTACCAAATCAACCAAACAAACAATAAAAATATCAAAAACCAAAAGGAAAGAATTTAAAATAAATTGAAGACAAGATCAGGGGCAATTCTAATTCTTGGTCCTTAAGTAGGAATATTTTATAAGAAGAAAAATGTTGCCTTAGATGTTTTTTAAAAACAGATTTAGTGGGAAGGAAAGGACAAAAGCAGCAGTCTTGAATAACAGCTATTTCCTAAGAATTTAGTAAATGAGGCAGAAACACAAAACCTTGGTGTGTTATTGTCAAAATTTCTTAACATGACTACAGTGACGAGTTGTTAACCATTCCCCCCCCCCCCCCCACTGGCTCCAGATATTAACATTACTACGAGAATCCTCAGGATATTTTGTTTCATATGAAGCATTTATGCATTTTGTTATCACTAGCCAAATGCAAAAGACGACAAAGCTTAAAGTGGCTAATCAGGCAGGAAGAATGTAAGTATGAATGACACTATCTAGACACTAGTAGACCTTGCCCTGAAATGGCTGAAAGTCTTAGGCAAATAATAAACAGCGAACAGAAAGAAACAAGAGCTTGAAACTCACAGCTGTACAATTCCTCTCTTATTTTATGTGATTCCACTGAAAAGTGACTTAAATATAGAATCTCTGAAAAAAATGAAGAGATGTTCCTTGACACAAGGGTATGTTTCTGTGTATCTGATAACTCGATGAGCAGCCCCTGAAGTGTCTCAACGCTCCCACAGAAGGTTCACACAGCCTGCAAGTGCTTGCCTCTGGCGTTCACCAGACACACACAGACTTTATGAGAAGGAAGCTAGCCTTTCCCTCATCCAATAACTGCTCCCCAGAGAAGATCGCAGAGGCACTAAGGCGTGCTCACTTGTTTCACAGGAGGAACTAGAAATTGTTTTTCCTTTTTTTTTTTTAAACTCCATCCTCTGTAGCAAGAAGTTTCTGGTTGCCCTACAATAACCCTTGGCTCTCCAGTCTTCTCTGATATATGACAGGATGAAAACACTTCCCAGAATGAAAAGGGACCTTTGTTTTGTTTTGTTTTTTTCCAAAGCAGATCATAATTCTTTCAAGTAACCACACCATCACCTCATGCTCACATAAAAAATCAGTGATCATAAGCTACGAAAAAGAATTGAAAAATTGCCTTTTCATGAGCAAAAGCAAGTATCATGTTATTTGCTATCTCCACTAACAACATGTTGGATTAGGGAACAATACTCATATGCTTTGCTTGGAAGTAACTGGAAGAATGGTGGAGATAAGTTATCCCCACCACGTTCTTTTATTTACATTAAAACGGTGGCTCAGAGAGTTTATGTGATTTAATTTCTGAAGATCATCATTATAATTAGTGATCAAAAGTACTAAAAAAGGGATGTGAAAATATTGTATTATTAACATTGGGGATTTGTATATGTAGACCATGTGTGTGCCCTTGGAAAATTTTAGCACTAATTCACATAGATTCATTTTAACAAAATTCTCAGTTAATTGTTTTTTGTTTATTTCTTTGTTTCAAGTGGACTCTCCTTCTTAACTTTCACCTTAACCATTCTTCTCAAAATTCTAGATCCATCTTCTCTTTATCATTATATTTAGATTAACTGACTCATTAACATCTGTAGTATGTAGACATGTATAGAACTATAACAGGAACATATCATCTAAGAGGCGTATGATTGCTTCTTCGACTCAGTATATAAAACTACCCCTCCTGTCTCCCTCTAAACCTCATTAAACCTTTTTCTCAATCTATGCTCTTGTCTACCACATAATGTCAGAGGGAAATGTAGACATACTTCTTTCAAAGCTAGCCCTGAGCTCTTTTGCACTCTCCTCCATAACTCCACTTTTTCTATTATTACATCACTTATTTTAAATCTTCTCAGTATGTCCCTTTCTACTGACTTTTTACACTCTGTAACAGCAGAACTAGTTCTCATATTTTTCAAATTTTCCTTTGGCTTCCTTGATTCTGCATAAGCAACACTTCCTCTCTTTATACATCATTCTATTAAATCATTTGACAGGGGGTTTCCACAGTCCCCTTTCCTCTGTAACTGACTTCTGAAGTTTCTAATAGACAATACTTTCTCAATACCCATTCTTCTGTATCTCTCTAATGCATCTGGTAGAACTGGCCACATAAAGAAAACACAAAGATCTATTTAGAATTCTCATTGCTTCTCATTAACTATTTCTTTGGAGCATCATATTTGAAATCACTTCGCTATGTCCCATAAATTATACACAGCCCTTAATAACAAGGACATTCAGTGTGGGGTTAATACCTAATAATGAGCATTGCCTATATTATAGTGCAAATAATTCTTGGTTTAATGTATCTTTTAAATTGAAGTATAGTCAGCTTGCAATGTTATGTCAGTTTTTGGTGGGAAGGGATAAACTGGGAGTTCAAAACTTGCAGATACTATTCAGAAAAAAGATGGCGGAGTAGAAGGACGCTCGCAGGTCACCCTCTCCCACAAATACACCAAGACTCACATCTGCAGACCCACTCAGCCAACCAGAGCACCTGTGGAACTCCGACAGAACATCGCCCTCTTCAAAAGATGAAGACGCCAAAAATCTGGTAGGAGAAAAGGAAAAAAGAAAGAACAAAATGCAAAGCAGCGCGGGACGGGTCCCACGGAGAGGGAGCGGCAAAGGAGGACTGGCGCTCGCTTGCTGGGTCTCCCCTCTCCAGCTGAGAGGCCAGCGGGACGGAGGGGGAGCCTCTGAGGCTCGGATCTGTACAGAGCAGCCCTTGACTAACAGAACTGAGTTGAACGGGCAGAGTGTCCCCCCGACACCCAGCCTGAGACGCGGGCCGGCAGCCGCGGGCAGGGCCAGGCTGCACAAGCCAGGCGGAGGACGGAAGTGGCTGCACGGAGGCAGCCCCGGGGGAACGCAAGGGGCTGCGCCCGTGGCTGTGGGTGCACAGGGCAGAGCAACCTGGGCCCTCCATAAAACAGCAAGGTTGGTATGCTCTTGGGGGAAGGGTGCACACCCCCATCTCTGAAAACCCGCGGTTTTCGGTGGAAGAGAGGCGGGGCTTAGGCACAGCCTCCATATCCACCGCGCTGAGCACCCAGGCGGGGGCGGGGGCGAAACCTGCATCCGCACGGAAGGGCTTAGCAGCCTCAAAGGCCAGACTGAGACTGGCCTGCAGCCCGGGGCAGATAGGATCCTTCCATCCTGGTCCCTCAGAGAACTTGCTCCACGGAGACAAACAAGGAGCTGGGTTTTGGCTCGGAGCAGGGACAGGGCTGTCCCTCGGTCTTCCCCGAGCCCACCTGCAGAGCGCCGACCAGGGCGGAGCGCGCAGCCGCACAGAGCAGCGGAGCTACCGGCGGCGGCGCAGGTAGAGGGAGAGCGCCCCCCCCCCCCCCCCCCCGCCTTTCGGGCAGGAACACAGCCCCTGACCGAGGTGCTGGGAGGGGGCATGACCCGCCCTCCTCCTACCTGGCCAGTCTGCAACATCTGACTGCGGCATCCGGAGGGGCAGCGACCCGCCCGCCCACAGCAGAGAGCTGCACCTGCCCCAGTGTTAGGAGGAGGCGCGATCGGCTTGCCGACAGGTACTGGGAGCAGCACAGAAGAGGGCGCCAAAGGAGGGCCTCTGAAAATAGCAAGCTGAGCTTCCAAAACAGGACGAAGACAGAAAGACTTCACATTAAAAGCCCACAGACTCCAGGAGAACACCGACAACCCCCCCCCTTTTTTTTAATCTGTTTTTACCTGTTCTATTTTCTATTACTCTCTTAATCTTTACTTCTTAATTCATTTCTATTTCTCCTGGGTTTTGATGTCCTGCTATTGATTAGACACAGGTTTCAAATACATCTATTCATCTCCCCCCCCTTTTTTTTTGTAAAGGTTTTAAAAGGACGTCTCAACCCGATTAATACTCTGCTTCAACTCACTCTTCTATTATTCATTATACACTGTTTTCAAACCCTCTTTCTCCCTTCTTTTAAAATTCTTTCTCTCTCTCTCTTATTTTTTTTTTCTTTTTTTCCTAAGTTCTATTCCTAAATAGGCATCAGATAGATAAAATCCTTAAGGACCAAAATAAACAACTGATACTCCATAAACCACAGTTCCAAAGAGGTATGAGCAAGATGAAGAAGCAGAAAAACCTTTCCCAATTAAAAGAACAAGAGAAATCCCCTGAAAGAAAGATCAACGAAATAGACATCGATAGCCTACTAGATCAAGATTTCAAAAAAGGAGTGATCGAATTGCTGAAGGAATTAAGAGAGATAGTGTTTAGAGATATAAAATATGTCAAAAATGAAATTGAAGCTATAAAGAAGAGCCAAGTAGAATGGGTAAACTCATTGACAGAGATGAGGAATGATCTAATAGCTGTGCAAAGCCGACTAGATAATGCAGAGGAACGAATTAGTGATCAAGAAGACAGGGCAATAGAAAGCACCCATTCAGAAGAACTACAAGATAAGCAAATAAAAAATAATGAAAATAGCATAAGGGACCTATGGGATAATATAAAGCATCCCAATCTTCGCACAATAGGGGTCCCAGAAGAAGAAGAAAGATCAAAGGGGATTGAAAAGGTTTTTGAAGAAATCATGACTGAAAACTTCCCAAACTTAAAGAAGGAATCAGATATCCAAGTACAGGAAGCTCAGAGGGTCCCAAACAGGAAGAACCCAAATAGACCCACACCAAGACATATCATAATCAAGATGGCCAGAGTCAAGGATAAAGAAATAATTCTAAAGGCAGCAAGAGAAAAGCAAAGAGTAAGTTACAAGGGAACCCCCATAAGGCTCTCAGCTGATTTCTCTACACAAACACTACAGGCAAGAAGGGAGTGGCAAGATATATTCAAAGCCCTGAATGAAAAAAAGATGCAGCCTAGGATACTTTATCCAGCAAGGCTATCCTTGAGGATAGAAGGAGAAATAAAGAGTTTCACAGACAAAAAAAAGCTGCAGGAGTTTAGCAACACTAAACCCATGCTAAAAGAAATATTGAAAGGGCTATTCTAAATAGAAAAGCAGCAGGATGCTACAGAAATGAGAAACACACAACTGGAAAGGTGATAACTCATGAATTACAAATAAAGTAAACATGAAATTATAAAAGAAGACATACAAATCACTGAGAGTGGGAGAGGGAGGCAGGGAAATACAGAATATTTTTTTCTTTCTTTTTAAAATTTTTTTTAAAAGTAGGATGGGTTTGAGATCATATTACTATCGGTTTAATAAAAACAGTTATAGTAATGGGTTAATAGATTTACAAAAAAGGGTAACCACAAGCCAAAAATTTACAAGGGAGTCACAAGAATTAAATAAAATCCATGATAATACAAAGGAAAATTACCAAACCACAAAAGGAAGAAGAAAGGAACAAAGAGGATATACCAATTCAACTGCAAAGATAAGTTCAAAATGGCAATAAACACACATCTATCATTAATTACTGTAAATGTTAATGGACTAAATGCTCCAGTCAAAAGACACAGAGTGGCAGACTGGATAATAAAGCAAGGACCTTCAATATGCTGCATACAAGAGACCCACTTTAGGGAGAAGGACACGTATAGATTGAGAGTGAAAGGATGGAAAAGGATATTCCATGCAAATGGAAAAGCCAAAAAAGCAGGTGTTGCAGTACTGATTTCAGACAAAATAGACTTTAAAACAAAGGCCATAAAGAAAGATAAAGAAGGACATTTTATAATGATTAAAGGAGTGATACAAGATGAGGATATTACACTCGTTAATATATATGCACCCAATATAGGAGCACCTAAGTACATGCAAGAATTACTAACAGAGATAAAGGGGGATATTGATGGGAATACAATCATAGTTGGAGATTTTAACACTGCATTAACATCACTAGACAGATCTTCCAGACAGAAAATAAACAAGGCAACAGAGAAATTAAATACTACAATAGAAAAACTAGATTTGGTGGATATTTTCAGAGCATTACACCCTCCAAAAATAGGATATACATTCTTTTCAAGTGCACATGGAACATTTTCCAGGATCGATCATGTACTTGGGCACAAAAGAAACCTCAACAATTTTAAGAAGATAGAAATTATCTCAAGCATCTTTACTGACCACAATGCCATGAAACTGGAAATCAACAACAGAGAAACAAAGGAGAAGAAAAGGAAAGCATGGAGATTAAACAATATGTTATTGAAAAAACAATGGATCAATGAGGAAATCAAAGCTGAAATTAAAAAATACCTTGAGACAAATGAGAATGAAAGCACAACCACTCAAAACCTATGGGACACAGCAAAGGCAGTGCTAAGAGGGAAGTTTATAGCGATACAGGCCTTCCTCAAAAAAGAAGAACAATCTCAAATAAACAATTTAACCCACCACCTGAATGAATTAGAAAAAGAAGAACAAAAAGCCCCCAAAAGCAGCAGAAGGAAGGAAATAATAAAGATCAGAGGGGAATTAAATACAATAGAGATTAACAAGACCATAGAAAAAATCAACCAAACCAAAAGCTGGTTTTTTGAAAACGTAAATAAAATCGACAAATCTCTGGCCAAACTTCCAAAGAAGAAAAAAGAGAGAGCACAAATTAGCAAAATAAGAAAGGAAAATGGAGAAATTACAACAAACAAAATAGAAATACAGAATATCATACGAGAATATTATGAAAAACTGTATGAACCAAACTGGATAACCTAGAGGAGATGGACAAGTTTCTGGAAACATACTGTCCACCAAAACTGAATCAAGAAGAATCTGAACACTTGAACAATCCGATCACTAGAAAGGAAATAGAAATAGCAATTAAAAACCTCCCTACAAATAAAAGTCCAGGACCGGACGGCTTCACCGGGGAATTCTACCAAACATACAAAGAAGAACTCATACCAGTCCTTCTCAGACTCTTCCAGACGATTGAAAAGGCGGGAATACTCCCAAACTCATTCTATGAAGCCACCATCACCCTGATACCAAAACCAGGCAAAGCCACTACAAAAAAAGAGAATTATAGGCCAATATCACTGATGAACATAGACGCCAAAATCCTCACCAAAATTTTAGCAAATAGAATCCAACAACACATAAAAAAGATTATACATCATGACCAAGTGGGGTTCATCCCAGGGACACAAGGCTGGTTCAACATACGCAAATCAATCAGTGTAATACATCACATCAACAAGAGAAAGGACAAAAACCACATGATCATCTCAATCGATGCAGAAAAAGCATTTGATAAATTTCAACACCCATTTATGATAAAAACTCTCGCCAAAGTGGGTATAGAGGGAACATATCTCAACATAATAAAAGCTATATATGACAAACCTACAGCCAGCATAGTACTCAACAGTGAAAAACTCAAAAGCTTCCCACTAAAATCTGGGAGAAGACAAGGATGCCCACTATCACCACTCCTATTCAACATAGTCCTGGAAGTCCTAGCCACAGCAGTTAGGCAAGAGAAAGAAATAAAAGGGATCCAAATTGCAAAAGAAGAGGTAAAAGTGTCATTATATGCTGATGACATGTTACTATATATAGAAAACCCTAAAAGGTCCACACAAAAGCTACTAGAGCTGATTGAAGAATTCAGCAAGGTAGCAGGTTACAAAATTAATGTTCAAAAATCAGTTGCATTTCTTTACACTAACGATAAATCAACAGAAGAAGAAAGTAAAGAAACAATCCCCTTTAAAATAGCACCCAAAGTAATAAAATATCTGGGAATAAATCTAACCAAGGAGGTGAAAGAATTATACACAGAAAACTATAAACCATTGATGAAGGATATTAAAGAAGACTTTAAAAAATGGAAAGATATTCCATGCTCTTGGATTGGAAGAATCAATATTGTTAAAATGGTGACACTGCCCAAGGCAATCTACAGATTTAATGCAATCCCTATCCAATTACCCAGGACATATTTCACAGAACTAGAAAAAATCATAATAAAATTCATATGGAACCATCAAAGACCTAGAATTGCCAAAGCATTACTGAAGAGAAAGAAAGAGGCTGGAGGAATAACTCTCCCAGACTTCAGACAATACTATAGAGCTACAGTCATCAAGACAGCATGGTATTGGTACCAAAACAGACATATAGACCAATGGAACAGAACAGAGAGCCCAGAAATGAACCCACAAACTTTTGGTCAACTCATCTTCGACAAAGGAGGCAAGAATATACATTGGAATAAAGACAGTCTCTTCAGCAAATGGTGTTGGGAAAACTGGACAGCAGCATGTAAAACAATGAAGCTAGAACACTCCCTTACACCATATACAAAAATCAACTCAAAATGGATTAAAGACTTAAACATAAGACAAGATACAATAAACCTCCTAGAGGAAAACAGGCAAAACATTATCTGACATACATTTAAAAAATTTTCTCCTAGAAGAAATAAAAGCAAGAATAAACAAATGGGACCTAATGAAACTTACAAGCTTCTGCACAGCAAAGGAAACCAGAAATAAAACAAGAAGAAAACCTACGGAATGGGAGAAAATTTTTGCAAGTGAAACCGACAAAGGCTTGATCTCCAGAATATATAAGCAGCTCATACGACTCAATAAGAAAAAAATAAACAACCCAATCCAAAAATGGGCAGAAGACCTAAACAAGCAATTCTCTAAGGAAGACATACAAATGATCAAAAAGCACATGAAAAAATGCTCAATATCACTAATTATCAGAGAAATGCAAATCAAAACTACAATGAGGTATCACCTCACACCAGTCAGAATGGCCGTCATTCAAAAATCCACAAATGACAAATGCTGGAGAGGCTGTGGAGAAAGGGGAACCCTCCTACACTGCTGGTGGGAATGCAGTTTGGTGCAGCCACTATAGAAAACAGTGTGGAGATTCCTCAAAAGACTAGGAATAGACTTACCATATGACCCAGGAATCCCACTCCTGGGCTTGTATCCAGAAGGAAATCTACTTCAGGATGACACCTGCACCCCAATGTTCATAGCAGCACTATTTACAATAGCCAAAACATGGAAACAGCCTAAATGTCCATCAACAGGTGACTGGATAAAGAAGAAGTGGTATATTTATACAATGGAATACTACTCAACCATAAAAACCGACAACATAATGCCATTTGCAGCAACATGGATGCTCCTGGAGAATGTCATTCTAAGTGAAATAAGCCAGAAAGAGAAAGAAAAATACCATATGAGATCGCTCATATGTGGAATCTAAAAAACAAAAACAGAAACAAACAAACAAACAAAAACAAAGCGTAAATAAAGGACAGAAATAGACTCACAGACGGAGAATACAGACTTGTGGTTACCAGGGGGGTGGAGGGTGGGAAGGGATAGACTGGGATTTCAAAATTGTAGAATAGACTACACTGTATAGCACAGGGAAATATATACAAAATGTTATGATAACTCACAGAGAAAAAAATGTGACAATGAGTGTGTATATGTCCATGAATAACTGAAAAATTGTGCTGAACACTGGAATTTGACACAACAATATAAAATGATTATAAATCAATAAAAAATGTTAAGAAAACTTGCAGATACTAACTACTATATATAAAATAGATAAATAACAAGTTTCTGCTGTATAGCATAGGGAGCTATATTCAGTATCTTGTAGGAACCTATGACGAAAAAGGGTCTGAAAAGGAATTAAGGGGCTGTATGGAGCAGAAACCTCCAGTAGCACTGCATGTTCTCAAATACCATTCACCTCCTTAAATTGACTCTTCCCACAATTTCCAAAGCACTACTCTCTTTTTGATACTCTTATTATTTCATTACCTCTTTCTCTATTTTACTAACTTCTCTCCTTCCCCTGTCCTTTCATTGTGGCTGGTAGAAGGTTCTAGACTGTGTCCTTTTCCCTGCTATACTTATCACCTGGCATCAAGATGTTGATGATTTCTGTATCTCCATCATTGATCTGTATTGCTATCATCATTTCACACGGGACCATATTTTCAATTCCATTAAGATATCATACGATGTATCCCAACTAGACATGATCCTATTTAAACGTGACAAATGAGACATCTTTTTCTAAACCTTCTGCTACTAATTTCATGCAGGCTCCTATAATCTGTTACCTGAAATAATGGGATATTTATTTTTAAATTTAACTTTGAATATGTTGTTAGGTAGTACACACACATGATTCAAAATTCAAAAAGTAAAAAAAAAATGACATATTGGGAAAAATTACCTTTCATTACTTATCTTCTCACCACCCAATTTCTCTCCAAGATATGAGCACTCGTTTCTAAATCTTTTCCATGCTGATAGTAGCCAATAAGTATGTACTCACTCTTTATTCTTTGTTTTTATTTTAACAAACTAGTAACATGCTATACACATTTTGTGCTATTTTTCTTTCATTTAATGCATTCTGGACATGGTTGTATATTACTCCACAAAGGAGCTTATTTATTTATTTGTTTATTTATTTATTTATTTGGTCTTTTTTCGCTTGTTTGTTTTCTGATAGGGGTACTGGGGATTGAACCCTGGACCTCATGCATGCTAAACATGTGCTCTACCACTGAGCTATCCTCTCCATTCTTTATTTTTTTTAAATGCATATAATTCTCTTGTATGGCTGCACCACCTTTTATTTAATCAGTAACCTATCAATGGATACTTAGGTGAGGTAAAATCTTTTATTATTATAATGTTGCTACAACTAACCTTTCATATCTGATTTCTGTAAATATCCCTAACAGGTAAATATTTAGAGTAGAACTGCTAGATTAAAGAATATTTTCAAGTGCAATTTGGGTAGAAAATGCCTAACTGTCTTTCCTAGAGACTTTTCTGATCTAAAATCACACATCGTCATCAATATAGCAAGAGAATAAGCTTCTCAAACCCTGACAATCTGAGTTATAAAATGTTACTGCAGAGTGTTTTTTAATTTCATTTACAGTAACTTTATAATTGATCTCTTATCACTCTCGTTTGCAAGTCTTTCTTAAACATTTTTGACCTACTCTGTTGCCTACATATACATGAAAGTTCAAACTGGCATACAAAACTCTTTCCAAATTTGGCTTCAGCGTACCTTTCCAATTTCATCACTTGCGGTAACACTTCATGAATATTCCAGCTCCAGTCTTCTCTGAAGTTACCATGTCTTTCCATGCATTTCTAAATTTGTGTGTTTGTTTCTCTCTCTATGAAATGCCCTTATCAATTTCTCTTTTTTTTTTACCTGGGAAATATATACTTATTTTGTACAATTCTACTATGTTGCCTCCTTAAATGTAGTCTTCTTGACCTCCTTAGGCAAAGTCAGTTGATCATATTTCTGTGCTTTTTCAATGTGATGGGAATTGTACATTTCTTACATATTCTTGTAATTTTCAGGTTACTCATATGTTTAACTCATAGATATTGAAGTTTCATAAGTGTTCAACATAAGAATTAATTTCAAACTGCAGAGTGAATTGGGTAGCGCCTATGTTAAAGAAGTTGTGTACAAAATGTTCAGTGAAGGGACTGAGAAAGGGAAAAACAGGTAATACTGGGACAGGTGAGTTCAATTAAATAATCTATGAATGGTCAAAGAACAAATGAATTGCACAACGTGACATGTACAATATAAAAGGAGAAGAAACGAAGTTGTAAAAATACACTGGGTCAGAGGAGCTTAAAAGCTGGCCAACAACCAAAGAAAATGTAATATCAGCATATCATAGTTTTTGTCCCAAGCAATTAGCCAAGAAGATCAGTATGTAAATTATTTTTAAGTGCTTTCAAAAGGGTGGAAGGGAAGGTAGTATGTAGTGTAATTATTCTCAGTTGAGTGTCACTTGTATCACTGTATCACTGTATCACTGTAAATACCAAGGACATGTTATACTAACACCGGTGAATGAGGACATGACACACACATGCACGCACACCCTGATATGTGTATGCGTTGTACACTGCTAAATATGGTAAATACTATGTTTAGAAACAGAAAATAGAAAATACTGTATCTTTGAAATGAAACTATTGACTTCATGCATTAGCAGGTATTTCCATCTTTTTCACTCCTCATCATAAAAGTAGGATTGTTACAGAGCTGCTAGCTTTGCTGAATTTTACAAAGATAACATTTTCTTGAATATGATTTTTATAATTATCTGTCTTTCTTGTTCCTTTTCTCTCTTTCAAGTATAAGACCTTGAACTTTGTTGTTGGTTTGGTAAAATATTATGCCCTTTCCCGTGTGAAGAATGACAGGGATTTGTTCTTCTTACAAAGGCTCAATTAGTTCACTGCCTGGGGACTGCTTTAAGTTTCCTTGCACGTTAAATTGTAGATTAAAGGAGTAGAGAACCAACCCTTTACCTAGACAGAGGCAAGAGGTCAAGTTACCTGCTAACTGCCACAACAAATACTCAGCAAAAACTATGGTGGAAGAGAATGTAGCTACATCCCCAGCACCCATTCTCCCGTTTTCCCTGAGTTTCAGATTCCAATTCAGGGAGTTAGCAGAAATGTGTCCAGATTTAAGAACCATAATTTTCCTAGATTCACACACCGATAGAAATGACACATGTTGAAGATCTGACCAATGAGATACAAGCAGAATTTGTTGGGTAAAGTTTTGGGAAAATTTTTTTTAAAGAGACTTCATAGCTACATATGCTCTTTTTACAGAATGATGGCTGGAGTTCTGGCAGAAGTCTTGAGAGCACGAGGATATTTGTTCTACTTTACAGAGGTTGGAGGGAAACATTAACCCTTTTCTGAATGCACTCCTAGGGATACTGAAAATCACTTAAAATAGTTTCCTCCAGTGTGGTTCTGAATTTACATTTAAGTTAATTTTTGCCATGTTACTTTTGATTTTGAAAGAATGTTTTTAATTACTTTTTATTATAACATACAATATTTAGCTGGTTTCAAAGTCTTAGCTGCCTATTCTAGTCTTTGAAGCCTATTTCCTCATACTGTCAACTATTTTTAGAATTCTATATATAAGCAAATGTATTATTTAGGAATGATCCTATTTTGTTCTAGATGTTACCTGTATACTAATGCTTTTATGAAGACTTCTAGGTTCTTCTTTATTTTATTTATTTATTTTTTTTGCAGGGGGAGAGGAAGGAAAGATTATTTTCTATCATTAATTGCCCTTGAGCAATACTGAAATTGGCTAGAATCTCTTTTCCCTCTTTCCCTCCATCTCTATACTATCGAAGTTAATGCCCTATTTTTAGTTAATTCCTGTACATCAAGCATTAAGCTTATTCAACTTTTCTTATAACACACACACAGTGTTACAGTTTATTATGTGGATATTTAATTTAAAGGTTGTATTTTAAAAGTTATAAGTAGGAGGAAAGTGGTACAGGGAAGTAGAACATATGTAAATTTTATAGAAAATAATTTGGCTTGAATTGGTCATTTCTTTGCCAGCACGTCTTCACAGTGACTTTACAATAACAACACAGTTGGCCTCATGCTGCAATACTGGATACGAACACAATATGTGAATTATTTACTATTGTCCACATCCCTTCCGGATCTTACTCTTTCCAATAACATAGTGTACAGCATTTTATTACATTTTTTAGTTTGTTCAATGGAAACAGATGTGACATGGAGATACTGCATTTGAAAATTTGGGGGAAGATACTCACAGAAATGCACACTGGAAATTACAACAGGAATAAAGACTGTATGTATGTCTTTGACATTTTACTTGCCATAGATGCAGACATTCATCGTACTTCTATATACAACTTATCAGAGATACTATTTAACAAGGAAAGAAACTAGTGTGTTTGAGTACCTTTAATTCACTTAAAATTAGCTATTATTTTCATCATTATGAGTAATTTCATGAGACGTTTTATTCAAACTAGATTCTACAATAATAGAAAACCCCAGGCACCTATTAAATAAGGAACATTATCCACCTTGCACTGCTTGTGCTATTTGCTCTTACTGCATCTTCCCGTGAAAAGACCTTTTTGCTTTTCAACCATCGGATGTTTCATTTTCAAGCTAATTCTAATTAGAATTTTAGTAAAATAGAGGGCAGCAATCTGTCTTTTGACACTTATACTAATGGAGGAAACACCTGCCCGAATTACTTTAGTATCAGTTAATAGACTTTTTCCCTATACTTTTCAAATGACTGTGTTTAGAAAGCCATTTCCTAAGAGAAGCATTTTCTGTACTTAAGTCATATTTGTACGTTATAGATAATATAATTGACAATGTCTACTATGAGATGAAAATATTCTTATAAAAGAGTTAAAAGGATTTCATTTTATCATTCCCTGTTCCCCTTTTACATGACCTGTCATCATTTCTTTCTTTCTTTCTCTGTCTCTCTTTTTCTTTCTTTCTTTCTTTCTTTCTTTCTTTCTTTCTTTCTTTCTTTCTTTCTTTCTTTCTTTCTTTCTTTCTTTCTTTCTTTCTTTCTTTCTTTCCTTCCTTCCTTCCTTCCTTCCTTCCTTCCTTCCTTTCTTTCTATCTCTCTATTTCTTTCTTTCTCTTTCTTTCTTTCTTTCTTTCTCTTTCTTTCTTTCTTTCTTTCTTTCTTTCTCTCTCTCTCTCTCTCTCTCTCTCTCTCTCTCTCTCTTTCTCTCTTTCTCTCTTTCTTTCTTTCTTTCTTTTCTAAATTTCAATACAGGGACATGAATACCATGGTGTTGTATTTTCAAGGTAACTTGTCATTTTGTTCCTTCCTTGCTATCAGTTATGAAACTGCCCAAAATGACGGGACCCCATGCTAGGAGAAAACTTTCGATGCAACTACTTGGAAGTTTATATTAAGTGGGAACCATCAACGCAGGCGTGATTAAGTGCCAGTGGGATGGGCTCTGTCTGGCACAGTCATACACTGTCTTCATTTCATGCATTGTTTTATGTAGCTTTGCCTTGTGACCTCAGTGTGTGAATGACCAGAAGGCAGAGACTATGTATTGGATGCTTTCTGTAATCCCACTGTTTCTACCATACTTTTAGGTGACATTTAAAGTACTCAGCCCTCCTTCCCTTCCTCTCCACAGCTAATCCCCCTAGTGCTTTTCCTATACATGTTCACTATGTGCATACATAGATTTTATAAAATAAAAATGGGATATATATAATATATTTTTACACACACATGTATGTACAGAGCTATAGTTCTTGAAGTTTTCTTTTGTTTGGGGAGGGAGGTAATTAGGTTTATTTATTTATTTTTGATGGAGGTACTGGGGATTGAAGCCAGGGCCTTGTGCATGTTAGGCATGCATTCTACCACTGAGCTATACTTACCTCATTTCATAACTATATTTCTATAACTTTTTGCTGTTTTTAACTCTATGTATTACATTTATTCTGAAATGGCTGCAATTTATTTCACTTAATGTTTGTGTGAATTGCCTTCTATAGTAGGAAAGGGTATTTTTTTTCCAAATTAACAGCAATTTTCCATAAATTACTAATTTTTTACAGAAAAAATCATGGACATTTAGCTGTGAAAACTCAAATGCCAAAATACTGTTCAATGACAGAAAACTTTTCTTCTCACTTAAAACTATTCATAGAATAAACCAACATTTATTGAAATTCTACCCTTTTCAAATAAATTATATGGTACTTTATATGAGGGTTTATATCAGAATTCTCTATCCACTTAAAATTTTTCTATACTTTTGCCAATAACATAGTTATTAATTTTGTGATATGAACATATTTTTATAATCCATGCTTAGAGAAAATTGCCACATTCCACAAATGAGTGATGCCTTACTATTTTAAGATCATTTTATGTCTGTCAATAATGATCAACATTTTTATTTAATTTTTTTCATATAGGACTTGCATCTTTCTTTTGAAGCTTATTCTTAACTATTTCATGGTTTGGATGAATCCCATGAGTCTTTCTATTTGAAGCTTTTTGTCACTCATTTCTAAAGATTTTGTTATCTTGGGTTTTCTATTCTTCTATCCAAACTAAGATTTTATTTACAAGAGAATTTCCCTTTAAATATTTTTAGTATATATGTTTTTTGGTTACTTTCCCATACCATCAACTTCTAATTCTTTTTTACTGAGTTTTTGCCAGAAAATGTGAAAGGTGTGTTTTCTGTACTTCAGAATATGTTGCAATAATCCTGTGGCTTGATACACTGTTAATTTTCACAAATATCTCATGATATATTTCTAAATATTTTGTTCTTATTTTGTTTTTGTTTGTCTTTCTTTGCCCCGAGGCCTCCACAGAACTTAGCAGTCCTCTGGTCCAAGCTCTGGCTCGATTTCGGTGGATCTGAAGCTGGAAAGCCATTGCCACAATGAAGAGCCTCCTAAGGTACTGGGCACCTAAGTTTTTCTCTTTTTTGTATTTTTTGCTCTACTAATATATGAGAAGTGTTTTAAGTATTTTTATTAATCATGATTTATTATTTACCAGTTTCCCCTTTTATTTGTATTAGTACTTGCTCTCTACATTTTGAAACATTTCTGAGGGCATAAAAGCTCTTTACTACTGCAGCTTCTTGTACCTTTTATTCTACCATGTTTTATTGTTATGTCTTCTTTCCCTTTATCTTCAACCTTTGGGCCACTTTATTTTATTCATTCCTCCAGAAAAACAGTGTAAACCAGAATTTAAAAAGTCATAGTATAAGCTTTGTTATTAAGGGCATTTACCCACTTCCACGCTTATTATTACGATGGACTTAGCAACGGCATCTTATTTTCCATTATTTATTTGTTGTTCTTTGCCATTTTTTTCTTTCCTAACTTTTTTAGACTGAGGATTTCAAGGTAGCATGTACTTTCACTTGCATAATTTAGAATTTATACAAATGATTTCTATTTTTCTGAGAGTCACTGTTAAACTATAAAACATAAAATGTTAAAAAAAAAATAGATCTCTCATGAATATTCAAGGTTAATCAGTATCTATAGACTATTTCCAAAGAGAACAGTAACTTCCTCTGTTCCCTGCTCCCTAAGGTCTCCCACCCATTCCCAGTTGAGATCACCTATAACTTCTGTTAATATTTAAAATATGTCACAACAATTACTTTGCTATAACATCAATAATTTCCTACTTTTATTGCTCCTCACTATTCCTTGTGTGGAGGGCATATTATTTATAATTGATAAACTCAAATTTGCATAAATGTGAAGTTTTCTTTTTTTTTTATTTTAAGACATCCATTCTAAACAAGGTAAGAAATAATCCAGTCACTTCCAGGTAAACTTGGTCAAATACAATTTTGGAATTTTTTCTACTTTTCTATTCTGACTTAATAATAACTGGTCTAGCAGAATAGTTGAATGTTAGTAGAGAAGAAGGAGTGGGGAAGACAGACCATATATTTTTAAATATTTTTGGCATATAGTATTGTAAGATGGTCCTCAAGATTTCTGCATCAAACTGTAAACTACTGTCTAAAAATTAAGTTATTGTTGCTAAAATAATGATAACTACTAAAGTAATGACACAGATATATTACTGTTATTATTTTCCCAAACTGTTGCCAACTGTGAAGTAGGATATTTCATATTCATTTTTGATTCTTTACTAAGACATCTTTTTTTTTCCCTTCAGCAATTCATTAAAATAAATACCAAGTATCTGCAACATTCATTTTTACTCTGTAAAGACATGGTTTCTACCTTCAAAATGTTGAGAATAAATATAGTTAGCAAGATAAGAGATAAGACCGGTAAGTTAATAAACGGGCTTAAGTAATAGTTCAGAACGTCAATGAAAAAACCCATGTGACACAGATAACCTGCTGTCACAGGACAGTCACACAGAGGGGATGATTAGTGCGGTTCAAAAGAGAGAGCGACCATTTCCTCCCAGAGAGAGTAAGAGGGCTGGAAGCAAAATCTAAACTACGCTGAAATACAATAAGCAGAGGAGAGAAGGTCTTACTACATGGATGACTTGACATAGAAAAAGTAAAGAGACAGAAAATAGTTCAGAGACAGAAAGTAAACCTCCCCAATTTCCAGTGTAAACTTATCTTTCAAAGTGAAACCTTTCTAAATGTAGAGATAGCTAATTATGCATAGATCTCCTCTGAGACACATAATGTCAGCCTGACTGCTCCAGTCAGGCTAAATCACAGTGGGTCCTTCAAAACCATCTATTAAGGCAGCCAAAATTGCAGTACAGTAAAAGCTGCATTTAGTTTATGGTGATGGTGTGAGCGAGGTGTGACAGAGTTATGTTTTAGACTAAATCATAGGAAACTATATGGACCCCTGCTACTCTACCAGCTAACTGTCAATTCCAAAGGCTCCATGTCCATTATGAGCTTCACTCTTTTTGCACTAAAATTAATGGAATCAGCATCTTAAATCTCCAAGTTGATAACCTCCTCCTGAATTTCATGTATCAAACAATACTTTTCCAAAAACCCTTTCCTGATGAAAACTTATATTTGGAAAGAATAGTGTTTTTTACTTAAAATGTGTACCATAAAGCAGCCTAATTAATTAGAAAAAGACAGAGAAAAGATTCAAAAGATTTAAAATATGGAATGTCTTTTATATTTCATTTAAAAGATTTAACCATCACACTTCATTGGAATAAAAACAATTCGTGGAAGAGGGGACAAATACTGATACAAGTTTGAATACTAAATATAGGAAAGAAAGGACCATGCTTACTGATGTAGAAATGGAATGGAGTGTATGTTTTTGTTGTAACAGTAAATTAAAATTTCTTTAAAGTTTAGGAGATGAAGGAGCTAAAGATACACAGCAAATGTGGCACCAGCTACTTTCCTAGTTGTTTTAAGCACTTCTGTTTAACTAAAAAAATTATGTTAAGCTACTGTTATAGATGTTATGTAAAGCCAAATTATTAATCTGGTTACAAATATAAAACAATAGAAAAATTGATTTAATTTTATGAGTAATTTTTTAAGACAATTTAAAGTAACACCTATTAAAATGAAAAATTAATACAGGAAACATTGCAGTATGCTAATAACTTCATATTAGGGTCATCAAAGTGGTTTCAAAATGAAGTAAGTATTTTCAGTTCTCTGGATCCATTTATTTGACAAATATTTGAATAGCTGAAGAGAGAAATCTTTAAGACAAACAAGTGCAGAGTTCTGATTTTTTTTTTCTGGAAACTCCATTTTTTATCAACTTTTTTACACAAAGCAGGAGCCACCAATCCAAATTTGGAAGCTGGGATAGAAAAAATACACTTTGACAAATTTTTTTTTTATAATTGGTAATTTTACTTTATTATTATTTTCCTAAAAGTCTCAATTAAGTTGATTTCTGAGGAGCTGGAGATGGATTAAAAGAAGCTATAAGAAGACAGCTAGGAGACAAGGTAACTTTTGTTTTCAATCTTAGAATCTCTAGTGTTTAGTCTCTGGTACTCACAAACCTAGATATTCATGTTTACCCTTTTGCAACATTAAATTGTTATTTTATGGGAATTTTAAATGAGCCATAAGTGTTTGCTGAATGGGAGTTCAAATGATAATGAAGTATGGTTTTTGAACTGAAAATGATCTTACCATTAACGTACTTTTTTTTGTTGTTGTTAAAAATCTGAACATTGGCGGTGAAAATACTCAGATAATATGTGTTATATTCAAAATTACTTGGACAACCAGATATTTCTTACAGATCTGAAGTGTTTCTGGGTTGATCCTGACTTAAATGACATTAGCTCTATTGGGACTCAGAATTAGACAGTGATATATGCCTCATTTCATCCATCATTACTACTAATATATCTTTGACAGAAGTGGAACAATATAGATGGACTTGGTTACCAAGGTCCTGACATGTTATTTTAATTTACATTCCCTTCACATGAAAAATCCCTAAGTAAATGCAGATAAAATATGCTGTACTGAAAAAAAATCACATTAAGACAAATTGTTAAATAATATCAATCTTGAAAGATGGTGGTTTACACTGACTGGACAGTTTTATTTCTAAGATCTGTGTTTTTCCCAAGAATTCCATGTTTGACCTAAAGTAGATTGTTTTATATATTTGTTGAGTGCTATTTTAGATTTAGAGAAAATTTTTTTTCTTCCTCCAAAAAGAATTAAGTTTATAAACTCTGGCAGAATCTTACTAAGGATCAAAGAATGTCTTAAAAGAACAAAGCAATCCAATTCCAACAACAAAACCAAAAACAACCACCAAAAGCATCCAAAATCATATTTAGTATATGATCACATAGGGAAAGCATTATATACATGATTTCTCACATGGACCTTATTAGCATACATATGATTGGAAACAATAAGCCAATAAATAACATTTTCTATTTCAAATAACATATATTGATTGAGCCACATACGTTATGAAGTATCTATCTGGCATTTGCTATAAAGGCAGTGAGAAGAGAACCACGAGAAACCAGCAAGAGATATACTAAAAACAAACACAACCCTAACTGTATTTCCTTTTAACATACATTTAAAAAGAAAGGAAAAATTGTTAGCCACATACAACTAACGTTCTCATCTTCCATATGAGTGACTATTTATTATTTAATTCACCAAGCAAACTTTATTGAATATTTACTATGTATAGTAATACTATACCACTACCATGCCAGGAAAATGGCTGGGAGATAAAGTAAAATATGGTAGAATATTCTTTCAATACAAGAATCCTGCCCAAACAGTTCACCAAAATAGTTAGTTTGGAAATACATTTCATCACTAATTTTACAAATATTTATTGACTGCCTATAATGCAGTGAGTATGGGAAGTGACAGACAAAACAATGGAACCTAAGTGGACAATGGTAGCCATAGTCTCTAACACCATTTTCAGAAAACATTTTTAGTATTTCTTTCTAGTTTTAATCCAAAATGTCCCAAATTCCTCTATACAGCATGAACTTACTGGGTGCATGATGCCTTATCATGTACATCATACATTCCAAATTGTTTTAAATTTCATAGATAATTATCTTTCTCAGATGTATAATACTCTGGATGATGCTAGTGATAGGTTTAGTTTTTACCTTTTTGACAGATTTATGGATATTTAACCAGAAGCATAGGTGTTTTGCTTTGGAAAATGAAAAAAAATTAAAAATGCTTCCATTCTTAAAGGTATTTCTTCAGGAAATAAGTGGAAATTGGAATTGAGAATTTTGCAGGACTTAATAATCTAGCTCATACATTCACATTTATTGTAAATTTACAGTTTTGATTACATGAGCCTTGTATTTTAAACATTCTAGTTTCAAGCATATTTAAAAAAATCACATGCATTAATGAATGAGGGTAAAGACTGAATAATGGGAGTTTAGGAATTAAATCCAGAATTCTTTTCTGAATTTAATCCCTGAATGTCATTCTGTGAATTTTGTTTTTGTTTGTTTGTTTGTTTTTAAGGAATAAGATTACAATCCAGATGTAATGCTGGTATACAATTAGTAGTCCTACAGGCCAAGTATAAATTAACTATGTTATTTTGAGTAAACCAAACTATGTTATTTTGAGTAAACCAAATGTGACAGAGCAAAACATAAAATTTATACTCAGTTTTTTAGTATTTATACCTTTAGTACAGATGACACAAAAGATGTTAATATAATTTTTTTTATTTCTTAGGCTTTGTAACCTGTCCCTTTCTCTATGTAGAGAAGAAAATATTGAACACATCTCATAGGTATTTGGTTTGGTAGTCATTATTATTACTGATATTACTAAACTACCTGAATGTTATCTAAAACTGCTCTTAGTAAATGGCTCATCATTTCTGGTTCCCGGCGAAACCAACTGAAGTTGATGACAGATTTTCTTAATAAAGTCATTAATGCAAACTGCATTCTAGGGGATTTCCAATAAATTTATTAATAGAGAAACTACTTATTTTAAATGACTGAAGAGGCATGCATCATTAAAACTGCCTTATGTACCTTTGGATTTTGGAATTCTCTCAGATGTAATTGAGGAAATGCTGTTATGATTGGATTATATTCAATAAATTTATTCTTGGGCAAGCCAAATATAAAATTGGGTAAAAGCAAGGAAATAATCAGCTGCTGATAGTTTTTCTATTTGTGCAAAATTTGAAAAGCTTAACCCTCTGCAGTAGCTTACACATCTCTGTGGGGAGTCTGGAACCACACAGAGGACTGTACAGGGTTGCCTGACCCCTAAAGAGGAGCAGAGAGCCTGTAGGGCCAGCAAATCCATAACATGGGACTCAGCACCACTATTAATCAACTGGAGACCATCTGCAGCCTTAAACTAGTCAAATATTCTTCTTCCTATCAAATATCCTTAAAAAAACACTAGTCATCAGACAATAACACCAACATTTTCTTATCTGTGTCTTCTGTCTTGTCTTCCAAGGCATTTTTTTATGTATATATATTTCCTATTGACATATAGCTAAGGTAATTTCTTAATAGCAAAAAATTTAACCCATTTGTAGTATTTAAAGAGGCCCTGGCACATGGTACTGAAAACTGATGTAATCTTTTCACAAAGAAATCTGTGGCAATATAGAGGTCATACTCTTATACTAGCTATTATTTCTGGGAAATTTTCTTAAACAATCAAACGGAACAAAACTGCAATATAAATGAAGATATTCATATTAATGTCATTCACAATTTCAAAACGTTTAATTAACCTAAATTATCTGTTGTATAATAGATTGGCTTTGCAGAAAATGATATGTCAGTATTATTGTTATCATCATCATCATCATCATCATCATTATTATTGCTATTCATCCATTTGAAAGTGATGACAAAAATTGCTTAGAAATATGGCAAAATGTTTATGGCATAATTGTAACTAGAACAAAGCAGAATGCAAATTATATTTATTTACTCTTTTATTTCCACATATATTTATGGTCTAACGTGTGGTCAGTCTTTGGGAAAAAGGGAAAAATTAGTGGGCAAAATGATGAAATTCTTGACTATGGAGCTTTTAGGCTAGCGGAGGATACATGTGAGAAATATGTGATCACACTAAAAATTAATTAATTCCAACAGTGCTGAGTAGTACTGGGGAAACTGACATGGTCTCTGAGTAGCATAACAGGAGGCTCTAAATGAGACTAGGCATCAGACAGTCCTTTCGGAGGAGTGTTAAACAGGAAAATGTATAGGAGTTAGCTAGATGAAGTATGGAAAGTGTTCCAGCTAGAAGAAAACTCATGGGCAAAGACGTAGTCACAGTGATAATTTCAGGAGTTGAGAGGGCAGCAAGATGAGAGTGACTGTGTGATACAGAGCAAAGCAAGAATGCTGCTATCTGAGGCTGGAGTTAAACCAAGTAAGATCTTCTGGACAAAGTGTAAGGATTCTGACATCCAAGTAAGATTAGCTAAAGTATCTTAAGTAAATGTACGCATTATGATTGTACCTGTATGAACGTAAGTTCAAAATATATATAGTCAAGAAGCTGAAAATGAACTTAGCAATGACTCTAAAGGTGGAATTTGGGGTAATCTCTATCTAAAAGAGAAAACTAAAGAGAACAGACTGGTGGTTGCCAGCAAGGAGAGGGTGAGGGGAGGGGCAAAATGAGTGAGAAGAAGGATTATGAGGTACAAACTGCCAGATATAAAATAGATAAGTTACAAAGATGTAATATACAGCACAGAGAATACAACCAATATTTTATTATAACTTTATACAGAGGTTAATCTATAGGAATGTCAAATTACTATGTTGTATTCTGAAACTAGTACAATATTCTAAGTCAACTCTACTTCAATTAAAAAACAAATAAAAGTAAGGTATAATATATGATGTCGCTTCAACTTTTCAGTTATAGTTAAACTTGATTGAGAAAACCCAGTCTTCAAAACATGTAAGAGTAATTTTCAAAGCTTGCTAACTCTATATTTTAGGACATTAAACATTAAAGGAAATTCCAGCAAATAACACTTTCTGCAACACAATTGTTTATGTCCTTGGTTTTAATACAATTTTTACCTGAAAAGTATGTGTTTTATAACTATGTAACAAAATAGAGGCTCATGAAAGAGTTGAAAAGTCTAAAGAAACTTTGAAATCGAACCTTTATTTATAGGATGTACAGCACTCAGTTAAGGATAACAGTCATGGTTATGTTGATCTACTCTGAATTTGAGATACGCAGGCTTTGTGCAACAAGACTGTTGTTCTTTTTCTTAGTCCACATCATTTTTAAAGTTTAAAGATACTAAAGATAGTTATTTTTCATATATTTGCAATGTAACATTTTTCCTTCATTTTAAAATAAAAGCAGCAAAGCACTTTGCTTTAAGAAATACAAATTCATTCTATAGATTTGATAAAATGTCAAAGTCACTGCTATAATTTTTAAACTACAGAAAGTTTCTGGCATTTAGGGAGACTGATTTTCTCTATTTATATATGAAAAGCAGTAATGTTCCCACATTGCACAGGAAACTTTATCATACAGATATAAAAATATCAATGTATCAGTAATCTAACCTAGAAGTTAATGGCATTAGGATTGAAGAAAATGAGGATAGAAATTTTTAGACAATCTAGCAAGTATTTCTCAGGAGTCGGTAAATCACATAAGACAGGTTGCTATTTGTGGCTCTGCAATTTAAATCAAATCTCACCTTGTGTATTTGCAAAATGCTTGTTAATCTATATACGTAGCACAAGACTCTGCAACAAGAATTTGGCCCTTTACATTTGAAGATATACAAAGTCAGATTTAGTTTCTAGATTGTCCACACAGACGACAAATACTTTTAACAATCTTCTATTTAATTATTTGAGAAAGAGGGATTTGAGAAAATCTTTGAACCAAAAGAACTAAAGCTTACTTTTATTTATACAGGTGTGTTTAATTCCCGCTATGATTAGTAGGCGTTATGCATGCACATTAAGAAAAGACAATAACCTAAGCCTCAATTTCAAACATTTCCTAAAAACACTTTTTGAAAGCTTAACTAGAGTGGCTACGTGTTTTTCACCCACGTTTATGTGCAAACATTTCCAAGGGGACTGCACTTACATTAAAAACCTAAAATCGCAGGAGCATGTTACTTTAACCAAGTTCAATAAAAGACAACCACAAATGGAATGCAAAATATCTTTTCAATCTTTCTGTAATCACTTCTAAATGGGAAAGAGAGCCACCTGGGGCTGAAAGTGTTATTACCAGTCATTTTGGTAATGCAATTATTTAAAAATATAACTACTGGAAAATGCTGTAGACACAAAATACCAAATATGCATGCACATGTACATAGTGTACAAGTACACATATGCATGTAAGAAGAATCCGCACTTTTAAGCATGTTGTCTAGATACAATGGAACAGATGAAGACTGCAGTGCATATCGTCTACATATTATTCATGCATGGAAAATCCTATAATTAGGGCTAAAAGTGAAGTGAGCCTTAGGTTTATAGCACCGTTTAGTTCTCTTGCTAAAATCTCTATAACCTTGTAAGGGTAGATGACATTTCAATATTCCCTAAGTGGTACTCTTCCCTCTTTCCTCTTTCTTCCTAATTTTCAGCATTTTGTTGTTGTTGTTACATTTAATGCTATAGGTGTACTTAATGTCCTTGTAGAGCTCATTTTTCTCTATGGAAATAGTTGAAAAATACCATGACTATCTTGGGAAAGATCAGCAGTGATAGTGCAATTCCCATCTGTCCTTACTCACATTTGCAGGGAAGATCTGAAATTGATTAGTTAGTTGGCCAGAAGTTATTAAACATCTACTGATGCCTTCTACTGTGCTAACCACTGAAGGCAATATACACAAAAAATAGTTTTTATTGCATGATTTCTGCTATATACTATTTATTTGTAGCAAATGATCATACATGAAATAGTTACAGATCACTTAAGGATTAAGCTGGGTCTTAAAGATAACAAAAGCAACAAATTTAACAATTAGGGAAATAATTGTGGGCTGTAGTAATAAATGAATAAATAATTAATGAACTAGATAGGTCTCCCCAAATAGGAGGAAACAGAGTAACGATGTGTGAAAGAAATAAATATGGCATGTGTGAGTGACAATAGAGATATGAACCTTTTTGAAACAGAGCATATATTGTGGAACATCGTATGATGATATATAAAGAGAAAGGTAAGGATAGAAATGCTTATGAAGGAGATTAAATGCAGAGGTATTGGGGGGAAATTAGAAGCCAGTGGAAGCACATTGCATTGTACTGGTAGTCATTCGCCTAGAAGTATACAGAAAAATATAATTGAGTAGGATGAGGCTAGAAACAAGAACACCAAAACCACTGTAATAATCTGAACATGATACAGTGAGATCCTGTGGAATTAATAGTAATTGGTAAAGTATAAGAAATATATATCCTTGATTGGCTGCTAACCAAATTCTTTACCTTATTTAGGTATTATTCAGCAAATAAAACTAATGAAAACATTTTAAGATTTAGATTCAGAGGATGGTAAAATAAATTCATGCATTTTTAAAGGAAATTCTGAGAAATAACACTTAAAGATCATCAGTTATTCTAGAGAGACTTCAGCAATATTGATGGATAGGTAATATTTTCACAAACTCTAGATATTGTGCAATATCTGCTTTGCTCTCTAAGCTGATAATTAATCACAAGTACTCAACAGCAAGTTGTTCTTTCAGCTAGAGGAGATTTGTAGGTTTTTTTTTTTTAATGCCAAAATTTACTTTTGAGTATGTGAACTCTTCAAATAAGATAAAAGAAATAATACAGAAGAAAAATGTAAAAGTGGAAAAAAGGAAATCAAAACTAAAACAAGGAGAAGTAGAGCATGAAACCAAGAGAGCAATGTGGTGTTTAACTCTGGAGTCTCTGGGCACTGTGAAAGGTTAAGGTGGCAAGAAGACAGAGCAGAAAGAGCATTGAGGTAGAGCAGAAACAAGGTTTAATCCTATCTGCGTCCAGCCAACTGGGTGAGCAGGCATAAAAGCAATGGCTCATTAGTAAACTAAGATATGTAGACTAGTTGATTTTGAATTATTCTGTTTTTATTAAGATGTATCTATCACACTTCAAGAAACAGAAATGCATCCATGTTAGTTCAGATAATGGATTTAAAAACTGCCCAGGGAAGCAAGAGACATATGAACAATCTCAGCAAACTCACAGCTAAATCTCATGAGAAAATGAAATATCATTCCTTCACAATTCAAAATCCAACAGGAATTTTTGTAGTCTAAAGTATGCTGTTGACTTGCAAACATGCCCATAGACTGCTAAGCTTGTGAGTCGGATTTTCCCTATGTGCTCTGTGTCTGTTTTTCTCTAAGTCTTCTTTCTTGTTGGGCATCCCTGCCTAATTATGTCTTCTACTCTCTTTATGGGCTCAGTTGCTTCATGGTTTATTTTAAATTTTTTACTAATACTTCTTACTGTGCCTCCCCTTTTCTTGGCCTCTAATACAGCCTCTTTTTCTTTTCATATTCTTTGCTTTCAAAATCCAAAGAAGAGCTTTATATCTATATCCAAAGGTATAAAGTACGAATTCAGGATTTTGGTATGCCTCCTAGATCAATGGGTCATGTTATGCGTGTCAGTTCTTAGAGTGATCAGGGCAGAGAGGCCACGTTCTACAATGCACGCCAACCAAAATGTGTCAACTCTTCAGCAGAGATTCTTGATCATGGCACGCAGCATGAGGTTATAATAGCGCAGATATAACAAGCAGGAACATTAAATGACCTGTTCAATATGGGCTCATTTGATTCTATTCAACATAAAAAAGTCATGACAACTACCATGTATTAGGCAGCTACGATTTTTTCAGATGCTATGTTAAATGCTTTAAATTATCCATAACTTTCATAGTAATTCCCATGCCAGTTTATTTTACTTTTGCCATATTAGAAATACAGAAATAATTTTAGAATAATTCTCTTGGGTGCCCAAGGCAAAAGAGCTATTATTAGACAGCTAGGATTTTGAACCCCTATCTCTCTGACTTTAAAAGGCCTACTTTTCAATTTCTCCCTCCTTCCCACCCCATCCTCTTCTTCCTTTATCATGGTCTTAAAGACACTAGTAGAAGTTATGAAGTCTGTTATCCATCCTAAGGAAATATTGTGATGTTTGGTGACAAGAAAGCTATGGAGATTTACGAAGGTAGTTGAGACTAACCAGACATGGTAAATTTCTTTGAGTCCACTCCGGGAGATAGCAGATGACGTCACAGAATTCATCCACTTTACTATTTGCTAACATTCCTGTTTTATGGAGGAAATTATACAAGTAGAAAAAATCAGGAATGTCCATGGTAGCAAATATTAAAGATTTGGGGAATAGGTCACATTTCAGTAAAATTTTCTTGATACCACTAAACAATGGAAGGATGAGATACAAATTTAGCATGTATCTGCCAAATTTCTAAAATAGTTAAAGATAAGGGAGTTAGTTTATCCAAAAATATAATATAGGTAAAGGAGAGAAGGTTGAGTATGGCAACTTGGAGATATCTGTATTTAATGGATAAGGAAGAGGGGTCATAAAATGAGATTAAGAATAACGTGATTCAGGAGTGGGAAAAGTGGGAGTGGCAAATTTCAAGAAAAATTATTAATCATTTAAGTCAAATACTTCAGATTTGGGCTAAAACTAAGTTTAGTTTAATGATACAAATAAGTCTTACATTTAGATTAAAAAGAAAACAATAGTAAAATAAACTAGGAAAATGTTTAAGTTTGTGTGAAAATAAAATGCCACCAAGTTTCGATTGATTATAAAGAGCATTAACACTTGTTGTAAAAAAGGTAAATAAAAGTCTGAGTAATGCTAATTAATCTAGATCATGATATATGATAACCCTGATGGTCAAAGTCAACTTAGAATAATTTATTTTAAGCCTTTTATTTCAAAAGGAATGTAAACAAAATGCCAAGACTTCTAAAAAGAATGACATTAGAAGGAAGACTACATTGAAGACGTTTATCACGGGGAAGAAGACATGACAAGTGATGTGGTAGAAGAACAGAGCAGCGGTTTTGTAACATGGTATTTATTCAGCCTTTACTTACTGAGCACCTACCACGCAACAGGATTTAGTGAAAAAGACAAAGTCTTTCCCTTAAAGAACTTAGAGTGGTTCATAAAATAAACACATTAACAGCAGCAAATAACTATATAAATAAACAAATAAATAAATAGAAGATTGTATTAACATGTTGTCAAAGACAACAGGGTAATAAGAAAAGCTGTGACTAGGGTATATGGCTGCCTTGGCCATTGCACTTAAAGAAGGACTTTCTGAGGAGGCAACATCCAGGATGACACTAGGATAATGAGCAGGTAACTATTAGTTTGCGAGGGCTGCCACAGCAGAGTGCCAAAGACTGGGGGGCTTGAACAACAGAATTCTATTTCTTCCCAGCGCTGGAGGCTGGAAGTTCAAGATGAAGGTGTCAGCAGGGTTGGCATCTTCTGAGGCCTCTCTCCTTGGCATCTAGATGGATAACTTCTCCTTGTGTCCTCACTAAGTCTTCCCTCTGTATGTGTCTGGGTCCAAATTTCTTCTTTTTCTAAGGACAACAGTTGTATTACAAAGAGCCTACCCTAACGAGCTCCTTTAACTTTAATGACCCCTTTAAAGGCCCTGTGTTCAAGTACAGTCACATTCTATGGTTCTGAAGGGTAGGGCTTCTACATATGAATTTTGAAGGGATACATTTTAGCCTATAACAGTAACCACATGAAAAAATTGGGCAATGATATTCCGGGTAGTAAAAACATCTCCAGGAAAGAAATAGGCTAAATATGTCAAAGAAATGACAAGAAGGCTTCTGTGACCAGGGCATTGCAGCAAGAAGGCCGATCATGAGTCTGAACTGGCAGCCCGGGGCCCAGTCACACAGGGTCTCAGAGGGCATGATAAAGAGTGTGCCTTTCACTTTATTTACAGTGGGAAGCAAGTGTAGGCGCAGAAGCAGGACACAAGCTGAATTACACACTCACAGGCCCGCCGGCTTCTCTGTGGACAGGGGAGTACAGGGTAACATCAAGCAAGGAGATTATTCAGAAGCTGCTAAATTAAGTAGCCCAGGCAAAAGAAGATGAGTCTTAGAATAGGGGGCTCTAACAATAAACACGAAAAAGCAATTTTACTGCCTTTTGAGATTTCATTCTGTTTGGTTCATCAGAAGGTCCCTGTGGAATTTATCCCAGTTACCTAGTGTGGCAGCAATGTAATAAATGTACCTCTTCACTGACTCTTCCTCCTCTGTTTTGTTCTCCCTAGTCATGTGCTGCTGCTTATTTATCAGGGCTAAGGTGGACTTAATTACTGTAGTGGGCATACGGGCAGAATGACAATCAAAGGGCCTTGAACTACAGGAATCTGTGATGATGTTTAATCGATCATAATGTTCCTAGTGGTGCGAGAGATGAACAGCTGTCCAGTGGTTTTGACTTACATAACTAAATACGACAACTGGCAAGCAGAAGACAAACTTCAGCCACCAGAATGGAAAGTTGCAACTCTTCACCAGCAGAAAATTACCAGGTATTCAACAAAGGTGCTACCCTGTGGAAGGAGAACAGATCTTCTTTTTTCCCGTCTGAAATAGAATTATTGTAGAGAACAGGAGGGCATTTTAGAAAACACCTGATTGTTTTCCTTACAGAAGAAAGTAGGTAAGAGATAATAGACTACATATTTACAAGAAAAAGTTATGTTAAAATTAGGTCACATTTTAACCTTCTGTGCATCTGTAATCAATTGACCCCACATAATTAATGAAACTATCTATGCTTTGAGACAGCATTTTCCCTCAAGGGTTATATGAATTGTTACTTTTAAGAATATTTTACAATTGTGATTATAAATGTCATGTTCAAAAACAAATGAATAATGCATTGAGGCATGTAAGACCCTAATAGGAATGTATTTCTTTTTAATTCTTTGTCAGCTAATTTTACTGAAATTGCTCAGAAATAATGGAAAAATTTGGCAACACAGCTACAATCTTCAAACTGCTATTATAATTATAAAATGTTGAGGTAGCATGTCATTGTTCATAGCTATTAGAAAATCAATACCATGTTTCCCAAAAGTCAATATAATTGTTGTAATAATTTGGAAACTCAAGTTTGTAAGTTATGAATCATGAAGACTTAATTAAATGCATTTATTTTTTAAATGAATGCTTTCTATTAGCAAAAATATGCATTATACCACTTTTTCACATAAAAATAAAAATTTAGGAATTTAGTAGGCCCTGTAGAAACACAATCGCTTTTTTCCCTGCCATTTTTCCTTTTATTATCCTAAGATGTAAAATTGAATACCCTCTTGTCATTGTTACTGTTGTCCTCCATTTTCTATATTTTAATGTGACAACTTCATATTTTCTTATATCCTTTTTATAATTATAGCTATGCAAGAAGTTGTTATAATTGAAGTGTTTAAAATTTATATGGTACTTTTCATCTTATCTGAGTTATAACTAATTAAATAAGTAATTAATCCATAACATCTCTAAAGTAGCGTGCAAGCATTTCATCAAGTTAATTACATAAATTAAGAAAGTAAACATTGCACTACAGAACTATAAACACTGCAAGATGATACAGTCAGATGGAAGTGCTTCCATGAAGCTTTCAGTTCATCCGCTAGGAGATGCTATGAAGTATGTAAAAGGGGAAGAAACAAAACACTAAACAGGTATAAACAGAAATAGAAGAAAGTTCTTTTAGTGAGTGTGTGTGTCCATGTGCATGTTTGTGTGGGAATTTGCACAAAATGATAATACTCTTCTTCATCATAACTGTAGCAGTAAAACAGTTGTATGTGTCCAGTTACTGAAAAAGTCAGTCAGCCAATATGCCAATCCTGAGCATGACACAGGTAAAACAGTCAACCTTCAACTTGTGTCCCCCACACAATAACACATACCCAAAGGTGTACGTTGTCCTTGCCATCCTTTACACATTATTCCGTTTGAATGAGTTTTGGTAATAGTTAATAATGAGAAAACTCCGATTTTCTATCAATGATGTCTTAAAATACCTGAAGTGATGGCAAAATACCCTGGCATGATCTTGAAATGTGTAGAGAAATAAGACAATGATTTTGACTAGACTACGTTTATGGTCTCACTTTGCCAGGAGGAAAACATAGTGACTATCTGTGAAATTTTCAGATAAAATCAGCCCAAGGTAAAGTATTCAGACATAATACAGCATCAAAGTTGTATAATTTGTGTCCACATGAACACACTTTTATTTTTACATATTTCAAGCTAACTGCAAAAAGGAAATGAGATTCATAATGACTTGATAGCTGCATTAAAATATATTTTGGGGAAAGGAGCCCAGTAAGATCTCACTGCTGTTAGTTAAATTTAGGTTTAAGCCAGTATTCCAGCATAATTAGGCCATTCATTTTACAAATATTTAATGATAACAGCTACTCTATGCTAGGCTCAGTTATATGAGCCAATAAAGGTAAAGCACTTGTCCTCACATAATTCTTTGTTAAATTATCATGTTATATTTGTTATCTTGTTAAATCTTCGAGGCATCTAAGAAATTTTTGAAATACTTCAATCAGTTTCTTTTTAAAAATAAAGAGAAAGGACAGTCATACTACCTATTTCAAAAGTACTAGATAGTCTCTTCATAGGTGCATTTTAATTACTGAGTCCCCCGATAACTGAGATAAAGTGAAATAAAAGTCCCATTACTACCCTTAAATTTCACTTTGAGTTTGAGTCACTCCCCAAATTTGGGAAGTGGAAAAGCCAGAAAAGCACTGTACATTAATGAAAGATATATTTCACAATCCAGAAAATTTGAGGTGCTTTTGAGAGAAGTAAAATAATGGAAGAAGTGTGAAGAATAAAGGATTTCTGAGAATAATATTCTATCTCGAGAAGCAACAGCATAGCTAAGAAATAAGTCCTATACTGACGAAGCTCACAAAACAACGCTAATTTACAGGGAAAGTGCTAATGGCCAGTGGAACAGATGTGGCTCATAAAATTTGGGCTGCATATCACTTTGTTAGTTATTTTTTGAAATAGTAGTGACTGTGTTCTTATAGCAGATACACTATTTAGGAAGCTGAACAAAGTTACTAGGCATTAGGATGAAATTTTGGAAGACTTACAGTTTCTACCTGGCATAGAGAGACAAGATCAGACAGTAAATCTAATATATTCCCCCTGGTACAGTATCTTTACCAGACACAGAGGAGACATAATGCTGAAACAAATTTCCCTTTGGGAGTGAGGTACCATTTTTATGGTCTATCTTTGGGACCATTTTTATTCTCTTAGTTTTTTGGGGAAAAAAATGTATTATCTCTAAGAACTGGGAAGAGATGATATCCATAGCCTATATACTTGAAGGAATTTCTGCAAAAGAAACTATAGATGTGACCGGAATGAGGAACGGATTTACACAACACACAACTCTCTATTTGTATGGCAAGTGATATTGGGAATGTGGGCTGGATTCAAAGTAAAACTGATTAACTACCTCACTTGGAAGGATGAAGGCTGGGTATGACAGTGTTCTTGGTGTACGTAAGAGGGTTGAATGACAAATCTGAATCTCACCAGCACCTTTGGAACACATATCAGAGACTGGAGATCACACCAACCAGGATTACCCCTATGTACATTGGACATAAACAACTGCACCTATCAAAAAATAAACAACGTTTTGCATGTGGTAGTTCTAGACTGTCACATCATACCCAGGGAAGAATTTTATAGCAAAAGTAAAAGTTCCCTGTCCGAGGTTGCCTTTGGGTCTCATTCATTCTCATGTTGCTGCATCCTTGCATTGATGAGGTTCAACCAACAAAGTAACAATTCCCACTTTCCTTTCTCCATCTGTATAATATGTTATCGAATAGCTCAGTATATTACATCACATAATAAGCAAGGGTAAGGACAAGCAACAAAGAAAGATAAGCAAACAGGGAGAAATTACCAGATATACAACAAAAGGGCTACCCTATGGAAAGAGAATGGATTTTTTCCTATGAAATTGAATTACTGCAGAAAACAGGAGAGCATTTTTGAAAAACACCCAATTGTTTTTGAAAACATGATTGGAGAGAACACCATACCAAGAAATTTAGAGCAAACTGTAAGTGATGAACTGTAATCTTAAAATAGGAAAGGGTTCATGGAGACAGAAAAATTAATTGTCAAAATAATAATCACTCTATATAGAGGCAATGAATGACAGTTTCATAGGTTAAAAAAGTAGTTGAGTATGAGCCTGACCGTTTTACTGGAAATCAGAAAAAAAAATTTATTCATTCATTCAAAGAGAATGTATTCTGTATAGCAATAACTGTAAACGAAAGAATGAGAAAATAAAGCTAAAAAATAGAAAGTATTAAATATGAAGATTTACTCTATTAGTTATGGCTCTCCAGGAACTGGATAAAATTACACATGAATAGACAGATTTCCAGTTTGGATCACCAAGCAAAATTTAACCATGTGCCATTTTCTAGGGACAAAGTGGAATAATATTTTAAAATTAACTTTAAACAAATCTTTCTTTAAAAATCCTTTATAGAATTCACAATTAATATTTAATATTTAATAAGGAACACTTAGGAAAAATAAATGGAAGTGTCTTAAAATTTTAATAAATAAAACATATATGGAAGCTATAAAAATTGTAAAGCAGTAAGGAACAATAGATATTAAAAAAATAAAAAGAAAATTAACAAAAGCAAGTATAGAGGAGAACTCTAGTCACAATTCATTAGTTCTTGACAGATTAAAAAAGAATACAGAGAATTTGAATAACATAATTTAAAAATGCCATTTAATGGTTGTATTACACGTGGCATGCTACACACCAAGAAGGAAATTTTTTATTGCAGAAGCCACAAAATATTTTCAAAACTTGATCACAGCAAGTCAAATGTAACAGAAATAACACATCATAGTTTCTGTTATGGTGATAAAGATGAGTAATAACACAATTTTAAACAATCAAAACCACACACACACACACACACACACACACACATATATATACATATATATATATATATATATATATAGAGAGAGAGAGAGAGAGAGAGAGAGAGAGAGAGAGAGAGGGAGAATATCACTGTCTGAAATATCAGGTCAAAGAGAATCTATATTGGTTACAGGTCCTTAGTACACCCTAAATAATGAACTAGGTGAAAAGAAACAAAATAATAAATGGACCAATAAAATAGAGATAAAATAACATCTACATTTAGAAATACAGATTTTGAAATTCTAAATTAATTACCACTGCATTAAATAAGGCACTAAGTCAAAGAATTATGTGCACTGAGCAAGTGGAGTTTATTCCAAGGTTATTTTTATATCATCTATGTAAATATTTAATTGATAATTCCTCTCGTTTTTCTGAGTCATCTTTAATAATGTCCATAACTAAACTCTTATTTTTCTCCCAAGTTTTCCCCTTCTTTGTTGGTTAATCTCCATTCTATCAACTGCTCAAGCAAAAATGATGGTGTCATCCTTGACTCTTCTCGTTCTCTCACATCACATATTTATCAAAAGGTCATGTTAGGTCCACTTGCAAAATGCATCCGAATTCTGACCATTTCTCACAACACCTCAGTCACCACTTTATTCCAAGATACCCCCATACGGGTCTCACCTGTGTTACTTTTTATAAACTAGCCTTCGTGCTTCATCCCTTGCCTTGAGAGCATGTACAGTAGTCAGAATAACCTAAATATAGATTAGATCATCATTCATCCATTCAACAGTTCCTTATCTCATTCAGAATAAAGGTAAAAATTCTCTAGTGGCCCTCAAGGACCTGTGTGACCTGGACCACTCCACTCCATCTCCCAGACCTCTTGTCCTGCCCCTCTCTCCTGCTGAATAAGCTACAGTAACTCTGCTCTCATTGTTGTTTCATAACAAGCCATGCATGCTCCTTCGTTAGGACATTTGAATTTGCCTCCCTCTGCCTTGAATGTTCCTGCACTGTGTATCCGTTTCTTACTCCTTCTCTTCATTCATACTGCTAGTGTCCTGCAAAAATAGCAACAATTTTCTATTTCTCTTATTATGCCTTGTTTTTCTCTATAGCAAGAATGTCCATAACTAAACTCTTACTTTTTTCCCCCAATATCTGCTCCTCTTTACTGATTTCTTACTTACTTATGTGGCCTCTTCACCACTATATTGTAAGCTCCATGAGGCCAAGGGCCTTAGTTTTTTCACTTGAATAAATGAGTATGTAAAACAATAGCTTAATAGAAGGAAAGCTATTAACATAATTTATTGCAACAATACATGGGTAGCTCAAAGGACAAAAACCTTATGGGAAAGTTAAAAACTGAAAAGACATTAGATAAAATTAAATTCGGTATTGCCAATAAAGACTCAATAAGCTAGAATATCACAATTCTTCCTTAATATGACAAAGAACAACTATCTTAAAATAAAAACTAATGTATTAAGGAATACTAAAACAGAAGAGGCATCTACTTTAATTTCAGAAACTAGTTAAAGATGTCCCATGTAACACTAAATTTAACATTTGTCTGAAAGTTATAACCAATGCAGTATGGATCAGGAAACCTAAGTAAGAGAAGAACGGCCCACTGTTTTTGTTAAACTGGGAAAACCCTTCAAAATTAACTGACAATACACTAGATATTTTGGGAAGTCAGTTGGAAATATCTCTCTCTTTGCCTTGTTTGCTGCTCAAGAGTTTGTCACTATAATTACTTAAACTGATTGTCAGGGTTGCCAGTGACACCCACAATTTCAGTTACATGGGTGTAGCAACTTCAGACCTCACAACTGCATTTCCACCATCTAGAGAGAAAGTGTCTCTCTGGAAGGATTCCGGAAGTTTTCTACAAACATTGCTTCGTCAGTATGCAGTGGGCCATGAGAAGGTTTCTGGACACATCCTTGTATCAGATTGGATAGGCTGTGCTGAGTGGTTTAAGCAAGAGGGAGTCCAACAGTAGGACTGAAAGCCCACGTGCTATGTTGAAAAAGGGTCAAGAGCTCGAGAATCAGAGTACTTTTTCTTACAAGAAAGGGGATGTTAAACTGAGCGGCTATGAAAATCGGTGGTATATGCTACTAAGTAACTTCAATCAATTACCAGTAATGACAAAATTATAGTCCTTCCAAAGCAGAGCCCAGGGGATGGCTGATCTCTTGGCTTGTATGTTTCCTTAATGAATAGTTTTCATCAAAAATGTCAAACACTTAAAATTAGTCTACAATAAGATTAATACCCTTGACCTAGTTCTGGTGAATAAATATTAGAGATTGTTATAACAAAAATAAAGGAAAAAACTACATAAATTTATATTGAATATGAAGTATACAAATGTGAGAATGATAATTTCCAGGCCAAATATAATAAAATGGTTTACAATGAAATTTTACAAGGACAAAACTACATTTTATATTCAAAGATTTGTTTTGGAACTCTTGTTTCTTAGGGTAACTATATCAAAAAATAATATCCCTATATTATAAAAATGGGAAATACAAGGCAATACTTGCCTCATTCAGTACAAATTGCTTCCTTGAACATGGTGTCCTGAGATAAGAAAATTCTCCAGGGTCAACTTCTTTTTTATTAAGAAAGCTGACAGAAATTCATATATAAAAAAAGTAAATACAAGGCTGTCATATTAATTTAGACTCTCACAGAAATAATGTTCTTCATTGTTTTTTCTTTGAAACACATACTGAGTTTATAATAATGCATTCATTATCTAATATTAAAATTTATATTAAAATCTGGATATAATGTTCATTTTAAATTTATAAAACTCCAGTAAAACTGTTCAAAAATATTCCCCCACCTGAATTAAACTTACCACTGAACTAAAACTACATTTTATTTAATTTGCATATATGTTGATGTAATTAGTATTACCCATGATGATTATTCTTATGGAAACAACCACAACCATCACATCTTTGCTAGTATTACTATTACTAGTACCACTATTACTGGTACCACTATGGCTATGTTACTTCTACACTTGCTGCAACTATTAAAACTGTGGTTATTCACTAAATAACCTTTACTTTTCATTAGTACTGTAGTGATCTCTCTCAAGCTTTCCAGATCTCACCATTCATTCTTTTTATGTGGAATACTGGTGTAGAGGAAAATAGCAGAGTGTTAGAAACACATAAATTTTGGCCCATTACTACATATTTAGTTTTGTTTTAGTAATAAATTTTCTTTGAGCCTCCATTTGTTCATATATATATATATATAAAACATGTAATAATAATATTTATCTTTTAGTTTTGTAAAAAATAATAGGATAATATATATGGAATACCTAGTTACCTAGATCTAGGAGTTGATAATATATATTATGTTTGAAAATCAGTAAATATTACTTTATTTTTCCTTATCCAGGCAGTTGATTATTATCTTCCTGTTTCTGTTTTAAGATATTCTTGATATGGTGAGTTTTCCATTTCTTTCATAATTTTGTATCCCACATTTGGGTACTCTCTAGAGACATTATATTTTCCTGAAGCAAAGACTCTGAAAATAGCTGATATGACATATATTCATCAATAGCAGAGCATTTTGCAACAATTCAAAGTCATAATGAAATTACCATTTATTCTTTTGTTATATATAAATTCTTTCTTTCAATAAAAATCACTTTGAACATTCTCCAGAAAAATGTGTTGAAGTATATTAGTGAATTTTTATTGGCTCATGTCACTAGTCAGATTTTGAAGTTTATCTTTCTAGACTTCTGACTCTTTAATGATAATTTACTGATAAGCAAGACAATAGTACCAAAGTAAAGAGTAAGGTTTTATATATATATATATATAAAACAGGTATTTTTTCTCAGTTTGCACAACACAACTATTAAGAAAATATTCAATTTAACTTGAAAAAATAAGCTATGTGGGCTGTGTATTATATAGATAAAATTTTGTATACATTAATATAGTAGCTATAATTAATAGTATTCTTCAAATATCAACTATCATGTAGCCTGTTTAATTCAATTATAAGAATCAAACCATCTAGTACAATTTCAAATCAGGATAATACTTAAGGCAGTAAAACTGTACATGGTATGAATGATTGAAAAGAATAATTCCATAATTTCTTTTTTTGTAAGAAGTTGACCTCTCTCCGGATAGCTTTCAACATCAAATCACTTCAGGAACCACCAGTCTGTATATGTTCATGAATTTTTGTTGCAATGCTCAAGTGTTTTTTTAAAAAAACCTCTTTATCCTGAAACTAACATCAATGTATTTAATGAATACTCAGTAAGTACTTTCTGATCAACTGGCTGGAACATCTGAAATAGTCGCCTTATTTGGAGGCAAATGTAATAGGTAGCTTTTAATGGGATGGATGAACAGCTTCATGCTAAGTAGAATATGAACTTTCCTTTCGTCAATATAAATTGATTCTAAAGTTCAATAATGTTCGGACTTTTTTTCCCCTGAAGTTTTCTATTGAACTTTTGTCCAGAATCACTCTTCTTACCAGTTCCTCCATAACCCAATGAAATATATAAAAACAATTATACTATTTGCAGAAATTGTCTTGTAACTAAAGCACAGATGAAAAATTGACAGTGTTAACTGCTGTTACTTCCACTTTCAAAAGAATTCCAAATGGATATGTCAAATTAAGTCAAATTATGCATTCATCTCTACATATGGCACCATTCACTTTTTTATTATCTTGATAGACTCAGTTTCTTTACTGAGTCTACGTAGTCTCTTAGTTCCAGAATAATGTGACCTGTTCACCATACCTCTCTGCTTGGAAGAATTATCTGCTGACTATTTGAGATTCAAGTATTTTTCTAAGTGTGTGAAAGAAGTGCTTTGTTAATTGTTTGCTCCATAGACATGCTTGGAGAACCTTGTTTAAAAGAGGTATAGAAAGACATAAATACTAACTGCTTTTTGTTGAATTGCAGTTGTGGTAGACAATATTAATAGTGATGTGTTGGGAGAAGCTATTTGACACAACATGAACTAGTATGAGAATATACAAGGTATTCTTGCAAAATAACAGAAATGCAGTAGCATCTACGGACAGAAACTGCAAAAGCAAAATGGAAGGGAAGTGTTATTATGAAATTCACTGAAGGAGAAACCTGAATGGCTAATACGTGTACAAAGGGATAGTCAGTTCACTAATAATGAAACAACTGAAAATTAAAACAATCTTATACTGATTAAATCAACAACAATTTTAAAAAAATTCCACTACTACCAAATTTTGGTAATGTTTGGAACCAGTTAGCCTCATAAACTGCTGGCAGATATGCACATTGATGTAGCCTTTTTGTAGAAAACTTGCTGATTGTTAGTGAAATTGTGTATCTGTATACCACATGACCAAGAAACCTTCTGTGTGTTCTTCAGAAATGCTTGAGCTTTTGAAGAAGTGTTTGTGCAGCATTGTTCTGGGAAGCAAGGCACTAGATTAGAGGTAACCTGAGTGTCCTTACATGAGATAACTGATAAATGTTATAAACACATGCATTCTGTGGAGCCAAGTTGTTCCTTAAAGTCATATCACAGGATTTATTTCTATTAAAAAAGCCCCCAATGTGCAAATACAGAGAGAAATTAAATAAGTGGTTGCTGAGCGCTGGGGGTAGAAATGAGGAGTGACTATAAATGAGCACATAATTTTTTTGAGGCTTGATGGAAATGTTCTAAAATTAAATTGTGGCAATGGAGGCATAACTCTATTAATACACTAAAATTCAATGAATGGCACAACGAGAATAGGTGAATTTTATGATACGTAATAAGGCTAAGTGTGCAATTTTAAAAAGACAAATCGTAACACAGTAACATTTGTCTTTGAAAATATACATATAAAGGCAAATATATACAAGATTCCAACAAGTCTAACATATATAGCAACTGCTTTAGGTAGATTCTTATAAACAGAAAGAAAATAAAGAATTGGGGTAAGGCCTAATAGGACAGCACCTGTATGACACAGTAAAGAATAAGAAAGCCTTGCATGCACAAATGATGAAGTGCCTTAAACTGATTAATCCAACTCCAGTCCCTGGAAAAAAATGAAATACATAAAGCAACTATCAAATATGGTATTTGATGAAAACCCAGGAGAGGATAAAACTTTATTAACATAAGGTTTTGAGAATCCCCAGTGCAGTGCTGTTGATTCCAACACCCAGAAAGTTCTGGAGGAGAAGGTAACGACTGTGTTTACATTGGAGATCAGAACAACACAATAAGTAAGGACACTTGAGCAGGTGGCGCAGGCCGAGTCTTTTCTGTGAAAACGATACATTCCTCATTGTTGTTATCATAAGTGTGTGCTCTTTTATAATGATCAAAAAGCCAGGAAGGTTTAAAAGTTTACAATTATTTAAATGCCATGTCTTTCCTTTTCTAACCTCTCAGAAAACAGCCTTTAACAATGAATCTCATAATGACCACTGCTTTTTAAAACATATGTTATGATAGGAAATTTATTTTAAACCTTAGGCTATCAGACAGGTATGTTTGGCATAAAAAATTCAATTTATTTACATTACCTGTAAATAAATTCATGGATGTTATGATCATTATTCTATACTCTATAAAAGAGATTCACATATTTCAATCCTTAACCTACTACTCTGTGCACTGCATATGTCCTCTTCCTTTTTAAAATTTTTAAATTTTTTCCTACAGAAAGCACCTGAATCTTTGGCTTAGCATCTCCGTGTAATTCTGCTGGTAATAAAATATATATGCAATAGATTTTGATACAAGCACAATGCAAAGTCTCTTCTACAGTTACCATCTGTTGCCAAAAAATAGCAGGTAATGTGTATTTAGAAAGTGCAGATTGATTGATTTGCTCGTTTTTATTTGATTAGATTGTTCTTTAATTGTATCTGAGAGACTTTAGAGCAGAGAGATTGGAGATACATATTTAGTATTATAGTACTCTGTCACCCGTAAAAATCAAGTCACAAAAAGTTTCTTTGGTAGATGCAAGGAACTAATTCAATATCTTGTAGTAACCTATATAATGAAAAAGAGTATGAAAATGAATACATGTATGTGTATAAATGACTGAAACATTAAGCTGTACACCAGAAATTGACACAACTTGTAAAGTGACTACACTACAAAAGTCACTTGTTAAACTTTTGGACTTAGTTATAAATGAAGACATTACTACCTGTCCTGCCTTCTAAACTTTTAGAGGCATTTGGGAACAAATGAGTTTACGTGACAGAGCATTTGAAGATCTGTCCCTACCTGGAAAAGTGCAATAGTCTAGATGGACAAATCCTTTTCCTCAAATGCTCTTGCATTCTCTAAGCATACTCAGAATTACCCTAATAGTCATAAATAGAATTGAGTCAGTGCTTATTACAGTGATTTGTTACGCTTAATATAATGCAGGTCATTCTGTAACTAACTGTTGCCTTCTCCCCTAGTAAATGAAAAATAATTTGAATGTAAAGACCCAAAGAGAAGCTAGCATTCACAATGAAAACCAAACTTTAGGTTTTAATAAATCTTTAATAAACATGCAGGTAAGTAAAGAAGATGAAGTCTACCTAGAAAAAATCTGAAAGAAGTTAATTAATGATATTGCCCTGGCTCTTTTGAAAGATACATATTCAATTAGGAAAAAACAAAAATGAAGTACAACATCTTATTCTGTGGAGAACTTAATGATACGCAATTTAGCTCCTAAATCTAGATTTTATTCCAAACTAAAAAGACTTTATTCCCAATTTAACTTTATTATAAGATATCTGAGAGAAACATGCAAAAGTTTCAGTGCTGTGCTTGAATTTTCCATTTTTCTTAAATTCAAGAAAAGAAAGCAATATATAAATAGATAAAATAATCCTAATTATGTTATATATAACTCTATATAACTCCCATAATTGTGACCATTTTGTTTTCAATGTATTTCAATCTAAATGAGAGCCTCTCATGTAGATTCAAATAATATTTTGTTTCCTAATATTCTAGCTGAAGTTATTCACAAATATAATTTCAAAAAATATTCTTGGTTAACCAGCAATTTTTATTCCATATATTTTCTTGGGTAATACTTTCTCAAGAATATTATGAAAATATATAATTTTGTTAATATTTACCCTAACTTCAAAATTTTAGCTAAGATAAGTTTAAAGTTTTTAGTTTCTTACAGATTCTCCAAGAGATTTAGATGGAAAAATAAATCCTTTTCGATATAGTATGTTTTTTGTGGTAATTAACGTTTATAAATGCAATGACCACCTCACCTCCAAAAAAGGTGTTTTATGTTTTTTCTTAATCAAAGATTTCCTGTGTCTGGTAATAATATAGCTCATTTTTCTATTTTTTCCTTTCTTATCCTCATTAATAAAAAACTGGTAATAGTTTTGGACCCCATGCCATTTTGTCCTTTTATAAAAGAAAATTAGAAACCGCTGAGTGTTGTAGATATTAATGGTTGTTAGAAATGTATAATAAAAGACTCTCTTTCCAGAGCATAACTAAGCTTTTATGTCATTATTCATGAATGACTAACGCATTCAAAGGAGAAGAGCACTGATCTCCAAGGCTAGGATGATGGACAGCGAAGAGGGAAAGAGAGGCTAAAAGAAAGCCGTTTGTCATTCGTGAAGATCTAGTAACAGGCTTGCCGACAATGAGGTATTTTAGCTGAACTTAGAAAAAGAAACTTTTACTACGTGTGAGGTTATCATTCATGGCATCTCCAATCACCAAGGACAAATCTGCTGGATACCTTTAGACAACTGAATATTTTAAAAGTCCATTAACAATCCCAAATTCTAGAAAGTAATAAATAGGATCTTAGGTAATGCCACAAAACTACACTTTTATTATTTCCTTTCTCCGACCTGCTCATATATATGTTACTCAGGTTGCAGGCACTAAAAGAATCATAGGTCTCTGCATTTGTTTTTGTCCTTTAACTACAAGTAAAGGAATCAAGCTCTGTGTTTAATAAAATATAGCATGAGCTTATTACAAGCATATGGAGTAGCTTCCAGAATCCCAGGAAAGACTGAAAATCAAGACTGACAAGATCCAAGAGTTTCTGGTATTATGATAGGAGGAACTAATGGGCAGTCTCATTAAGATAACCTCATTAGTAAGAATCGGTTCCTGATATTTTTGTTTAAATGTTTTTCAGTTCAAAATTCAAGTTCTGGAGAGAAAAAGCCATGTAATTATCAGAGGAAAGTGTGTGCATGACCTTATTTGTAAGGTTGCATGAAAAGGTAGACAGGTGTAATTACCCAAGGGGAATATGGAAGTAGTATTATCAAAAAAAAAAAGAAAAAAAAAAAGAAATGAATCTTGGGAAGATAAAAAGAAAGTTATGAGCATCCTTCAGATCTCTTTGAGTGTGTGTGTGTAATAATTTCAAATGCACAATGACTATTTACATATCGTCCCTGAAGCTGTGCGTCTCAAAGTGATACTGATTTGAACACGGCCTTTATAGAATATTTGTACCATCTTTGATCTAGCAGTACCTTAATATCATGTAGAAATATACTAATTTACCAGGATAGACTGTATGGTTTTCAGATTGAGATGATCTATCAATACATTAATCCCAAGCATATCATTGCTGAACTAAGATGAGTGTGGAATTTGGACACAAATTAACTACCAAGTAAATGCTTGAGGAAACTTTGCTGTCACTAGGTTGTCTTAGAGATACAGTCTAAGTATAGAAAGATTATAAAAGAAAGCAATTTTGTTCTTTGGGACTAAAATTATAGTTCTGCTTCTTTAGAATAATTTAAGAATTTGTATTATGACTGGAGAATCAAATTTTGCTTTTTTAAAATAGATTTGTAATTTACAGAGGGAATTAGATTCTCCAAACAATACTGCTTAAAATGGAAATAGATAAGAGTCCATAAAATAATCACCCTACAAGCCTGTTGGACGTATCAGTCATTCATCTATGCATTTAAGAATTAAGGAGTCTTTTTTACGTTCCAAGTAGTGTTCTAAAAACAGGGGACATATTTGGTGGTGGTGGTGGGAGGGCACTCTGCCTCCATGAAACTTCAGTTCTACTGGAGGAAATAAGAAATAAATGTACCCAGGAATATATGGTATAGTGCCAGCTAGTTGTATGTACTGTGAAATAAAAAGAAGGTAAGGAGATAGGAAAAAAATAGGGTTGGAGGTGATAATTTGGAGGACAGATATTCTAGAGGGAGTGATTAGGAAAGTCATCTCTAATTATCATTTGAATAGAGAGTACAATAAAGAGACCAGACAAGCAACTAAATCACAAAGATATTATCTAAACTGAAAGAATTGGTCAATTAGCATCTGATATGGCTTTGTTATTCTTTAAGAATTCTATCACCCAGGATCCTATTGGCTTATTTCTTTTGTTACCCTATAAGCTTTTCCTGGGATTTCTTATCCACTCAGATATTAATGATGATAAAGACAACGATGTGCAAATCCCTATCTGGTATCCTGAACTTCCTTCAGAAACTTCAGACTTTATATTCAACTAACTGACAGCTCAACAGGAATGTTCTAGAGACACCTGTTACACATCCTATTAATGCTAAAATAGACTGTTCTCAACAGCCTTCTCATACTCCTCTATGCAGCAACCAAATAAAGAAACCTGTAGCCATCCATGACTGTTTTTCTTCATGGAACTCTAAGCCTCTATTTATTTGCTCTTAAATATTTCTTAAATAAAAAAGTAAATTCTGTCCACTCCTACTTACCTTAAGTCTTTTTAATGTCTTACTTGAACTTTTGCAACAGCTTCCAAAATGGTTAATATGCTTCAATTGAATATCCTCGAGTGCGTTCTTACACTGCCCTCATTGAGGTAATTATCCATGTGACATTGTTATGCTCCTTCTTAAAACCATTCAGTGGCTTCTTATTGTCTAAAGGATAAAGTCCAAGCTTCTTATATGACATGTTCATATAAGCAAGCCTAAATTCAGGCATGCTATTTTGACCAAATCTAATAAATACCTAATTTTTCAGAGTTCACCTTAAACTCTCAAAGACTTGTAGCAAAATCTGCCATGTCTTGAAACTTCCTTTTTGGATTCTATGATTTCATATTTAGCAGACACTTACAAGTGCTATATCCAGATTCCTTCTGATGGCTTTTATCATTTCTGTATACCATGCCTCCCTCCCCCATTATTCTTGCTGCTAACTTCCTTCATGTGCAATTATAATTTTAGACTTGCTTGCAGTCAATTGCAGCTTTGACAGAGAACAGAAAGTACCTGGGAGTCAGTAACCTCGGGGAGCAGAGTTTGGTGAATACCTTGGGGAAGTATAAATGTCAAACTTATTTGCATTGAGTAGGGAACAATTCTGAGGAGCAATTCACCTTCAGATCTTTCCTAAGGAGTCAGGCTATAGTAAGACTGCCTGAAATTGCACACTTGCTTGGTTTCTTCCCTACTTCCTCACCAGTTTCTCCAGGAGCACTTTTCTAATAAATGACTAGAACATGAATCATTATCTAAGGTTGGCTTCTGAAGGCATAACCTATGACACCATCTTCTCCTGTTTTCCCTCACGTCACCTGGCTCTTCTTCATTGTTCTCTATTGCCAGCTTTCCCTTCTCCATCCAACATATAAAGGCTGAGCTCCTCAGCACTTAATCTCAGATACTTTTCTCACTGCACAATATGTCCTCTCCCTAGGCAATTTCATCCTCCCCTACGGCTAATACTATGAGCAATTTTTTTTTCCTTTTTCAACTTAGACTTTCCTCTGAGCTTTAGACAATATATTTAGCGCTCTCTTCAATATTCCCACTTGGATGTCTCATAGGCAACTCAAATACACAATGGAATGAAAAAATAATCGATCTCAACTCCCACATACAGGGGATCACACTGTGGAAGAAAATCAACCAGAGAATTGCTAGCATAAGAATCTATTAACAAAAACGATAGTCATGAGAAGGCTCCAAAGGGGCAGTCAAACCTCGGGGAACAGGGTGGAAAATTTTATGGGGCTAGTTTCAAGAACAGACAAACTTTTACATGAATGAGCAGCCATTGAACAATCTGGTTTATATCAAGAGGGGTGGAAAGAAATGGGTAGAAGCTAATTTATGTGCAAGAGGACATGAAAGAAGAGCTGAAAGATCAAATATATGCAAAGGCCACAACGGGAAATTCTCAGTATTTCAGTCTCCCACAGCATCCTCCCTCCTAGGTCCTCATGACTTCCCTCCATCGTGTTTGCCTCAGTCTAGAGCTGTTAGAGCAGGCAGATAGCTAGATGTGAGCAGAGAAAGGGGGATGCAGGCCAAATGGCAGGAACTGGGCAAAAAGGTGGGGCACAGGCCAAATGAAGAAAATCATACATTGTGCAAACAACAGGGTTCCCTGAGCAGAATCCCTCCTCCCTTCAGGAAGGTGGGGCTGCGATGAAAACCAGGGAATATGACCCCCAAACCCTTCCCTCCCCAATTAATATTCTGCTCATTCATTTTTACACTCTATGTAACCAACTTGCCAAGGAAACTCAGGGCAGCTGCTCACCTAAGCCTGCCCGCTCTCCCCTTGAGAGTGAACTATCCATCCCTTAATAGATCCTCACTTTACTTTCTGATAATCTCCATGTCTCATCTCTGAATCCTTTCTGCAATGGGACAAGAACCAAGGCAGTAGAGCAATCCGCTGTATTTCTCCTGATTTACACTAATAATCTTCAGACGGGTCTATACATACTCTGAATCTTCTATGATTTATTTTTATAATGTTTTATTAAGTATTTAGTATTTATAAGATATTATAAAAGGCTAAGAAACAGATAAAGCTGAAATACTAAACCACTCATTTCTCCATCAGCTAGCTTAAGGAAACCTCGATGTGCTTCTTCCTGATCCTATTCAATTTTATCTTCAGCCCGACATGACCATTATCTTGACTTTTAGTTTTAACATTTATTCCCATGCTGTCCTTAAAACGTCATCATTTATGTCTGTATCTCTAAAGTATATTGTTTATTTTTCCTATGCTTAACTATAAAATAACACTTTGAGTATTATTCTATGACTTGCCTTTTTCAATCAAAATAGTATTCCTGATATGCATATATGTCATGCAAAACTGTTGTATAACATCCCATTGTACATAAATATAACATAACTTACTTATCTATTTTAATGTTGGCAGATTTGGGGGCATTGTTCCTTTTTAAAAATTAATAAATTAATGAATTACTATTTAAAGATGTCATTTCAAAGAACATTTCTATATATGTCTTCTGATGTGCACATGTAAGGGTTTCTTCAAATACAAGAGTAGAAACACTAGGTTGTTGGGGATCTAAGTCTTCAGCTTTACTAGTGATGTCAAATCCAAAGCATGTTACCAATTTCGTATTTATAATCGTACCAATAATGCATGAGAAATTCAGCTGCTCCCATTTTCTTCAAGATTTGATAGTGTGATCTAATCCATTCCTCATCTAGCAGCTACTATGACCTTTTTACAAATGCAAGTCTGATTAAGTCACCCAAACCCTGCCTAAAATCCTTTAATGGTTTTTCATTGATCCTAGAATAAATTCCAAAAGTTTAACACGTCAAAGGATTCTTTTTGTTCTGTCCTCTCCATCATTCAGTATTTTATAACACTCTCCATGCCTTTTATCACCAGACTGGTCTTAAGTTTCTTTTTATTGCCCCAAGACCTTCAAACATAATACTTTTTCCTGGAATTCTTTTTCTCTACCTCTTACCCTGATTAACTTTGCTCCTTTAGTCTTAAGTTAAATGTCACTCTCTCAAGGAAGCTTTTCTTGACTCCGTAGAATTTATTAGGCCCTCTCATCAACTGCCATTATTATTCACTGTGCTGTCAAAATACAGTATTTATCACAAAAATAATTAAGAAATGTCATGTGTATTTTTTAATGTGCCTGCTAATAACCTTTAGGATCAAATGAGGTCAATTAAAGTCTCTGGTTCTGTGGTTCACAAAATTATTTGGAGCAACCAGCAAATGCTTTCAATAGTCACTGCCCACTATACATGGTGAATGGGAACGACTATTCTCTACACACACACACACACACACACATTATACTTTATGTGAATTTTCATTCCAGCGTGTTGGGTTATTATTCAGCAAATATGCATGTCCTCTTTACATTCTCAATTCCCCTAACGTATAAATGAGGAGGATATTCTTCTGTGCCATTGATATCGATGTTGGTCATGATCCACTTTGACCCAATGGAGTGTGCAAGGTATGATGGAAGCTGAAACATGGAATGTGCTTGCCCTTTTAGGCATGCTGTCTTGCCTTCTACCATCACCATGAAAAGGATATGCTTTAGCTAGCTTGCTAGTCCCTTGAGAATATGCTTGTCACACAAGGCAGAACTGAGGCAAGTGCAGATCAGGCAAATACTATCTGATTCAAAGCCTGAGGTATGAGTGATTCTTTTTTGTAAGCCACTGAGATTTGGTGGTTAACTGAAGGCAGCAAATGTTAACAGATGTACTAGATAAATTCTTAAAAGAGATGAAACTCTTGAAAGTACAAAAAATTAACAGATTTAAGTTTTCTCAAGTAATTATCAATAACATAAAATAAATCCAATTTAAGTTGAGATATAAATAGCTGCTCAGACCCTTTTCCCCAAAATAACTTAGATGAGAATAAAACACAAATTTAAACATTAGAAAATTTAAGTGGAGGACTTATTTTAGACTCTGATTATCCTTTTACCTTATAAATCCTTTCATGCACATGAGTATAAAACAATAAGAACCACAGCCATTGTGAGCTAGCTATAACTGACAATTTCTCTTAACATTTTAAGGGCTCGCTTTAAACTGAACACTTTCCATTAGATGTACAGAAAAGGTTATATAACCTTTTTTGTGATGACCCTTACTTTTCAAAATGGAAATATAAAATACTTTTAACCAATTGCCAGCTATTCCTAATGTCCAGATTTAGCTTTTTAGTCATAAAGAAAAAATGTCATTTAAATTTCACAGGTAGTCAGTATATCATAACTAAAAGCATATAGTTTATTTTTAGGTCATTGCAGATGACACAATTCAAATGCAAGATATATCTGCTAAGACTATTCCTGGTTAAAGTAACTTCTGCAGTCTGAAAGCTCCAAACTCTTAGGCCAAGGAGAGTAAGATTAGAAAAAGCAGTCTTTCTACCTCATCACAGTATTAGGTTTATGCCAAAATTTGCCTGCTTTATTAGGAGAGTCAGCATCCCCTTTTCACAGGGTGGTGGTCTTCTGCTAGGATCCAAACAACCCTCACATGCAGAAATAGGGGATTTAACGAACCCTCGTAAATGTTATGACCAGTCCTCCTGGCTATACTCAGTCCTTCTAGGAACAAACTTCTTACTCATGCCAGGCTGATTCTCTCTGTAATCTGATTCCAAATTAGGATTGGAATTCAGGGACAGATAATTAGATCTACTGTCTATACCTAGAAGTCAAGTGATGCAAACATGAGCAGTTTAAGGTGGCCACGTGGATTCTGAAGATGGAAAATGAGGTCATGTGCACAGAAGAAAGTCAAGGCAGTAAAGCAGATGTGCAGAGACTGCAGATGGAGCTTCCGAAAGGCTTCTCAGGTCCTTTCGCTCCTTTACTAAGAGGCCTATGCACACGTATTTCTTTTCATATAATGGAAGGAGGAGAGATTCCAATACTAGGTTGTCCATTTGTCCATCTAACTTACCTGTGATCAAGTGAGCTATTTCACATCTAAACCTAACATCTGCCATCTCAACAACAGTCCATGAGAAAATGCCTCTAAGGATTCCAATTCTGGTTTTTTTCCTCCAAGCTGACATTCCCATGCAAAAACCTCACCTTTCTCAGCTGAATGTGCATTAGGAGATTGTGTACTGATGGTTATAACTATGTTGGTAGAGATGGAGAGAAGTATTGTAGTACATTCTATTGTGGATGTATACTGGGGGGGGTATTATTAAAACTAAAGTTGTTTTTTATTTCTTTTTATAACCAGAAGATATTGCTATTGGACTGAACTGTATCCCTCTCCCACCCACCCAATCCATATATTGAAGGTCTAACTCCCATTGTGATGGTATTTATGGTGTTTGGAGATAAGGCCTATCAGGAGATAATGAAGGAAATGGGGTCTATAGGAGATCATATGGGCAGGGCACTGATCCTACAGAATTAGTGTCCTTATAACAAAAGACAGCAGGGAGCGCTCTCTCTCCATATATCCTAGAAGAAAGGCCATGTGAAGATGCAAGCAAGAAGATGGCCATCAAAAACCAAGGAAGACAGTTCTCCCATCAGAAACCAGATTTACAGTCTCATGGATCATAGACTTTCCAACCCCCAGGATTGTGAGAAAATAAATTTCTCTTGTCTAAGCCACCCACTGTCTGGTATTTTGTTGAGGCAGCCCACACTGACTGATACAGATATTTAACAAATTCCATGTGTAATAAAGGCTTATTTCTACCTGCTAGTCCCAATATTCACAGTGAAGCTGGATAATTGAACAACTTGTAAGTTTCTATAGCTCATGGCACATCTCCACTGAGATATATATTTTCCATGAAAAAACACACTGCTTCCATGGCATGCTTAAGGATGACATTTTTCTTGGACAAAGTCAACTTACACTGAATATATTACTGTGCAGAATTATGTCTGCCACTCTAACCTGGAAGGTACTGTCATGCAGAAAGAGAGAGAAACTCACAGACAGCAAGGTATAACAACGTAATGGGTGTTCTAATAGAGGTATGGGTAACTTCCTATGGGAAGACAAAAAAGCAGTTGATTAGAAATAAAGGGAAACTTTAAAGAGTTTTGTTTTTAATTTAACCTCCCTTGCCTGAAAAATAGGATTTGATGGCATTTAAAGTCCTCTGCTATTCCGAGATTTGTATTTTATTTATTACATCAGCATTCATTTGCTAGAGAGAAGAACCAAAGAACAAATTAAGATAATCTAGTAAACCTGGGCAGAAGAAAACAGAGGTAAGAAGAAAAGGAAGGAACAAAGTATCTTTAACAGAAATTTTAATTACTAAATATGCTGTTACAGCATATTGTAGGTTGTGGACCCCAGCACATGAAGGCAGCGGGAACTAGTAGGGGGAGGGGGAAGAAATTGAAAAAAGTCATAGGGAAAGGATCTCTTGTGATAGTAAGTGGTTTATGTGGCTTGTTCCCATGGCGGCCTTTTCCAGGATGGAAACCATGTTGACTTCTTTTTTATGATCTCTGCCCCAAGAATAGTACCTGGCACATAATATGTATTAAATAAAATTCCAGTGACAAAATAATGAGTATAATAAAGTCCAACTACAGGGTTAGCTGAAGAGGGAGCAACTAGGATGAACTGTGCATCCAGATGAGACCATCAGGGGATGTAAATAGGAAAGCCCTTGCATGTACTTACTCTAAAGTCTACTCTACATAACAATGATGGTCTGGTCCACATTATGCTTAGAATTCATGGTTTTAATTTCAGCTTTAATATATAGTCTTTGTAGGTCATGCTAATGAGTGTTCTTTTATTTCAACAAGTGAAATGTTTCTTTTACCAGGAAAGCTATGTGCAGGAAAATGTTGATAGCTTCCTCTAATTGAAACTACATTGCTGGTTACACACTGAAGTACAGGTCTTACATCTACTTTTTCTATGATGCTAAGAATCATGACACTATTATTAAAATAGAGACAAAAGATTCTTCAGGTCAGAAAAAAGCTGGTGTATGTGATTGAGGCGATTATGTATTACATTTCATCACTGAGTTGTCACTCTTGTGATAAACTGGAGAGCACTAAAAGCTATTGTTCCCATGAATTATAACCCCAAATACCTCCACTCTGAAGATTCATTTTATCAGGGATCACAGTATTATACATCACCACTGTAATGCGTAACATATTTTCAGTGACATATCTTTATGGTATGCTATAGGCTAAAGTAGAGTAATTATCATTATAGGAAGGTTTTACAAGAGCTTTTATATTTTAGTTCCTATGTTCAAAGTTATCTAAGTTGTCTCTGTAATGAGAACGTTAAAAATGCTCACAGGTTATATTGAAAAATCAGTCCCTAGGGATTTTAAGTTATTTTCAAATTTTAAGGTCTTTCATGAGAAAAAGAAATCATCAATAAAACAGTAAAAACTTTCAATGGCTGCTCTTCACTTTATGTTGTTGCTTCAGCTTGTGCCAAGTGGCTATATAACAGAAAACAAAATAAAGGAAGAAAAAGCTTAAAGATTCAGTTTTGCTACACTAAAGTAAATCATAAGCAACTGCAGAAGCAGAAAGCTGTTTAAATGCAAAAAAACTTGTTAAGTTCTCTATCAGGCCATACAACATTTAAACAGTGTCTAAATATTTTAAACATAGTAAGAAACAGATTTCAATAACTTATATGGATGGGCATCTCTAGCTTCTGAGTTAAATTCTGGCCTGGCTAGCCGTTAGTGGTTAATGAGAAGCGACGTGAGAGAGCCAACGTTCAACACAGACTTGCTGTTTTGAGCTCAAGAGCCCAGTTACTTTATGCAGGTTGGTAGGAGACCATTATTATGCAGCCCTGGCAATCAGTGTTTAATCTGTTGATAGCCTTGACAGTTGTGGCCGAAGTATAATTGGCATGGGCCCTGGTGCAAAAACTAAATAAACTGGGTTGTGCACAAAACTAAACAACATAATTACCAACAATTAGACATTAATTATGAGGTAGCAGATTCTCAAACCTTTCTGAATCTGGCCAAAGCCAGACTTAATTATATTTTAATGTTGTGAACACATCCATGTTCCTGAGATAATCAGGTATTCAGAAGGTGCTTCCTGCAGGTTTTGTGTTTCATAACGGATTATCATATCAGGAAATTAAATATGTTTATATTTGGCAATGATCTAATAATTACAAAAAAGTGAGTGAGGTGGGATTCATGTTAATTTGGTAGTAATTTATCTACTTGATTTTATTGATCACTTATTAAACCACTGGTATACAAAGAAATTAAAAATTATTTCAGGAGTATATAAAACAAATCAAGTCTCATGGATGATTACGTTAAGAAGACAGGAACAGGTAGAGAAGCTCAGGACAAAAACAGAGCTCAAGCCACGAGGAAACAGAAAATATGAATAGGACAATTACCAATACTGAAATTGAATCAATGAACTCTCAACAAACAGAAGTCCAGGACCAGACAGCTTCACAGGTGAATTCTACCAAACACTTAAAGAAGAGTTAACACCTATCCTTTTGAAACCATTCCAAAAAATTGCAGAGGAAGGAACACTTCCAGACTATGAGGCCACCATCACCCTGATACCAAAACCAGACAAAGATATCACAAAAAAAGGAAATTACAGGCCAATGTCACTTGAATATAGATGCAAAATCTTCAACAAAATACTAGCAAACCAACTCCAACAAGGCATTAAAATGATCACACACCATGAGCAAGTGGGATTTATCCTAGGGATGCAAGGATTTTTCACTGTCCACCAATCAGTCAATGTGCTATATATACCACATTACCAAATTGAAGAATAAAAACCATACGATCATCTCAATAGACGCAGAAAAGCTTGTGATAAAATTCAATACTGACTTATGATAAAAACTCTCCAGAAAATGGGCATAGAGGGAACATACCTACAGAATGGGAAAAAATATTTGCAAATGATGCAACTGACAAGGGGACTAATTTCCAAAATATACAAACAGCTCATACAGCTTAATATCAAAAAAACAAGGAGCTCAATCAAAAAATAGGCAGAAGACCTAAACAGACATCTCTCCAAAGAACACATACAGATGGCCAACAGCCACATGAAAGGATGCTCTACATCACTAATTATTAGAGAAATGCAAATTAAAACTACAATGAGGAATCACCTCACACCAGTCTGAATGGCCGTCATTAAAAACTCCACAAATAATAAACATTGGAGAGGGTGTGGAGAAAAAGGAACCCTCCTACAATGTTGGTGAAAATATAAATTGATGCAGCCACTATGGAGGACAGTATGGAGGTTCCTTATAAAACTAAACATAGACTTACCATATGATCCAGCAATCCCACTCCTGGGCATATATCTGGAGAAAACTATAACTCAAAAAGACACATGCACCCCAGTGTTCACAGCAGCACTATTTACAATTGCCAAGACATGGAAACAACCTAAATGCCCATTGACAGATGACTGGATAAAGAAATTGTGGTATATTTACACAGTGGAATACTACTCAGCCGTAAGAAAGAATAAGATAATGCCATTTGCAGCAACAATGGATGGACCTGGAGGTCATCATTCTAAGTGAAGCCAGAAAGAGAAAGAAAAATAGCATATGATATTGCTTATATGTGGAATCTAAAAATAAAAAAGACACAAATGAGCTTAGTTACAAAACAGAAACAGACTCACAGACATGGAGAACAAACTTAAGGTTACTAGGTGATTAAAAAGGGTAGGAAGGGATAAATTGGGAGTTTGAGATTTGTAGATACTAATTACCATATACAAAACAGATAAACAAGTTTATACTGTATAGCACATGGAACTATATTCAATATCTTACAGTAACCTATAATGAAAAAGAATATGAAAATTAATATATGTATGTGTATGTATGACTGAAACATTCTGTACATCAGAATTTGATACAACATTGTAAACCAACTATACATTAAATAAATAAATAAATAAATAAATAAATAAATAAATAAATAGTCAGGACTAATGGGTCACTCTTTCGATTGCCATTTGTGATAATGGAGTTTGGAGTTTACTCAAGAAATATTCAACATTGTAAAAGGGCTACACTTCAGTAAAACTTAGAAGGCAAAAAATATTGATTATCAATTCTCTACGGATTGCCTTTATACATTTTACTATTGATTTCTAATTTATTTGACTTGTGGTCAGAGAATATACTCTGTGTGATTTCAGTTTTTGAAATTCACTGAGATTTATTTTATTGCTTAGCATACAGTCTTTCTTGATGAATGTTCTGTAAATGCTTGAAAAGAATATGTATTCTTCATTTTGGGGATATAGTGTTCTATAAACATCTGCTAAATAAAAAAAATAAGAGTTCGAGTACCTTCTACCATAACCAAGAAACCTTGCCTACATTAGACCCCAGAGAACTGTCACAGCACACTGCCATCCACAGCCTTGATACTAAGTTTATACTATTAGATGGGCATGAAAAAGTATTCATATGAAAAATATTTTTACATATGAAATATTTCATTATTAATTTTAAATGTCCACAGCATCCCTTTGGGACATGAAGTGTGTTAACAGACTTTCCTCCTGCTTAGAAAACACAGCAGAAGAATATTAGCAAATTCCCACAGCTTAGCTGTATATGAATAAACATTTCCTTATCCTATTTCCTCTGATCTGAAGACCTGAGACAGTGATCTGTGAGTTCTCCCATCAGCCAGTCATGGCACAACCCACCTGTTCTACTGGCGTGTATTCTAACTACTTGTGACTACAGGTTATTCTGTGCAGAAGACCACAGGTAAAACAAACATCCATGCTTGCCTGAAGGAACCCACCTGTTCTTATTTTTCACTTCAGTGCATAGTAATTTGTTCAATTACCTAGGGAGTGTGCACCCTATTCTCTGAGGGAAATAAGATACACTTTTTAAAATATATTAGTCCTTCTGATTTCTCCACCTCACATTCACTCTTCTGGATTGATAATTAGTAATTACATTTATCTATTTACTGAAGCTATTTTTAAAAGTATTCGAAGTAGAATATTATTTTCTGACTTCTATATCAGGTTCTATTATTCTATTTAAACCTCACAGAACTTGCAAGTTATATAACATAACGTCCGTATTTGAGTCCTCATCCTAGACAAGGCAGCACTGGATATTTGTGAGCATTTCCCATTCCTTGGAAGCTTCTCTTCCCACGAATTCCACAACGCTGTATTATTCATTGGATAAAAATTGGGTGACTTATCAATAGTTACCAGCATAACTGACGGGTCGTTATCATTAGATTCAGAGCCTTTCAATTTGACAATAATCTACCTTATTTGATACTTTCTTTGTACATTCTAATCTTATTTTTTCCAGATTGTTGCATGCACTTTTATATTCGTTTGCCTTTAACCTTGCTGTTTCCAAATCTGGCAATATCTTACTTATCTTAAACTTATCTACTCTGTTAAAGTATACTCCATACCTACTATACAGCACTCAGCAGACAGACTAAGCCACTGGCCCATGGAAACAACAGAGAATGGATTCTTTGTCTCTATAATGCCTAGCAAAAAAGTTTTGGCATACTAGAAATTATGAAATGTGTGTGTGTTTGTATAATTTTTTAATTTGATTTCAACTTAAAGTGCATATGTGTCTCGGAGCTAGAGAAAAGTGGGTCTAAATACTGAGGTGTCTGAGGCTGAGTAAGATACAGGTAAAAGAAGCAAGATAGCAGAAACAGACAACAAAAATCATGTCTCCCTATTGTTTAAGATAGTTTTTTCCTCATAAATAGCATATATCTGGGTTAAGGACAATCCTCATTTGAATGGGGTATCCAAGGTGTTTACAGAAGGAAACCTGCCTCTCCTTCAAAGTTAGAGAAACTACTAAATCACAGTGAATCACCAGAGAAGGGGAAAGATGCAGATCATCTTGAGTGAAACTGTTCATACTTAAGGGTTTAAGCCACTAGTACAATTCCATATGATTACACTGAAATTAGTGACGTAGGGAGGAAACGCTGTGGATTACAATATACAGACAGGCTACCCATTATTGGGACAGTGTAGAATCAGGTACAGAAAACTAAATTGGTTCTTATAAGACAATAGCTGAGAGACAAAACTAAGGCTAAATCTCAAGTCTCCGGATTTCACAGCCTTATTTCCCAACAGAATAGTTATTGGGTTCCAGTGAGAGCAAAACAAAGGAAAGAGAAATATTTGAAGAACTGAGCTAAAAAAAATATAGTAAACAATGACAACAAAATTCATTTTGAAGCCTTTCATGTGTATTCATACCAATTTAAGAGAATGATAAAGTGAATGACTAATTAAACAGTATGCTTTTCAAAGGCTTATTGGAAACACTTCTTTTTTGGCATTAAAAAATTGTGCTCTTCTGAAAATTTATAGAAACAAATTATATATGCAAATCAGTGTCTCAGTGACTGCTTAAAATCAGTAGGACTGACCACTTGTGTTCCCAGAAGGAAGGGCACAGAGCTAATTCACTCTGCCTGAGACTGAGTGCACCTACTGTGTTTCAGTTTGGGGTGCAATTATATGTCTGTGCAAGTCTTCACATGCCAATTATTGCACTTCAAAAGATCTGCATATTACTAGCAACTCTGAAACTGAAGAGGAAAAGGATAGTATTCTCTAAACAATGCAATTAGAACAGTATAGGCAATCAACTTTGCTATTTAGTATAAAGTTGAAAGCACTAAAGACTGAAGTAATAAATATTCACAAACACTTCATCATCATACAGAATTGCAGAACAGTGACACATTTTTAATACACAATGCAGGCAGTCATATTATTAAACTTAATGGCATCTGAGAAATGATGAAACGCTCATAGCCTTGAGCTTGTAATGAGATAAGCTTGTAGCCTGATCAGCTTGCATACAAATCATCTCATCTGAATAAAATTAATGTTCAATTTTTATATCTCTCCTCAAGCACTGCTGAGCCCCCCTTTTTATTTTATGAACAATTATAGAAAGGAAAATAAAAGTGTAGCCATGATATGATTTATCAGTGGGAGGGTCTATAATACGTGACATTTTAAGTTCTCATATCTGGTGCTAAATGTAAGATTTCTTATGTACTAAAAAAAATAAATAATGAATTCCTTATGTTAAATATAATGTGAGAAATCTTTTAAAGCTTCCATGTTAATATAAAAATGTTTATGCTTTAAAGTATGTTTTCACATTCCAAAATAATAATAATAACATACTAATATTTAATGTTAAAATGATTGACATTCATAAATTTACTTGGATTTTTCTGAAAATTGATATTCCCTCAAATCCTAATTTTAAAATTATAACATTAAAGGAGATATGCCCTTTCAAGATCAGTCAAAATAGGAATACTTCATTTTCATTTTGTGACTAAAATTTGCATTCAGTATTTTCAATTCCAAAGTAAGTCATTTCCTTATATGCTTTTTGAAGTGAATTAACTGTTACAGGTTTTACTTAAAACAGCTTGCAAACATTTCAAGGCAGGCAGGACACTGCTCTCTTCCCTGAACATTTCCTATAGCATCCCATAGCTATGAAAGTGTAAAAAGCACAAAATCTCAATTTCCATTTCAAGCCTGTACTGGGAAAGAAAACTGCAAAGAAGCTAAAGTAGAAAATCCTTGTGGGATAATTATCTTAGACCATAATTCTTGAACAGGGGCCTCAAATTGTGTTACGTTCCCTCAGTACATGACTTGTAGTTATTTACAACATCAATATCAAATTGTATCTCCAAAAGTAAAATTATCAAGAACTACCACAGTTCTCAATAAAATGGAGATTTAAAGCATTCATAAATTGAGAGTATTCAGGAAAAATATTTAATTAGTAAGCTAAGTTAAAAACTCAACACTTCTTTCTCAAATCCTCCTACTTACTAACAGATATTCACCTCATTTTCTCCACGCAGACGTCTCCTAAATGACAAACTTGAGGACTGAGGTAAAACATAAACTGTACACAATAAGGCCTGGCAAATAATACATGTTCAGTAAGTGCTGGTTATTACTCAGAAGTATCCCTGCACTTCAACTCCCTCTTGCCAACGAAGAGTCTACGTGTTACTTTTCATATGTGTTTTTGCAAGTGGAATTCCTTTAATTCAAAAATCATAAAATTTACAAAGAATTTGCAGTCAGAATTCCAATGTTATTTGGTCCCCCTTCTTCTTCAAAGAAATTCCAGAAATCATAGATATGGCTTAGGTAGGTTGTGGCTTATATAGGTTGTGTCAGAGGTCCCCAAGACAGCCTGATAATTGTCTAACAGGACTCACAGGACTATTCAAAGCTGTTATTCTCTTGGTTATGGTGTATTACAGAGAAGGGATGCAGCTTAAAACCAGCAAAGGGAAAAGGCATATGGGGCAAGGTCCAGGAGAAATCAGATGGATCTCCAGGTGCCCCTCTTAGTTCAGTCACAGTCTCCCACCAGTGATGTGTGACAGCACGGACAAAATGCTACCACTCTGGGAAGCTCACCCGGGCGGTTAGGAGGGGGGTGGTATCTATACTTTTAATGGGGGTCAGTAACGCAGCATGTGGTACCTACAAGACTGATACAGAGTGGCCCAAGGCCTCAGACATATAAAAACCTTCTTATCAAATAGATTTTCCAAGGGTTCAGAGTTACGTCTCAAGAGCCAGCCAAAGGCCAATGCTGAAGATTTCTTTGGAACGTACAGGTTTTGAGAAATCCAGGCCTGCTGAGTTAACCCTATTCTGCCCTGAAATATCAAATGGAATTCAAATCAGGGGACCAGAACACAGAGAAAAAAATCTTGGCACCATATGAAAAGACTGGTGAATGAATACATCTATGCATTTTATTAAAATAAAACCATGTTTTACCTAATTATAACTTTTTCATAATATTGTTTTAAATTGCTTTTCTGATTAATTGACCAATTTTCATGATTCAGTTGCCTTGTTCAATAGTAGGCATAACTGATAGTTCTGGCTTATGCCCTGGTTTATGAGTTGATGCTCTGGTTCCCTGAATGGAGCCTCACTTTGTTCCTGCCACTAAGACTATTCTGTAACCTTTTCTCCAAATTCCTGCATGAAAATTCTAGGCCGCCCCAGCTCTGTGCCCTGACTAACAGGATCCCGCCTGTTTCCTAGGCTCACGCCTCCTACCAGATTCACACAGGTCAGGTTCAGCAATCCTGCTAACACCGACCTCCTGCTTGGATTCCCGAGAGCCCGCCTGCACTGCCTCTCCAACTTAAGCCTCTCCATCTCCTGCCACATCAGATGGGACTTTTTTCAACTCCATGTATCTTTCCCTGAAGCATATGCCCTACAATAGTAAGTTTATTTTGTTTCTAGGTCTTTCCATGGCTTCTGTCATGGTAGATCTCACAGGGTTACTCTGTTTAGAAAGAAATTTATTTCTTATTCACATAACATCCATTCAGGAAGTATTTAGGGGTTTAGTGAGTGGCCAGGTGCTCTTCTAGTGCCAGGAAATATGTGAATATGTAGTTCTCGAGCAGTTGAATGTCTATGTTGATATATGCATTTGCATTAAGACGTATGCACACACAAGCAGTCCCAGTCTTTTTTCAGTTAAGAGAAAAAAAAAATCAGTATGTTAGAATTGACTTTCTCATTAGCACTTTAGCCATTGTCATTGCCATCATTTCGTCTTTTTACAGTCTCCCATGGGTCTTACAGTGCTTTGCTGTGTCCAATCCAGCTCAGATCACGTTTCAGTCCTGTTAAAGATACCATACCCTGATTCTGACAGTACAAACTGTTACATTTCCCACCTACAGTTTCTAATCTGCACCAGTGACTGTAGAACTAATACTTTTTGACCCTGCAAGCTCCTAAGTATGGTGGAGAATACCATACGGTTCTAGCCTCTCTGACACTAAAAACAAAGAATAAAAAAAGAATGAATAGGCCTCTCTCAATACAAACAGCTTAAATGCAACAAGTACAGGACCTTTAGCTCTCCTACTCCTGGAGGGAATCTCATGAATTCACTGATATTCAGATCACTAGAGAAAAAAAAAAATCCAACCTTGAATTAATGTATCAGCACACACTAGACAAATATAACCCCAAAAAGCATTTAATAGATTGTCCATGAAGTAAATCATGGAAGTATAAATATAAAAATTACAAAACATACTACTAAATCTTCTGAAGACCCAGTTTACATTCTACCTTGCATGTTTAATTAAAAGTCACAAAGATAGTTATTTCTAAAATCATTGCTAAAGAGTCAAAACACTCAGGGACATTGTGCTGTAAATCAGAAACTGACACATTGTAACTGACTGGACGTCAATAAAAAAAAAAACTCAACATGCTGTGTTTTCAGTATGAGCGTTCTTCCTTTTTCTGAGAATAAACATTATAGACTAGAACAGATTCTGATGCAGGTTAAAACATTTTATTGATGTAGAATAACATCCATGTATGTTGAAAAGAAAAATGTAAATAATAGGGATTCATAATTTAAATTAAAAAAAATTTTTTTAATTCAGCACATTTACTACCATGAAGAAGTACTTATTGATGTTGAGTATTTCTTGAGTAAATTTCAAACTCCATTATCACAAATGGTAATTGAGAGAGTGACCCATTAATTCTGACAATACATTTAAAATTAATTGCAATTGTAGCCACAGCCAGAGAACTAGGAAAAATATACAAATGAATTGAGTATTTTAGTGGACTCAGCTATTTCTGCAAGAAATTCACTTTTTTGAGAGCTTAGCTTATCTAGCATTTCTTCTGTGTCACTCATGCATTCTTTCTGTAAATGTATGTTGAGTATTTACCATGTGCCTGGTCCTTTTCTGGACACTGAGGACACTGATAGATTAGACAGATAAAACAACTGTTCTTATGGAGCCTGTATTTCAGTAGAAGCAGGACCAACTAGTTAAAAAAATGTGTTGAGTTCTGAAGAAAATAAAGTGGAATGGTGGTGATGGAGAGTAATTAAAGAGTGCTAATTTAAACTGAGTGGTCAGGGAAGGCTTCAAAGATCCAAATAAAAGATGATCCTGGGATGGATATTATGGGAAGAGCGATGAACTATTGTCAAGGTGGGGAAGATTTTAGGGAATTCAGGGAACAGAAAGATCAATGTGACTCAAGGGCAGTGAGTGTGTAGCAGAGAATAGTATGAGGAGAACTTGGCAAGTTAGTCCAGAGCCAGATCACAGAACCTTCTAGCCAGGAGAGAGGATTTTGTATCTAAGTGTAATGGGTAGCAACTGGATGGTTTCGTGGGATGTGTGTGGAAATGGATGGTAAGGAGTTAATGTTGGAAGCAACGGTGACTAGTTAGGCAGTCATATCAGTGATATAGGTGGGAGGTGATGGTACCACGGAATAGAGGTAGTACTAGAAATAGTGTGAAATGGAGTCATTTATAATATTGTTTAACTACTCTAAACAGAAAATGATGGTGGTACTATGTGAATACAGAGGAAAAGGAATAATCAAAGGATCAACAATGCCTAGATCTGAGGCTTGAATATATGAAGAAATGATTTATTTACTGATGTAGAAAGCCAGGAAGGAACAGATTAAGTGCACATGTGTGTGTTTCAGATAGGTTAACTCTGATGAAACTACTAGACAGTCAACTGGAAATGCTAACTTGGTTAAAAAAAATATGTATTTAAATAATTATATATTATCATGTTAAATAATAAAAATTATTTATACTACATATGTGAATGTGTATGTGTGTGTGCATTCCAAATTTGATGAAAAAGGTGACAGGAAAATTGTCCCAGACTTAAAACAGACAAAAGAGATTATTTTATGTCTTCTCAGTGTGGTACAGACTTTATCTTCCTATTAATTAGCCTATTTTCCAACTCTGTAGGGACAGAGATTAACATGCAGATTTGTTGTTATTGCTGTTGTTGAGTATATATGAATATAATTTCTGTCTAGTGGAATAGAAAAAAATAATTTTTTTGCCTTTTAAGACATTTATCAGTTTTGACTCTAACTCAGAAATATGATCCTAACATTCCTCTATTAAATTGCATATTATATATACATTCATATACACATACTTAAACATAAGCATACAGCTATTTTTCATATGCTCTTTGGACCAACTTTAACATCCTGTCATTAGTTAATATGCAAATAGAATCTTTGGCATGTGTTTATTTTATATTCTCATGAGGTTATTAAATTTATCTTTTTGAAAATTATAATTAATAGATGTAGTGGTTAAGGTTACATAGCTGGAAACCATTGGCATATAGATGATCACTATAAAATGGGTGAGACTATGCAGAAATAATAAGGAAAAATATGTGATAATGGTTCTGATTCCAGAGTATAGGGGGAATACATATATATATGTGTGTGTGTAGATATATACACATCTCATTAAGTGCTCAGAAAAAGCTATGAGATTTTGATATCTTCATTTTTAACTGAGTAAATTATGGTTCCAAAAAGCTTGAGTAACACTCTCAGAATTTCACAACTAAAAATGTTAGCAAATGTAGCCCTGGTTAGTATGACTCAAAATTTCATTATTTTTTTTTTCCCCACAAGAGCAAGATAATTCACCAGACGAAAATAGTTTAATTTGTTATAGAGCTAATGGGCAATTTAGTCAATATCCCTTTTCTTTATTCCCATCCCCCTCCTGGTGTGTATGATTGCTATAATTTTGGCTCTGCATACTGCAAAACTATCTCTTAACCTATATTATCTTACCCAAAGGAGTTCCTTCAAAATTGGTTTAAATACAGATCATGTTGGAAATGCAAATACTATCATGGCATGAGGTAATTTAGTCCAGGCAAAATATGAAAAACAAGCTTACATATATTGCAAGATTTTTAACATGTATAACTGTAAGTTTTTTTTTAACTAAAATAATATTCATGAACTAAGTAGGATGATTAAATTGCCCTCCTTATGATTTATGACTTTTCTTTATATAATTATAAGTATATGCATCATAACCACTGATTAATCCTAAATCTAAAATTATAATTAATTATATCCATGTAGGATTTAAAATATGATAATTTGAAAGTGTTACTTCTTCAAATGAAAAAAATCAATTCACAATGAGATTAAAGGCAATGCATAAAGAATATACTATATAATACAAATTAAATAAATGTCACTATTGCTTTCATATTCACTATGCTCTTTAATATGCATGCTCTTGTTATGCAGGTAGACAAAAATGATTTAAGAAGCTTAGGAATATGATAAATCTACTTAAATGACTTTAATAATTCAGTGATAAAGAATATCAAACATAGAGGAAAAAGAATTTTTGAAGAGGTAAGAATAGTTAAAGGTGATTGAAAATGATAATGAACTCATCACTCATATTGCTCAAATGAAAGTTTAAAATATAATATAAATTTTACTGACAGTGGTACATTTATGGTATCTGCTGGATCACTGAGCATACATAAATATCTCCTTCTGGTAAACCACAACTGCTTGAGGGCAAGGATCATGATATTATTCAACTATGCATTTCCAGAGCATATGGTGAGCCCCTCAAACACACATTAATGTATTATTTTCAGTATCTGTGTCTTATACCTCATGACCATCACCTTCTAAATCTTATTAGAATTAAAAAAAAGTATAAAATTCATAACAGGATAAAATGAGAATTTTGACCATTTTTACCTGCTAGAGATATCTACTAAATGATATTTGAAACAGTTCTGTAATAGGAAAATAAAGCAATTTCATGGTGGAATTTGGCTGCTCTAAACTAAGAATAAAATATTAAAATGTATTCATTGAAAGTATTGAAAAAGTGAATGTTTAAAACAAATAAATAAAATGGAAAAAATTATATAACTTATATTTCTTGGTACAATTATTTTACAATTATTTTATTTTAAAATAATCAACAACATAGAACCAGATACTGAGGGTCTGCAATCCTTTATGCCCATTTAAGAGAATCGTAAACAGCTACATAAAATGTAAAAAAATAAAAATTCAGCAAATTTTATGGAAACAATGAATGCAATATGTAAACCATATTATTAAAAAATACTAAATATTTTAAATTTATTACATTCATTCACAAAAATATAATGGAAGATTTTAAGGTTTTTAATGTAAGATGCTAGGTCAATTAATATTATGGACAGTGAATCGTGTTATTTTAATGCTATGAACTGGAAAAGTAATTATTGGTAAAAAATAAATTAAAATTGCATAAAGGCTAAATGAATTATTTGTCTAAATGGCTTTTTCACACTAACTATAATTACCTGTCCTACATGTTTCATAATTTTTGGGATAGTCTACTCGGATTTCCCACAAATGTAGAAATCAAACTTCCTATTTTGTTCTTAAACATCGTGTTCTTAATCCTTAGGGTAAGTGTTTTATAGTTATCTAAAATGGCTTAATGTCTACCATTCATCCTGAGGTTCTGATTCAGCAGATAGGCCCTGACTGAGATAGGCCCTAGTAATCTTCATTTTAATAAACATCTCAGACAAATTTGATTCAGAATTTGTGTGGCACCCTCTGTAAGATCTCTACAATTAGTGCCTAAATCCTGCCAATCTCCCTTTGTAATACTTTTTCATCTCTAGCTCATAGTCAATATCTTCATAATGTAACTCCATTTCAATGCAATAACTGTCAACTCTAACCAGAATTTCTGCAGCCTTTCCCTATGACATTCTAGACTGAAAATTAGTATTAATTACCTTTAAGATTGACCATTCTTAGAGATCCAAACACTGTCACAATTTCACAATCTTTCACACCCTTAGCATTGATCCTTTGAATGGAACATAACATTCATTTATTGAATTATTAAAGAAATCCATGTTATCAATATATCAATCCTGAAAAATCACTGTTTTTAATCAGATCATCCTCCACATAAGAATGGTTAACGGCTGTCGATCAGAAAAATGAAAACTTCCTGAAGGCCTAACTTGATAATATGAAATGCCTTTGATATAGATGGACTAAGACAGCATACCAAACCACTGACCTGGCATTTGTACCAAGACTATATTACATAATTTATTAATTTCAATCCTTACTTCCTGAATTTCAATTCATCAATTAATTAATTAATCAATAAGGTATCTGCAAATCCTTACTAGGATACAATTTTTTATAAAAAAGACTCTTGCTCATATGTTATTTTCAAAAGTAACTGCAAGAGACATATACACACATGAAACAGGAACGTGTACATGACAGTAAATAGCAAATATAATATATACACACAGTGGAAAACAATTAACATTCCCCTTAGGTAACACTTTGTAGAGCTGAAGGGCCTTGAGTAGGTTTTAATGGATATTTAGGAATTAGATAAGCAAAGAGGTAAGAAGGGGTTTTTTAGACATGAAATAGAAGAATGTGGGATGCCTTTGAAAGATAAAGAGTATATCAACTTGGCAAAAGCAGAGCGGTTAGAGACAGTTAAAGTATGAAATAACTTTTAAAGTATAGCTTTAAAGGATAGCTATGTTTCAAGAGACTTAAGTCTGTCAGGCCAAAGGACTTGTAGTTTATCCTGTAGGCTCTGTGTTAACGTGATGATTCTGGTGAAGGTAAGTGGACAGCAGAGTGATATGAATTAGATGATATCCAATGTCTTTAAAATCGAAAATAAAATACTTTGGAAAACTGAGATGCCTATATCTTGCTATTCAATCATTTATTCAATCAATGAGTAATTAACTCTATGCCAGGCACTCTGATAGGTAGTGAGAATACAATGTTGAGCAAAAACACATGGATCAGGTGGTTTAAATTCTAAAGGGAGAGATAGACACTAATCAAATAGTCACACAACAGTTCATGACTGAAAACTGTGACAACTTCTGTGCAAAAGTGCATGGTGTTTCGTGAATGTGTATTAGGATTCCAGAGATGGTTTGTTGAATAAGTGGAAATGTAGGGTTGGGGAGAGAGTTTTACAGACCAAATAAGAACATGTGCATTTCTAGGGAGCAGAATACTTTTGGGAATATGAAAGAAAGCTAGTGTAGCAGAGAGGGAGAGAATAAGATAAGTAAGCCACGTAGCTAGAGAGGGAGGCAGGAGCTAGATTAAGCAGGGCTGGTTGGGATCTTGTAATGGCTTTATCTTAAAAAGAGCAATAGGGGTGAGTCATTGCAGAATGTTAACAGGAGATTGACACTGAACTTAAAACAGTTCAATTAGGCTACCACATGGCAAGGGCATATTGAATGTCTGGGACATGTAATTACCAAAATGAGTTATCCATCCAGGTAAAAATATTAAGTTTAGGATTATGATTTGGTAGATAGGAGGAAAAGGGCAGATTTAAGGGATATTTAGAATAAAACTTAGCCAGACTGGATATTGAAAGTAAGAAAAAAGAAGATTTAAATTATAACAAGTAGATTTTTAGACAGACTGATTAGATGGATGAAGGCTCCTTCATTAAGACAGCTCTCTCTCTATATATATATATTCAATATGCATTAATAAGTATCTATCTCAATTATAATTATACATATCTTAATGTCTCTCTATACAGTAATGCACAAAGATTTAAACATAAATATAAAGAATATATTATTGCAAATATCACATATATAGTTAATATACTTAAAAAATTAAAATGCCATAGATTCATAAATTATGGGTTCTGTTTTTTTATTATATATACTCTAAGCATAATTTTAGAACAGTCCTTTTTTTCACATATTTTTATTGACCTATTATCCTGCAATAAATAAATATTAAATGAACTGAAAACCAAAGGCTATCAGTGTCAAAAGACCAAATATTTTGCTCCTTTAAAAGTATTTCTACATGTGGATTAGTTCACAAAGTGAACTGTTTAATTGAAGCTTTACAATGTTTTTATATATGTGGTACAGCAATTCTTTTTTCACTATTTGTCCTTCTCAAAATATTTTGTTTTCTTAAGCTCTTTCATTATTTGAATCACTTGAAACATTTTAGAATTATATCGTCAAGTGCTGTAAAATTCTCTATAAGATTTGATTCAAATCAAATTAAAACTATGATACAAATCTGGGACATTTGTTCCTTTTTAATATTCCATTTTATAAACTCATTTTGATAGCAAGAATACTATAATTACAAAACGTAATGATGAAGTCATATCCATTATTTAATTAAAACGATAAATAGCCACTTCATCTAGTTTTCTAAGTGTCTCACATTGGCCATAGTTGAGTTGATTCTGGCCTCATAAATATCAGGGTTTGAAAAAACAAAGCTCAGTGCTTACAGATTATTGCATATGTCAAAGCTAGTCATTTCAAAAGTTCAGTAATATCTAAATTAAACAGTTTAATTTGAAGGTGCACTATGTATGCAAGGAAAAATAATATGCTTAAAAGACCTATATCCTGCTTTGCTGTCTGCAGCTTCCTTATTTTTATTACCTTTGTACCACAGCCAAAATTATCTAAATGTATTGGAGGTTGAGAAGCAAGGGCACCTAGACATAGAATTACAGTCAACGATCATGGATTAGGTACTCAACTGAGCAAAAGTATATCTTTTGACAGGCTGCAAACCTTTACAAAATTATTAAAGTAATAAAATGCAACTTAAACCCAAACATGATATAACATTTTCAAGGATGAGTTTTGTTTTTGAGGGAAAAAAACCCAACTATGTACTTGGAATAAAATTTGACTACGGAACCTTAATTCAAAAAGATACATGTACCCCAATATTCACAGCAGCACTATTTACAATAGCCAAGACATGGAAACAACATCAATGTCCATTGACAGATGACGGATAAAGTTGTGGCATATTTATATAATGGAATACTATTCAGCCATAAAAAATAATAAAATAATGCCATTTGCAGCAACATGGATGGACCTAGAGATGGTCATTTTAAGTTAAGCACGCCAGAAAGAGAAAGAAAAATACCACATGATATCACTTACATGTGGAATCTAAAAAACAAAAAAAAATGACAAACTTATTTACAAAACAGAAACAGACTCACAGACATAGAAAACAAACATGGTTACCAGGCGGGGAAGGAGAGAAGAAGGGATACATTAGGAGTTCAAGATTTATTTAGAAACACTTATCAGCTAAGTCTTGATAAAACAGTGTATAAGGTGTATTATCTGCCCTCAATGAGCTTACAGTCTTTTCCAAATATGTTTAGTGTTTTGGTGAAGCATTGCATAGGAAGCTGTCAGAGCCAGTGTGGCTGTTTATGTGATACAATTGTAATTGAATTTAGTCAAAACTTAGTGGTATCTTTAATAAATATCATTTCAGGTAATGAATTTGGAGGTTATTCAAGAAATGTTCATCCTCATACTAATGCTGCTTCATGGTTGTAAATACATTTTAAGTACAAATGCCTATGAGTTATCTCTTCTTTCTAATGTGTGCATGAAAAGTACAAATTAATCCAAATTTAGTCTTATTAACTGAAAAATTTAAACTTATCAGCCATAGCTTTACCATGCTAAATTATTTTGTTGGCTTATTTAATTCCTTTTTTAACAATTATCATCAGTAATGAAACAAATCCACAATGTGTGTCTTCCTATACAATGCACAACATCCTTATGAAGTATTTGTCAAAAGACAGAAACTTATTGTGAGGTAACAAAACATCACACAAACCCCAACTGAGGGATATTTTAAAAAATAACTCTGAACTCTGAACTCTTTAAAAATAACAGCATCAAATAACCAAAGAGAGAGAGAGAAAGACAAAGTCAGGAAGTATGCCAGATTAAAGGACGTCTGACAACTGAATGCAATGCATAATTCTGGATTTTCTTTTGCAAAACAAGGACATTATTGAGACAACTGAAGATACGAATAAAATCTACAGATTAGATAACAATGCTGTAAAGTGTTAATTTCCTGACGCTCACAGTTGTACAGTGATTAGTGTTTTCCACTGTTCCTGCTGCTTGGATCACGAGAGAAATGAAATCACATGTGGAAGTGGTAAATACAAACACCCTGAAATGCAGTGTTTGATGTAATGGCTTCTTAATGTAAGCCTTTTTTTTTCCCTGCTACTGCCCAGGCCCTGTATCACTATGGCTTCGCTCTCAGTGCCTTCTTGTTGAGCGCAATCCTGTACAATCGAAACAGCATCCAGAACACCTCAACTCAGGATCTTTGGCACTACTTTTTTCTATTCTGCTTTATTTTGTTTTTAAGCTAATTTTATGATATAGATTAGATTGCAAAAAGATATGAAAAAGTTCAGAAATATGTTAGTCAAAGAATAAACATAGCTGCCAGCAGTTATCACCATTTTTTTTTTTACTACCTGTGTCATAATTATTGATTCTTAGTGATGACAGGAAAAAAACAGTGCATCACTTTCTTCTATTTCCACTCAACTTTTAAACTTGAAGGCCACAAATGAATAAGCAGATAAGCACAGTAAAGAGGCAAACAGAGAAGAGAGTACTGCTGTCCATGCCTTGGGTTTTCATAGAAGACCCCTGACCCAGCCTAATTTCTAGCTTACTATCTGGTTGAGTCTTACTTTTCCCCTTATTCTATTCTCTGTTTTGAACCACTTGCTCTGAACACACCAAAACGTTTTATAACTTCCATATGGTTCTCTCTACCTAGAGATAATCATTTCTACTCCCTAAACTTCTTCTAATTGAAGAACAGTTATTCTTTTTCCAAATCAAGCTCAAGCTTCACCTCTATGTAAAGCCTCTCTTACTCTTTTTCCCGCACAGGAAGACTCAACCATAATAAATTATTCTACCATTTCTTATTTGCTTATTGGCAGTCTCATTACCAACGTTCCATTAGTTGCTCATATCTACACCACCTACACCTAACAAAGAGGTGAGCACACAGTCGATGCTCAATGAATAGTTAAGTAAATGAAGCAGGGATAAAAATACACATAAGTAATTCAGGTCAAATTTTTCTGATGTACTCTTACCTTTGGGGAGAAAAACTGGAGTGTATTTCACGTTCAAAAAACACCAAAGCTAAGAAATAAAAAGGATATAGAGAAGCAGAATGAACAAATAGTTCACAGAATGAAAACATCCAAAAGAGAAATAAAAGAAGTTGCAGACCTAATGATCTCCCCACTTTGCAACCTTTTCTCCTACCAGAACCCAGCCAAGGATATGTAGACAGTAAAACCTGGTGCAGTTATTAACTAGGCCAGAAGTGTTCCATGTGAACTTAATTCTTCCAACACCAACACGTGATTTAGAAGTGAAGAAGAGGTGGGAGATGTTTTTACTCTCTGATGTGTTACAGAAAGCAGAAGAGACAGTATCATCAGTTGCCAGGCTAGAGGATTCCTGTTTGACTAGATTTCTTTGAACACTGGTGACTGAAAATTTCCATAGCATTATGCTGTGCAGAGCCCTTTCCACAATTAAGTCAATCAACTATTCTAATAGATCATTGAAGCAAGCATATCAAGTTTATACACCATACTTAACAGATCAAGAATCTGAGGTTTAGATTAACTAAATGACCATGCAGTACCTATTGTTATTGTATCTGATACAACCCAAGGGACTTTTTCTCATAGCCTAGTCTTCATTTTACTTTACCGTGCCACTTCAAACAATTACCTTGTAATAACTACATTACAAGAATTTCCCTTCGGACTGTGAATTTCAGTAATCTTTGTTATCTGCTAACCCCAGTCCCATTGTGCGGTTTAAACTTCATAAATGTTTGCTGGACAAATGAATTTGCATTTCTAGAGTATTTACTTATTTACTCCACATCCAATAATTATTTAGATTCACACAGGGACAAAATTGTTTCGTAAACAGAAATGGTCATCCCGAAAAACTGTAAAGCTTAAGTGTCTAAAAGAAAGACTCTCAGACCAGACAGACTTTGCAATCCCAGCTGCTGAACTCACTCCCTAACTGCAGACTATGTGGAGATTACTTATCATAACACCCTTTTGGGCCTCACTTTCCCCTCTGGTAAAATAAGACCTATATCCTCCCTATCTCAAGGATGTTAGATGGATTAAGTGAGTTGATATAAATAAGACCTTAGAACAGAATCTAGCATTTAGTAAGCATTACATGTTTTAGCCCCTGTTATTATCATGGTATTATTACTATTATTTTACTTAGAAAATTTTGACTGAATACAGACTCAGCCACTTGATCTTGAAAATATTGTTTTATATCACTACGCTCAATTTTTTCATCTGTAATATTGGATCACATTTTCCAAATAACACACTGAAAATACTTAGTGTGTGTCCAATGAAATTTATATTTTTAATTTCATTTTATTTAATAAATATTGAATAACTATAGTGTATCAGGTCCTTTGTTGGTCTCTGAGGATGAAAGATTTTAAAACAGGTAAAATGATTGTCTTATATTTTAATGGGGAATAGAGACATAATAAACTATTTTTACAAATACATAGTTACACATAGTGAATTCATACTTAGCCAGAAAAACACTCAGTTAGAGCTAACATCTGCAACACATAATTTACCATCCACTTAACTTTTGATTTATGTAGTTTATCAGTTTTCTGTATATTCTTTAAGTTTGTTAAGGGCATGCCTTAGATTTTCAGCTCCAGGCAAAATGACCATCCTCCAAATATACTACCGATCATATTTTTTTAAATAATTAGGATTTATTTGATTTTCTTCTTAGATTAGTGGTGATAAAACAAATGAAAATGAGATCATCTCTAATGAAGCTGACAGAATTCTAAACCCAGGTGTTCTAACTCAATGTACTCTACATATCTTTCAATAATTAATATTAATGATTCAATTTATTAAAGTTATTAGAATCATTGATGACTTTTCCAGGTATAAAATTACAGAGTCATTACACTTTAAACCATAACCGTAAAATTATATGCCTAGATGGCCATGCATATACAATTTTGAATATGAAACTGTCACAGAGAAAAATGTTAGCTAGCAAAATCTACATTAATGCAAGCATTAATGTTCTGTGGGAGACTTCCAGTTTAGGCTGGGATAAATTGTGATCATGGTGGTTGCTTACTATAGGAGAGAGAATAACCTAAACAGGATTCTACAGTATTTCTTAGGAAAGCTGCCTGTTACCCCTCACCTAATCGTGATTTTTATTGCTATGAACACTTAGTTTAACTCTGTATCAGCAACTTTCATATTGAGCAACTCTATTATATGCGAATATTTATATATTCAAAAGATCACTAAAACAATATGACTTTCTTATCAATTTACTAAATTAAGAGAATATATTTTTTGAAATGCAAATTTGTGTTTTGTAATTATTATCAATCTCAAGCAGTGATGCCCATAATGGGATAATTATTTAAGGATATTTTAATTAGCTGTCTTATTTTTGTTCAAAATGTTGTTTCGTTTTAAAAATAACATGCACCAGATCAGCAGAAATTGGTCACAATGAGCTACAGTATTTTATACAATTATGAGCGTATCATATTTGCACCTCCAAAAACACATTTTTGTTCAAAATAGTGATCCAATACTTAGTTTGACCTTCCATGGTGTTATTTCTAAACAGTGTTATTAGATAGAGAAAAGTTAACATATAATTTAATGATACTTTATGTATGTGTGTAGGGAGATGTGGACACTAGGATAAATTTTTCTTAAATATAATCAGCCTGAGAAAAAACCAAAAAAAAAGAGGGAGTTTCACTGATATTTCTTCTTTGAGCCCCTTTCCTATTTATGACTTCTCTACATTTTATTTTTGAAGGCTGAATTGTATTTTATGATCTGTTAATATTTTATTAGTTTTTCCCCTTCTTTCTCCTTTTTTGTGTTTATGCTCGCTTGTATTGTGATGTAATTTTTTTGCCTCCAATAAACAATGTTGTCATTGTGTGTTCAGCTAGAGAAATATTGTCACATTCATATATGGAAAGAAAAATAGCCTACGGTACAGTATTTAATAGATATTCCAATGCCATGATCTATGTTTTTCACAATAAAATTAGAAGTTGGTTATTTTCACCAAATAACACACACACACACACACACACACACACACACACAGCTGAATAAGTTCATCTTCATTTGGGATATTTCTATTTCTTTGTTTTCATTATTACACTGAATTTACCTTGATCTTTATGTACCTTCCTAGTCATTTCTTTCCTATCTTCTTTTTCACATGGTAGTAAAGCATAGTTCTTAAGGACCCATAAGAAGACACAGCTGGATATAAATTCTGTCTTTTTTATTTTATCAGTTGTATGAATTGAGTAAGTTACTTAAATCCTAATTTTGTCATCTGCAAAATTTAGATAATATTGTCTCCTAATTGGTAGTCCACTGGAATTTTAAATGAGATGACGCATATGACACTTTAACAGTGCTCGGCAAGATGTCACTAGATATATGTATTATCATTGAACTGTGACTCTCTTTCCACTGTTGAAAACCAAGCTTTCCTTTATTACGCTTTTCCATTTCCATGTCTCAAGTGTGTGGTTCCACTTCTTGTGAAAGTGTTAGTGATTCCTATAATTTAAACGTTCTGGATGGAGTGATATAAAAACAAGCTTTATAAAGCTTCATCGTAGGATAAAAATAACATTATTGAGTTTAAAGGGTTGGGAAGTAATAATGAATTTATTATCTTGGAAATAAAAAATAAAGGAAAAGAAAATGCATTGCCCAGTCCTAACTCTCATTGACATTTTCTGTAATAAGCTTAGAACTCATATTAGTATCGTTACTTTAAAAGCATGTTAACAGTAGATTACTCGGTATTTGGAATTAGTAGCATATTAATACTTTTCTATTGCCACAAAACACATTCCAAGGTATTTCAGCTGGTAAGTACAATTTACTATATATAAGTTCCTATAAATAGAAAACTCAGTTGTCACTTAAATTTTTGTAGATGAATTTGGCTTAAACCAAAAAAAAAAAAAAAAAAAGAATGTGCACAAATTTAGGTAGAATATAATCAAGCATTTAAAGAAAGATCTTGTAAACTGATGATACATACCAATAATACTTGGCAGTATATTAAATAACTGGATATATAATATGTTTGGTTTACTTAGTTCACAAAGCTAGAAAACTAGAAATCAACCAAAACTTACCCCTTTACCTTATGCTTCTATATGCTGTTGTTCGTCAAATCCCAGTTTTCCACTTCAAATTTCTCTTAAATTTGTTCCATCTTCTATATCACCATATTTAGTATGTTATTTCAGAACCTCCTCAGTTCTCACCTGACCTGCCAAAATGTTCTTGAATTTCATCTTCTTGCTTTCATTACTGTCTCCTTCCAATGAATCTGCCAATGGAGTATTCTAAAGTACTTATCCAGGCTTCTCCCTCACCTTTGTAAGTGCATGGCTTTGCAATGCCAGACGATTAGCAAATGTTCTAGTGCAGTGGTTCTCAAACTTTAAAGTGCACAGGATCACCTGAAGGGTTTGTTAAAACTAAGTTTCCCAGGACTCTACCTCAGTTTCTGCTTCAGCAGTTTTGAGTGGGACTTGACAAGTCACATCTCTAACAAATTGTTAAGTGATGCTGATATAGCTGGTCTTGGGATCATGCTTTAAGATCTTTATTATGACCTAAAATGTTTTCATAATGCTTTATTCTTGGAACTGATCTCTCACCCTATTCCCTAACATTCATCTTCCACAGAGGCCTAAACACTGTGAGCTCTCATACATTTCCATTCAAGATCATGTGCCCATTCCTCTGGAGCATCCTTTATTTCTCTACTTCATTTTTCTGAAATCTTGTTTACTTGGCTTCCTGACGATCACAATTCAAGACTCAACTCAAACAGTTTTTTGGCTGGGAAGCATTGCCAAGCTCTTTTCTTGCATAGGTCAGATAGTACCCATGTGTCACACAGTACCTTTGCATTCCTTTCCATATACTCACCCACATGTAATTGTTTTTTTCTCTTTTGCATCCTATTCTTGTGAGCGCTTCATCTCATTTCTCTATCTATTCAGAAACATGTCTGGGTTTTAGCTCCATAAATGTTTATCATAAAGTGAAAAATGCACATGCTAATCATTGGAAAAAAATAGGAAAAACAACAAATAAAAATATGTCTATTAGGTTAATAGTACTTTTGAGAGCTTCTATTCTAAAGCTCCTTTAAAGTTATTGCTTCCATAAATAAGAATACTGTACTGTGTGCTGTGAATCTTAACAATTACATAAAATATTGGTAAAATTATATATTATATTCTACACAATTCTTTTGTAAGGATGAATCACAATCCATGTTTGCTATTGTTATTTTATCTAGAATGTACTGAAAGGGTAAGAAGAGATAATGTTTATAATACACTAAGTGATTGTTCATTATTTAATTAAATTAAGGAGTATGTATGGAGAGCTTACTATGAGCAAGCACTGTTCCAGTTTATGCAATTTCCCCAAACTCAGAGATAACAGTGAAGTAGAAGGTACGGCTGTCTGACCCATTTACTATTCCATCATCAGTTCTACATTCCATGTAGTGTGGCTGGTTAAAATTGTGTGAAAATACCAGCTTACTAGTCAACCAAATAGACCTGAGCTCTCCCAAGATACATTTGTGCCAAGTGTAGGTTCTAGCAAGGGGATGAAGCTACTGAGGAATTCTCATCAATGCTCAAGGTACGATGGAAGACACAACCAGGCAGCCTAATTAGAAAAGTAACCATGATATTCAGCATGATGATCAATATTATGGTGGAATTACTTTCACTGGGATATTCCCTGAGACTAGTCCATGAGATTTTTTTATCCCCTGGTTTTGTTGAGGTATAAGTGCCAAATAAAAATTGTGTATATTTAAGGTGTGCAATGTGATGATTTGATATAATGTATACATTGTAAAATGACTACCACAATCAGGCTAATTATAACATCTATTATCTTGTACAGTTATCTTTTTCTGTGTGTGTGGTGGCAACACTTAAGATCTATTCTTTCAGTAAATTTCAAGTACACAATACAGTATTATTAACTATAGTCACCATGCTGTGCATCAGATTCCTATAACTTACCAATCTTTTAACTGAGAATTTGTATCCTTTGACTGGCATCTCCCTATTTTCCCTACCCCTAGCCTCTGGTAACCACCATTCTACACTTTGTGACCATTAGCTCAACATTTTTAGATATTTTAGATCACATATAAATGAGATCATGCTATATTTGTTTTTCTCTAACTGGCTTATTTTACTTCGATTAATGTCCTTCAGTTTCATCTATGTTGTAAATGGCAGGATTTTCTACTATTTAAGGCTAAAGATTTTCCCACTGTATATGCATGTTACACATTCTTCATTCATCAAGTGATAAACAGGTGGTTTCTACACCTTGGCTATTGTGAATAAAGCTGCAATGAACATGTGAGTGCAAATATCACTTTAACACACTGATTTCACTCCCTTCATATGTAAACTTAGAAGAGGGATTGCTGGATCTATGGTATCTCTATTTTTAACTTTGTTAAGGAAACTCCATACTGTTTTCCATAATGGCTATATTAATTTACATCCCCAAAATAATGCACAAGCAACCCTTGATATTTCAAAAGATTAATAGGTTTTTCTTTTAACTTTCTTTAACCAGAATTGATGCACAAACTTTTATTTACAAAAACAGAAAAATCTTCAATGTGTACATTTAAAAAACATGTTGATTCCATGTCTTGGCTACTGTAAATACTGCTGCTCTGAACACTGGGGTGCATGTATCTTTTTGAATTAAGGTTCCCTCTGGATATATGCCCAGGAGTGGGATTGTTGGATCTTATGGTAAGTCAAAGTTTAGTCTTTTGAGGAATCTCCATACCATTTTCCATAATGGCTGCACCAAACTACATTCCCCCCAACAGTGTAGAAGGGTTCCCTTTTCTCTATACCCTTTCCAGCATTTAAACGTACATCAACAAATGACTGCATAAACAAGTTGTGGTATATTTATACAGTGGAATACTACTCAGCCATAAAAAAGAATAGAATAATGCCATTTGCAGCAACATCATACTAAGTGAAGTAAGCCAGAAAGAGAAAGAAAAATACCATTTGATATCACTTATATGTGGAATCTTAAAAAAAAAAAAGGCAAATGATCTTATTTATAGAACAGAAACAGACTCACAGGCATAGAAAACAAACTTATGGTTATCAGTGGGGAAAGAGGGTGGAAAGGGGTAAATTGGGGGTTCGAGATAAGCAGATACTAATATATATAAAATAAACAATTTCATACTATATAGCACAGGGAACTATACTCAGTATCTTATAGTAACTTATGGTGAAAAAGAATATGAAAATGAATATATATATATATTTGTTCATGTATGTCTGAAGCATTATGCTCTACACCAGAAACTGACACATTGTAAACTGACTATATTTCAATTATATATATATATATATACACACACACACACACAAAAAAAATGTTGAAACAGGAACCATTTTAAAACATGCAAATAAATTCTTTCCAGTACACCTGCAAACTAGAACCAAATTATCTTAATGATTATTAGATTTTCCCCAATATCTGATAAACAGAGGTGGGACAGGAACTATGTATTGAAAATTCATAAAAATAATTTATTCACTATGTCACCAACACCCTAATATATAACAGATATAGAGGTAAAAATGATTTTTTGAGAAAAAGAAAGTATTATTTATAAAATAATCAATATTCTGGGGAAGAATTTACAAAGGAAGTTATTCTGTGATTACAGTGTCTAGTACAATATATTTTGGGATATATCCTTCTTACTAATCATTTGCATCTGAATCTTAGTCTTCCATTGTTAGGCTTATAAGAACAGATTCTTATTACATTGGGCTGAATCCACTAGACTGAGTCATTATATTTATAATATTGAGTAAGAATTCTAGTTTATTAGGAGCAGTCATATTTAAAACATATTTAATTTCCACTAATGATGTAGAAGGCAGTTTGCTTATACTTGTCATCATTTAGTATTTAAGATGATTTGAGAATGTGAAAATCGAATGTAAATACAGTAAATATATTGACAGAAAGAAGATGAACTTGACAATCTGCACAGAGCATACTGGCTGGGTAGAGCATTTGTACTCCCTGGTTGAGGGCATGGATGTTCACAGTTATGCTGAGAATTTAATTAAGAGCAGAATGTTGGCTTTTTAATCCTTCTTGCTTTTACTATTCTCAGAAGATTAAAATGACATTTCTTGCCCTACCACACCTTGTCATTCAACGTTTTTTTGTTCCTGTCTTTGTTTATAGTTAAACAACTTTGTCAGAAATTTCCCTCCCAGACTGCTCTCCCTTAATCGGAAATGCCTGTTCATTTTCATTGTGGTGATTAGTTAAAGCCAATGGCTGCCTTTCACTAGATCTGGACCCAGAGATAAACACATGGAAAACACTAGTTTCAAAATCATTACATTAATATTAAGATGCTTACATTAATATTAGGACTAGCTTGTCACTTCATTGCTTAGTCATAGTCTGAGCTTTTTCTTTTTAGCCAGATTGTCCCTCAGTAATGCCTAGCTTATCCGACTCATAGATCCCTACATGTTTTGGATCAATACCCTTCAATTCTGCTCTGACCTTTATGATCTCACCTCTGTTATGAGCCTGCTCTCTGACTTTCTCCAGAATTCTTAGATCTGACCTGTTTCCTTGTTACTTGCTCTTTCCCATCCAGTACTCTTCACATTTTAGGATTACACTTATTTCTAGACTGAAGGCTGTATTGACAGTTACTTAAAACTTAACCTGCCTCACGAGAAGTAGCTACCCAATTCTGACACTGATACTGGTATCAGTTTAAGTTTTGGAGGAGACAGAGTTATGGTAATACTTTGCGATGAGGAATGACAACACTTGGAAACAATTCAACAGATAAGTAGTCAATTAGCACATTTAACTACAGTAGTTCCCCTCTACCCCACCCAACTTTATCTGTAGTTTCCATTTTCTTGGTTTCAGTTACCCACTGTCAATTATGGTCCAGAAATATTAAATGGAAAATTTCAGAAATAAATACATCATAAATTTTAAATTGAGCACCCTTCAGAGGAGCATGATGAAATCCAGCACCGTTCCTCTCTGGTTAGCCCAGGACATAAGTCATCCCTTTGTCCAGCATGTCCACTCTATATACACCACCTGCCCACTAGTCACTTAGTACCTGTCTCAGTTACGAGGTAGACTATAGTGTAGTCTCAGTGTTTGTGTTCAAGTAACCTTTATTTTACTTAATAATACTCCAAAGTGCAAAAGAAGTAATGCTGGAAATTGGAATATCCTTTCACTGTGTGTAATTTATAAATTAACTTTATGATAAGTGTGTCTGTATAGGAAAAAACATAGTATATATAGGGTTGGTACTATCTGAAGTTTCAGGCATCTACTGCAGGTCTTGGAACAGATCTCCTGTAGATAAGGGAGGACTACAGATCACGGATGTAATTATTTATATTAATTAATATGTTTTGTTATTAATTAATTTTTCAATGAAATCTTGCAGATAATAAATGCTTCATGAATCCTAAATCATTAACTTATGCAAATCTGAACAACTGATCTGAACAATTCTCCTAATCATCAATAACTTCTATCACGATGAATAACTCTTCTACGATGAACACTACAGTTAGCTAAACTCTGATTAATTGAGAACTAGATTGTGGAAGAATTTTTATAACAAAAGCAATCTGAGGGAATTTTTGCTCCTACTTTTTTGGTAGCAAATGAGAGCAATGTGTCTTTTTTCTTTTCAGTGTTCAGTGTTTTTCACTGACTTTATGACTTGTGAATTATTTTTCTAATAAAAAATTTCTTAAACTGTTGTCAATATTCTATATTCTTTTAATCCATGATACTCAACATTAGTTTAGATCATCCACTTCTAGTTCAACCACTATTTGAACATCTTTAAAAATGGGAATAACATTCTTCCTACTGTATTGTATGACAATGGATTTCATGTTGACAATTTTAATGCACAAGATAGCCTAATTCATACAACTGAATTCTTCTAAAGATTCTCCCTGATGTTGCTCTAATTTAATTCCATACGGCTGGAGCCTTCCATTAATATGAGCTTAATGTTTTAATTTTTATTTTTTGCTTATTGAAGTAATATTTCTGTATATTAAAAATCATCCTTTTTGGGTGTACAATTCAGTGAATTTTGACAAACTTATACAGTGGTATAACCATCACCACAATAAAGATAAAAAATATTTCCATTGTCCAAAAAGATGTTTTCATTACCTTGTATTGTCTCCTTTTTCCTTATCCCTGCAAACCCTGGTAACCACTAATATGATTACCAATAGACTTACCTTTTCTAGAATGTCATATAATAAATCTTTCCCTTTTTATAGGAATGACTTCACTGTTATTTAATGAGAACCTATAATTGGTCACACACATAAAAATTATTGTAATGAGATAGAGTATTACTACTTTGACCCTAGATTTTGTGTCTTCCTGCCTTTCAACTGCAAAGAAAATGCCATTTCTCAGGGCTTCTCCAGATATGAAAATGTTAAAAAAAAAAAAAAAAGAAGTTATTTATCTAAGTTACATCTCATTAAGAATACTTCACACAATTTGAGAATGAGGGATCTCCAGAAATCCAAAGATATTCTTGAATTAGGAGAAAACTACCTTGGCAAATCAAATGGCAATTTTATCTGATGGTTCCCAAGTGAGATACCCAGTACATTCACATCCACAGCGAACTGCTGTGGAAGACGAGGCATATGCCCTGCTGAGATGAGGACTTGTTGAGCCTTTGCCTGTCTAAAATACCTTTACTCCAGTGAGCAGAGACTGGATTTCCTCTTTTATGCTCAGTTTTATGCTGAGAAGTATTTTTCAAAGAAGAGCATGAAACAACTAAATAGAATGACAACGAGAAATGACTGAAAATTCCAGTGATTTTAGGGGAATGGAGTTTACGTTGCCTAGTCAAGCACAGTGATGATTTTCTAGTGGGAAAATAGAACTGGAAATTGCATACGTTGTAATAGTTTGGTGGCAGAACAAAAGAAATTCTTTGAAGCAGCATTTAAAATTTTCCCAGGTATATAAACCTTATATCTTCCTTACTTGTGGGCAACCAGGTGTAGCATACAGAACATAAATATAATATGAAGGAAACCTGCCAAATAGGTGAAAACAGACTAATTCCCTCTCTGTGATCCCAATTTCATCTGTAGAGTTTTAGGCACCATCCCTACACTATACAAGCTGAAGATAGATTTTGAATGCATAAACATATACGGTAGAGGAACACCCCCAGAAGAATCTGAAAGCTCACAAGAAATGAGAAGTCATGCAACCTCAAATTCTACAGAGAAGGAAAAATAATTCTCTCTACAATTTGTTTTAGATATGACATTTAGGAAGTTGGAAGTAATTAGTTTGTATATTGTCATTTATAGTTATATTCCTATGGAGAACTAATTAACTACCATAATTTTAAAATCCCATTACCAGTGTAAAAGAGCAAGGGACACTAAAGACTTTACATTCACATGAATTTACTGAAGGAAAAAAAGTCACTAAAAGTTCATTATAATAAAATTATTGAATGACTATTGAATATCATAATACATTCTAAATTTTATAAATTCTAAATTTTAAATGTAAGTAAATTTATAAATAAATAATTTTAAATAAATTTGAAAGAATATGATTTGAAAGAAGTCAGGTTAGGATGGCTGTACAGGATTTGATAGGTTTTATGTGGAGAAAGAGGAACACATTTTAGAAACCAGTGACTTAACTCTTTAAATCTGAGTCCAGTGACAATTCCAACTTTTTCTCCTTTCGATGAAGATCCATACTTTTCTACTTCTAGAATTAGGGGTGATTTTAGCTGTCTTTTCTATTTGAAAAATAGCACTCCAAAGAGAACTTCCAACTCCCCAATCCATTTTAGAGAGGAGAATTGGTATGGCAAAATTGTTTGGTTTCTCATAAAGTTATTTTTCACATTTTGTTAGTGTTGGAATCTCATCAACAATATTTTAAATGTAAACAATTTATTAAAGTAACTCAAATTTCCAAGAGTGTAATATATTCATTTCCAACCTGCAGCTTTTCCTATGTTGCATATGTAATAACATACTACAGTAGCCACCCACCTAAAAATATATCACAACCAGCTGTACAAAAAGTACACAGGGAAGTTAGTCTTGTGACAGTGAGAGCAAGGAATATTAGGAAAAACATGAAGTCAAAAGATGCTCAAAAATATCACAATGATTCTTTTTAATTAAAAATTGTTTTTCTTTTAGCCCTTCTTAGCATAAGTAGAAATTAAAATGTGAAAATGAATATATGTATGTATATGCATGACTGGAACACTGCTGTACACCAGAAATAGACACATTGTAACTGACTGCGCTTCAATAAAAAATAAATAAATAAAATTGAAAAGAAATTAAAATCATTGATTTCTTAAAAGGTAACAAAATAGTCTTTTCTAAGAGCTCTTGCCAACTGAAAAAATTTTTATTTCCTGAAAGCTTATCACCCTTGAATACATCTTTATACGCAAGCATGTAAATCCCGTATTTCAAATCATAAATCCAGTTCCTTCCTTTGAAAGCAAAAAACCAAATAGAGTAGTGAAGTTGTGGAAAACACTTGCAGTTCACTTTTTAAGCCCTTTTGTATTCTCTCCAAAGCCATTCTTTGTGTTCATGGAAAGATAGTTAAGTACACTCAGGCAGCCAATCATGTGCTCCTTTTGATGGTGCAAAGTAGCAGATCTTTAAAAGAATTTCAGCTCTCCCTTTTTCATATTTGCATTTATGCAATTACCTGGCCCTTTAAATGCTTGACACATTTATTTCAAAGAAAAGACTAAATGTTTAATTCTCAGGGGATTTCATTTGGTTGTAATTCTGACTCTGAGGGACACTGATGACAACTTTTCTTTTCACATCCAAATTGCAGTTTATCAATGAATTCTATTTAGCTCTCATTATATTTGGAGAAAATGCAGGAACAGGGCCAAAATTAAAGATATTAAAAGTCCTAAAAGTTTTATACGGAGGGAGGTGGGGGAAGGGGAGAAATAGGTGAGGGAGATTAAGAGGTACAAACTTCTAGTTATGAAGAAAATGAGTCACAGGTATGAAATGTACAGTGTGGGGAATATAGTCAATTACTATGTAGTATCTTTGTATGGTAACAGATACTAGACTTATTATGGTGATCATTCTAAAACGTATAGAAACAGCAAGTCACTATGTTGTATACCAGGAACTAACTCAGTATCATAGGTCAATTTTATTTCCAAAAAACAAACAAACGTGGAGAAAAAGACATCAGGTTTGTGGCTACCAGAGGCACAAGGTTGGGGGAGAGAAACCAGATAAAGGTTGTCAAAAAGTACAAACTTTCAGTTATAAGATAAATAGGTACTAGAGATGTACCACATGATAAAGATAATTAACACTGCTGAATATTATGTATGAAAGTTAAAATAGGGTATCCTAAGAGTTCTCATCACTAGGAAAAAAATCGTTTTCTATTTCTTTAATGTTGTATCCATATGAGATGATGGATGTTCACTAAACCTATTGTGGTAACTATTTCATGACAGATGTAAGTCAGTTCATCACACTGTATCTCAAAGTTATACAGTGTTGTATGTCAATTATATCTGAATAAAATGGGGGAAAAGATTAATAGTCACTTATTTGTTACAACAGGAATTATTGAAAGAAGACACTTCTTTTCTCCATTTTCTAAGTCTTTACTTGCTGCTGTGGTTTAAGGAGGTTTACTCTTAGAAAATATAATATACTTTCTTGACAATATATTTAGTATAGTAAATAATTTTAGTAGACTTTTATCATCTTAAACATCATAAGGATTTTAGAATCCCTATCTACACTTACCCCTACTACTTATCTTTTCTGCTTCCCTCTAGCTTTAGTGATGCGTTGTTATGCATTTTAATCCTCTGTAGATTTACCCTTCTCATTGGTACTTACTCTCCCCCATACTTCTGTGCTTCCAACTGTAATTATTTCCCTCTGCATGAAAAACTCACATTAGTGGGAACAGCTGATAAAAAATTCCCTGTTTTTCCTTTCATAAAAAGCCTTTATTATATTTTCATTTTTGAAGAATATTTCACTGGATATAGAATTCTAGGTTGGCAGTAATCTTTTGCAGGTTTTAAATAACATACTATTATAGTTTCCATTATTTGTTATGAAGTCCACTGTAAGTGATATAGTTTGTCATTTGAAGAAAAATTTCTTTTTAAAAGTGAGAATTTCTTTTTTTTTTTGTTTGGTTTTTTTGTTTGTTTGTTTCGCATTTTTTTTTTTAGCAATTTGAGGTTTTATTTGTACATATTCCACTTGAGGTACGTAGCCTTTCTTAACTCTGGAGGGTTTTGTTTTCTCATTTGTTTGGGGTAATTCTCAGCTTCTGTAGCTTTTGTTTTGTATCTTCTCTTCCCTCATATTGCCTCATATCACCTCACCTTTTCTTGCCTTTCTTGCTCTCTCTCTTTTATTCTGACGATCTAGAATATATGCTAGAACTTCTCATCACATATGCATCTTATATGCTCTTTACTGTATTTTCAATATATGTTTCTCTTTGTGGTTCAGACTATATCTTAATGATCTGTTTCTGTCTCCCTATTCACTAACCCTTACTGTAGCTGTATCTTAAACTGGTTCTTAATGTTAATTTTAGAATTACTACATGATTCATTTCATAAATTCCAATTATCTGCTGAAATTATCTATCTTACAATACATATAATATACCATACATTTTTGTGCATATTAATCATTGTTATTTAAATATCCACATCTAATAATTCCAATGATTATTGTCTTTTAATCTCTTGGTTTTCAATCATTTAGTTCTTCTTCCTATAAGTCTGCTAATTTTTGACAGAATGTTGAATGCTGTGTTTGAAAAATTAAAGATAATTTGAGGTTCTGCATGTAGTTATATTCAGCCAGAGAGATTTTTTTGTTGTTTTTTTAATTTCTGGCAGGCAATAGAGTAGGGACAGATTGATTTAATCAGGCTGGGATAGAACTGATTCCAATCTGATTTTCTGCCTTTAGGAGAGGATTTATTTGTGCTCTCACTACACTTGAAGCTGACATATTTACCAGAGACCATCTTCTTCGGCAAGTTCTGAACTAAACACTTGTCTCCCTTGCCCATGAAGTTGGCAAACGCTCCCTTTAGCTTCTTAGCATTTTGACTAAAGTTTGAAAATCAGCAAATGCTTAGGAAGGGGCCAAGTATGAGGCTCCCCTCTCTGCATTCTTCTTTCTTTCTGTGATCTTGGCGCCTCAAGTTCTGGCTACCCTGAGAGACATCAATCCTGGCTTTCACCTTTCTAGTCCTAAGAGACTGTCCAAAGCTCTGAGCAACACCTTGATGTTTTGCACAAACCAGTAAGAAAAAATTGGACAGGAATTTGGTCTTTGCCCAGTACAGTTCCCTTCTCTGCAGGATCTTGGTTCAAGTGTTGGCTGCTAATATCTTTTAAAGTATTTTTTAAGTAGTGTTTTATAAGGGGAATATTGGATACTACAAATTATATATAAAAGGAATTCTTCTGATTAATTTCTTGTGAATTAATATATTTCAGCTCTTAGCACAATAATCATCTTAGAATATGATAATAGGTATTTTAGAAATGAAAAGACTGAAGTATTTATGATTTATTGGTTCTATCTTCTGAAAGGATATCATCTATTCTACTCTACCTAGATATAGGTACCTATCTTCACTGATACATGAGAAGGTTGACAATAATAACAGAAAACAAATATCTGAAATTGTTCTAATTTCTGTCTAATGTGTATTACAGGAACTAGAAAGCTATGGCCAGGTGCAAATCTTTATGCTATTTCAGTTGTCTCCCATCTTATTCTCATCTCTGTCTGTCTGTCTATGTGTATATGTATATGCATACGCATACAAAACCCATATATAGCAATAGTATGTAAGTGTGTACACTGACTATGCACACACATACATACACATACATACCAACAAGACTGATATAAAGGATAAAAAAGCAATTATGTGCAACAAGCATTTTCATCTGAATAAAGACCATTTTTGTAATGGCTCCTCACGCCAATATTGCCTGTTCTTTTGTCTCTTTACTCTAGACTACCTGCTTAATTTAAGGAGTTTGTTTTTTTTTTTTTGAATGCCTGATGCCATGTTCTTACACATTGTGTATTGATATTGTGCATTGATTTTACCTGTATCATCAAGCACCCTAATTTCACATTATTTAAATAGCTCCATTGTTAACTCTATTTATACGACCTGAAACAGTTTACAAGCTCAAGGAAGCCAAAAGATAAAAATGAAACTCTGAGAAAATATTTGGGAATATTTAACATTTTCAAATATATGGGCTTTAGGGAAGAAAGATAGCAAAATGGTTTGAGGTGTTTAAATAATTTGGGCATGCAAAATCTGATCATATATCTTTACTGACCATGATCTTGTCTAACACAGGAATTGGAAGAAATTTGGAGATAACATATTGACTAAGTTACACACAATTCAGTGAAAAGTGCACTGAGAAAGTCTACCAATTATTGTATTAGACAAGTTCTCTGACAGATTATGGACAGCTTCTGATAAGTTGAAATTGTTCTATCCATGCAATTGTTTCCAATTATTTCAAACAATTGAACATTTGGTTAATTTTTAACATGACTCAAGATGTGCAAACTTCAGCACTTTGTACACATGAATGTTTAGTAAAAAGGAAAATACTAAAATGATGTTTTGAATAAACTGTCTAATCAAAACATTCAGTAAAGTAGATTTAATGAATTTCGTTAGTACAAACTGCTGTTTAAGGAAATTGTCAATTATGAGTGTTGTCATCATTCAAACAATTGTGAACTGATATAACTTGAAACAAAAATCTATTACATAGAAAATCAGTGTGTTTAGTTCAATTATTAACATGATCTAGGACCTAAAGAGTGAGACAATGTTTTATGAGTTTTTTCCTAAATAATAAAGTTGTGACTTATACCATTCACTGATATTGACAATAACCTTTTTTTGTAACTGAAAGTTTTATATAAAGTTAGCTAAATTATTCTAGACTACAACTTTCTATATATCACACACAAATACATACACATACACTCATTAAAAAGCAACCCATACTTTATAATTCATAAGGAATTGTTATTAATTTACATCTCCTTACTTTGCAAATCAAGTATTTTTAACCCCCAAGAATATATAATGGGCATATATTCACAATGCCTATGTAAATACAAAATATATGTTGGATGGGATATTTGGTCTTTCTCTTTTTGTAAAGTAGAGGTGATAGATGATGCTACATTTTTTAGTGGAAATATTATAATCTATTTTGACTGAAAAAAGATGATGGCGTATTAGAATTACTGTTAAGCATAGGCAGGACACCTTGTTGTATTAATTGAAATGTGTAAGCATTGAGAAAAATCTGGTAAACATTAAACATAATTTATTGTTTGAGAAATATACCTTTTTTGTTGACTGACAGTTGACCAGAAATAAAGATCAAAAATAGGTAAATTAAAATATTGTTAGAATAAGTAGCTCAAGTAAGTAGGAATTATGAAGCTCAGAGTATGACTCCATGTTTCATTTAAATAGGATCAGAATTTTATAGGAAACTTTGTGTCAGATGATGCATATTCAGAACACTGGCTAATGCAATTAGGTTTGGTTAAATATTTTTAAACATGAAATTCCCAGCATGTTGTCACGGTGAGACATTCAAAATCAACCAACAAGCATTTAATTGGATTACATAGTCTAAGTGGATGTATAAATACTTAACCAATCACAAAATTCAGCAGCCAACATTGTTCCCTTTTGTCAGTAGGGTCTAAAGTCCATTAAGGCACTTTTTTGTTCTTTTACAAGTGCCTTCTTTGTCACAAAAATCCCAAATGAATATTTTCCATGGTCTAACTTTCTGTTTACCATGACTATGGTGTTTGACTTTCTGATTTGTCCTTTTTTTGTTTGTTTATAAACTTCTCTACAGTTAGAAAGAATTTTGTTTTTAAATGAGTTTATTATGAAAATTACTTTGATGAATATGTGTGATGTGCCTTTCTCACATTTTTACTGTTCATGTGCACAGAAAGGAGGAACTTTTCCATCAATTCTTCTCATTTTACTGCAATATTTGAGTCAGTCTGAGTAACAGCTTATAAACTTTTCTATCAGTTGTGACACTCATGGGTAGAATTTATCCTTTGATTATGAATGGTGGTTCACCATGGACTGATGCTTTTCTGATGCTTTCATAGTTATGACTTGAGAGCATTTCTCTGCATATTAGCTTTAACTCCACCCATTTGTCTCTCTGTAATACTCAAGATCGAAATTTCCTGTTTCCAAGGCATCAGGGATATACTACAGAATATGCCACAAAGAATATTGGACTTTTGTAAACCTGGCTATCACAAATGTGTAGCAAATTCTCAATTCTGTGCCAGAATCTGCTCATTTTACTTCACTGGGACTTTCAAAGAACAAATGCCAGCTGTGTGAAATGAACCACTATTGAGGGATTTAAGAGCATAACTCGTAATGGTTATATCTTAATGATCATGCCAAATTGATCTGTTCCAAAATTTATTCAAGATTAAAACATGCTGATAGACTGCTGCTGTTGCTGCGTTTCCAGATATTTCCTTCATGTGCTATTATTTTTGATATGCCAATAGAAACAATATCATTAACGGAAGAGTGAGAATGCTCGTGAGAACTTCAGGGATAAAGGAGAAATGAGTGGCAGTTGGAGCATCAAGGCTTATGACAGAAGCAGCAGGGAGTGGACGCAGAGAGGAAAGGAAGGATCCAGGAGAGGAATGGATCAGTGGTAGAGATGATAGTGTTAAGGGACAGGTTAGAAAGGAAGATGGAATTTTACTCTGAATGAGCTGCATGTTCTGAATTCAGTGCAGAAGCCACTGCAATTTTGTAAAAAGATTTAAAAATTTTTCAAAGTTATATTTCATTTCATCATTCATCCTGTCATTCATTCATCATGTATTTAATGTGTGTTTATTATATCACTTGGTCCATTGTAGACGTTGGAGATACACTGGTAAAAACTAAATGCATGTATTTTTAAATAGCTTCCTTTATGGAGTTGCCTTCTGGTCTGTAAAATTAGTGTGTTATACAACAGGTTTCTGATTTGTCATAATTACTAATAGGATGCATGCAAAATACTTAACAAAGTACAAAAGATATAAATGTTAATTTGTAAATAAATATAACATTGGTGTTTTTGGAAAACAGATATCATTAGTGTTATATCAGAAAGCTACAAACTCAAACTCAGATATGACCTGATAAAACTTACTGCTGAATATTAAAAAAAAGTTTTAAAATTGAAGTTAAAGTTTACATACAGTAAAATGTATAGCTCATAAGTGTTTTTGAAGATAAGTTTTTTCATATTTATACATCACACAACTAATCACCAAATCAGGGTATAGAAATTTTCCATCACAGAGTTTCATTATGGTCCCTTCCTATCAAACTCTTCTCTGTATAGATTTGTTTTTATTTCTAGCTCATAAATTAATCTGGCCTGTTTCTAAACCTCATAAAAATGGTATTTATAGTACATACTCTTTTATGTCTGGCTTCCTATGCTCACATAGTACAATGGAGATCCACTGTTGACATATGCATAGTTCACTGCTGCAAATACTGCAGTGTTAAATTTCATGAATATATTACAATTTATCCATTATCCCTGTTCACGGACATTTGGTAGTTTCCAGTTTTTGGTTATTAACTATAAACCTCTCTAAACGTCCTTATACAAGTAATTTTGCAGACTTTTTTTTTTCATTTCTCTCTGGTAAAAATTTAGCTACACTGTAGTGTCTATAAGAAACACTAAATACTTTTCCAAAATAGTTGAAAATTTTAACACCACCAGCAAATTATGACAGTTTCTATCCACAATTTTGCCTGTTGTCAGTCATTTTAATTTTAGACATTCTAGTAGACATGAAGTCATATCTCATTGTAATTTCAATTGTATTTCCTAGTGACTGATAAAGTTGAGCACTTTTCCATGTTCTTATTCAAGATTTGTGTAGATTTCACCCGTTTTTCATCACATTTGACATTTCTTTATGCGTTTTAGATACAATTTTGTCAAGAGAGATGCATATCAAGTATTTTCTTTGAAGCTGTGGTTTGTATTTTCAAGGAGGTAAAGTTCTTTTTTTCTATATTTTCTCTTAGAAACTTTAAGAGTTTAAAAACTTTACATTTACATATAATTTAGTTCAAAATAATTTTTGTGTGTAAAGTAAGATTTTGTGTGTCCCACTGAACTGTCTTGCCACCTTTGTAGAAAACCACTTGGCTACGTAGTGTGTATCTACTATAGTCTACTATGTGTAGACTCTGTTCCATTGTTTTATTTGCTAATTTTTATGTCAATAACACATTTACTTGATGAATGAAGACATATAATAAGTCTTGAAATCAGGCGGTGTATGACATTCAAATTTATGTTAGGTTTTAGTATGGTTCTGACTATTCTAGGTCCTTTCCAATTTCAGAGTAATTTGAGAATCGGTCAATTTCTAACAATTCTTAAAAAATGAAAAAAAAAAAAAAAGAACAACAAAAGGGAGTGGTATGCCAGTAAACTGAAATAAATACTGATGACATAAAGCAATACACATCGTATCTTTTGGAGTTTAAGAAAAAGAAAGAATAAAATAGAATTAAGATAAAAATAGTCATTGCAAATAAGTTGTGGAAGTGAATGATGTTAAAATGTTCTAATATACTAAATTATGCAGGAGGAGGAAAAATGATAGACATTGGACTTTAAAATTAAGCATGTGTATTTAAATTACTAGAGTAATAACTAAACTATTTGAAACAGAGCATATAACTTTCCAACTGATTGAAGGGAATTACTAATGGATCCATTTCAATGAGCTATAGTTCCTGCTGCATCCTGTTCAAGACATTTTATTTCCTGTATGCTGAGTACTTTAACTTTGAACTGTTCATTTTTCTTGTGATTTTACTTGTATAAATATTTAAGGTTCAGGATGTTGGTAGGTGTCTCCAGGGAGGATGTGTAAATGTTTCTGCCATTTGCCATTGTAATAACAGGGTATGTGGACATATGTAAAATGCCAGCAAAATAAATATATGCCATATGTGAAATCTTTTAAGTAAAAAATTATTGAGAGCTAGAGAACAAATAAAAACACATCTTACTCAAGGAAGACAACTATAATTCAAAACACAGCCTTTACAGTAAGAGTTACTACATTTATAAAGTTACTTATGTGTTAGGTATTATATGTAACAAAAAATAATTGAAAAGCTGTTATATAATGGCACAGAGACAAATAAAAATGTTAATCTTTGTACATATTATAGTGTAGTAACTCTATTTAAAAAGTATATAAAAATCAAAATATAAAAATCTGTATTTAAAATTTTTCATTAAAGCTATAGATAATAATTCTCAAAGCAGGAAGTTAAAAAAAATCAACACTTTGTATAACCCATGGTAAAATTTTAATCAAACAGTAATGTTTCATTATGAAACCCTGAGATGCTAGAAATTAAAAGTGATTAAAATATTTCAGATATAGTCAAAATTTATTTTCATAAAGGCACTGAAAAATTAGTCTTTTTTCTAAGTTTGAGTATTGAGGATTATAATTAGTGGTATTTTAAACTATTTTAGAGTAATTTTCTTATATTAAAAATCCTCCCTTAAGAATGTTTTCTTGAAGTGCAATATTTAAGTATAAAATGTGAAGAGTAATATATAATTTATCTTTTGATCAGTGATAAAATATACAGTAGCCAACATTTCCTTAGTGTCTACATGTATTTTAATCATCTAAAAACAGTATTTCCATTCTCACTAAAAATCAAATATTCATAAGGCTAATATATTTTATATTGTATAGTTGTAAATGCACATGACTACCCTTAGAGTAATATTTTAAGTGTATGAGAGTACCTATAAAATTGATTCTTGAACTCTTCAAATACCAGAAGCATTTAATATGTACCAATAAATTTGTATTTAGCCTAATTAATAATAACCATCATATAATAAGCACATTTTTTACTTAACTATCTTTAAAATGTTAATTTGGTTTTCATCTGAATGAGAAAATTATTTACTTCCACAATAAAATTAATTTGAAATATCCTAGTTTTACCTTGAACTTCACACTTTGATTTATTTCAGTTTTTTACAGTTGTGTACCTGTATTTTAAAGGTAGATTATTTTCTTCCATCTGTGCTGTTCAGTTCAGCACATGTCTATAAAAACATATTTAGACAATTACTGCTTTCTTTCCCTTAGAAAAAGTGGACAGGTACATGAGATAGTAAAAGTTATGTCTTCCTTGGTCCCTTCTCTCAAACATAAATAGGAGGCCAGTCCTAGATACCTATGGTGGAAGAGTCATTGAATACTGTAAATTCCATGACTCCATGTAGTGTCTACAGAGAGCGTAATATGTATCAAAGTGTCCAAAAAACATCTGTGTTTAATATGGAAAGAAGGAAAGTGAGAGTAGAGAATATAATGAATTGTTCAGTTAATCATAAGATATTTAAATTGAACTGTACTAACCATTCACTGTAATCATCAAAATATCTATAATCTTGTCTTATTTAGTTTTGGCTGTTATAACAAAATATACTCTGGGTAACTTAAAAGAGCAGATATTTATTTCTCACAGTTCTGGAAGCTGGGAAGTCCTAAATCAAAGTACCAGCAGATTCAGTTTCTCATGAGAACAGTTTTCCTGGCATATAGAAAGTCACCTTCTCATTATGTCCTCCCATGGCAGAGAGAGAAAGAGTTCTGGTCTAGCTTCTTCTTATTATATGAACACTAATCCCATGGTGGGTAAGGGTCACCCTCATGACCTCATCTAAACCTAATTACTTCCCAGAGGCCCCACTGCCAAATAACATCACACTGGCAGTTAGGATTTCAACATATAAATTTGGGGTAACATAAACATTCAGTCTATCATGCTACTAATTTTTAAATTATCTACAAAATATTCATTCTATTTGGACAATGTAGAAATAAACTAGATTATGCAAAAATAACCAAATAGACTGATTTCTCTCAGTCAAAAAGAGATTATTAAATTGTAAAATTCTCAAAATTATTATGGTTTAGTAGTGTTTAATTCAAGTAATATTCAGGACAATCTTGAGACAAACATTTAGTAGATTTGGAAATTTATTTTAAACACTGGAAGTCGAATTTATCAATGAGAAGTTTTTAATTTAAATGCACTTGTGTCTCTTATATGTGAAATATACATTGTATATAAAAATATACATACCAAATGACAATTACAATTGTTTGCATGTGACATTGTGTGTATTAACTGGTTAATTAATTAAAAGTCTAGGAGGGTGCACATACTTATTGGTACCAACCATTAAAATTACAACTATTTATATGAATAATTATAATTTTTATTTTATGTTACATTTTTGAAAGAATGACAGGGTATGGGACAGGCAGAGGAAAGACACAATGTGTTTAAGAGATTCACAAAAGTGTATTTGGATTATAAAAATTTTACAATAGCTTGAGGCACTTCTGAAAAAAAGGTTGGTCAGAAAGAGATGTGTTAAAAAAGCAGACATAAGAATATTTGATAACTAACAAGAAAGAACTAAGTTAGACAAGTAAGAAAAATAATAGTTACCAAATGAGTGCTTAATCTTGAACTGTAATTCTACACTGGACCATTGTTATCAGCAAGCTAAAGGCTGACTAGGCTGAACAGCTAACAGACGGCAGGCGTCAGTCTTTTGGGGCAGAAGTCTTGACAGGTGCACTGAGTTTATCATAGAGGAAGGTAATAAATTTAAGTGGAAAAGTCCTGATTTTTCTTCTTTTTCTCTTCTTCCTTTCCTCTCCCCTCCCCTTCCTTCTCTTTTACTCTCCTCATCTTGTCTTTGGACTTTCTTCTCTCTCTTTTATTCCTTACCTTTTCTTCTCTCTCTTCTCTCGCTTCTCTGTCTCTTTCCGTTCTACATTCCCTCTCCCTTACCCCATCCCCTTTGGAAATCTTTATTAACACTACATTACGTGAAAGGTATAAGTAATTCACGAATACCATATTTTAAGCTCCATATTGGCATATCCAATGTTCGTATCAAGAAATGGGCAGAGTGCTCCTAAAATACATGTTCAAAGCATAAATTAAAAAGTAATGATTCCTTTTAAACCCTCTAGCCCTGTTTCAGCAGAGCTGATTTCATACTGCATTCTAACTGTATCCCCACTGTAACATTCTAGAATAAAGTCTTCCTTACATATTTAACTTTGCTTAGTGAAATTTTTGATTTGGCATAAATGTCCTCAAACTCTGAAGGTAGTTAATATTTTGGAGTGCAAACCCCCAGATTCAATTTAATCCAAAAAAAAAAAAAATCAAAATTTCAACTATGTAGTTAAAGCTCTTAAGTGACACCCCACTAGGTCAAGTAGCTAATAAGAGGCTATGCAAATAGAAAATAAACTTGATAAGGACATATTTAAGATTCACTATTTGCTTGATAAAGACCTATATGTTCACTATTTGCTTCTTTAACAAACTTCATGTGCTAACCTCAAAATTACGTTCCATTTTTCATTTGTATGGATCTTTTAAATCTATATTTTGCATTAAAATGACATTATGTTATTCCAGTGAGAGTATTACTATTGGCAAGCATGACAACTTTGCATTAATAGATTTAGAAGACCCCACCTAAAATTAAAGAAAATATAGCTTAGTAAGAAATGATGACATTCTGTGCATATAATTCTTAGATATCTTTCAGAAAAAACAAATTTACAAAGCTTAATAAGATAATTCTACATTATCATTTATCATTAGTAATACTTTCTAAGTCATAATCTTATCAGTGTTCCTTAGACTTTGGAATTATTTTCTTCTAGGGAAAAGATGAATTAAAAGATATTATAAACGTTGACAGTTACTTTACATATGACTGTTGTATTTTGTTCTAAATCACAATACTTTAAGCAACTTTAAACATTCTTAATGTGCTTAGCATCAGCATCAGATTTTAGGAAACAGGAAATTCTTCCCACCCTCATGCTTAATTTAACTGATCTTAAGCAAATCAATCTTTATTTCTCAACTTGACTGTAATAAAAATGGTCTATATTTTCCATCTTCCTCTGGCAGAAGATTCAGAAGCAAGACTAGACATTAGAAGGGAGAAAGGCATGAGAATGACTCTAGCTTGACTGACACAAATGAGAAGGTGAATTTTCTTTTTCACTGTACCATACGTAACTCCCGCCATTTCTCAGTTCTCTATTCCACAGTCACCAGAGATGAAGGTGAGAAAGAGCTTTATCATTCTACAAACAACAAAAAAATTCTCTTGGGTAAAAATTTTGGAATATCATTTCTATGCTAAGATAGACATTCTAATACTCTCACTCATCTGCCTTCTGTTTTGCCTTTTAATAGTAATACAGATCGGGATTCTGTTAAACTCTTAAAGGTGAAATCCAAAAACTTAAGCTCAACTTTCTCACTTTTCTGTTTTCTTGAAACTCTTTTCACTTCCCACTTAATCTACCTAGCCCATTAATTGCCATCTCCTCTAGATTTCAGAATATTTATTTGAATCAAGGATTTTATACACAGATAAATATACTTAAGATAAATATAGCAATTGGTTTAACTTAGGTGTCTCTACTTTTCTTCAATGGATATTTCCTAATCAAGTTGTGACGTTAATCTTTACCTTCAGTATAAGCCTCTTTCAAATGTCCGGATTCACCTTGGGGCAAACACTGATTTGTGGGTGTGATGCTCCCCAACTCTCCTCAGTGCTTCCCCTTGCAACTATGTAAAAAGAATGGTCAGTAATAAATCAGTTAACTTTGAAGAACTGTGATGTGAGATGGCAGCCTGTCGTTTTCCAAGGTTGGCAGATTTCCTATCTTGAGAGAGGATCATCTAATATTCATCCATAAACTCAGCTTTAGTCTAGGTCCAGAAACACACCAGACCTCAGCTCTCCTGGATTTCTTGAGTTCTAGCTCACTAGAGTCCAACTAGGGATCAATTAATAAACAGAAGCATTAATAAACTATTTTCAATATTTTAAAATTCCTAAAGTACAATTAACATTTGTCTATAAATCATTATTTACATATAGGCTAAACAGTATTAAGTGTCTTTGCATGTAATTGGAACTGTATCAACTGTGTGTGCTTCCATATCATCTCAGATTTTACTCTAGAGTAATACTTATTTTGGTTTTGGATGTTTACTTGATTATTTTGTGTCTCTCAGGATCATAGTACTAAATCTGGCTCACTCATTTGACAGATAGTTGATAAACAGTATATTCCAGATCTTGTGCTAAGCACTGAAGATAAAGAAATAACAGACTTCATGTTGCTTTCAGTCTGCTCCTAAATTGACTGGAGAGGGAGGTAAGCCAATAACATGATGTGAAGTGGAAAAGTGCACCAACATAGTTCTTTTAGAACATAGAGGACAGACACCTAACTCAGAAGGAGCAGAGAGACTGTCATTTTGGTGACCATCTGGTATTGGTAATGGTGTTTGAAATTTCTTAACTGAATAATGGTTTAAAGGGCTCTTCTCATTCTTTTGCTGACCAGGGTTAGGCTGGAGAGGAGGGAGCGACTTGGGTGATCTGCCCATTCCCCTCATTTTGCTCCCAATACCTCAGAAACAGCAGTTGAGTGTTTTGTGCACCTTGTTGACCATAACTCGCCCCAACTGTGCATGTCTGCAGTTATTTTTAGCTTCTTGTAGTTTCTTTGTATTCTGTTTTTCCAGGTGCAATCTCAGCCTATGCAAACACCACAGCAAGAGGTCCCAAGCCTCATCCTGCCCAAAATAACAGAAGCATGTATCAACCTGACTTTAAACTGCCCAAGTTTTTCTCTAGAGCACTTTTCCACAGACCCCTTTCCTAACCACTCTTTGTTCTAGGCACAAGAATATTAGAAGAGTTCCAAAGTTGGAGGTGAACATCACACCCAGCAGAAGAAAAGGGATCACTGCAACTGCAAAAATAAGGACAACAACAACAAATTGTTACCCTGCATGTGATCTCTATGGAAACCAGTGCCACCTCTTGAACCCTTACTATGAAGCCCTCTACCTTCTCTCCCCGGCAGGCTCACAGTCTTGGAGGCATTAGCCCACTGTGACCTCCTTTGCCTGGCGAAGAAATAAAGCTGCCTTTTCTACTTCATCCAAAACTCTGTCCTTGAGTCTCAATGTGGTAAGTGGGGTATGGAAGCCAAGTTTCAGCAACAGGACTGGGAATAACATGTGGCAATATGCCTCTTTGCTTCCACTGTCTTTGTAAGAAAAAATGTTTTGTAGCTAATTTTTATCTTAACTTGATCTTCAACTGCTTGTCTCTTCAACATCTTTCCAACTCCTTCTACTAGTTTCTTTTGCTATTCATATCCTCCCTCCAGAGGAGCAGACCTAGACAAGAGTTTCTTCTCTTCTTACCTGACTTAATTTTTTTACCTGTTGAAGTGAATCCTGTTGCTGTGATCTTGTAACAGAAAATAACAAATCTGACTCCATATTGATCTGTTCCTTTGGCTCTAACCCTCTGCTCTGTTTCCTGGGCTTAGTCATGCTGGTTCTGCACCTTTTATAAAAGAATGTTGTCTATAGCTTGAAATATAGCCTATTCTCAAGGCTCTGACCTCAAGGGTATTAACACTTTTCCATTTATATAAAGATAAAAAGTTGCAGAATAGAAAATAACATTTGGTGGTTTACAGGGACACCATGACCTGACCCATGTGGACAGCTGTAAGAACAAAGGATTCCAACATCAAGAAGTTTGCAACAACCATGCCACCTCTCCTTTTTAGTATAAAAGGAGCCTGAATTCTGATGTGGGGAAGACGATTCTCAAGGACTTTAGTCTGCCATCTTCTTGGTTGGCCAGCTTTCCCAATAAAGTCATTATTCCTTGCCCCAACACCTTTGTCTCCCGATTTATTGGCCTGTTGTGCAGCAAGCAGAATGAGTTTGGACTCAGTAACAATCTCAGTCATTTTCTTAGGTTACCAAGGTAGAATTATTTCAGAGATTATCCTCAACTCCATATTTATTCCTTGAATTTTTGAGCTGTTGTCTGGTTTATGGGTTAATAGTCCAGATACCTTTTCAGAGCTTTGGTCTTCCCCAAAGAGGAAAAAATCTTATGCTACCTCCTAACATTCCCATTAAAGAAAGATGCTAACTGACTTTACAAATTCAAAGATTGTAGCCGTAGCATTCTAATTTCTTTATGGCTAGTATGGAGGTGAGGAAGTAAAAGGACTAATAGCTATCTCATTTGCATATCCACGAAACCATCGTTTTCTAATAAGTATAGGTTTTCCTCTAATGAAATACCATTTCATCAAATTACCCAAGAAATAACTCTACTCCACCCAAGGATAGGGAGTATTATATTAAATTTCTTATAAAATAATTCTTTTGTTATCACAGTTTTTGAATGCAGGGCATGTATTTCTTTGAACAAAGCAGAATCATTGAAATGTAAGTATAGCCATTCTCTTATGTAAGAGAAAAAGTTACTATGACATTATTAAACCAGAACCAAAGATTTTTTTAAAAATGGGGACAGCAGAAATTTTAATAATTGTATTTGTTTATTGAATTTTACTTTCCTCACCTAATTACCATTTGATATTTTAATATCAACTCACATTGCAGATAATTACATGAAATCTTCAGTTATCAAAAAAGAAAGGCAAAGATAGACAAATATTAGCATAGTGAGATTATTACTTTTATAAATTGCAGTAAGTTCCTTCCATGCACTGTGTCTTTAAAAGTAAGTATAAACTAGTGTGTTCTGTGGATTCAGCTTGACATGGTTCCCCATGGACTTCAGGGTGTGACAATCTCCTTTACCAGCTCAATAGCTAAACTCCTGGAACATTAGCTTTGTGTGCTGAAGGATAAGAGAATTTGTGGCTGGAGGATATCCTTCTAATTTACTCGAGATTTTCTGATAACTTTGCCTTTCTGGTTTTTGGCATCAGTGATCCAAACTGACACATCAATTGGGGGCAGAAACACGCAGTTGTCAGGTTCTTTCCAAAAGTGAGCCTGAGACCTAATGCTGCTTCCCAAGAGCTGCTGCTGCTCTTCCTATTCAAGGCCACCCTCCCTGAGATTGCTGCAGTAGACTGATGGGTTCACAGACGGGGGGAAAAAGGACTCTGTAGTGGTAAAGTCATGGCAGGACCATACGGTAAGTCAAAAATGTAAATACCTTTTTTTTTTCCACTTCATAGAATAGTCTTAAATCTCACAGTGAATAGAAGTAATGGATAATACCATATTCACCATGAAATTTAACATATTAAACAAGCCTACTTAGTTTGATATTTTTCTTTTTAAAGAAGAGAGAACACATTTTTTGAGATGTTTCAGGGGCCCTCTGGAAAATTCTAGAGTTAGTTTAAGGTTCAGAATTTGATTTGGGGGAATTTTGTTAAAAATATTAAAAGGTTTTACAATACTTGATTAAATAGTATCATAATTTACTATGAAACAATATTTAGTTATCCATTTAATCAAAGAGACAACTGAAGATTTCAAAGGCAAAAGTAGGGAGTTATACAGCTGCAAAAAACAAACAAACCAACCATAGCACTTCTACTAGAGATGGCTTGGTTTTCTTAAGTAGTCAAAGATCTGATAAAGAAAAAATGAAGCACAGGAAATTATTTTGATAAAACACGGAATCTTTGTTTTCTAGACAGATTACTTGTTAAGTAAAGAAAAACCTTTTATATTCCTATCAAGAACAAACCAACAACCCAAGAAAACCTCACCTTTTTAGCATATGAAAGAACGTTCAGTTCAGTTTTACATAAATACAGTACTGACAGTAAAGCTTATTGCTCTTTAAGTCAATGAAGTAGAGCTCTTTTATAAATTAATTTTGGCAAAACCCTCTGAAAGTAGAAAAACATTGAATGTCCATAACATATATCCATAGACATATACAAACAGAGAGACAGACACAAACAGAAACCCCATGGCTTTTATTTTAAAACTTTAGCCCTTTGTCACTGCAAACTAGATTTTGGACAAGAGAGCTTTTAGAGCAGTCTGTATTTTAAAAAACCTCTCCTCTCCTTTTTTTTTTTTTTTTTTTTCTCAAGCAATGGTAGGTAGTGTTTACAATTTATAGATGTGATAAGATTTACAACTTCAAGGGACAGAGAAAGAATGCAAGTTTTCTCATAGGAGTTTTGGGGTATATTTTTCTATTATCAGAAATCTAGGATAATCACTATTTAAATTTTTCCTTTGTATTAAGGGTTGGATGGAATGGGACACTCTGTTTATTTCATTATCAATCTCGCAGTCTCTTCCCTTTTGCTCTCCTCACTCCCCCAGAGTCTACCTCTTAATGTCCTAAGCAGGTTTGGTCATAAGCACTTGAACGTTAATTTGCAGCAGTCTGTAAACTTCCAGGTCTCTAACTTATTATTCTGTTCTCCCATCTTGCCTGCTAGCCGCGAAGCTAACAGAGTGGTGGGAAACCACATGTCTCCCTATAACTTCAGCTCTTCTTCCAACTTTCCAACTCAAGCTTCAGCCTTAAACTGGGCATTGGCTGGCCAAACTGTCCACAGTAGCGGCCAGACCCCTGCAGGAGTCATTTGTTTTCCTTTTTTGCCACAGTGCAAACGTGCAGTTACTCAAAAAAGCGTATCAAAGCAGCCAGAGTTTTGGGGGCATCCCTGTACCCATGCAGCTGCCCACAAACATCTAACATATGGGCCACCCTCCTCACAACAAAGAGCTCAATGGCCAGCTCAGAATTTTCCCCATGGATGCCTCTTTCCCAAGACTCATTACTTTGCTCTCCAGGATGGCCCTCCAATTGTTGGTTTAAAAATTGGCCCCACACACAGAGGGCAGGGAGAGACCGAAGAAAGAGGTGGATAACTCTAGACTGATAGGTAGAAGTTTTAATAAGCAAGAAAATTTACTTGCAAGGCTTGTCTTGGGCAGCCAAAAGATGAGTAGATCTCTACACCCACTCACCAGAATGTTAGACTTTTATACAGAGGCCCTAACTAACTGGCTTCAGTCATGTATACCATCCGGGTGGCATCAAAACTACATTATGCTCTCAAAGCTGTGTCCTTGGGCAGCTTCCAGTACAGGGAGTACAAGCAAACATACTCCAAAGACAGAGGAGGGGATGAAGAGCTCTGATTATCTGGTCCAGCTCATGGGTCAACCAGCAGACATGTCCTCTTGATTACCTTTTCCAACAGTAAGATGAGGTTATGTCACTTTCTATTTAAAATAATTCTACTTAAATTTATTATTTTCAGATGTTCTTTAGAATTCATATATAAATATATAAACATATTTCATATGTATACAATGTAATTCATAAATGTACATATATTTTTATGAAAACTAAACTAGATGATTTTTCAAAGTGAATTGTATGTGCTAAACAAGAAATTTCCGTATTAGTCAACTTTCATGCCTTTTTACTGTTACTGCTTTTGCTACAAAGATGACATACATTAGTTTGAATACTTGATAATAATTATTTGAATACAGCAAATAATTATTATTAAGTATCAAGTGATATTAACATGTCCAGGCTCAGATAAGAGTGCTTCATCAATTATAAAATATGTCTGATAAACCTGCATATATTAGAAAATAAATCACAAACTGTTAAAGCCATAATAGAATCAAAAACATAGCTGAGTTGCCTTTAAATGATAGTAATAAATGCTAGTTATAGAATTTATACACATACTTACTAAAATTTTATTTCACAGAGAAAATTTGTTATAAAAGATTATATAAAGTTCCAAAAGAAAAAAATAAGTTTTTTTCTTGTTATTTAAACCAAATTTATGAATATTGTTAGATACTCATACCATACATGCTTAGAGAGAGAATTCCTAATCACAACAAAAAGGACAAACTATAAAGTAAATGAAATTGTAGTTCTGCCTTGCCATTATCAAGAATACTTAATTTACCCTTCGCTCTAGTCATAGTGGAAACAAATTGTCCTGGAATTGAGCAAAAAAACTTCAAGGCCGTGGTGATACAACTGTGAAACCTAACAACTCGGAGGGAGATTAGAAGTTCCACCCCTTGAAACACAGCAAGATTGTCACCTATCAAAGGCTGCACCTTTGGAGTCCTGGTAATAAAAGTCTGAGGAGTAATCTAATGTGCCATTAACATCAAAGTGTCTGCCAGCCTACAATATTGCTTTTGCTTTAAATGTGTTGAGTACTAACCACCTGGCTTGCTTCCAGATTCCTAGTTGCTTATGGGGTAAGCACTGAAACTTCATCATAGAAATTCAGCTCTTTGAAAACAGACTTGCATATAAGCAGCTCATGGAGAAAACTGTTTCCTGTAACATATCACTTTCTTTTCTAAAGCATATTTAATTCATATTGGGCATCAAAGGCATTAGCTGTGCAAAATTCTGAAGATTGTACCACCTATGATAGAACAGAGTAAATCTAGATCTAAAAATCTAAAATAGAGTAACCTGGATTCCTCGGTCATTTCAGAGTCCCTACTCCATGGCTGGCTGATTAGAGCTGTTTGTCCAGAGTTTATTAGATCCTTATCTATCATTTACCATAATAGGTAAGTCCACATGTTGATTGCTGTGTGGCATCAGGGAATGTTTCTCTATGTAACATCAAAGAACATTCCACAGGGGTCAGTCAAGGGTGTTCTGTATCGGTGAATGATGACATTCAAAAAAAAAAAAATAAAAACCAAAAAAAAACCCCTCAAATCCTCGCCTTCTCACTTTGAAACACACTATCTCCTCTTATCCAGCTGCCAATCATTTATTTTGCTTTCCTCCTTGATGCACATAAGTGTGCACACACATATTCACTGAATACCAGACAGGCAGGGGATTACTCTTTATTTGGCCTATTTTTCCCCACTAGATTAAAATATCAAATAGGTAGGCACTCATCTAAACTTTGTTCATGTTTTATTTCACTCATTCACACCATAGCCCCCTGAAGGTATAATTTTTCCCATATTTGTAATGAAAAAAAACTGAGGAGCGGAGAGAATAAACAGTCCAAGAACATACTATTAGTAGCTTAGTCAGGGTTCAGTCCAAGACACACTAGACTCAGATCCTGCGCACTCAAATACTCTGCCTCACTGCCTTCCTTCCAAATCTGACCACACTTTAGGCACTTGGTGATATTTCTCGCGTTAATTTATTTGAGAAGAAACTTCTTGAACCTATTTGTGAATTCTGTCTTAGCCAAGCATCAAAAAAAGAATGGATACTCACCTAATACTGACTTGTTAAATAAACATGCAGAATTCTTAACTTTAAAAATTTTCCACAAAGAGAACTAATCAGAGAAGTGGGTTTGTCTTGTTCAAACTGGCAAACTTTAGCAAGTCATTTAATTTAACCCTTTTAAACTTTAACTTCCTAACTTCTCACATTTGTCTTTGTTAGAAGGTTTTTGTTTGGGATTAAATCATATAACTGATGTGCGTACTCACTGTCAACTAAAAATTCCCACACAAATGCAAAAAAGTACTGTTATTGTGTTACTAAGATGAAAACGAGAAATTCTACAGTTTATGTGAGTTGAATAAATCTAACAGAATTTTAAATAAGAAATATAAAAATACCCTTTCAATCACTTACCACATGTTCAGAAGGCAAATATTTGGATTCTGAGGTTTTTCATTTAATAACATAAAGGCATTACTTATTAACATTTAGATTATATTGATTTGAGTATACATATGATTTCCAGAATTAGATTCTTCTTTGGTTAGTTAAAACTTTGCTTCACAATAACCCAGTTCCCTTCTAAATGTTACATAGGTGATTAGATAGGCAGAAAGGGAAATGCAACCCACCTGTTAGGTACACCTATGATAACCAAGCAGGAGTTTTGCATATAATCCAAGTCTATGAGAATTCACACAGACACAAAAAAATCAAAATATTTTTAATGGAACTTGCTTAAAGATAAATTACATCTTTTAGCTTAAAAATTGCTTGGAGCCAGAAAAATTCTCTTTTCAACTGTGTGGAAAATATCATCTCTGTCTCTTATTAAGCAAATAATTTGCTTAAAGAGGATGTTTTAGAAGTTTCTATTAGTGGGAAAAGTCTGATTTACAATCTCTGTAGATTTCTAGCACATTATATCTGATTACCAGGGCCATGAATGATACGGGAACTGCAGGCATGCATTTTCAGATAGGGGTTTATTTCTATCTGAAAGGCTCTTCGAACTCTTCACCCACAGTAGACACCCATTACTGCTCATGATTGTGTTGACCCTGAGAAAATGCAGTAAGGGAGGGGATGACCTGTTCAAAATGTAATGGAAATTACTTTTCCCATTTGGCACATAAATTAGGAAGAAAGTAAGGAAAGAAGAGTGTTTGAAGTAGATAGTCATCTGCTAAAGGTCAAATTTCCAGAGACATCTTTGCTATAAATCTGGGGAGAGAAATTCTTCAAAATCCTTTGCTTCATCCTGTAGATGGCAAAGGTGAAATTCTTTTTGTGTTGCTCAGAATTTTTTCTTTTGAAGTGTTCCCAAATAAACACATAAAAGGGTGGTTTACTGTGTTTTCCTGTCTTTTCTTGATCAAATTTTGTGACAAATTCTGATTTTCTACTACATAATTACATCAACTGACACGGGATACATTTTGTTTTCTCCCAAAGTTAACTAGTTCAACTGAAATTCATTTACACAAGCATTGTAATTTAAGTCTAATAATGCCTTTGTGTTAAAGGATGGGTGAAATTGAAAAGGTCAAAACCTATTTGACTTCCTTTAAATGTTTGATAGCTTGTTTACTTAAATTAATTCTATTCAAAATGCCAAGATATTTGCCCTTTTCATGTAGCTTGTGGGGCTCTTCATTAATATTTTTTTGACATCCAATCATTCCAAAACGTTAAACATTTTCCAGTACATCTACATGTTTATAAAATTCAATTAAGAAGTAGTTTCTACCTTCAAAGAGTAGGCAGTCTGATAGATGAAAACCACCACTTAAAAACATACCATAGTCACCATTTTTAGTGCCTTTTCATCCATTCAACACACATTTATAAGTACCTATTAGATACCAGGCATTGTTCTAGGGTTTAGACACACATCAGTAAATACAACCTACAGAATCCCTGCCCTAGTGAGGAGCTTTCATCCTAATGAGGAGTAATTAAAATGTTTTACGTCCTGATCATAAAATTAACATCTTCTCTCCCAGGAATTTTCCAGGGCATGGATAGGCAGAGATGGAGGTAAAAGAGTGGAAGTGTTCTCTCATCTCTATAAGAAGAACAATATTTTGTATTGCTTATCTTGAAAATATTTCTACATGATCATATTATGCTTATTTAATACCACAGTATTTCTTTTCTACAAATTATATATAAGCTGATATTTTTCTTACAGAAGTAAAGCATAATCTATTTCCTACTGTATAAAATAAGTTGTCCTGAATTCTCTCAAGTACATAAACTGAACTATAAAAATTATGAACATTACATTAAAATACACACCTATGAAAGATACTAATTATGTAATGCTAAGTAAAAACAATCAGGATAATATACTATGATCATAACTATATTCAGCAAGAACCTAGATTTGAAATCTATTCCATATACATGTTAAAAAACTGAAATCTGATGCACGACAGAAGAACTGCCATCTTGGACCTATTAAGAATTCTTTTACACGAGAGGCTAAGTCACTTGATATATGAACTATTTTGTCCTGAAGAAACCTGTGCCTGAGTCCAAATGGAAAGATACTACCATAAAGCAGGAACATTTATGAAATCTTCTAATGAGGCACTGGGTGCACAGGATAAGTTAACATTTAGAAGAGTGTGGCTGTGGTGGTGATGACCAGAACATCACGTCTCGACCTAGAATTACTATTAGTGCTCACTGGGATATGAAATAGGCACTCTCTGAGCTGTGAGAGGGAATTGTTCCTAGGAGAGGTGTATTTAGAGGACATCACAGCAGGATCTCAGCTTTATTAGTGCCTAAGGCAGGCTTCAGAAGCCACGGGAATCAAAACAACAGTGGCAGAGGCAGATTCAGAAAGTATCAAAATTATCAGCCAGTACTGGGAAGGGAGAAAATGACAGAAGCCCAATGGCAGCAAGAAAACTACTTCATACATACGTTTCCTGAGGAAAACAGAACAGGATAGGAAGGGATTTGAGGAGACCAGAGGTCCTAAATGAGTAGTCAGAGGTGATCCACAGAAAAGTATTTTGATATATCATTCTAACATTAGCACAAAACAAACAAACAAACAAACTTATACATGTTTTTAAAATGCATGGGAAATAAAGACAATTTGGAATTAATTTCCTAAAACAATAACAGTATATATATGTCATGGTGTTAAATTTACATTTCTTTTTTCTGTTTTTCAAATTTCTCTGTCCTGTAATGGGTTTTGTCATTTTAAAAAATCTACATTCCTGCCTGTATTCTATTTTTTAAAAGAAACCAAGGAAGGTAGTCAAAATTTCTCTGGTCCAGATAATTTATTCCCACCACTTCTGCATCTCATTTCTATTTATTTGTCTCTCCTTAGCCTTAAAGGATGATTCCTGAGCATATGATGGCTTTGAAATCCTAAGTGTGAACTTCGGAACAGATTCAAGATACAAAGTATACATTCATTTTTTTGATTGATGGTAGGGAAATGATCACTGTCTGGTAGTCAAACTTCTATCCAAAAACAAAACATGCCCTGGGCTCCAGTCAGAGCATAGATATCTTTTTTAGATCCCTTTTTGAACTTCCTCTGCCCTCTCTACATATTAGCCATCATCCTGTTTGGGCCTACAAGAATGGATTTAATTTTTAATATTTATACTGAGTCTGCTCATTCCACTTTTAATTTTTAAATGCAAGGTCTGAAATTAATTTGAGTTGTTTTAACACATATGAAGTTATGCAACTGACACTTTCTTTTAATACAAAGGAAGCAATGCCTGTCTGGTTAAAGTAAAGATGCAGGAGATTTATTTATTTGTTTGGGGTTTTTTTGGGGGGGGGAGAGGTAATTAGGTTTATTTATTTGTTTATTCATTTATTATTTTTTTTAATGGAAGCACTGAAGAAGGATTCAGGAGATTTAATATGAGTGCATGAACCTTGTCATCAAGTGATTCAGAACATTTAAAACAACTATGTGTGTGTGTATATGTCAGAGGGGTGAGGTTATGTCTGTGTGGGTGGGGGAAAGGATGAGAAGTTAGAGAAATAGATATTGAAGATGTTACATGTTGTGCCTAAAACACTTCCCCATCAAGAATGTATTTTCAAAACTAGGAAGGTCCCAACTGCCATCCTTGTTGTAGTTAAAGAAAAATTCAGTTTAGCAAAAGAAAAATAGGTAAATCCAACATAATTTCTGAGGACTGTGGATTTTTTAATAATTAATTAGAATCTCAACACAGTAAATTCAACTACATGCAAAAGCTGTTTCATTTTCAGTTTTATTCTCCAGGATTTTTTTCCCACCTCTTTTGGAGTACCAAATCATCTTCCTCACTCCTGAATCAAATTTTGTGAGACTTAGGGGATAATTTAATCAGAAATTTTCAGTAGCAACTCTGTTCTAGGCAGAATTTAAATCCCTAGGGATATATCAGAAAACAAAAGCAAGACTGCTCCTGTGGTGCTTTGCAATCTCGTGAGTACAGGTGGGAAATAAATGAATAACTACATCAAGTCATGACAAGGGCTAGAAAGAAAATAAAGCAGGATAAGGGGAGAGAATGGTAATTTTAGGTAGTATGTTACATCAAGATCTCTCTGCCATGGTGACTTTTGATCAGAGATGTGAAAGAAGTAATACCCAAGCATCAAGGTAAAAATATTTTAGGTACAGAGAGCTAATTGCCTTGATGTAGGCACATGCTGAACTAGAAGGCCATAGTGAATGTAGTGAGAAGAGTAAGGGCAAAAGTAGTTGATCAGGTGAAAAGTGACCACGGCTTGGAGTAAGATTAGAGAAATGGAAGTGACGTGAAGGACCTGAATTCTAGACATAGTGCGTAGGTCCTAGTTCTAGCTGAAGACTTAGCACTGGGCCATTCCATTATTCAGAGGTTGGGAAAATGAGGAAGAATCAGAAAAAGGAGACTAAAAATTAGTATTCATTGAGAGAGGAAGAAAATGACATCTTTGATGCTGAGTAAAGAAAACAAGGAGGTAGCGATCAAATGTATCAAAAGCTGAAGAGTTTATCAAAGATTGGAAAAGTAGACCTGGAGACCACTAGATGCTTTGACAAAAGAGCTTTCACTGGAGTAACAGGAACAAAAGCTGATTTTCAGGGAGTTTTAAAAAGAGTATGAGAAGATGATGGAAAGTGATGATAGAAGATAAGGAATACAGACCACCTTGTGAGAGAGAGCTGAGAGAGAGAGGGTGTGTGTGTGTGTGTGTGTGTGTGTGTGTGTGTGCGCGTGTGCGTGTGTGCGTGTGTGTGGCTGGAGACATTACATAATATTTACATTCTTTTGTGAATATTACAGTGGAAATGGAAAAAAATCACCAACAACCTTGGAAAGAGCAAAGCCAATTACAAAATAAATGTCCAGAAGTGTGTATAAGGGGATGAAACCCAGACCATTAAGTAGCAGGTCTCGGACATACATGATCCCTTCACCTTAACAGGAGGAAAGACAGATATGTGGTTGAGTATGTAGGTAGGTTGGTAGATCTGGTGGTTGGGGTTGAGGTGGGAGAGTGGTAATCTAAAAGTTCTCATCTGATTTCTCCTATTTTCTCAGTGAAATAAAGAACAAGGATATCAGGTGAGTCTGACAGGAAAGAGAGGAAATTTTGGATGCTTAAGGAGATAGAATTATAGCTTTTACCAGAATTGAATTATTTCCAGGTGTTAGGAAGGAAGGAAATGGAGCAAAGGAGTTGACAGAGTTCCTCACCAGTAAATACAGATTCCCAGAAAGGGCTCTTCAAGTCCTGTATTCCAGCCATACAGAATTTTTTTCTTACTCTTCAAATATATCTCATATTCAAGGTCTTTGAAAATTCTGTTGTTCTGATGTGAGAACTATGTAACTTTAATCATTCTTTAAACCTCAATTTAAATTTCAGGAAGTCATCCTGTACAAACCCTAACTTGTTTCTTCCGTAGCACTTATCATAGCCTATTGTGTACACTTCTTTCCTTCCTGTCAACAGACTGTGTATTCTTCATAAGATGGTGTTATATCTCCAGTAGCTATGCAGAAATATTGCATATTATAAAAAATACATATATCTATTGTTAATGCATGGGCTTTTGTTTTGTTTTGTTTTGTTTTCTCCCTCCGACCAAAATTTAATTCAGTGAGTACCTAAAGGTTTGCATAGTAAAGCTGTATTTAGAATTATATATTGTATTTAGAACTGGAAACTATTAGAAGCACTTTAATTTTATTTCAGCCCCATGTTAACATCTGCACAAAGGAGAGTACAAGTAGAAATAGCCAGTTTAAAAATGCCACTCTCCACTGTGGCATATATAGATTTTAGAAAACAGTAAGAACAATAATAACAACTAAAACTAGGACGTAAGAATGGAATAATAACGATAATTTCATTCCAAAATCTTAAAAGCTCCTTTTGTTTTTAATTATTTCTGAAGAGATTAAAATTGAGTACAATTCATCTTCTATCTATCTGAGGTTTTTTTTAAGTGTTGCATAATGAACTCAAGCATGTTATTCAAACTTTGACTTCCATACAAATATAAGGGTATAATTTAGATGGATAGAAACAGGCTTTGCAGTAAAACAATGCAACAATAAGAGACACTTTTTCTTCCTTCATTCAATGTCAGAAAAATAGAACAGAAAAATCTGTCACTTTTGATGGAGAATGGAGTGTAATTAAATTTAGTCTTACTTGAGTACTTTGTTTCAATTTGATTTGCAGTTAACCAAAGCTCATTGTTTAGTCTAAAAGCTTATAAATTTGGTTGTCTTATCTGCACAAAGGGATACATTTGAAGTACCACACCTGATTTTTAAATATATTTTCAGTTCTCTGTGACCTAAATTACATTTTTTGTTAAATTAGAGCCGATTCTCTTTTTAAAAGGAGAATTATATTTCTGATCTGTTACGTTCTTTTCTCCTATATTTTGGGTTTTTATACTGTGGGTTTTGCCTGTATGAGAAGAGTTTTTTGAAGATTCCTATTTTTAAATTATACATTCTTTATTACAAATTTGTATCCAACAACAGTCTCTAATGAACTAAGTTTATTGCAAATACTCTTTGCAGGTGTGTGTATGTGTGTGCGTATTGTTGAACAAGAGGGAGGATGCTGAGATATGCCATTTGTTGTTGAAGGATCTTGCTTTTTTCATTATGAGACAACCATAAATGGGCCAGAAATTGATTAAAAAAAAAAACACATGGAATTAAGTCATACAAACTTACATATACAAAATACAGTTTTCAAGAAAAGGAATGACAGAGATGACATCCATATTTCTATGGATTATTTATAATTTGAAATATATTTATACCTTAACTTACTCCAGAATGCATTGTAGGGGGACCTTATAAATCAGCATTCTCATGAAAAACAACCCCTATCCCATTATTCAAAATCTAGTATGGAGTTCTTCCTGGTTTAGGAAATCAAGGTGAATCATGAAGACCCTTTGAAGTCACAGAATCTAGTCACAAGAAACCAATACGATGCAATTTGATCCAACATTAGAATCAGACACCACTGGGTTCAAATGAAAGAAATGTGCATTTGTCACTTAGCAAATATTCACTGTGCATATACTGTGTTTCAAATATTGCTCTAGACACTGGGAATAAAGCAATGAACAAGACAGACAAGGTTCCTAACTCTCATAAAACTTTCAAAAGGTGGATAGAGATGGACTGTAAATAAAAATCAGATAGTGACAAGTATTTTGAAGAAAATAAAACAGGATAATGTGATAAGAATTGACTAGAATAGGGGATCTAGATGGGGGTTGCTAGGGGAAGGCTTCTCTGGTGATTTGATGTGAACAGAGAATGACAAATGCAATGCAGAAGGAAAAGGGTCTACGGCAAAGGATACAAGAAATGCAAAGATACAGAGATGAGAGAGAACTTGGAGAGTTATAGAAACAGAAAGAAATTCCATACATTTGGAATAGAGAGAGTAATTGGAAGACGAGTCAGAAATGAGATCACAGAGGTGGGGCCAAGAGTAGAGGATGTAGATCCTGGGAGCCTGTGGAAGAGTGGGTTACAACACAGGATGCAACGGGAACGTAAGAAGGGATGAAACACAACCTGATTAATTTCTGCAAAGATCACTCAAACCCTTAGGAGGGGAATGGCTTACATGGTCAGGTAATAAAGGCAGGAAAACTATTTAGAGTAGTCAAGTGAAGGAGTGACGGGAATTCGATTTTAGGCAGCCACAGAGAGATATAAAGAAACTTGAAACATGCTTTTAAAAAATTTCTTTATCACCACATAATCTTATTTCTCTTATTTTCAAACTGCTACTATGGGTCTATCTCTTCCACTTTTAGGCAAAAGGTCTTGTCCAATATGTACTATACAATCTAACGTATGCATGAATATATGCATACTGATGCATGTAACTTGTGAATAAGAAATGCTTAGTGTCTCAGTGCAATTTTGGGTTGATATACTGGTTTCTTTTAATTAGTCTGTGCTAGGGGACCCTTAAACATAAACTCTTCTGATGGCTGTTAAGTTTGGAGAATAATGACATAACTATTAACATATAACAGTGAAATTACATGATGAATATTGTCAAATAAGAATAATGCTAAACTTTCTTCAGAATATGTTTATATAAAATTCCTAAAAACCTGGTATATCCTGGTATTATGTTATCAGTCATAATTTTAAAATGTAGGTCATAGGAAAAAAATCAGATTCCCTGGTCAATTGCATTATAATGAACCTTCAGGAGATCTTTAACCATGGCCATTTTTAAGTCTTTTGTCATTTACAGACAGTTAGTGTTTTACTCTGATACTTTTGAAAAGCATTCCTACAAAAGTGCTTCATCTTCAAGGAGATTCAAGGAAAAGATTCTGGCAAGTTTAAGTCTCTAAAATCTAAGATCATGTGACAGAGACAGCAATGGACCTTTCAATCACTTCCCCAGGGCTACCTACACAGCCTCACAGTAAGTCATGGGATGGGTACCCAAGATCTATCCCTGTTCTTCTCCATATCCAATAAAAGGGCCCATAACACTGATGATATAATGCTAACAGGTGAAGACTTGCCTCTGCTGCAGGTCATGCTGCAGACTTTGCTGGAATATGTTTGTTTGATGTGTCTGTGACTCTGGAAGGTATGGATTGGACACTGACAGAGACAACAAAAGGAGAAGGCACCCCTAAGATTCTGCTTTCAGCTTTGGTAGGTGACAAAACCCCAACATACCCCATACAGCAACAGCTCCTAGCAGGGTACGCAGTGCTCCTCCAGGTAGAGTCTCTCCCAAAGGAGCAGCGCATCATGGTAAGAACTTTCCTTCTCATCAACGGGTGGTTTAAGAATATGTTCCATTGACTCACTTCTGCCATGGCCCAAACTCCCACTTTGACTAAGTGGCATGCCAACCTGCAGCAAAGGAGTATTTTGTCCACCAGCTCATTCTCTCTAAAACTGTACGTGCTTCTAGGCCCTGAAGAGTATGTAGAGCCTCCAAATGCCCCCTTCCTTATTCCTGTGGCAGCCCCTATGGCCTATAGAGAGAGAATGGGAGAAATCCTCACTGATGCCTGATATACAGATGCCTGGAGGAAAGAAGGAACCACAACAGCCAATGGGCTGAACTCAGAGCAGTTTAGCTGGTGATCACTCATGAGCCCTGGCCATTAACCCCTAGCACTGATGAGCTGTTCTAAAAGGATTAATCCTATGGCCTAGACAATGAGAAGGTGAAGGGTGGATAATCATGAATAAGCCCTGGTGGGGTCAGGATATATGGGAAGACATTTGGGTTCACCTGCAAGAGCCTAAAGCAGTCCTCACTGTCTTCCACATACTGGCTCATAAGGCAATGACAGCCCCTGGCAATCAGGAAGCTGATGCCCTCGCCTGGCTATGAACCCTAGTAACTGACTCTCCACTAGATACAGCAGATTGGGAGCACAGGCCGAACGGCCACTCTAGTGCCTGGATAGAATGGTGAATTGGAAGGTGGACAGATTGCCCTTAAAACACAGTATCTTGGTTAATGCAGTAACAGCATGCCCTGTGTGTTCTAAACAACATACAAGATAACTGCCAAAGGAGTATGGCTATCCATTGGAGTTCCCAACTGGAGAGGGACTGGCATATTGAATAGATTGTCCTCTGTTCTCTGATGGAGGGTTCTAAACATACCCTGGTTTGTGTGCAAAGTTTAGGGTGAGCCACCATATCTGGCTTAACCCAAACTTTCCCCTGTTGCCACACAAACCAGGCTACCACTACTACAAGACTAGACGTGCTGAGTACTATGTACAGAAAGCTTCATCAGATAGACAATAATCTGGGGTCACATTTCAAAGGTCATAATACGCAAGATAGGGCAGAAAAACATGACACTGAATGGAGGTTCCATCTCTCCTGTAATTTGCAAGCAGTAGGGTTAGTGGAAAGAAAAATGGAATCTTAAAGCAGCAGACTGAATTAGTAACAGGTACAGGCACTTTGGCCAAGTAGACTAAAGTCCTGTCCCAGGCTTTAGTACATCTGAATGATCAGCCAGTGGGACCTGTTGAACCATATGCCAGACTGGGGGCCCCTGCCAAAACATCCACTGCCATAAAGGTATGGAAATCATCCAAAAACAGACATTGCCCCAACTCTGACCACGGATCAACGTGCTACGCTGCTGAAAACACCAAGCCCCATCCTGCCTGAGAGACATTATCCACTGGAATTTATGAGACATCCCAATAAGATGAGTGAGTTACTTTGCACCCCCGGGTGAGAGGAAACCACTCAGTCTTCACTGGTATCCCGTTGTCCTGCTGCAAGCCAGACCAGTTAAAATGCACTACACTGGAAACTTGGAACATGCACTATTGAAAGAGGGGAGAAAATGAAGGTCCCGGCCTGATCAACAGTCCTGCCTCCACCGGCCAACATTTATAATATGCACAACCAAGTCAAGTTCCTAAAGCTGCCAACCTCCCTCTCCTCAAGGACAGGTGGACATATTCAGTTTTCCACTGGTACAATCATTTGGCTGCTGTTTTGGTCCCCTCCATTGGCCTGGAGTACATTTCTGACCACAAGCAAGCCTTTACTAACTTCCCTCAGCAAGCCTCAAGTGACAGCCAACAAAGCCTGCTCATACTGCACATTGAGATGTCACTAATTAAAAAAAAAAAAAAAAAAAAAAAAGCTTTCCTCCAAAATAAAATGGCCTTGGACATTACTACTACCTCACAAGGGGGCACCTGTGCCATTATCCAAAGAGAGTACTATCTGTTCATGCCTGATAAGTCTGCTAATGTATCATCTTTATAAACCACATGAAAATCCAAGTAAATGCCATGAGTGGTCTGACCCCCAGCCTAAGAGACTTAGTAAGTCAGCGGTTTGGGTCGTGGGGCTCTTGGAGGAACAATGTCGGTGCTTAGTTTGACAGTCATTACCTAGATGTGCTTCCTCTTAGTGTGTCTACACTATTGCCGTGACATCTGCCTCCAAGACAGCCAGACAGTTCTACAAACTGAGCCACCTCCATGCTAGCAAAAGCCCCTGCTGACAGCTCAGGGCACACGGCGGAAGAGGGGGCCATACACAAGTGTAAGAGCCGATCGTGAGGGGTAAAGTGTTGGAGGAGGTCATCGAGAGGACATGACTACCAGCTGACCCTCAAGCGGGACCCAGATCGTCAGAGGCTCCTCATCGCCTCCCCTGTCCTTGGAGTGTGCATTCACTTGCCTTCCCCGCGTTAGCACCGGCCCAAAGATGCAGCCTTGAGAGCACTGTGGTGCTGAGTCCATTCAGACGATATACAAGACTCAGCCCAGTTAAGGCTTTTATACAAACGTGTAAGATTCTGGCAGGTGAGAACGGAGATCTACGTGTCTTATGGCCACCCAAGACAAGCCTTGTAAGTAAGTTCCCTTGCTTGTTAAAACTGCCACTACCAATCTGGAGTGGTCTGACTCTTTCTTCACTCTCTCCCATTCCTCTGTGTAAGAGAGCAGTTTACAAACCAACACTTACACGGCTAGAGACACATCATTTGGGAAAAAAAATTACAAGCAAAGAAAACCAAAGATGCGAATTGATTTTCACAAAGTGATAGGCAACCTAAGATGAATAGACCCGGTCCTTTAACCGTGTCAGGTGAATGTTTATTGAAGAATGACTGGGCGCCTAACGTGGCACTTTGTGTGCACACTTGAGGGCAACTCTCCATCAAGTATGAATCACTGTGCTGAGTCAGCACGCTGCTGTGGTTTAAGTATCATTCTAAATGCAAAATAGGCACCAATCTGTGTCTGGTAAACAGTATATGTAAGCATAAGTCCCAGTTCGTGCTGACAGTTCTTGGGTACATAGTCAGAGCTCTTGACAGCACATACATCAGTCCAGAGCTCTTGGCAGACACCAGTTGTCCCCTCTACTTAACTCCCTCTCTTTCTCCCTTCACATTAGTTGCTTCAGTTTTGTCTCCCCTAATTTACTTCTAATTCATTCCTAAACCCCTGCTAATCTGTATTCTTCCCTCAAGACTCCACTAAAACTGCTATTCCCAAGGTCACCAATGACCTCCTTTTTGCTAAAACTGACAGGCACTTCCCAGTCTGCGTGTTTGTTATTTTTTTCCTCTCACATGAACGGGTACTACACTGACACCATCGCCTCCTCCCACCTTCATGAACTATTCTTTTCTCTTAACTCCAATTATATGACTGTTCTCTTAGGTTTTTTTTTTTTTTTTTTCCTATCTCCTCATTTGGGCTGTCTGTTTTCCTTCTGCCTTTCCTAAGTGTTGATATTTTTCAAAAACCAGTCCTTAGTTCTTTTCTCAAATTGCTGTGGTATATAATCCATTTCCAGAGGTTTATTAATATCCTTTTGACTCTCAGGACAGCTCTTTCTCATGCACTCCAGTTCATGTGAATAGTGCATAATCTTTTGACCCTTCTTGCTAGAATTTATCTACTTCTCTACTCCTCCCGGCCCCACACCACATGCCATAAAGGTTCAGACCACATCACCTGTTTCCTCCATAACTCTGAACATACGCTTGACTGGCATCTCTGTTCTAAACTTGTCTACTTGTATTGCAGTAACAGTGAATTAAACAGGATTTTTCCCCTAAAATCTAAACATGTGTCTCTCACTCCTTTAATAAAACTAAAACTCTCCAGTGACTTCTTCCTTCATATGGATGACAACACATAGTTCATACAGGGCTTTACAAGGTGCATTTTGTAATATTTTCTCTCCTCCTTGCCAACGCTCCAGCCTCATCTTTCCCCTGCCGCCGTGTTCCAAGCCTCTGTCACTGAACGATACGATGTGCTGGCAGAAGATGAGCAAGCCTCTTCATTGGGAAACTAGCAATTCTTTATCAGGATAACCATACTTCTTAGACTCATGCCTCCAGGATAAATTTGCTCCTATTAAACTGACCACTTCTGTTACCTCTGGCATTCAACTGTCATGTTCAAGTAATTGGTTAAGTAATTACTTACGTGATTAAGTAATACAAAAGTCTGGACACAGAAGAGATGCTTTGAGCTATTTGAAAAGAATAATCCATGATTGAAAGAATTTAGTTGTCTTGAGTTACTGTTACCTTGTGTTATTTTATACATCTTCATAATTTCCCTGTTTATTTTTCTACAGTATTGGGTGTTTTCTATTCCAATCTTCAAATTTTCCAAAACATAAAAGAGGCAAATGTGGATGCATGCATTTTACACTGTTATAGAGTTTGTTTGAGGTCAACTTATGTGGTTTCAGGGTCAGTAGTTACAAAGCTATTGCTGAAGGGACAGCTCTAATTGTGAGGGAAAACCTGGACAGCATAGATATAGCTTGGTAGCAGATCTATATTTGTATCATATGCCATCTTCGAATTGTTAAGCCTTTATACTCATTAATCGATATTCTATCCAGCACAATAATAACACATAGAATTATTTATGGTTACAATTAAGGTGTACTTTTCAGTCACAAGAGGAATGAAAAAGTTACTAGAGAGGTGATGTGATTTAATGAAAAGGCCATTGAACAAGCAGCAAAGGCTCTCAAATGAGGTAATAGATGTGAAAGTCTTTGAGAAAAAAAGTATTATGCAAGCACAGTGTTAATAGTAAAAGTCTAAAATATTCATTTCTAGTAGACCTCATGCTTTCTGGGGCTATCAGAAGAACATTAAAAAATTGTTCAATACAGGCAGTAGTATACGGTACAGTGGGAAACTCTTAAGACCCAGATTTCAACTTCAAACTTGGAATTTACTCTTTTTGTGATCTTAAAGGTCGACCCTTACACCCTTTCTACACACAATCTTTTAACTTTGTTTTTATATAGTGGTTTTCTGTTGGTGTTCTTGTCTTTCTTTTTCCTTTAGGAAGTGTTTCACACCAACTGTGTTATGAAAACTGGATGTGTTCCAAAAGGGTTGTCAGAGACACCAGCAAACTTTGATTCAATCTCAGGGGAATAACTGCAAGGTTATTGTCCCAAAGTCATCACTTTTTGGGTGTCTCAATAAATCTGGCCTTGATAACACAAAAATATGCCTTCTTGGAAGCCCACAGAGGAAGGAACATGACTGCGTTTGCTGTAAAGTGCCAAATCACACAGATATTCCAGAGAGCAGGTGAAAGCCTTAAGAAGTTAATATAAGAAGGTTTACATCTCTTTGTTCTTTTTTCTCTTCTTTCTTTCTTTCATCCTTTCTTTTGTCCTTTCTTTCATTGGCACTTGAGCTTATTTCAAAGAAGTATGTTTTATAGCTGACATTAATAATATTATTTATTTGTATTTCATACCCTTTCCAACTGAAGTTCAAGAATCTCCATCAAAATGATATCATTAATCCTTAGAACACCCTTATATGGAGAGCAGAGGGGAAAATATTACTCAATCTCTTACTAAGTGAGAAAAATAAAGTACAAATGCTTTAATTGAGGTGCAATTAAAACAGTGGGAGATCCAGATGTACAACTAAGGTTTTGTACTTCTGTTCTCTTTATTTCATTTTAATAACAGCATCATATTTCTCTTACCTTTCTTCATTGATTAGAAGATCTTATCCTTTTTCTTTCCAAGTAGAATATGATTTACTTGAGGGCATTAGATTCAAAATAAATCTTTTTCATTATATTTTTAGGGCCTAGACTAAGGTACACAAAACAATTCTGTATTATTATGTATGAAACTGGATTAAATTAAACCATTATTGTTTTTCATTTTAAAAGTACTTGCTTTTTTTTTTTTTTTTTTGTAACTCAGACATTACAAAAAGGTTGTATAGTGAAAAGTAGGTCTCTCTCCCATCCATTATACAGTCCCTGATCCAGAGGCAAATGTCAATAACATTTTCTTGTTTTATGTATCTTTCTGGACACTCTCATGCATATTAATGAGTATGTGTGTGTCTTAGTGTTTGTACTTATTTTTTAACAAGTGAGAGAGCAAATGAACACATTGTACTAGATTTTTAAAAAACTTAATATATATTATGTAACTCTTTGTGTAAATTTCATTTGGAAATAATTTCAAATGTATATAAAAATTAGCAAGAATAAAAATAGTATAAAGAACATCCATACATTCTTAACCTAGATTCAAATAGTACTAACATTCTACCGTAATTATTAATTGTTTAATCTCTCTCCCTTTCCTTTCCTCCTTCTCTCTCTTTCATCATTTAAAGGAAATTGCACACATCATGGCCTTTTACTCCTAAATATGTTGGTCTTTAATTCCTGGGTGATTTGATGGGCCAGGAAGAAAATGAGGTAGGCAGTGAAGTGGGGAGAACTTCGGAGACACTGGGAGACCACCATCAGTACCATGAATAATCTCAATTTCCTCTCAGTCTCAGATGAAAGGAGGGCTGGGTTGGCCAAGCAGGTTCAGGTGAGACTCAGGTGGGATCAAGCAGACAACAGGTCAGACTGAAGCAAAAGGCTTGTTAGCACTGTCAGGGCAGGCTGCTTGAGCATGTGCTGCCCTGCCTGCGGTTAGGACCGGGAGAGGTTTACCTGGCATTTGGGTGACACTTTGTAGACTGCTTGCTCACTGATGGCAGTCTAGCTGGTCTAGGATCGCAGGCCAGCTCTGGTTCAACTGCCACTGAAGCTTCATTGCTGATTAGGGCTGCCTTTTCCTCTTGAGAAGGCCAGCTCTGCCCTGGAGGGTAGTCTGCCTAGACTTTCAAGAGTAAAATCTTGACTCAATCTGGGAAAATGTGAGGATCAAAATAACTAAGCAGAGTAATGAATTATAAGCTATTGAACAAAGTAATAATTCATGAGTCTATATCAATAATAAATAGTTAGTAAACAGGGGAGAAGATCTAGTCCTTATTTATATTAGGATGCAGAGAACCAACTAGTAAATTTTTGTGGAAAGAGTGGGAGTTGGAAAATTATCATTTTGCTTACAAGACAGTAAAGATTGGATCAAGTAAATCACAAATAGACGCTAAATCTAGGAGAGGGTTTTTAATGTGGAGCAAGATATTTGCATGGTTGTAAAATGGCTCTCAGAGACTGCTTATTACTTGCAAGGGAGAACAAAAAGAATCATTACAGTGGAAAATTGAGCAACATCTTGACTGTTGTTTTAATTTTCAAAATTAACATCACCAGTGAAAGACAGATGGCTATTAGATATCCCCAGATTTGATTCCCGGAGAGAAAAAAATTCACCTATGTGTTATTTTTACCTGGGATCATTAATCTAAAACTAATTAGGAAACATAAGGCAAATCCAAAAAGAGGAACATTCAATTAAAGAAAGGACAAGGAGGCTTGTGTTCTTCAAAATTACCAATATCCTGGAAGACAAAAAGAGGCTCTGATATGATTCTGACTGAAGGAGTCTCAAGAGATATAACCAAATGCAATCCTCATCCTAGAACTGACGCTGTACTGGAGAGGTAAAAGTGCTCCACAGGAATGCTTTCTGGTCAGTAGACAAAGTTGAAATGTGGACATGCATTATTTTAAAGTATTATATCAATGGTATAATATCAATATTAACTGAATTTGAGAATTTTACTGCGGTTATATAAGAGAATATCATTACTCTTAGGAATTAAAGATCAACATATTTACAAGTAAAAGGCCATGAAACGTGCAACTTCCTTCAAATGATGAAAGAGAGGGAGGAAGAGAGATTAAACAAACGATAATTAGGGTGAAATGTTATTAATATTCTATTTGATTGCCAAGGAAAGTACTTAAAATAAAATACTAGGATATTTTGATGCATATAGAAAGGATAAAAGAGAAGGAAAAAGTGGGGAGACAGGGGCTTCTCGAAAGCTAACTGTGCCAACAAAACCCATCTGTATACAGTCCCTCAGCAACGGCTTGTGAAAGGCAGTAACCCTCACTCTCCACCTTCATACACACACACACACCCCTCCCAGCCCCTTAGGGGTTTTGCTGGCCCCTAAGAGCTTTCAGCAATGCAGAGGGAGAACTGAGTCTGGCTGCTAAAGGAGTCCAGAAGCAGGAACTCTCTCGGGTATTTGCCTTATTTAGCAGACGAACAACAATGGCGGTCCCAAGTGACGTTATCAACAAGGTGACTCTCAATGGCTCTCTTCTTGATAATGGGTTGAAAACAGGGGTCCCTAATCCAAAATGTCTAATGACAGTCAAACCACAGCCCTTGCCCCAGCTCTCCCAATCCACAATTTGTACATGTGACTACAGCTTTTCCTTGCTGAGTAGTTAGGAGGAAGCAGCTGGCCATCTTTCTGGCTCCAGTGATCAGTTTCTCTTGGTGATGATCCACTTTCCTCCCTCAAAATTAGCTCTTTGCTATGAACTCTGGCTCTGGCCAGTTTAGAGAGTTTTGTGGAAAGTCCCTACAAGTGGTTAGGCAGTGGGAGCTGATAGTCACTTAGTGGTCCCAGAATATCCTGTGATGGCTCCCTGTGGTAGACACATCCTAAGGTGAGTGAGTCACATCTTTGTATATTTCCCTCCCTTTGAGTATGGGCAGAACCTGTGACTGATCTACAGCCAACAGAATATGGCAAAAGTGATGGAATGTTACTCCCATGATTATATTATTCTTTAATAATCCATTTCAGCAGACTGGAGCAAAGACTCCCCTGCTGGCTCTGAAGAAGGAAGCAGCCATGTTGAGAGAGAGCCCGTGAGAAACCTCCTGGCAGGAACTGAGGGAACTGAGGCAGCTTTTAGAGCTGAGAGCAGCCCCCAGCTGATGGCCAGCAAGAACACTGCATCCTCAGTCCTACAGCCGCAAGGAACAGAACTCTGCCAACCAACACCCGGGCCTGAAAAAGAACCCAAACTCCAGACTTTACTGCAACCTCTTGAGACTCGGAGCAAAAGATCTACCAAAGCTGCGCTTGCATCAGTGGCCCACTGAAACTGTGAGATGATGTCCATTGTTTTAGGCGCCTAAGTTTGCGGTTATTTGTCACACAGCAATAGAGAACTCACACATCCCCCAGGCAGTAAGAACATCTCCCAGGAGGAGAAAAGAGGGGCTGTACCCTAGCTTAGCCCCTGTGGCTTCTATGTGCAGCTCTTCAGGCCCCTGCATTCTCCAAGCTCCCAACCTGCTTCCAGCAGGTAGCACTGCCAGTGGAGTTTTTCTCATTTTTCTCACAAAGACAAATGAGTCAATTAAAATAAAAAGAAATGTGAAGGAAGAGCTTGTGAATACTCAGGAGAGCAGTGGCTTGCATAAGGCACGCCCACATGCCCACAAGCAGAAGCACCCATGTGGTTACTTCCCAGAATGCTTTGCTCTGCTTGATGCGGAGCTGCCCTTCAGTGACCAGTCCTCAGGGATGTTTGCACCAGCCAGAACGGGGAAGATGGTGACGGACACAGTGGCTTGCGGGCCACAAGATACTTCAAAATGAAAGCTGTTCCTACCAGTACTGTTGTGTCAGAAGAGGGACAGGGATTAACAGACAAGTGGGTCCCACTGCCACCTTCTGAAAGGGACCGCAGAACTTACAGTTCTGCTCTCCAATTACCAGCCCCCAAATCAAGCTGTAACAGAAAAATCCTTTCAGATTATGGCTCTCCAAAGGGATCTAAGTCTGGGGTCTCTCACCGTCTATTCATTTAATCACCATTTAATGATCTTCTACTCTATGCCAGCACTGCTGACATAGCAGCAGATAAAACATATGAAATCCCCAAACATATGGAGCTTTGAGTCTAATGGGAGATACAGAGAAGGAAATGGCAATTAAAATATACGATAGGGAAAGTGCAAGTGCTGACACAGCACAAAGGAGGGACACCTCCCCACTGCAAAATGGTCTGGGAAGGAATCCGATACTCCACCAGTGATGACATCTGAACTGAGACATGAAGGATGAAAAGGAATTGACAACACAGAGTGCTCTAAGCGGAGGGAAAATGTGACTCACACCCGGAGCTGAGTCTGAAGAGCAGCGGAATTGAAGCACAGAGTTTGCAGGTTAGTTGATGATAAGGTACAGCAGTTATCCAGCAGGTACTGGGTACCAGTGTTGTGCTAAATGGATGGTATATATCATCTCATTGGATTTTCACAGCATTCCTCAGATGCACCTGAGACGAAGAGACGTTAAGTGCTTTGCCCTTGGCCATACTGCTGGTAAATGGTGCAGCCAGGAATTAATGTGCAGCTGACAGTCTTAACCCCCAACTCTCACGCCCTCGTCTAACTCAGATGAATAAACCAGATGGTGGGGCTTCAGCTCAGGCCTCTATCCTTCACTAATAGAGGCACCAACCTAATCCTGAGGTCCCAACCCATCCCAGATGCTGAAATTTCTATGACCTCAGAATCCCCGTCCAGTCCTTGAGAACTTGCCCATAAGTAGGAACCAGTCAGCCCTTTCCCAGTCGATAGGTCCCTTGTTAGCAAGCCAGGTTTCCACACTGAGGCTCTGCTTCCCTAGATTTTTGAAAAACTAGAGTCTGATCTCTGTCCCCTTGCCTAGATCCCACAGCTCAGACCTCAGACACCACACTTTGCCTCTTGTCTTTAGACTTCTTCCTATTTTTTTACTCCATGAGTATCCCCAGGTGGCTTTTGGGTTCCTGTGCTCTCTCTCTTCTCTGGAGTCTAGTCCTCCTTGGTATAGTCTGACTACAAAATGTTGCTGAAAGAACCTCTTTACTACATGTAGGTGGCCATGAGTTTCCCTAGGCACAGCACTGTGGCCAACTTTTCCCATTTCAAAACCCACTTCTGACCACCCTATTCTCTGAACCCATAGTGCATCACCCTCCTCCTCCCATGTAGGCTGCTGGAGTTAGCAGTCAAATCCTGTTGCTTTGCTTTTCAGACTGTTTCGCAAAGAGGAAAGCTATCATTTCTCTCTTGACTTGACTATTTAAAGATGCCCTGCCCTTCCCCCAAACCACAAGAACAAGTAAATTAATCAAAGTGGCTGTTTTCTAAGCAAATCAGAAATCTCTTCTTAAGAAGAATTCTATAATCACTGTAGAGCTACCAAAATAAATAGCTCAGTCTGTAGCCAACTTTGAAAACAAAATTTTCTAACACTAAATGTGTATTTTTGCATACATAAAGATACACAATTTTCTATGTATATACATTTATTTTGTATTCATATTTGTATTTGTAGTACAGTATTCTTGCTAATCATATAGATATTTAACCTGTATCCACTGCGTATATTTCTCTCTTTGGGCTTCAGCTGATTTCTCCAGCCTCTTTAGGTGTGGAACTCTTCTATTTAGCAGGCTACAGGTATTTTCTGGTATAGCATCGCTTCTTTTTGAATATTCTGTGGCTCCCTGGAGGGCCCAAGTCTTAACGTCAGGAGGTTTATTTTTTTATTTTCTTACAAGGCAAGAGTTCTTTATTGTCTACAAAGATGCTTATAAATAGCTTCAATTGAAACAATCATTTTTATGAGAATAAGTTAACTGCTCAGTCAATAATCCCCACAATTTTCTACATCTTTAGATATATTGTTGTCCTTTTCTTCTAACCATGATGATATTGTAAACCTTATAAGTATGTTTGGTATAAGTTATGAAGATCAACTTAAAAGGGTAACTGTTACTCAGTATTTCACACACCCATCCAACTAATAACATTTTTCCATTTATGAAGGAGTCATCGTTTGACAGTTATGTCCGGTGGGTCTTTATTCCTTTTCAGTTCTAAATTGCTTGAACATGACTTCTATTCCTGACAATCAATTTCTTGCCGAACTCTTTGCTGTCTAGCATCTCAAATTCCTTTCTTTAAGGCCACCAGTGACCTTCTCTTCAATTTAAAGTGAAGTTTTCCTTGTTCCTATATTTTGAGCCTTTCCGTTGCCTTTTATCTGGTTGGCCACTGCATTCTCAATTACACTTTTTTTTTTTTTCTGTTTTCAGTAACACCAGTTATACCTGGTGCAAGTTATACATTTGGTCACTTAGCCATTATATACTTTGCCAGTTCTACACCTCTGCGTATCCTTCAAATATCCATGTGTTCCAAAGGACTCTTGCTATATTTATATTAAAATTTGAGATATAACTCAAAGTGTGTAACCTATGAATTGTTCACACATTAGTGAGCAGGAGGTTGCAGAGCTGGGCAAATATTTTAATACTCCAGGAAAGTCCATTCGACTTTTCATTTTATAATTAAAATTCACTTGCAACTCAGTGCCTTTGTTTTCCCCTGGGGCAAATACATTTCTTGCAAGCCTCTAAGTGCCTGCACCATTTACGCAGCTGCTATCCTTACCCAAACATTATGCCAGATGCTGGAGATCCAGTGATGACTCAAAACAGATTCTGCCATTATTTTCATAAAGATTAAAGTCGAATGGGGAAGACTGGAATTAATAACTTTATTAACCAAGAAATCCTCTAACTCCAACTCTTGCCAGTGTTAAATATTATTGCAAGAGACTATAATAGGAAGATTTGACCCTGTCAAGGAACTCAAGGAGGAATACCTTAAGGATGCAACTCTTTAATAGAGATCTGAATGATGAGTAGGAGTTCAATATACGAGAGGAACCTGCTAACCAGAAGGACTGGCATGAGCTAAGTCTCAGTGGTGGGGCAAAGAAGAAATTGTAAGAGAAGCAAAAAGAAGGCAAATGTTCCCAGCATGCACACAGCAACCATGCTGGGCCTTGCAAACTGGATTAGTTTTGTCATTAGCTTGCAAGTAATGGAAAGCTACCAAGGAATTTCAGGTGACAAGGGGATGAAGAGAGGCTATGGGGAGAGGGGAAAACACGAATGTCATGCTCAGATTTATTCTTCCATGTCAAGCTTTGTGTTGATTTCCGACCCTTAGTACTATCTCTTCCTTCCTGATCTAAAGCTAGCAGGCGGTCCTAATAGTTTAGATTTAGTTCTTTTGTCTGAATCAAAGGCCTCTCATTCTGAGTCTCTGTACTTTGTTCAACTCCCTTTTCACAGACTTTCCACAGTATTTAAATTCAGGAACAAACTCAATTTAACCTTCTACCCAAGGCTTATACTTACGCAGTTACGACCAGGTTGTCCCTACTGGTTTTTCACAACCAGTATTTGTTCTGATAATTAGGTGCTAATTAGCTTCCCTTCGTCCCTGCCTCCGGTCCTACCAAACACTGGTCCTTACCTGAACACACTGTGCCTTCTCCTCCCATTCTGCCTTTGTACTTCCTGGAGGCACCTCTGTCTGATCTCGACCTGGAAAATACTCTACTCATTTTTTAAAAGTCAGATAAATGATGGCTTATTTTGGAAAGCTTTTTCTAATTTTTACAGGTAGAATAAGTCACTTCTCGCCTCTGCTCCCTCAGGACTCTGGGCATACCTCTAATATAAAACTTATCACAATGTTGTATAATTATTTATATTCGACTTTGTGTTGACCTCTAGACCACGAGCCCTTCACAGCAGTGGTGGTGGTTTGTTCATTGTTGACATGCCGTAGGTGCTCAGTAGTAGTGTGTATTTAAAAAAATAATTTGTAGAGTAAGAGCATTTAGAAGAAAAGGAGAAAAAACACCTTAGTAAAATGACTGGATTTTTTTTTTTTTTATGTTTTACACATACATTAACATATTGATTCTACAAGATTATGAACTCTGGGGAACTTAATATTTTTATCCTTTTCTATTTGTATCTCTCTTGATGTAATGTTGGACACATGGTAGATACTCCACTAAAACAGAACAAAATAAACTACACACACACACGCACAACACACACAGATTTTAAAAATGAAAACATTTATTTTGCCTTTTAGGGTGTGTTGGGGAACCAGAAAAGCATAGAGTTAGAAAAGGACTTTCGCCTAATTCTATCACCATTTCATCATCCACATGAGACCATAAGCTGTTGGAAAGTATTAGAGTGTTGACCTTTTTATACACATACATATATCAGAATAAATTAAACCTTTTATAACTGCAAGTTTGAAACTTTCATCAACTCACAAAAAATAATAGAATAAAAGGGTAAAGACAAATACAGTAAAATAGAGTAAAAAGTAGAAGGCAAAGCTATAGAATTTTCCATTTGCGTTATACACATATAGGTATATCTATACATACATGTATGTATGTATACACACACATAATGATGTCCTGTATCAAGTAATGTTAAAGTTGGAAAAAGCTCCTAAAAGGTATTTAATCTATATTTATTTAATTCATTTTTTTATGTTAAAAATGTGAAATCTAAGACATATCAGAAAACTTACATGCAATAAGTGATAAGGCTGTATCTAGTACTAAAATCTCCTGAAATCAGTTTCAAGTTTTAAAGAGTAATTAATATGATTAGTTCCCAATGTTTTTGTGGCAGACCAGAATTTTTCTGTTTGTAAAAACTATTTTTTAATGAAACTCCTGAATTACTTAAAACACACACACACACACACACACACACACACACTACTAAGCAAGTCAGTAACAATAAAAATCTTAGAAGGTGGCAACAATGGCTGAGCACATACTGTATGCCAGACACTGTTCCCAATGCTCCTAAGATTTGCTCAACAAAATTTTCTCAATGACCCTACGAGGTAGGTACTTTAATTTCTCCCAGTTTTTATATGAAGAAATGAAGGCCTGAAGGGGGTGGAGCAAGAACTCGTACTCAGGTAGTCTCGCCCCAGACGCCATATTCTCACCACAATGTGGGCAAACGCACAAGGAAGCAAACAAAAAGTGTCCTCTCTGGTGGCTCTGCTGAGCAGAACTCTTTGCTTATCCAAACACAGTCTCTCATGCGCTTAAAGTTGAGAAGAGTTGCTGGAACTTAACTTTCCATCACACCTCTCACTCAGTCACAGCAGATTTTACCATGCTCTGCTCCACATTATAAACTTCACCCAGCTCTGACTTGGCAGGACCAATGTGTATATGCTATTTTAGCCCAAATATGTTTTTCAAAGTGATTCAAGTGCCACGGTACCCCTCTGAGACTTTTACAATGTCGTGGTATGAGGACAAAGGAGCCACTTTCAAACAAGGATTGTGACCAAGACAGTCCTTATATTACACTCAGTTCCTTGCCACTAAAATCAGTATTACAAAACGAGTAATCCTCTGCATTTAATAGAATTTTACATTTAAAACACCCACTTTGATGTCAGTTTATATTTTATCACAAACATTATTAAAACTAATTATGTATACTTCAATAGAAATAATAGATCACAAAAATTAATTCTGGAATAATCTTAGGAATAATTAGCTGAATTCAAGGCCTAATGTCTTGTAAAACTTGTTTTGGGCAAAACACCCATGGCTTAATATCCCTTGAATTTAGCCTATTCATACTCTTAATTATTGCATTTTCATTTCACTCCCTCACTCTGCACATTTCAAATGCACATTAGCAAAGGGATTAAGTTCAGGGATATAATTGTCTTATTATGCAATATTAACAAGAGTAAAATATTTTGTGCTAAATCAAGTGTGTTCAGGCAACTTTGAGTTGTTTTACAATTTATGTGCATGTCACTAGATAGACTCTTCAGTGGCTAATTAAATGATACCATCTAAAAATGGTTTATCTTCAACTGATAGGTTCTATGTACAGATTGATTTTTTCTGAGGAGGTTAGATTTCAGGCTTCTCTTTTTTGTTCCTTTAAATCACTGGACGTCTGTAAATAAATTCAATGAGTAGTAAATCTCAGTTTCAGTTCAACTGTCCTAGAAACTAGTATTAATATATGCCAACCTACTGAAAAAATGGGTGTAAAATTTCAGATTATCTCTACTATGCTTTATTCAAACACAATTTAATTTTTAAACTTCAAACAAAGACAAAATTCATCCATTTCTCACTCTTCTATTTAATCTATCTAAACTCTGTCTAAAGCAAAACAATTGTAAACTCAATGAATTATGACCATCAAGAACTTTATTACAGAGGATGAGTATAAAGATAGATTGTTTGAATGTACTTCACAATACTAAATAACTTTGTCCAAAAGTGTTTTTTTGGAATCCATTGTAATTTAAGCATTTTATTTTTGTAAAGTTGTAGTGATCACATTTGGGATTAAAATGTAAATTATAAAATAATTGACAGCTTCACAATATCCAAATGCAAAGTTTTACAAATCTATTTTGGTTAGAACATAACTGAGAACTTAAGGACACATAGAAACACAAGAAAAGCAAGTAAGTCCATACCTCCACTCATGTTTCCTGTTTTTCAGCAAGTTCTCTGTTTTATTCTGCCACACCTTGAAATACATTCTATATTTTTAGTAATTTATCAGAGGAGACCTTGCCAGATAGGAAAACAGACAGCATGCACAAGAGCAAGGATATTTTATGTTGTTCAGTGATAAATACATCCCAAGCACCTAGAAGAATACATGACACAGAGCAGACAATAAAAGCAAAGCAAGAATAACAACAACAAAAACTAGTTAAATATCCAGGTATATGGAGGGTGGGAGGGAGAGAGAAAGATATTGATTGACTGGGGCATTGAATTTTGAAAACCCATTCCTGAGTCTTCTCCATTTACTGATTTACTGACTGGGTGATCTTTGGCAACAAGTTAAAAACCATTAGTCTCTGTTTCCTTAGCAGCAGGTAAGCAGTGTTATTAGCAGGTAATAATATCAATTACCTTATCACAGATCAGTTATTAAGAATGAATGATATTATGTCCACAAAAACAACTGTTAAATTTTTAAAGTGCTTATAAACACTATGCTCATGTATATAAAATATACACCTAAGTCTCCATGCATTCACATATTAATACAAGCCTAAGCTAAGCTGACACTGTGGTTACTGTATTTTGGGCTTCACTAAAAAGTTGGCCATGGAAATCCAGAATTTCACACTGTTAAGACAAGCACAGAATTCATGACATATCCAAGTACTTCAACTGAGAAAGTTGAAAACTAAATGGTACGATGCATTAAATAATTAAAAGGTGCTAATGAAGGTGCTTACATAAGTTTAAAGCATACAAGAAACATATAAGAAGGGAAATAAGAGAGTTATTTTGGAGTAAGTGATAATATCATAATTTTAGTAGCCATTTTCAGAAGAAAACAAAATATCACCCTCAGCCTCTGGGAAATGCAGACAACTTCAGAAAGGGTAACAGGAATCTTTTTTATCACTGTGCACTTTTCCCAACTCTTGTTAAGATCTGTAAAACCTGTCACTTAATAACATTTAACTTGGTACACCAGGTGCAAAGAATTGGATAAGACAATACAGAGAAGAAAAATGCAAAAAAAAAATGATGACTGAACTCAGACAAAGAACATATGTGTTAGAAAGGAGGCAAGTAACACAGCCATACTTGTAGCATCACACATCTTCCACCTATGGTGCCCCATGCTAAGAATTCTTCCTAGGGAGTTTGTGGCTTGGAAAACTGCTATGAACTCACTGACGTCCTTTCTCTAAAAAATTAAAATTCAAAGCAAAAACTTTCTGTCAATAAAGTCTACCATCCAGGTAGACGATATCATGTATATCCATGTTGTACAAAGTTGTTCAAAGGAAAACAAGAAGATAAGCAATTTTAACACCGTCATCACTACCAAAGCAGTGAAGCAGTACGTTTGTGATTAGAGACAATAATACTGAGAAAAGCACTTACACACAGCAGAAAATAGTTTTAAACGTCTAGACTGTTAATTAGCTGAGTAAGATTTTCTTCATTGTTGACACAATGATATAAATCGATTTTTGGAGAATTAATTGTTAGGAAACAAATGCTTTCCCTTGGTCAAGATTGATCACCTGTGAAAATGACTGAGTCAATACCTTTGGGTTATTCAACTGCACTTTAAAGTACTTAATGGAAAAAAAAAAACCACTTCAAAGCAATGAACCATTATGCTTTCGAGTTCACGTTATCAAAACTTATGGATTCTCACTTTTAGATTTTGAAATTCACAGCATACGCCAACATAAATCTCCCCGTAAATGTTAATCCCAAATGCACATTTGTAAGCTTTTGAGGTTTGGTAGATTATATAGTGTTTTGGCTGAGACGACAAGCTCCGTTCTTTAGGTGCCATTAATACACATCTGACTCTTTCTACAAACTCAGTTTTGCTCAGACTGGAATTGAATCAAGCAACAGTTAACATCAAGCACTGCCAAACAGGACTGGGCTGGTAGAAGACAGAGAAGTGTGACATGGTCGAGAAGCTCCCGCTGTCTTTGAACACAAGTTGAGCACCTCCAAACCCTGATGTCTAACTATCCAAATTCATGGTTTGCACAGGCACAAACAGTCTCTCTGAAAGCAGAGTGAAAAATAAATCTGAAAAGCGTGAGCAAATCACAGCCTGACGGACAAGTCGTGATTCAAAAGTTTTATTACCCTAGCAGAGATGGAGATGTTATTAAACAACAGCTATTTACACTTTTCTGTGCCTACATTTCATAAATAACTGCATTCAACTTTGAGATAACAAAAGACTGCTGCTTTATACCATGATAACAGGCAATATTAAAGGAGTTAAAAGTGTGTTTGAATTCTTCATTTGGTAGCATGTGAACATTCTCAGTCAATTAAAAGCTTTTATTTTATCTGATTTTTCAGGATTCCTGCCAGATTTAATCATCTATGTCCATAGTAATTCAAGAGCTGTAAATATATTTGTTTTGCTACAATACTGTAAGGATCCTCAGGTGTAATTTCACTACTAGTAAGTGATTAAATAAGTGAAAGCTTTAACTTCAGGGATTAAATATTCTGCAGATAAGTAAAACACATAATTTTGTTATGCATTCAAAAGCACCTAATGCAATCAATGGTTTTAACATCTCTCAATTCCAGGAAAAAAAAAACAGTCTATTCCTTAAAACTGTTTGTTATTATCATTTCCCAGGTTAAAAATAATAAACATGAATGCAAAGTACTATAACTTCATTTCAAAAGCTAAAGCCTTTGCTCACTTGGTAAATTCTGTTTTCTGGTATAGGTACAACTTTGGAAAACTGTCCCAAAGAACTATCATTTAACAATGAGAAACTTTGACTCATTTTAAACTTATAGGAACACTACCTGGTTGATCATTTCTACTTCTACTCTTTGCTGCTAATAGCAAATTATAAAGAAATGGAGCAGAGTGTTAAACATATACACATAAATTTTTAAAAACACATTCAAAATAACAATCGCCTAATAGAAGTTACTTCCCTTTTGCTAAAGAAAAGCTGAATTACCTGCCATTCATTTTCAACTACAAATTAGTTTGCCAGGTACATGTTAGCATGCTTTTTTCAATTCATTTTGCTCAATCCACACTTCCTTTAAAACTGCTAAACATTGCTCTGATTAAAAGCTTGCCGAATAGTAATCCTGTTCAACCCTGACACCAGTTTCTTACACTGTTTCCCCTGTTAGACACATCTACCTTTATTTTGAAAGAGAAGGTAAAACAGAAGAGGCTCTTACCAGAGACAGGGAAAAACAATTCGTTCAGCTACAATCCAACAGTGCTGTGTGCAGCCTGGCAGCCTGAGTGATCCCCGGGCCTCACACAAAAGCGAGATAATTGGCTCTCAAAGAGGAGATGTAAACATCCATCATAATGGCACTGGGGCTGAAACTGAACGCTACCTCAGCTCTTCTATGTACTCCGACTGGAGGATGATGTCACAAACATCAACTGGGTGTACTCTCATTGGCTTCTGTTACCTGGAATCATATCTTAACCCTAAACTGTCAGCTGCAAATTGAAATGCTCATCTCTGACTATAATTTTAACTGAAAAGGGGAGATGCTGAGCTACTGGAGGATGGCCAACTGAAAACAGCACCTCCCAAATATGCTAAGGATGACTTACATAAGTAATTAATTAGGATCTGTGGGAATTTCATCTTTCAGATATGTTTATTAAATAACAGTATTTATAAAAGGTATTCCACAAACATTAATACAACTACATCATCTGGAATTTAAAATTTTCTAATTACTTTGACTTGATTTTACAGAACTATCCCATGAGATGAAGAAAGTCGAGTTGAGAAAAATTACAATGTACACAATTATACAGTGGAGCTTTCAATCAATTTGTCAGAGCAGCCACGTGTATTTTTAAATCTTCTAATAAAATTTAAAAATGAAAATGCACTTTACTCTCTGAATGTTAAACAGTACCTCCAAAGTTTTGTGAAATAAAGCTTAAAGTGTGAGATATTAGAAATGTAACATCACTAAAAAACAACGTTAAATTTTGGTTTTTACAAAGAATAATTTATAAGTCACTGGACTTGTAGACAAGTCCATTTCAGTAATTGAAGGCTACTTTGTAATATAGTGCTGTCCTCTTTGAGCACAAACAGGGAATAATTATCCATCTTCTACCTTCTATCCTGACAAAAGCCCGAGACTTCTCCCCGGGCTTAAATCCAGTGGGAGAGGAGGATAATGGGCTAAGCTGGTTGCAGCAGCTTGCTGCCAGAGGGACAAAACTACAATCACCTTGAAATATATCCAAGCTTTCCCCCACCAAAAGGAGCTGTCAGCCACATAACTGTGAGATGCAAGAAATACCAGAGCTATTCAATGACCAGCTCCTTCTAAATCCAGCCCAGTCAGACCCCAGGGCAAGCCCTTTGAAAGCTGTGCAGCTCAGCATGCAAATGGTACACCCTCCTGGAGACAGAGGGAGAGAAATTCACCGCATTCATCCCCACCTTTAGGGAAAGGAAGGTCACCAACAGTGCCCCTGTGTGCCATTATGTTGGTTCATGTCCTTCTGAATAACGGATTCAAGGCAAATAGTTGTTATAATCCTTTCAGATTTCCAGTAACAAAAAACTGTTTTTATTGTATGACACAATGAGAATTCTAAAAGTTGAAAATACCTGAAGAGACATTTCATAGACCATACATTCAGTATTTCCTTCTGAGTTCTGACTTTCATGACTGTTGGTTTGATTATTTAATTACTCTGAGTAGCAAGTTAGTGTGCGGTATAGGGTACAGGTTCTAAATTTGGGTTCAAAAGCTCCAGCCTTCAGATCTGGCTCCAGCACCTACTATCTGTAAGAACTTCAGAAAATCAGTAACGTTCACGTATAGAGTAAGAACAGCAATGCTACTTACACCAAAAAAAGTTGATATAGGGATTAAATGGGGCAATGTATGAAACATATTACATAAAATAAAAATTGCTACATAAAATAAAAATTGCTACATAAAATAAGATGCAATTAATAATATTGTTGCTATGCAAAAGATCAAATGTGTTCATTTTAAAGGCATTTGGGTAGTTTAAAATGAAGAGTCAAGTTAGCACCTTCAAAATAATGAAGGAAGAAATATGATTATTCTAAACTCTTAAAATTTCAACTAGAAAATAATGTTTCAAATTAACTTGATTTATAACACTGATTCACTCAGTTGTCTCTTTTTGAAGCCATTGCCCCGCCTGGTATTATCTGGAATTTAATCATATTAGTCAAATGAAAAAAATCTAGATTCAAGAAGACTATTTGTCAAAATGTACTTTGGGCCAACGTGAAAGACACTGTTCATTTATTTCTGCCTAAAAACATGGGGGTTTAGATAGAAATGTGTATAAAAAAAAGATTCATTGCCATGCAAAGTGACATAAAATTGAATTACAGATCAGAAAGATGAATTTGGACAATGGGAATGTCAACTGCATTTCTGGTAGACAAATGATAACAGACCTTGTAACTGCCAAGAAGATATGTCATGAAGAAAATAATTACTTATGAAATAAAATATGCTCCTTCATTTTATACATCATATAAAAGTTCCATGGTATAAATATTTAATAGTAGAGATAGATAACTAGCAAAATTAGATTACAACTTGTTGCACATAGAAAGTACACTGATAAATATACCATTCAGTTAATTTTTAAGATAAATGTACATCCTGGTGATTTTAACAAACTCAGATTATGTTTCTGTTTTTGTTTTGCATTTGCTTGGGTGCTGTCATGCCACACACACATAGGGACACTATGAAGACAGAAAGAGAAATACTCATGAGGCTGTGAAAACACTTTGTATCAAATACCCAGATCCTTAACATGATCCATTAGTAAGTTAGTATCTTGATAAAGAGCTCTAGTTTTATGTTATTAAAATATGTAGATAAGATTTTTTTAAGAATACAGATTTCTGTGCTTACCTGTTACACAAGATCAAGACTAATTAATGCATCAGTAAAATTTTAAGGGAGTTCACTTGTTAAATATGAAAGCATAAATGTTTGAATTGTGTACAAAATAGAAAAATAGATGGGATATTATTTAATTCCTAGGAGACTGAATAGGATAGAAGGAAAATGTGGTAGAACTATTTAAAAATAAAGCTGGCTTACAATAATGAATGAATATTTATCCCATATATTCATTCAATTTTAAATTTTATTGTAATTGATTAGGATACAATTTGTATTTTAGTTTGAAATAATTACATCTGCACACTTAAGGAAGTTTCAGATACATATAGCACATAATATATGATATATGGAAATCAGTGAGATTACTGTAGTATAGTATTTTACATGTAAGAACAGAAAAATTGTATTTCCTTATGGTGGGCAGTAGTCATCTGAAATTAATGAGTGGAAGTTATGAAAGTTTTAGTAATTCTTTGATAGTGTTTCTTGAAGAAGAGCAGAGCTATTAAAGGTCAGGTCCCTTTGGTGATTTATTTGCAGAATGTCCTTTTGGAAAGTCTAATGATACTTGAACATCAGTCTGCACATACATCTGGGTTAAAGCCAAAAATAAGATAGTGAATATGTAATGTGAACACTGATGATAAGACATAAAAATTCTTATTATTATCATAAAATATTATTAGTAAGAGATCCAACCTGATTATATAATGTTAAAGAAATCCTACACACAAAAATGATAAAACATTAAGGGAATGTAACAAAAAAAAAAAAAAAGAATGGTTAATGTTTTGTTTTTAATACACTCTTTATGATATACATGTAGAAAAGCAAAATACATTTTTTCTAGAATTTAAAAAATATCCAATTTCATAAAAAAGAAAAATAACAAACAGCACATTTTATATTGAACTTACCGACACTTTCATCATTTATTACATTCCTCTCATTACAATGGCCTGCTGACACTTGTGAATTCCAGAAAACAGACAAATATTTTAGCTTTACAACCATGTAGGGGCTCAATATAAAGGGGGAAAAAAACACAGGAATTAATCTAGGTTTTATTCTGAGTAAATTTATATTAGTAAATGTTTTCTGATATGAAGAACTTCGAATCTATGAAAGTATTTTTCACAAATCAAGTAAAAGATGTTTTGTACTTCAAATCAAGTACATCTGAATTTTATCACTATATTTACATACTATATATTTCCCAAGAGTTGAAAGCAGTGCAGTACTTAATTGCCTGACAATTATTTCTGTTACATCAATTCTGTGGTTAAACTAATTATTTATATTATCAAAATAAATCAGCATAGAGGCTAATTAAACTGGAGAAACCATCCTCCAATGTTTCCCAACCTACATATTAATAAGGTTTAGGTTAATCCTAACTTTGGAAGAAATGAACATGTCCTTCAGGTGATAACTTTATAGGCAGGACTTGGAAACTGAAACAGGTTTTGAACATTGCTACTCACTCTGAGCAGTTAGGAATATTAGAATACAGCATTTTACTGGGTCTTACAGCGTCAACAAATGGCTCATTGCCGAGTATCCACAAGATGGCAGCTCTGTTTATGTGGCCATTAACACTCTTAATACACTAGTTCATTCTGTTGTTTGTTATTATTATTTAAAGAAATATAATACGTAAAGTATATAAAGAACTAATGTGTGTGAATGCTTCTATCAGGTAACTTTTCAGTCTAAAAAGAATAACTGGTTAAGGGTATTTGTTAAAACCTACTGAAAAGCAGGAATTATTTAAATCATCTTAAAAATGTGTCACTTCAAGACATTACTTTTTGCTAATACAGTGCCTAAAGGCTTCATTCCAAACTTATTCCAGAGGCTAATCTATTTATAATAAGTGGTTTTATTTTGTTTCATAAAGACTTCTATATTGCTTTTTAAAAATGTAGGCAATGTTCAAAATATACTTTGTGAACCTATGATAACTCAGTGGTACAGTAAGAGATACCTGAGAATTACTTTTTCCGTCTACTAAATTCTAGGCATGACCAAATCTGATAAGAATATCTATTTATTGACCTTGCTTGTATTCCTGTTTTGTACTTAGTCATCTTCACTGTCATTCTTTTCTTTATGTCTACCTTAAATCTATTGTGTGGCAGCTTTAGTACATTATCTTTATTTCTGTTTCCTGTGTAGATACAATTTTGAAAATACTTAAGAATTATTAGGCCATATCACCTTCTCTTCTGAGAATAAATATCCCCAAGACGTTTAACTATGTTTATGTGTCAGTAAATTTTACTCTAGAGAAGGAGAAAATGATTAAATACACATAAAAGAAGGTCTCTTCTCTTGTATGTTAAAGAAATATGAATTCTCAGATGTGAAGGTAAGAAGCCCATGCTATTTTAGTGATTCAGAACACTGTTTTTAAATGCAAACAGAAATCATTAACTTATTATTGGAAGATAGCTCAATTGAATATATGCTCTAACTTATTTTCTAGATCTCTTTTGAGCATCATGATTAATCTCTGTAAAAGACCTAAAAATCAGTAGGCAAAACGAATTTTTTTCCACCATGTTCTCTGAATAACTACAATTTCTGTGTTTTTACACTACTTCTTAATTAAGGATTCTTCATTTGCTTTCTTATAAATATATGTTGCCTTGTCATACAATTTTACAACTTCATTCCTGACTTTTTTCCTTTCACCTCAATTTCCTTGCCTTTTGTCTCATGTTACTCAAATTAAATCAAATCGAGGCCTACTACCTCTGTCTTGACAATCATGGAACAATATTAATCTCATAAAAACTTAGAAATGAATTTAGGATCTTGATGAGGGACATCTGAACACAACCACCTTTTATTTGACAAGAGAAAGGGGTTATTCATGTAAAACACATTGTGCTCAAAATATTGCTTCACATATATGGATGTTTACATATGAAAGATAAGGAGAAACAGATTACTAGTCATTATATGGTTTTCTACCATGCCATAACTTTGTAGTAGACTCTTCAAATCATTCAGAGGAATCCACATTACAAGGAGAATTAAAATTATTATAATAGTAAAAGAAAGAAAAATATCATTATCATCATCACTGGTTTGAGTATTTACTAAGTGTTAGGCACTATGCTTAACATTTAAATTGATTATCTAATTTGGTTTGGTTTGGTTTGGTTTGGTTTTTGCAACTGGTTCCCAAGAGAGGTCAATGTTAAGACTTTCAAAAGGGCTCTTAAATTTACACTCTAAGCCACTACTTTTTAATCAGAACTGTTTATTTGAATCTTAACTATGAAATGCCAAAATAGAGGGCCCTGCTATAGACTGAATATTTGTACCCCCCCACCCAAATCATATGTTGAAATCTAATGCCAATAAGATGGTATTAGGAGATGGGGCCTTTGGGAGGTGATTTGGTTGTGAGGGTAGAGGCTTGCAATTGGGGTTGGTGCCCTTATAATAAGAGAGACCCCAGACAGCTACCTGGCCCCTTCCACCAGTGAGGCTGTCTGTGAATGAAGTAGGGCATAGTTTATACGTCAAATAATACTTTAGAGAATGAATAAGAAAAAAATTCAGGTTACTCTGCATCACCAAGGTAAAGAGAGGAATATCACCTGTCTGATAAGTCTGAGAAGGAAAGTGCAATGGAGCATGGTCAGTGGGGCTGAATTAAATAAAAGGACAAGAAGTAGGGGAGTGATGGGAACAGGAGCCAACTCAGCATTCAGTCTTGGACATTGGACGCTAGTCCTAAAGCAACATTGGACGCTAGTCCTAAAGAGTCTTGAACTGCCAGGACAACACTTACAGACCAGTGCACTGGTAAGACAAGGTATCTTCCACACATGATCTGGCACAAGCAATGCCCTCTCTTGCCAGAAGACAATACTGAGACTCACACTGAGTGCCCTATACCAAAATTCTCTTTTTCAAAGGTCCAGGATGCGTACAAGCCCACTGACACATAGGATGGTTCTTAAGTGGATGGTGGTTGTGTGGAATGGAAAAAATCCCAGTATCTGTATCTGTGTGAGACTAGAATCTGTGAAAACCAACAGAAATGACAGATGACGGAAATAACAGACTTTTCTATAGTCCTCTATGATTTCATAGGATTATAGTCACAAACCAAGCTTTGTGTCTGAGATATGCATTCATTTAATTATATTTGCTCAAGCATACAGCAGAACTCTTCTTCATGATTCATCACTAAGCATCATCCATAATAAAAATAAAATATATAATACAAAGTATAATATTAAGCTGGACTATAACACATTTCTAAAGATACAAGTGGGAATACTATCCTTTATTATAGTCTCTATAATGAAGTACATATATTTATCTTCCTGTGTATACAATTAAGTAAATGTAATAAAAAACTTAAATAATTGTTTGACATTTAGTAGGAAGCTACTTATAGATTCTAAAGAATTCTAAGGATTATTTTCAGTGTCTCATTTAGTATTACGTATACCTGTAATATATATAGTCAGTTTCTTTCTCCCTACATTTAGTTATTACAATATCTATATTTTAAAATCAATTTATCTTTGATTCATAATAATCTGTAAATAGCAGGTGTTTTTCAACTACTCATCTGATATTGTTTTAGCTTTTTTTCAGGGCTTCCTTGTCTTCAGCAGTGTAGGACCAAAATAACTTTCTTTATCTTTGTTACTTTTTCAAGGTTTGTTAAATAACCTCCTTTGTATTCATGTACGTTTTCACTGTTTTGCTATTAGCTACTATTAGGGAATGTATCTTCCACTACACTTTACCTAAAGTGATTCAGTAACAGTGTACTCCTACAACCAGGGTGACCACAACAGGAAATGCCGGTGTGGGGGTGTTCTTTCTAGCTGTCTTTAAAAAAAAATGTAGTTAAATTACAGCCATTGTTTCAGGACATTGTTGAGAGGCAACATGAATTAATGTCCTTTGATCAAATCGTGGTTGATTGTTGTCCAAGAGCTCATTATTCAACTTAATCCATGAACTCACCAGAGGTAAAGGATCACTATCAAGGCTATAGGAACCTTAAACTTTGTCAAGATAAATGACATGTGGGTGTGACTTAAGCTTCTGTGATATAACTGGCATATTTATCAATCATCTCTATCAGTTTATCTTTGAAACTGTAGACCTGAAAACATATTAGTTCTTTTTTACATTAAATCAGAAAAAAAAAATCACTAAGTGGACAATGTGAAAACACAGGAGATAACAAGAAATTGTTTTTTTTCTGCTAGAGGTTACCTGCTCCTGGTACACTTGTTTTTGGCTGCGACTAATAAAAGATCAAAACTGCCTGTTATGGGAATGTTGGCATGCTGGCAAAAAAAAAGCCCTTTGGGATCCCAAACCCCTCCACAATGATTCTTCCAAAATGAAGACAGTCATTTTTTCTGCCTTATGCAGTGAGTGGAATGAAAGTCCTAGAAGGACATATATTTCTATACTGAAAGGACCTATGGGGAACCTGACAAAATGAATGAAAAAGACCCACATCAAAACACATTGTCATGAAATTTAAAATCACTGGGAATAAAGAGATCTTTCAAGTCTGAAGTAAAGAAAAAACTAGTTGCATCAAAAAATTTAGGAATTAGACCAGCACCAGACTTTTCAACAACCAAACTGAGAAAAGAAACAATGGAACAGTGGATGCTTACAAGTTACTTTCAACACAGAAATTAATAGTCATTGACTATAACAATGTCAGGACATCAGCAGACATGCAAACTCATAGAAATGTCACCTTCCACACTCTTTCTCGGGAAGCTGTTGCAGGATGTGCTCCAACAGAGCAATCGGTGAAGCAAGAAAGAAAAATATGAGTTTAGGAAATAGGTTATCTAACACTTGAGAGTGGTCACGAGAATTTTCCAGTTGATTATGATGTTGAAAACAATCTTAGGATGACAGCTAGGTAGCAGGCCTAGAGAGTAATCATGTACAAATTAGAAAAGAAAGACAGCATTCTTCAGGAAGGATACTTTAAAAGAAAAAAAAACCTACAAAAAAAGGGTACTCGATTGTTTTAAAAATTGAAGGGAAGTATAACTTTCTGAGAGAGTTTTAGTCCAAATTAGGGAAAAGTAGTAGAAAACTAAAGACATAAAATGAGGCACTTAAAAGGGAAGGGAAACTAAAAGTTATGTAAAGAAATGGAATTGCCCCCTCCTCCTCCTATACTAATAAATAATACAAGTGTTAAGTTTTAAATGCGATATACTCTATTGAACTGATAGGCAACACCAAAGGCAAAAATATTGCATTCAGGATTTCAAAAAAATAGCTGAAGGGACTTCTGGTTTCCAGTCTAACCTGTAAGAACCTTGGAATTAGCCATTTCATTCTAGTAAGTGAAAAGCTGAACAAATTGAAAAAAAAAAAAAATCAACAACTTTTCTTAGATCCATCAAAGAAGTGAGGTCTTAGGGAAAACTGCTGCCTCCAAAACTGGAAGGACTGATAGGCAGATACAGAGGCTCACAACTTACCAGAGCAGAAACCCGCAAACTGACACACATTCAGGAACCAGTGCTGGGGTAGGAGAACCTGACTGTAACTGAGGAACTGCCAGAGGCCCACGGAAAGGAAAAACAATCATTCTGAAGCAAATTAGAGCATTTTGTTCTTAACAAGGTGTCTCTACTGGAGAAAATAGTCACAGAGTCTAATCTGTATTGGTTTTTTATCAGAGCCTAACTGATCTGGGGGAAGGGAAATAGCCAGCTCCGGCCTCCTCCAACCATGCTAATCCACTTACAGGGGTAGGGGCAGGATTGAGAAGTGCAGGTGAAGGTCACAGTCAAAAGGGACAGACTCACTAAATGACTCAGACTTCATCATAAGATTATAGAATGGCTCCCTTGCCCCCATACTGTACAGCCACATTACTAAAGGATTATTTACAGCGGTTCCTTTTACCTAGTACATCATGTCTCACTGTCAAGAAAATTACAAGGCATACTAAAAGGAAAAAAAAAAAGTTTAAAGAAGCAGAGCAGGAATCAAAACTACTCAGATATAGCAGGGATGTTGTCATTATCAGACCAGGAATTTAAAACAACTATGATTAATACCCTAAGGAATCTAATGGATAAGTAAACAGCATACAAGAATAGGTGGTAATGTTAGCAGAGAGCTGAAATTTCTAGGAAAGAACCAAACAGAAATAAAAAAAACATTAAAAACATTATAACAGAAATGAAGAGTGTCTTTGATGGACTTATTAGTGGACTGGATGTAACAGGAAAAGAATCTCTGAACTTGAAACTATCTCAAAAGAAACCTCCAAAAGGGAAAATCAAAAAGAATGTGGGAAAAAATTAGAATATTTAAGAACTGTGGGAGAACTACATAAGCATACACATAATGTAACACATGCATAGTGGGAATTCCAGAGGAGAAGAAAATGAAAAAGCAGCAGAAGAAATATCTGAAGCAATAATAGCTGAGAATTTCCTCAACTTAATGTCACATACCAAACCATAAATCATAAGGAAGCCTAGCACCAAGCAAGATGAATGACTTAAAAAACCAACACTTGGGCATCATTTTCAAACTACAGGAAAAAAAATTTCCTGTAAGAAGCTGGTTGTGGAGAGCCTTACATGTAGAGGAACAAAGATAAGAATAACATCTGACTTCTCCTCAGACCATGGAGGCAACAAGAGAGTAGAGTAAAATGGTTAAAATGCTGAGACAGACAAACAAACAAACAAGAATTCTGTACCCTGGCAATCATCCTTCAAAAATGGAGGAGAAATAAAGACATGCTCAGACAAACAAAAATTGAGGAATTTGTTGCCAGTAGACCTTCCTTGCAAGACATGTTAAAAGGAATTCTTCAGAAAGAAGGAAAATCATATAGGTCAGAAATTCAGATCTACTTAAAGAAAGGAAACCATTGTAGAAGAAATAGTAAAGGTAAAATAAAAACTTCCTTTTGCCTTATTCTTAATTGATCTTACAGATAACAGTTTGTTCAAAATAATAGTGGATCTGATTATGTATGGTCATATATATGTGTGTGTATAAATACATTATAGGTAGATGCATGGATAAAATATGTGTGTTTATGTATAAGTGAAGTGAATGACAGCATTGACACAAAGGATGGAAGGGAGATTTTAGGATTATTTTGTGATTATAAAGCATATATACTATCTATGAAGTGGCACAATCCATTTGAAAGTAGACCTGAATTAACTGTAAATGTATATTGTGAACTTAAGGGCAATGACTAAAACCAATAAAAAAAAAACTAATATGCTAAGAAAGGAGATAAAGTTGAATCATAAAATGCTCAGTTAATCAGAAAAGGCAGAAAAAGACAAGGAGACAAAAATAGAAACAAAGAACAAGGGAAACACATGCAAAACATCAACAAATATGATAGATATTAATCCAATTATATCAATAATCACTTTTAATGTCAGTCATCTAAATGTACCAGTGAATGTACTACTGAAGTAAATTCACGTGTAAATGGATCTATTCAGTTCAAACCATGTTGTTCACGGGCCAACTGTATATAGGTTTTGTTTTGTTTTGTTTTAATTAAAGAGGAAAGCTTATTCATTAAATTTATAAGTACTTATAAATATTCAATAGAACCAGGAGGGTTAATGAGGTATGTGATAAAACTATGATAATTCTCAACAAAATTATCTGTAGAAGACACATCTGAAAACAATTGTGAGGAACTTATAAATATTTGCCTAACACATTCTTGTGTGGAATACACACTCATTAAATATTTATTGAATTGATGTGACATTTTAAGAATTAGTGAAATATTGCAGGAGAATATATATACAAGAAATTGTATGCATTTTCTTTCCATTCATTTTTCCAATCAAAAAATATTGATGGTCTGACATTGTGTTAATCACTATGACACAAATATGAACATGACTCACTTTGGTCTCAAAGAACTCTCATTCAAGGGAGAATTTGAAACATTAAATAAAATATAGCAGGTGAATTGTCATATTGGTCAGTTAAGATAAGCATAAATTTACCTAGAAGGCTGAAATGTTTGACAATGTTTGTTTTGTACTTGTATTAATAGGAAAACAAAACAAAACAAAACAAAAATCAGCAAGCTATTAGAAGCAACTTCCTGAGAAAAGCAACTTTTAAGATATATAGCAATGTTGTGACTGGTTTAGAGCAGTATTTTCCAGCTTATATCTATAGCACTGTATTGATTTTCAGTACACACTATCAAGACCAAGAAGCATAGCAAGACACTTAAGCATCTCTGAATCATTTTGGATTGATTAGATGTAACCTAGTTCATGATGAATTGAGAGGCATACCAGAAGTGTGTTGTGCTTTAGTGTTGGATCCGCTCTGGAGAGGAATAAAAATCACAGGGAATGGGACCTGTAATGTCAGTGTATCAGATCCTTAACCTCCCACTCCTACTGTCTCCAAGCCTTGTTTAAAATCCTTCAGGGATTCTTGCTTAAGAAGAGATCTGCAGATACTAACTACTTTATATAAAATAGATAAACAACAAATTTATACCGTACAGCACAAGGAACTATATTCAATATCTTGTAGTAACTTTTAATGAAAAAGAATATGAAAATGACTATATGTATATGTATGACTGAACTATTATGCTATACAACAGAAACTGACAAAATATTGTACACTGACTATACTTAAATTTAAAAAAAAGCAGGGGGACTCTCTCTAGGATGATTTACAATGTCCTGTCTGATCTGGCCCCAATCTCTCTAACCTCATCTGCTACCAGCCTTCTTGACCTCACTCTCGTTCTCTTTCTTCTCCATCTCAAATGATACATTTTAGTCCCATTTCTTGTCGTAATATGTTTTGCTACAGGGCCTGCTTGTAACGGTTTCTTCTGACTTTACCCATTCTTCTTTTCATATTACTCCTTGTTATCACACACAAAGTCATTTGAACCTTCTGTTACTCACTCATAATCATGTTACATCTTTTGGCCTTAGGTCTTTGTATTCTGTCTAAATACTCTGCTACCTACTCCATCTTCCTCTTTATCTAGATGTATCTACTCATCCAGTCAGCCATCTGCTGTTCAAAGAAGTCTTCCTTGATCCCTATTATATGTTCTGTTAGTCTAGGTACCTTTCTTTTGTTGCATTTATCATTGCAATAAATATATTTATTTGTGTGGCTTTTTAACTGTTTGTATCTTTTACTAGAATATAAGGTCCTTGAAAAAAGACCATCTGCCTGCTTCGCTTACTAGGTTAAACATTCAATACGGTTTTGTAGACTAAACAAATGTCCAGTCATTTCAGTACACTACACAAAATATGCATGTAAGATTAATGTCTTTGGCATGACATAGCTATTTATATTTAATTTCCTAATTTTCTATATAATTTGCATTTTATAACTCTTTAAGGAAGTAACTTCTACCTGATGTCAGAATTAGAGGAAAGATAAGCCATTTTAATATATATATAAAACATTGGCTAAAATGCTTTATTTATTATTGTATTTCAAAACTTTGACCCATTAATTACCATATAGGATAGTTCTTAACTTTATTCCCAGATGGTTATGTTGCTTGTGAAAACTCTACTATTGGTTTAAAAGATTTTATTTTATATAACATTTTTTGTTAAAACATTGGATTTTACCTTGCTATATATAGGTAAATTTTTTTTAAAGTAACTTGAGGTTATAAACTAACCCATAAATTGGCTGGTAAAACCACAAATCAGAAATACGGGTCTAGATCTTTGTATTTTGAGAGTACCTAGTAAATATTATTCTGTATTTTAATTAAAATTTTACATTTTATATTTATTACCTTCTTAGTTTTGAGCTATCTTCTCAAATATTTTGTATACGCATTAGAATGTAATAACTCAAGGAAGAGATGTAAATAAATTATAAAACTGAATTGAAATATATGAAGATATCAAAAGATTTTACAAGCCGATATACAAGCCTTGGCTGGCAAACAACTGACTGCAGGCAGAGCAGAGGTAACATATTTGTAAGGATAAAATTTGAACTTTTCTTTGTGTTGGAAGAGAGACTGTTCAGGCCTTAGAGCTGGGTTTTTACTTGCAAAATTCACAGAATGACACAAACATATTTACTGAAAACAGTCAATGAAATTGCTGACTATCTCTGGAGTAATTTTTCTCACCAAAATATAAGTAACATTGTCACAGTTAAATATATATGATCTTTAGGGGAATTAGAATATATTGATATTCATTGTGACATTCCTATGTTATTCTGATGAGGTTGGCTCTGAAGCATTAAGGGTTATCTTTGGAGAAGATGCTTAGAAAAATGGCTACATACGTTAGCCTTGAATAATAAGTACTTTACATTGTAAGTATACAATTTTATGTATAAATACTTGTAACTATACATCCATTATATATGCACACATATATTTATATACACCCACACATGCACACATATAAATAGATATACACACTCAGTATACACACACACACACACACACTGAAAACAAAAAGTAGGTTGTGTGTGTGTGTTTTGTATGTGTGTGCATTTTTTCAGTTTGTTTTACCTTCACAACAAGTTGAGAAAACATTACGGTCCCCCACTTAACTACTACTCCCCTCCCCACAAACACACACCACACTAGGCTTTTGTATATATTTTATCATATATATATAACTATATGTATGCATGTTTTTTCATTTTCACACCATGCTGTTTTTATTCACTCCACAGCATTTATTTAATGGTTGTGAACTTTTAGCAGATAATCACAAGCTCTTAGTAAGAGTACTTAAAAAAAAACTGTAAAAAAGAGCACAAAGTCCTTATACTGTATTTGTTTGGAAAGAACATGCATAAATTTTTTTATATCACTAAGTGACTTAAAATATCCTTGAATAGGTTATCTGATCTGTACATCTGTCTTTATTTTAATATTGAGATATAGGATTTATTTCTATATTTTTCCAAAAAAGTATTTAAACAAGATTTACTCTTAATTTTTTTTCTTATGTTTAGTTCTGCTCCCTAAGATCTACTGACATTTCTTGCGAGTAGTCAAAAAATCTCAATTAACTACAATCACAAAATGTAACTGTTAGTACATTTTAGTCAGTGCTACTTAGGACAAAGGCAATTTCTCAGTATTAAATCAATTATAAACAGCAATTTAGTTTGTTTTGTTTGTTTGTGGGTTTTTTGGGGGGCAGCTGGTTGTCAGCTGTATTAGAGATGTCCATTAATTTTTGCTTACCCCCTCATTTCTCAGAGGAACTGCCTTGCAAAGAGCACTACCTCCTTCATGCTAAATGACCTCACCTTCTCAAAGACTCTCTGCCCCCAGGTGAACATTTGAATATTTGAAGTAAGACATGATGGGATCTAGATTATATTGATGGGGAAAGGACTGCACTGAAAGTCAACTGCTCTTCACATTTTTGAAGCTCCTTTGTTTCCACCCTTTTTGAAAGTGTTATTCAACTATTCTTGTATTTCCTTAAGAACTGCATTGTTTTTATTGTGGTAAAGTATACAACATAAAATTTACTGTTTTAATCATTTTTTAGTTAAATGGTTCAGTGACATTAAACACCTTCCCATTGTTGTAAAACCATTACCATCATTCCTCTCCAAAATTTGTTCATCTTCCCAAACTGAAACTCTGTACCCATCAAACAGTAATTCTCAATATCTTTCTCCCCCTAGTCCCTGACAACTACCATTCTACTTTCTGTCTCTATGAAGGTGACTAGTCCATGTACTTCATATAAGTGGAATCATACAGTATTTGTCTTTGTGTCTGGTTTATTTCACTTAGTATATTGTCTTCAAGTTTCATCCATGTTGTATCATGTGTCAGAATTTCCTTTCTTTTGAAGTCTGTATATTTTGTTTATCCATTTATCCATCAATGGGCATTTGCATTGCTTCCATCTTTTGGTTATTGTGAATAACGGTGCTATCAACATTGGTGTACAGATATCAGTTTGGGTTCCTGTTTTCAATTCTTTTTGGATATGTATGAGAAGTGGAATTGCTGGATCAAATGGTAACTCTATCTTTAATACTTCTGAGGAACCACCATACTGTTAAGAATTGTATTTTTTTTCCTTCATCTAAGATATTTGAAAGTTTATTTATCTCTTTGAACTTAATGACCTCAAAGTAAAAAAAGAATTCAATGATGATATCTGAAATAAATGCATGCATTCACTGCACAGATGGTCAGAGAATCTGATCTCAGGTTACCTTGATAATGAATCTCTCCTGCTTATACAACAACAAAATTCTTCTTAAATGCTAATTGTCAATTAATCACTTCCTATTTCCCTACAAAGGAAAGAAAGCGTGAGTTAGGAGGCTTTTAGTAGTTGTAAAATACGGAGTAGATAGCACTTTGGTAGTTAGGTTGGAGAAATATTTGAAAAATTCACTTGGCAAGATTAATTTCCTGGGTATAGCATAGTATGCTGGTTGAAGGCACAGATTCTTACCCTAGACTTCTCGGGTTCAAATCCTGACTTCATTATTTAACTTGTGTGATCTTGGGCTAGTTACTTAAATTTTCTGTGTTTCAGTCTCCTTATTTATAAAATGAGAATAATAATAGTATCGATTTCACTGGTACTTTATGTGAATTAAATAAAATATAAAGCTCTTCAAACAAGGATAGAACTTAAGGAGAACTATGTAAGCATTTGCTAATTAAATATATTTAGAAGAAAAAGACATCAATGTTGCTTCCCGGGTTTATGGCAAGAAAATTGACTGATACCATTTATTATGACAGAAAGCAATGAAAGATGAATATATACTGGTAACATTGAATTTATGTGTGGATGTGAGATAGGTAATTGGAAATTTTGAGTAAAAATTGGAGTATACAAGTATGAAACTCGAAGAAAGGAGATTAGACTTCAGTCCAAATTTGGAGATTCATCAGAATATAAATTGTACATGATAACCTACAGTGAAACACAATGAGAAGGAAAGAGGACTTAGCTGTGAGTTATCAATAATTCCAAAATATCATGAAAACCACAAATAGTTTTAATTCAGCAAAAATTTTATGCAGCTCTAAAGATAAAAGACTCCAATAGTTTTTTGTGTGTGTACCTAAGATATTCTAGTTTTTAAAAGTGGCTTCCATTTATATATATATCTATTCCTGCCACTGAAGTTAGTATTAAATATAAGTTGAATGTAATATAAAGCAAAGTGGGCAGTTCCAAAACCACATCAATGTTATAGACTAAACCCTTGAAAGTTTTTGTCTACTGAGGCTTTGCACCAAATAATGATATAAAAAGCCTAGCTAATCATAAGCAAGAATTCCTTGGCAGATTTACAAATGGCATATTCCAAAAATGAGTTTTCAGGAACTGAATGAGAAGGAAAACCTGTATTTACATAAGAATGCTTAGCCATCCTCTGTTCATATTATATACCCAGACTTGCTGGAGACAGCCTATTACATTAAGGTGAAAAATAACATTGGGGTCAGTGGTTTGTCTCCAACATGCCAGGGCATAATATATAAGTGGGCTTGAAAATGAATTTCTGTCATTCTGTGAAAAGAAGAGTCAACACCATTCTGTGAAAAGAAGAATGTGAGAAAAGTGAACAGTTACAGAATTACAAAAATTCCTCTTAACAGAAAAGTGTTGGGTTATCAGATAGCAAAGATTGGCTGAAGTGTAGATGAGCATGGTAAGAGGCTCACAGACACTTTGGTACAGCTGCTTGGATCTTGGGAAACTGAAGTTGTCTCAAGGAGTTGATAAAATTGTTCAAGGAAAACAAAACTGATCTACAGACAATAGTTCATCCATCTTGGCTTAATTTAATATAATACCACATGTATTATTCAGAACAAATAATAAGTGTCACTTGAAAATTAAAATGACTATTAATAGCTAGTATCATGAATTATGTACACCTAAAATAATAATAATGAAAGTATATAGTATAATGGTTAAGAGTAAAAGGTTCTAGAGCCATTCAGACAGACTCCACATTTCCCAGTTTCTCAACTCAGTCTCTCTGCAGCCCCACGAGAACTCCTTCATCTCTCTAAAATTGTTTCCTCTATTGCATAAAGCTCAGCTCATAAGGACTGTGCAAGGATTAAATGAAAGGAAGAATGAAAAGCAACTAGCACAATGCTTACCTGTAATGGTCAGGTAATGGCCCCCAGAGACATCTCTGTCCTAACTGCTGGAACCTTACTTGGCAAAAGGAACTTTGCAAATGTGATTTAAATAAAGGTTCTTGAAATGGAAAGATTATTCTGACTCATCTTGGTTGGCCCAAGGCAATAACAAAGGTGCTGGAGAAGAGGTTGAAGTAAGTAGGGCCATTAGCCATACAATGAGGCAACTTCTGGAAGCTGGGAAAGGCAAAGATTCTCCCCAAGAATCTCCAGAAGAAAAAACAGCTATACTGACCCCTTTTAAACTTCAGCCATCCAGAACTATAAAGTATTAAATTTGTGTTGTTTTAGGCCACTAAGTTTGTGGTAATTTGAGAGGAAAGCTTTCAACCCAGACGGCAATAAGAGAGAATTACACTAGCACTTAAGTATTCTCTAGTAAGTATCAGTTGAAACTGCTATTGCTAAAGGAAACAAAAAGCATGGTCCAGGCTATATAAGATGAGGTTTTTTGTTTTTTTTTTTTTAAGAGGAATGACTTTTTTTTTCACTATGTTTGTATTATAAAATATTTGAAAAATATGAAACTATATATAGTGAGAATTAAAACTCCATTCTATTTAGGACCCATGGCCTCCATTCCAGAAAAAGAGCTTTACTAACAGATTCCTGTATATCCTTTCAAAAATGTTCCTATATAAAAATACAGCCTTTTTTCTGATTTATGGCTGTTATATTTTGTTACATAAATTTGTCTATTTCTCTCTTGTTATTTTATCTATTACTACTAGTATTTTGAACCTCTGTTACTAGTTTAAACATTTGGGTTTCCTTAGCCTTTTTGATACATTGACCCTTTATCATGGTGAAATGACATTCATCAAATCTTTGTTAATACTCTTTATGGTAGAGTTATAATAAAGTAATTGTGAAGTTAGCCTTGTCTGAAATTATTAAAGCCACTCAAGCTTTCTTACGGTTTGTGTTTACAAAATACGTCATTTTCCCCATTATTACTTTTAACTTTTCTATGCCTTTATGTTTAGTGTGTGTCTCTTATAAACAGCTTATGATTGGGTCATTCTTTGTTTAACCTCTAGGGCAATCTTTGTTTTTAATTAGATTATTTTGTTCATTTACGTTGAAGATAATTATCCACACAGTTTTATATCCATTATTATACTATTTATTTTTTGTTTGTCCCATCATTTTTTTGTCCTTTCTTGCCTTCATTTGGGTTGACTACATTTTATTATTACATTTTGTTCTGTCTTTTGTTTTATTCATTCTGCCTTTCCATGCTTTTTGTGGTTTCTATATGAATTACAAGATGCATCCTCTATTCCTCTATTTAAAGCAGTAGTCTATCCTGAAGGCTATTTTATGCACAATTTAAGGAACTTACATTGGTATATTTCAACTTCCCTTCTAGTCCTTCCTGTGATTATTGTCATACTTTTCATTCCCTCCCTCCCAACCCTTCTATCTATCTACCTACCTATCTATCTATCATCTATCAATAATATCTCACAGATTATCATTATTTCATACAATCAATTATCTTTTGAGGAAATCCAAAAATGGGTTAGAAAAATTCTTTTACTGATAAGCAACTTTTTATTGAAGGACTGAAAGAATTAAAAAGACTTTTATACTTGCCACATATTAACATTATTCAGGCCCTTTCTTTCTTTCTCTGTTTTTTGTTTGTTTGTTTTGCTTTTTGGTATAGAATCTGATTTCCACCAGGTATCATTATCATTTAGCCTAACTAACCTGCTCCAACATTCATATGGTGTACAATTGCTGGTGGTAGATTCTCTGAGCTTTCGTTCATGAGCAAATATCTTTATGTTGCCTTTGTTTTGGATGATACTTGAAGGACACATTTGTGGACTTTGAAATCTATTTCAATATTTATTTTTCTTTAGCCTTGATGATGTTATTCCATTGTATTTACTTACTTACTTACTTATTTATTTATTTAGGGGTGAAAGGTATGAGGCCTAGATATTATCGTTCCCCAAGTAGAAAGTATATTTTCATCTTCCATCTGCCTTTAAAATTTTCTTTACATTTGGCTTTCAGCAGGTTGACTCTATTGAGTTGATGTGTGCCTTTTTTTTTTTTTTAACTTTATCTTGCTCAGGGTTTGTTGTGATTCTTTAATGTACAGATTAATATATTTTCTCAAATTAAAAACATGCTCAGCCACTATTTATTTATTTGCCTCATACATGTTCCTCCCCTTTCTAGAATTCCAGTGACACCTATATTAGTCTGCTTGATATTGTCCCAGAGGTCACTGAGTATCTCTTAAATTTTTTAAAATTTATTTTCTGTGTGTATTGGTTTTAATGATTTCTATCTTCTTGTCTTCCAGATGGCTGATCATGTATTTTACAATGTCCAGTTTTCTGTTAAGTCCATCTAGTGCTTGATTTTTTTTTTTTGATATATTGTAGTTTTAACTTCTAGAATTTTTATTCAGTTTTTTTTATAGTTACCATTTTTCTACTCAAATTTCCCTTGTATTAAATTACTATATTTAGAGTTTTCTCTACATTCTCATTTATAACAGCAAGCTAAGACACTGAAGCAGCTAATTTGACGTGACATCTCTGTGTTTGTTTCTAATGATTGTTTTTCTTGTTTAGTTTTGAATTACATTTTCCTGTTTCTTCAGGTATCTAGTATTCATAGTGTGTTGTTCATTGTGAATACTGTATTGTTGAAAATCTGGGGGTTTTTTGTGTTCGTTTAAAGTACTGAGTGTTGTTCTGACAAGCAGTTAATCTACTGATGCATCACCGTGATGCATCTTATTTTTCAGCTTTTTAAAATGCAATTCTAGAATAAGCAACGTGTGTTCTAGAGTGAGTAAACTTTATTCTAGAATAGGAGCCCTTCTACAAAAGCTTTTCTGGATTTTATGTCTTCTCTAGATTCTCAGAGAGATGACTGGGGTGTTCAGATGAAATCTGCTTTGTTATACTTGATGTATTCTCCAGCTGCTCTTTTTTTTTTTTTTTCCTGGGCAAAACTTTGCAGAATATGACCTGGGGCAGGTACAGCTCAGTCTTTGGCAAAAGACATAATAGGACCCCTAGGCAAAGTCCTGGAGCTTTTTGTTTCTGTACCCTGCACGACCAGCCCAACCACATTATCTTGGTCAAAGTCTTACCTGCCTCTTCAGCAAGGTGAGGTCACCAGACTTTACTTGGACTCCATCTTCTTGTCCTCAATGTTGATCAAGAAAGCCACTCTAGGCAGAAAACTGACACTATTGTGCAGTTCATTTCTGTGTTTCTCATAGTTCTCATATGTATGTGTATATGCTACAGTGATTTTATATATAAATATAAATATATATAGTCAATTTACATTATCCTCTTTAGAAATCTTTATTCTTCCTTCTCTGAAACACACTATACAAATATGGTAGTTAAAAAAAAAACTGATTAGATTTCCTACAAGAAAAAAGACAAAAAAATTAGAAAATTTAAAAAAAATTAAAAAAAAAACCTTCACAATGAAACAAGCTTAGTTTTGTCTTCGCTGCTTCAGCTTTTATGAATAATAACATATGAAATAAAAAATAACGAGCACTACTGGTATTTCACATGCTTGTGCTAATCCTGATACACTGATCCTTGGTAATGTACTGTTGATTGTTTTTAAATTTTTGAAGCTCTGAGCTACAAATGCATTCTGTTTTCAACTATCTGCCAAAAGCATAAATAGTTGAGCTTTAATATGACACCTGGCTACATCTCTATTTGTCTGAATAAATGTCTGTGCGTGATATGTTTATAACTGTTGCAATACTCCTTTTCTTCAACCTGACAGTTCTGTAGAGATACAGTATATCACTGTATAGAATTCAGGGCATGTTCAACACATTGTGCTAAGGCACTGCTGCTTCAAAATGTTTTCAATTTGATCCTGCCTGCACCTACTGAATCCACTATAACAAACATTACATGTTGCATTGAACTATACGGTTGAATTAAAGGTAAACCCAAAGTTCTCTTAAATGAGCTCAAACATAAATGTATTTGTATCATCTAAGCAAAATGCAGTGACTAAAGGGCCCAAAAATTGTTTACCTGAATGGAGTAAAATATAACATAGGTACATACAAATATCTTATCTTGAGTTGGAAAACAAATCAATAATTATATAATAGATTGTTCTCTATAAAAACTTCAAAATATAGAAGAGACAGATAAATAATAATAGTTAAAAATGTCTATTAGTTTCCTGATATCTATATGTGTATGTATGTATGTATATATGTATGTACGTATGTATCTATCTACTTCTTTTATATATATATATCTGTGTATGTGTGTGTGTGTGTGTGTGTACACACAGCTACTTCTCTTAACTTGGAGAAGATAAAAAACAATGTTGTCCTTGCAAACCTTCTCTAGAGGCACTTCTTTAAACAACAGGGATTTCATCCATTTCTAAATTCTGGCCCAGGATCTCCCTATTCATTAGAGGCTGAAATTTAAACTAGTCTGGGGAAAACTGCCAAAAATCATACCAGAAAACAAATCATATTTTCCAGGGGAAACTATGTCATCATTCTTTCTTATCTCTCATGCTTATGATCATTTTATTATAAAAGAAACCTTCTTATTATCAAACACTTTGATTAATTAAAAATAATCAGTAGAATGAGACAGAAAATGCTGAATAATCATATATGCATGTATTAGGCATCTGTTTGACATAAACCATCTAAATCTACATTACAGTTTTTTTTTTCCCTTCAGTTTATAACTAAAGCTTTATTTTTTAGGGAATAGTCTGCTGATTAGAGCTCTAAGCAGTCTCTAACAACTAAAAACATACATTGTGAATATACTATAACTTCCAGTTTGTTTTAATTTTAGGTGGGAGGAAAACTTAATCAGGGAATCCTGAGATCACAACAAATTTGTGAACACACTCATTTGAGTCTTGGTAGGCACATAACCCACGTTAGGGCAGCAGAATTGAACTTTCCTGCCAGATGTCTCCACCACAAGTGTTCAGCCTCCTAAAGGTAGACTTTGCTATGTTTTGCTGAAGGAATAAATGTGTTGAATTAATTTGGAGAGTCATTTATGTGGAGGTATGTTAAAAGAGCTTTTCTGGTATGTATTGACTGTCATTTACCCTGCTAAGTGTAAGCTTTAATAGGGCACAGATCTTGTCTGTCTTGTTTACCACTGCATCTCCAGTGTGTAGAATTGTGCCTTTAAACAACACATCTACACACAGAATACAGAAAACATACAAAATATCCAACATCACAGGAACTCAAATAACCATTTAAAAAACCATCCAACTATCAAATTGAAAAATATAGAAAATTATAATGATAATTATTGAAACAAGAATGATAGAAAAAGCACTAGAACATTGTTGGAAGAAGTGTAAATTGATATATTGATTCAGAGGACATGATTTTATGATTTGAGCTCAAAAACACTCATATATCCTAAATTCTTCAGAAATGAACATACAGATTTATGTATCGAGATATTTTTTATAGATACAGTCATATCCATAAAAAAATTACAAATAGCCTAAATATCTAACAGAAGATTAAGTAAATAATGTGACATATATATGATGAAATATTATGTACGCATTTAAATCATGTATTTATAACTATTTAATGTAGTGGAATTACTTAATTGAAATGGAAAACTGTAAATTTAGGAAATCACGTTTATTATAAAACACACACAAAAGAAACAACAAACCAGAAAGAACTTACCTATTTGGGGGGTGATAAGTTCTTTGGAAATTTTTTTTTTATTCTTACTTTTATTTCTCACTTTTTCTATAATGAGCACAGTTTATGAATCAGGACAAAATTACCTTAAAAGCCTTTTCACTTTAATTCCTGTATCAAATTTTTGTTCTTTCAAAATATCAGAAAACAAATCTTGATTACTACATTTAGGAAGCTGGAGACAGGGTGAGAAGTTTTGTACACATTAAAACGCTAGCCTAGCATGACTTTTGCTTAAATTCAATGGTGTTACATTTGATATAGCGTTAGCAGTAAAAAGAACATCAGAGATGCCCTAATCAAACCTCCATCTATAGCGGTAAGTGGCCATGCACTGTTTCCACATTAAGCTTTCCATGAAAATGTGTTTCAAAATTGGCACGTACTTGTACTTGTTTGGGAAACAAGAACTGGAATGGGTCAAAATTCTTTATTTGAAGAAGCATTACATTTAAAAATGTGGCAGCAAAATGAATATTTATTAGGCATAAACACCTTATAAACTGACTACTCGTGAGAGTTTTTCAAGTGGAAAGTGAATTTTTTCAAAGGAAGTTAAATTAGAGAAAAATAAAATAAGCAGGAATATTTTCTACTAGGTTAATCAAGTTTTATTTTGCTTTACTATGTTTTTTATTTGAGATATTTACTGTTAAGAAACTTGTTTTCTGGGCTCATAGCTAACCTATATTCCATAGCCTTCTTTGCATTTACACTGAGATTATATGACTGGAAAATGATACGCGAGCTTCCAGGTCCACCTACAAACACTCTTAACAATTTCTCCAGTTCTTTTTTTTCCTCCTTAAAAAGAGTCACTGTAGGTTATGTTTAAAGATAACGGGGCTACTAAGTGCAAGGATGCTGAATCTCTAAATCGCTTTTCGTATGAGAACTTCTCAGGAAGGATGTGCAATCAGAAACATTCACACTGGACTTTGTATGAGTGAGAATAACACAAAGGGTTGGAGATTACTTACTGCAGGAGCTAGCACTGATTACACTGACATACAAAAATCAGCATCTTGAAGTGAAAAGCTGATATAACACAAATTAGTGTATGTGATATTAGCTTACTAGTGAGTAGCTCTATTCAGGAGAATAAAACAGGTTGGTCAGTTGGTGATTACAATGAAAAGACATTTAAAAACTGTCCTATGGTAGCTTAGAAGGAAGTCCAAAGCTCTCTGAGGTTGTAATTCTAGAGATGCTTGGATAATAGGTGTTAGTAGTATGTATTTTTTATTTTTGGTGGTTTCAGCAAAGTATTACAAGAAAGAGATGAGCTCAGAAAATAATCGGCAAGTTTAACATAGAATTGAAAGGGAATAGAAAGTTTAGAAAAATAAGAGATGGTATTTGAAAGACTTTGAAGAACCAAGACACAGTGAGCTTTCTCAGCTGCAGAGAGTGACTCAGATTTTCATCAGAGATCAAATGAAGGACATGCTCTGCCAACTCAAGCTTGACAGGCTCAAGATTATCTGACTCTAAGTTGAGACAGAGAGAGGAATGACAGCAAAATAGCAAAGAAATGAAACGTATTTGAGAACAAAGTCTTGTAGTTTTGGTTTCTTTTACATGAAACTGGCTGGAAGCAAATAGTTTTCCAAGTTTTTAAAATAATTATATTGTCAAATAGCCACAGTCCATATTTTAAAGTTTTTGACTTTGCAATCCTTTAAACAACCATTAGACACCCATATTTCCATGAGCACATGGGGCAGCCGAGAGAGACATATTCTTCAATACCACTTTATATTTGACCACGAAGGATAAGAAGAAATAACCTTCCCTGAATTTGGTTTTCTTAGCACAGAATTCCTTCTGAGGGAAGATAATCAGGCCTCACTGAGGGTCTTTCTTTTTTCTCCAGGAAGTGGAACTTCACAGTATCTGCCTAGCCATACTCTGTTAGTGCCAGAGATCAATGGCTTCTGTGTACCTTCTTTCTGTTCTCCCATTTTCCAAATGAGAGTTGTTGAAATCGTCTTACCTCTGTCTGTTAGTAGGTATATCTGGAGGATAGAAGGCAGAAAGTATGACTTTAAATCTCCAGGTTTCAGAACCAAGAATATGGTTTTATACATGGGCCTGATGAAGATAACTGCCATCTTTCAAAGATCTCAGAACATACAGCAGATGATGTGACTGGATGGGATTTGGGGTTATTAATACAGAGAAGTAGAGAATATGGGAGATAGTATGAAAGGAATATTTGGAGGACTATTTGGTGATCAGCAGGGTAGGTTGTAAAAAAGATACTACTAAATGCTTATCAAACTGTTTTCATCTTCTCCTGGATGCATAGCTAGAGCTACTTTTAAAGCTACTGTTCAGTCTTCACTTCAATTAATTTGGCATCATATGACTAACATTGGTCTATAAAACCTCCTGCCTGATCTTCCACACTCACTCACTTTCAGATGAAGATCGAGGCATCAGAAGATGGTAGGAGAGGGTAAGGTAAAGCTGAATGGTAGAGTGCATGCTTAGCATGCATGACGTCCTGGGTTCAATCCCCAGTACCTCCATTAAAAAAAAAAAATTAAAATAAATACGTAAATAAACTTGATTATCTACCTCCCCCCAAAAAAGTAAAAGAAAATGCAATTTCATAGTTAGAAAAGAGTTCTAGACAAAACAAAAAAAAGATGGTAAAAGTCTGTTTATATGAAAACCATTCAGGAAGGGATAAGCAACATATAAACTTTAATTGCATTAAGCACTGAGACTTGTCGATTTTTGTTGTTGTTGCATAATTTAGCATTAATAACCCTGACCATAAAGATATATTTTAGCAAAAATATTCCATCTTGTAACAAAATTAAACTATTTTAAAGAAAAACACTTTTAAAAAATATACTTTATAGTATATAAAGTATAAATATATAATTGTATTTTATACTTTAGTAGACTTTATACTATGTAAAAATATATGACATAAAAGGATATTTTAGATATATATATTAGACATAAAATAGTAACAATTATTTTAAATTATTGCAAAGAGGTTGAATTTTGGTAATTTTCTTTTGTAAAGACATGAACATTCATAATTTTTAAAAGTCTATTATTAAAAAAAAAAAAAAACAAACTCCTATGATTCCTGTTTCAGTAGACATCAGGAGAGCTCGTCCACTTGGCAAACACTGATTTTCCCTGGGGCCTAATTTACCCCACAATTCAAGGAACACAAAGTAACACATGGATTTTGGGACATGTGATTACAAGCGATTGTCTAGACATAATTAATTCTGGATGATTTTGGAAGAAGCTGTCATAGGTACATGTGATATTTTTAAATTAATAACAGTTGATATTGTTCATATTGTTTTCCACAAAGACTGCTGATCCATTCTATTTGACCTAAATTGGGATAGTTGATAACAGAGCTTGAAGTGCCACTTTAATCATGTAGGCACAGCTTTCTGACAGAAAAAAAAAGTGAAACAGCTGCTGTGAGTTATCTGTTACTCCTGGGAAGACAGAAAGGTAAAATAAGTGGCTGTTATTTTAAGCTGAGACTTCAGAACTTTTAGATCATAACTGGCAACTTATTAATGGTTTTAAAAAGCCTGGGCTAATCTTCAAGCAATTAATGAAAGCTAGTTGGTGTGTAATCTAACATATGAGAAAAGATGAGAAAATTAGTTGGATACAGGTTAGAGATCCATACATATGGGCCAAGAAGAAGAGCATGTTTGAAAATGTTCTAAACATTAGTTTAACTCTTAGTAAACAAGATATTTATGACAAACTGTCGAGCTCTTATTATTTGAATATTTAATTTTTACTTTGGGTAAAGACTGAAAATGATCTTAGTTATAAATGTGATCACTTCAATTTTCACTGATTTGAATGGGGTTTTCAAGTGTCTGTACGGGGGGAAGGTGGGTGGGGAGGGATTGGATGCTAAAAAGAAACTAGGTATTACTAACTTAATATTTAAAGTGTTTAGTTATTATGAGATAATGAGCTGGTTATTTTAAAAAAGCATTGTGTTTTTCACCTTTATCACCTGTCTTTGGTATGTTCATTTCAACTATGGAAATTCTAGCACTCAGGGTTTACCTTTCTTTGGGGATTGAATGTTTTTGCTCTATTTTCCCATGAAGGAATTTTAAATTTTGGATTCCGTGGCATTTCCTACTCATTTTTTTTTTTTAATTTTGGAGACAGTCTTACTCTCTAAACCAAATTTTTAACAAGTGGGTCACCTTCCATTATTTATAGTTCACTGCATAAAAGGTAAGCAATCTACACCCCAATACTGTCTCAGCTCTCTACTATAATTCTTCTGCTCTTAACCCCTGGTAACAGCATCTCCCACCACGTAGTGTTGATTCCACTCAGGTAGACAGAGACCAAGACATACACTCCGGGATCTAGGAGTGTGCCTGACATGTGGCATTTCAAGAAACTAAAAAATAAAAATATATAAAAAATAAAAACTATGCAGCTCAACTGTACCTGAGACTTTTCCAGAAGCTCTTTTACTTCGCTAACCATGAGCTAGTCAAATCCCTACTGTAAGTGAAATTTGCCTTGGGCCTCCTGTCTCATCCCCCCCTGGCTTACATCTAATTCAAATTTCAAGAAATTTCATTTCTACTTTTCTATCTTTTTTCCTTTTATCATAAATGGGGGGAAATTTTCTACCTAAATCCCTGTTTTTATCATTTTCCCATTCTAGAATTTCACTTCCAAATTTATTCTCTTCCTGTCAGCACAACCTGCCTCATCAGTTGCATCCATTCTCCTCCACCTGCAAATATTCACAAGGCTTGCCTGTTCTGAAAAAGAAAACCAAAGGAGCCAAAGGTTTTTAATTTTATCCTACTGTACTCCCTCTCAAACTGTTTTTCTGCTTTGGGCAATGGGACTAAAACCTTTAAGGAGAATACTCAGCAACCATGGCCACCATATATTTCCTGCTCCTTCCTTGCCCAACTATGTATACTGACTTCCAAGTCCATCATGCTAATGAAATTGCCCTCTCAAAGTTTCTAGTGATTTCCTAATTATAAAAGCCCAAGATCATTTCTATATTCTCATTTGTTAAGGCATCTGGAACTTAAGAGTCTTTTTCTCTCCACTCTACCAATTCATCCTGGGCAGGATTTTAATAAACTCTAGCTTGTACTGTATTTAAAATAAAAATAAGTAAAACACACAAAAATCTCTCCCCAGATAACACATTTTCAACTCTCATTTCCTTTCATATAATACGTTTTATAATATATATTCATTCACGTTTTAACTTAGATTTTTTTTCCTATTTATGGGTTTTATACTTCATTTAGTGTTCTTCTTTTTAATCTTTCAAAGGATTTACTCCTGCTTATTTATCAAAAGACAGTGTTATTCATGGTTCTACCAGGAGCCCACTTTTCTGAAAATACTCCCTGGTTAATCTTGTCTATTCCTGCATCTAGATGTAGATCTTTCATCAACAAATGGGTATTGAGTTCAGGTACTTCTCTAATTACTAGTGATATGATATGAAGTAAACAAACTATAGTTAGTATAGGTGGTGAAATGCATAGGAAGAGAGGCAGAAACTATCTATAAGGAAGATCTATACTGAGGAGCAGCTAGGGCAAAAACCCTGAGATGGATAAAAGCTTGGTATGTTCTTAGGCAAAGAGAAACCTGGAGTAGTTTGGCCCTAGGAACAGAAAGTAAGTACAGTATGAGATGATGTCAGAGATCTAGACAGGTGTTAGATCACGGAGAAGGCTTCTGCAGAACTCTAGGTAAGAAGCAATGGTGATTTTACTTGTTAAATATTTCTAGCTTTATGCCTGACTTATTTTCAGGCTCATATTTCTGACTGCTTAGTGGCGATCTCATTTGAATAGTGTTCAGATGAAATCAAAGAGTAGGAAACTCATCATTTTCACTCCTAAACATGCTGCTTTCCATCTTTCCTATTTTAGAACACGGAACCACAAAGCACTTTGTTGCTTAAGGCACAAACCTGTGAGTCTTCCATCACTTATTCCTACTTCTTTCTCACCCATCCATCTTAACACTAAATCAACCATTAGTGTTATCAGTAATGCTTCCTACATATCTTTGTCCACAATCTCATTCCCAACGCAACAACACTTGTCACCAAATCTCTTTCTTCAGTCATTTCAAAATTTCTCAATCATCTTTGCTCATTTCCAACTAAGTCACAACACTGTTTGGAGAATGAGTCTTTTAAAACATGATATGATCCTATGATAACAACACTGCACAAAACTCCTCAGCTACTTGCAATCTATGCTTTCATCCTGCTTATCCTCCTTTTCCTTCATTTCAAAGACCTAGGCGCCCTCAACATACTACAGTTCCCTGAAAAACAATTATAAATACTTCATTAAAATAATATATATAAAAATTTCACTGTGATACTTGAATCTTTTTTCTAATATTAATATTGTTTTAAAACTCAATTTCTAAAATTATAGAGATGTTTCTGATTAACTTTTATTTTGTACCTTTTTATAAAAGTATAACAGCCAAGGATTAAAATATTTTCTTGTAGAGAAGCCAGATGAAGACAAATTGAAATTGTAGATTTCCATTTTCTCCAGAAAAGGAAATATTTCCCAGGTGAAAAAAGAAAGGTTAAATCTACAATGAAAAACTTGACAGAAGATATAACTCCAGTGAAATGAATAGAAACGATATTCACAGGGAGGCAAAGTAATACTCTATTTTCACCACTGACAAGGTGACCTGGGCTTTTGAACACTTCACAAAAGCTCTGAGTTATCAATATGTAAGAATGATGGCATTAGCTTGTGAATATTTAACAATTGTGACAATTGCATCCTAGAGCTTATTCTCATAAAACTGGGTAAGTAGGGGTGTATACAGTTCAACTTCCGAAGCACAGCAATATTGCAATTTTTCAGTTGACAGGAAACATATGTATGCATATATATATACATACACATATATATAAACTTTTATTGAAAGAAACTTTTTAAAACAAATTTTGTTTAGAATTTTATCCCATCTACTTACTTGCTGATGTTTTATTTACACTACATTTGAATCTATGAATATTACTTAAGGGGAAAATTGTGGAATCAAGTTAGCTGCAGAAGGGTTAAGAACCAAAGTCTGAGTGTAGGCTCTTTCCAATTCCCTGGCTGGTAATGCTACTTATGTGTGGAGGACTGATGGGACTTCATAGAAAATCACTCAGAAACCAGACGAAGGGTCAATTTTTAAGACAGAATTGATCCTGATGAGATTTGTGAGTGTACTGTTTCTTTGATTGTGTTCTCCACCTCAGGAAATTCAAGAAAACCTATCTCAACTTTGCGAAAGGAAGAATAAAGAGTTGGGATTGTTCATCCTACCTATTTAGACAGAGGATAAAGACATAGTAATACAAACACTATGTTACTAACACAGATAAATGAAACAGAATAGAGAGGGAGGTCATGCAAATATAACAACTTGATATACAATAAATGTAGTACCAAAATTCAGTGAAGAATAATGAATGCTAAATGATGCTAGAAAACAATGGTTCATTATGTGGAGAAAAATACTAAAGATGATATAAGTGATAGATACATACATACATGCATACATACATACATACAACTAATAGAAGAGAATGTAGGACAGTGTATTTATGGTCATGATTTGGAGAAAAGCTTAAAGCCCCAAAGAGTGAAAAACAAACATTAAAAAGAAAAACAGATGGGCTTAACTGTATCAAAGCAATGCTTTCTATTCACTAAGGGACAAAATTACATAAAGACTCATTTGCAACACAAAAATTGGCAAGAGCCTAATATCTAGAAGGTTAGACTATCTCTAGTCAATGAAGCAGAAAAAGAGAAAGAAACTAATAAAAATGGGGAAAGGCTGTAAAAAAGAAATCCAAAGAAGTAACTTAGAAAGCAAACTCACTAGTAATTAGAAAAATTAGAAAGCTCAATAGAATCAAACATTGTGAGGATGTGAGGAAATGGGAATTTTCATGCCCTGCTAGCTCGGTGTGTAGCCTGGTGAGATTTGGTTTTAAAGTGCAGTGTCTAAAGTCACTATGTTGTAGCTGACTGTCAGTGAGAGACAAATCACAGAAGTGAACATCCAAATGGTTACCAACTCTAAGCTATTCCACTTAATTAGTCATGAAGAACAAAAATATAATAAAAGGAGATATTAAAACATATGTCTCCAGAGAGAGTATGCTGAGTTTTGCCAGTAAAGTTCTACCTGAAAAGTCTCTCCCAGTGTTGGCAAATGACAATGTCAATCAAAATTTACAAATGGAGAGAGCTATATTTATTTCAAATTGGATCACAAGGGACAAATAATTTTTAATGTATTATTAACTCTACTTTTCCTTTTGATAAAATTTAATCCTCCTCCTATATCAAATTTGACTTTTAGATTACAAAATACTTTCACATTCATGAGCTTGATACTCAAAGCTCAAATAATGAAATCACATAGTATTTAACGTAAAAGTTCTCCAAATTGCACCTAAACTGTTTTTTATTAAACATATTATGCAATAATATAAAAGGTTTTGGCTTTGGGACAATAATGCCAAATTATATTTTTCATATTGAGCTGTAAGTATACAAAAGAGTATATTTTACTTCTTCTGTGTGCAAACTCAGATGAAATTGTTCAAATACTTAGCATTATGTTTTTATTCCCATTTACCTGAGTGATAATTACTATGTCAGAAGATTAAGTGGAAGCAGAGACTGGAAATAAGTAAAGAATCTGTAACAAAAAATCAATACATAATAAACTTTGCATTTTAGGAAAAAAATGAGTAAAGGATGAAATGTGCCCTTTGCAGTAGGTTTAACTCAAACTTTTCAATTTCAGGCTTGAATTTCAATTTGCTGAGCAAACTTTCTCTATTTGGACATGTTTTCTTCTCTTCTGGCTCAGCTCCATTTCTACTGATGCCTAAAGGATTTGTGTGAGTTGGCTCACATTTACAAAGCACTCAGTGTGAAATGGCATTTTTACTTCTTGTGCATTCATTCCTTTCCCCCTATTCTTTTCCTTTGTTGTTAGTTAGGAATTGACAGGAGCTTCACACTGAGATGAAAGTCATCAAGAATACCTATCATGGAAGAAAAAAAAAAATACTGTATGCTATTAGCAAGTACATTATAGCAGAACAAGTTGTCTCCTCCTGACCATCAAGGCACGGGCCTGAGATTTTAAAGTACATATATTTCAAAAAGTCTACCATCTCTCATATTAAAATCATGAAATTGAACATTTGACCAGAAATGTTTAAACCATTTAAACCATTTGACCAGAAATTGATCAAAACCTGTCTACCTAGATAGAGTGTGTATTTAGAAATGAGGTGGGAAAGACAGAGAAGACTTCATTTTTTACAATAAGAACAGATTTGATGTGGTTTGTTTTATCTAAGAAGCAATAGCACTCCTGAGCAACCTCAAATTCCATATACAGTCAGCTTGTCAACATCCTGTCATTAAAAAACACTAGCTTGCATTTTATAGTTTTATTTAGTATAACCTGCCATGAAGCAATAGCTCCCCGCCCACCCACCGCCCGCCCACCTTGCCCTCTCTCTCTCTCCCTCTCTGAATTCTTGTGAAAACCCAGTTGTACTTGCATTTTATGGACCGAGTATAAAATAAAGTTGCACTGGATAATACTATCAAATCAAGTCATGTGGGAGATTCTACTATCTCCATCCATAAGATTGAGATCTCAGTAAAACCCTGAAACAAATGATACTTGAGGTCCCCCTAGGCAAAGTTGGAAATTTCAACCAAAGGAATATACATGCAGGATGAGGAATTCACTTCCCCTTGAAATCCAGGCCTGAACACAGCTATTGTCTGCTTCTTTGTGAGAAAGATACAAGTAGATAAACATTTTATGTTACTGTAAAATGTATATATTGTTTGGGGGGGGCAGGTAATTAGGTTTATTTATTTAATTATTATGATTTTTTTTAAGGGAGGTACTGGGGATTGAACCCAGGACCTTGTGCATGCCAAGCGTGCACTCTACCACTGAGCTATACCCTCCCTCTTTATATTGTTTTAATAATTATAAAATTGAATCTATTCTTCCAAATCAAGAAAAAAATGACTTTTAAAAATATTATTATTTTCTGTTAATTTCTTTCATAATTTCAATTTACTTTTAATGGCAATAATAACTAGCTAAAAACTAGTATTAAGGACAAGTTAAAGTCATGTCTCATTTTTTTTTTTGCCAACATCCACCCAAAACTTACCTGAAGCATGCACATCTTTATAAATATTGCAAAATAACACTAATTTAAGTCATTTTAACACTTTTTAAACATGCACAATATTCTATACAGTCAGTAGCCAGTGAGATACAGAAGTTATGTTAAATATGAACCTAAAATAGAGATGTTTACAGTCTAAAAAGGGAGACATAAGAACAATTAAATCAGTTCAAAACAGTGGGCCAACTGCTTTAAATGAAATATTTTACTGTATGATACTGAGACTCAGAAGAGAGACACCAAATCCAGTCTGGTGAGGGCAGAGGGAGCATTGAGAGACATTAGCTCTTTTTAATTTTACTCCTCAGTCCTTTACATTTTGTCAAGGGGTAGCACAATGCTGGGTCCTCATTAACTCATCTGCACTCAGGGCCTCCTCCCCTCTGCTGTGCAAGGATCTATGTTTTGCAGGAAATTGCCAATGAGAGGGAAGAAACAGCTGCAGTCTTTTTTGTTTGTTTAGCTATTTTTTTTTCTCTTATATGTTTTTCCAGTACTTTCTTTGTAACTCCTAACATTTTAATCACCTTCTTTGAGGAATTAATTTCAGTTGTATTGCTCTAATAACAAAAGTAAGCAAAAGAGCTTACATTTAGATTTAGACTTACATATCTATTCTTTTAAGATAAATGTTCTACATTGTTATTATTTATTGATTATGTCTGTATTCTGCCCTTTCAGCCTCTAAACTATGGTGGCTCCACTAAATTTTCTGATTAAAATATAAGATTTGTAGACTAATGGAATTCCTTACATACTAATAAACTGTTAAGTCTTTAAAGGAGGCCATTAGCTGCATTGTGCCCATAGGAATAGATGAAATCAGAATCTTACGATAGAATGCATTTGGGGATGTTATTAATACTTCTCTCTACCTTGACTCAGTCTTTTACCAAATTTGTAGATAAACTTTGGAGAATGGTTAAAGTAAGATTTTTTTTAAAAGTAAAATTACTAACCTTCAGAACTTGAAAATAAATTCATTAAATTCAGGTCTCTGGCCTCATCTAGCTATGTCACCTTACAAAAAACTGAACCTCAGTTTCTGCATATTGTGAACTCAGGCTATTACATTTTTACCTTCTGTGTGCAAAACACAGAAAATTATATTCTGTCTTGAACTTATGTTACCCAAGATTCATAGCTAATTAGTACATTTTCTTTTTTTACTTTTGCTAGAACACATTTATTTTCAAATGATCAATTTGCCTAAGAATTTTGTAGTTTATACTTTGCCACATTGCTTGAAACCAATCTGTTTCTCTCTCTCTCTTGATCTCTAGTGTCTGACATGTTTTTCCTATTTTCTAGAATAGATGGTGGGTACTGCAAGTAAAACTGGGGTTGATAACAAGTTAAAGTCTCAAAATGACACAGGTTAATGTCTCAAAATGACACAATGAGGAAGTTCTATTTCCTGACAGAATTTAAGCACTTTTAGTAGCTTTCATATCCCCTTAATGTGAAACTTGCATTAGTCTGAAGTGAGAAAGTGAATGGCTTTGCTAGAACAATAACTAATAAACAAAATATGAGTATATTATATTTTAAATAAATAGAAGTTGTTTTTCAGCTATCCCAAATGTTTCTTTTGTTTGTTTTTTTGTTTTCTGTTTTGGTGGCAAATAGGCTTTCTTGATGCAAAGTTGTACAAGCAGCTCACTTTCGGCTGATTTTTTTCAATCAGTAATGTTTTGCTGATTTTGTGAAATGAGTTGTTATTGGTTGATGTTTTTTATATAAGAGCCAAAAGAAAACAGCTTTTTCCATAATCTACTTTCTATATGATTATTTTTAAAGCTATTAGACCAAGAAGATGGAAAAAAAAAACTTTTAGCAAAATCAAAATACATCCTTATTCCTATATATTATTTCTGCCTCACCAAACATCCTGATATATTTAAGAAAGAAGTAACTAAAATTTGAACGCTGTCATTGTATCAGATCTATTCATAAGAGGAACTAAATCAAGTATCATATGGCCTCTGTTATGGGTTGAATTGTGCCCCCTGAACAGATACATTGAAGTCCTAACCACTGGTACACATGAAAGTGATCTTATTTTGAAATAAGATTTCTGCAGTTGTAATCAAGTAAGATGAGGTCATTTGGGAGAGCTGTAATACAACAGGACTGATGTATTTATAAGAAGAGATGCAGACACGTGAGGAGAGAGTTCTATGTGAAATGGAGGCAGAGACTGAAGTGCTAAAGCTGCAAGCCAAGGGACGCTGAGGATTGCCAGCAAATCACCAGAAGGCAGGAGAGCGGCTAGGAAGAATTTTCCCCTACAGGGTTCAGAAACAGAATGGTCCTGCCGTCACCTTGATTTCAGATTCAGAACTGGGAGACAACACATTTCTGCTGTTTCAAGTTACACAGTTTCTAGTTGTTTGGTAGGGCAACCCTAGAAAATGGATATATGCCACTGGGTCTATATTAAAAATAAATCTCCAAGATGAAGAAGCAGAAAAACCTTTCCCAATTAAAAGAACAAGAGAAATCCCCTGAAAGAAAGATCAACGAAATAGACATCGATAGCCTACTAGATCAAGATTTCAAAAAAGGAGTGATCAGATTGCTAAAGGAATTAAGAGAGAGTGTTTAGAGATATAAAATATGTCAAAAATGAAATTGAAGCTATAAAGAAGAGCCAAGTAGAATGGGTAAACTCATTGACAGAGATGAGGAATGATCTAATAGCTGTGCAAAGCCGACTAGATAATGCAGAGGAACGAATTAGTGATCTAGAAGACAGGGCAATAGAAAGCACCCATTCAGAAGAACTACAAGATAAGCAAATAAAAAATAATGAAAATAGCATAAGGGACCTATGGGATAATATAAAGCATCCCAATCTTCGCACAATAGGGGTCCCAGAAGAAGAAGAAAGATCAAAGGGGATTGAAAAGGTTTTTGAAGAAATCATGACTGAAAACTTCCCAAACTTAAAGAAGGAATCAGATATCCAAGTACAGGAAGCTCAGAAGGTCCCAAACAGGAAGAACCCAAATAGACCCACACCAAGACATATCATAATCAAGATGGCCAGAGTCAAGGATAAAGAAATAATTCTAAAGGCAGCAAGAGAAAAGCAAAGAGTAAGTTACAAGGGAACCCCCATAAGGCTCTCAGCTGATTTCTCTACACAAACACTATAGGCAAGAAGGGAGTGGCAAGATATATTCAAAGCCCTGAATGAAAACAAGATGCAGCCTAGGATACTTTATCCAGCAAGGCTATCCTTGAGGATAGAAGGAGAAATAAAGAGTTTCACAGACAAAAAAAAAGCTGCAGGAGTTTAGCAACACTAAACCCATGCTAAAAGAAATATTGAAAGGGCTATTCTAAATAGAAAAGCAGCAGGATGCTACAGAAATGAGAAACACACAACTGGAAAGGTGATAACTCATGAATTACAAATAAAGTAAACATGAAATTATAAAAGAAGACATACAAATCACTGAGAGTGGGAGAGGGAGGCAGGGAAATACAGAATATTTTTTTCTTTCTTTTTTAAATTTTTTTAAAAGTAGGATGGGTTTGAGATCATATTACTATCGGTTTAATAAAAACAGTTATAGTAATGGGTTAATAGATTTACAAAAAAGGGTAACCACAAGCCAAAAATTTACAAGGGAGTCACAAGAATTAAATAAAATCCATGATAATACAAAGGAAAATTACCAAACCACAAAAGGAAGAAGAAAGGAACAAAGAGGATATACCAATTCAACTGCAAAGATAAGTTCAAAATGGCAATAAACACACATCTATCATTAATTACTGTAAATGTTAATGGACTAAATGCTCCAGTCAAAAGACACAGAGTGGCAGACTGGATAATAAAGCAAGAACCTTCAATATGCTGCATACAAGAGATCCACTTTAGGGAGAAGGACACATATAGATTGAGAGTGAAAGGATGGAAAAGGATATTCCATGCAAATGGAAAAGCCAAAAAAGCAGGTGTTGCAGTACTGATCTCAGACAAAACAGACTTTAAAACAAAGGCCATAAAGAAAGATAAAGAAGGACATTTTATAATGATTAAAGGAGTGATACAAGTTGAGGATATTACACTTGTTAATAAATATGCACCCAATATAGGAGCACATAAGTACATACAAGAATTACTAACAGAGATAAAGGGGGATATTGATGGGAATACAGTCATAGTTGGAGATTTTAACACTGCATTAACATCACTAGACAGATCTTCCAGACAGAAAATAAACAAGGCAACAGAGAAATTAAATACTACGATAGAAAAACTAGATTTGGTGGATATTTTCAGAGCATTACACCCCGAAAAAATACGATATACATTCTTTTCAAGTGCACATGGAACATTTTCCAGGATCGATCATGTACTTGGGCACAAAAGAAACCTCAGCAATTTTAAGAAGATAGAAATTATCTCAAGCATCTTTACTGACCACAATGCCATGAAACTGGAAATCAACAACAGAGAAACAAAGGAGAAGAAAAGGAAAGCATGGAGATTAAACAATATGTTATTGAAAAAACAATGGATCAATGAGGAAATCAAAGCTGAAATTAAAAAATACCTTGAGACAAATGAGAATGAAAGCACAACCACTCAAAACCTATGGGACACAGCAAAGGCAGTGCTAAGAGGGAAGTTTATAGCGATACAGGCCTTCCTCAAAAAAGAAGAACAATCTCAAATAAACAATTTAACCCACCACCTGAATGAATTAGAAAAAGAAGAACAAAAAGCCCCCAAAAGCAGCAGAAGGAAGGAAATAATAAACATCAGAGGGGAATTAAATACAATAGAGATTAACAAGACCATAGAAAAAATCAACCAAACCAAAAGCTGGTTTTTTGAAAACGTAAATAAAATCGACAAACCTCTGGCCAAACTTCCAAAGAAGAAAAAAGAGAGAGCACAAATTAGCAAAATAAGAAAGGAAAATGGAGAAATTACAACAAACAAAATAGAAATACAGAATATCATACGAGAATATTATGAAAAACTGTATGGAACCAAACTGGATAACCTAGAGGAGATGGACAAGTTTCTGGAAACATACTGTCCACCAAAACTGAATCAAGAAGAATCTGACCACTTGAACAATCCGATCACTAGAAAGGAAATAGAAATAGCAATTAAAAACCTCCCTACAAATAAAAGTCCAGGACCGGACGGCTTCACCGGGGAATTCTACCAAACATACAAAGAAGAACTCATACCAGTCCTTCTCAGACTCTTTCAGACGATTGAAAAGGAGGGAATACTCCCAAACTCATTCTATGAAGCCACCATCACCCTGATACCAAAACCAGGCAAAGACACTACAAAAAAAGAGAATTATAGGCCAATATCACTGATGAACATAGACGCCAAAATCCTCACCAAAATTTTAGCAAATAGAATCCAACAACACATAAAAAAGATTATACATCATGACCAAGTGGGGTTCATCCTAGGGACACAAGGCTGGTTCAACATACGCAAATCAATCAGTGTAATACATCACATCAACAAGAGAAAGGACAAAAACCACATGATCATCTCAATCGATGCAGAAAAAGCATTTGATAAATTTCAACACCCATTTATGATAAAAACTCTCGCCAAAGTGGGTATAGAGGGAACATATCTCAACATAATAAAAGCTATATATGACAAACCTACAGCCAGCATAGTACTCAACGGTGAAAAACTCAAAAGCTTCCCACTAAAATCTGGGACAAGACAAGGATGCCCACTATCACCACTCAGCAGTCCTAGCCACAGCAGTCAGGCAAGAGAAAGAAATAAAAGGGATCCAAATTGGAAAAGAAGAGGTAAAAGTGTCATTATATGCTGATGACATGTTACTATATATAGAAAACCCTAAAAGGTCCACACAAAAGCTACTAGAGCTGATTGAAGAATTCAGCAAGGTAGCAGGTTACAAAATTAACGTTCAAAAATCAGTTGCATTTCTTTACACTAACGATAAATCAACAGAAGAAGAAAGTAAAGAAACAATCCCCTTTAAAATAGCACCCAAAGTAATAAAATATCTGGGAATAAATCTAACCAAGGAGGTGAAAGAATTATACACAGAAAACTATAAACCATTGATGAAGGAAATTAAAGAAGACTTTAAAAAATGGAAAGATATTCCACGCTCTTGGATTGGAAGAATCAATATTGTTAAAATGGTCACACTGCCCAAGGCAATCTACAGATTTAATGCAATCCCTATCCAATTACCCAGGACATATTTCACAGAACTAGAAAAAATCATAATAAAATTCATATGGAACCATCAAAGACCTAGAATTGCCAAAGCATTACTGAAGAGAAAGAAAGAGGCTGGAGGAATAACTCTCCCAGACTTCAGACAATACTATAGAGCTACAGTCATCAAGACAGCATGGTATTGGTACCAAAACAGACATATAGACCAATGGAACAGAATAGAGAGCCCAGAAATGAACCCACAAACTTTTGGTCAACTCATCTTTGACAAAGGAGGCAAGAATATACATTGGAATAAAGACAGTCTCTCCAGCAAATGGTGTTGGGAAAACTGGACAGCAGCATGTAAAACAATGAAGCTAGAACACTCCCTTACACCATATACAAAAATCAACTCAAAATGGATTAAAGACTTAAACATAAGACAAGATACAATAAACCTCCTAGAGGAAAACATAGGCAAAACATTATCTGACATACATTTAAAAAATTTTCTCCTAGAAGAAATAAAAGCAAGAATAAACAAATGGGACCTAATGAAACTTACAAGCTTCTGCACAGCAAAGGAAACCAGAAATAAAACAAGAAGAAAACCTACGGAATGGGAGAAAATTTTTGCAAGTGAAACCGACAAAGGCTTGATCTCCAGAATATATAAGCAGCTCATACGACTCAATAAGAAAAAAATAAACAACCCAATCCAAAAATGGGCAGAAGACCTAAACAAGCAATTCTCTAAGGAAGACATACAAATGATCAAAAAGCACATGAAAAAATGCTCAATATCACTAATTATCAGAGAAATGCAAATCAAAACTACAATGAGGTATCACCTCACACCAGTCAGAATGGCCGTCATTCAAAAATCCACAAATGACAAATGCTGGAGAGGCTGTGGAGAAAGGGGAACCCTCCTACACTGCTGGTGGGAATGCAGTTTGGTGCAGCCACTATGGAAAACAGTGTGGAGATTCCTCAAAAGACTAGGAATAGACTTACCATATGACCCAGGAATCCCACTCCTGGGCTTGTATCCAGAAGGAAATCTACTTCAGGATGACACCTGCACCCCAATGTTCATAGCAGCACTATTTACAATAGCCAAAACATGGAAACAGCCTAAATGTCCATCAACAGGTGACTGGATAAAGAAGAGGTGGTATATTTATACAATGGAATACTACTCAACCATAAAAGCCGACAACATAATGCCATTTGCAGCAACATGGATGCTCCTGGAGAATGTCATTCTAAGTGAAATAAGCCAGAAAGAGAAAGAAAAATACCGTATGAGATCGCTCATATGTGGAATCTAAAAAACAAAAACAAAAACAAACAAACAAACAAAAACAAAGCGTAAATAAAGGACAGAAATAGACTCACAGACAGAGAATACAGACTTGTGGTTACCAGGGGGGTGGAGGGTGGGAAGGGATAGACTGGGATTTCAAAATTGTAGAACAGACTACACTGTATAGCACAGGGAAATATACACAAAATGTTATGATAACTCACAGAGAAAAAAATGTGACAATGAGTGTGTATATGTCCATGAATGACTGAAAAATTGTGCTGAACACTGGAATTTGACACAACATTGTAAAATGATTATAAATCAATAAAAAATGTTAAAAAAATAAATAAATCTCAATTTAATTATGATTTAAATTAGGTTTGGATCAAAGCAGTACATAATGATGTTCAACACTTAAGTGAATGCTAACTAAAGAAATGTTATGTTTTGATTGCTTGTATTTATAGGAATCAAGACTACATTAGTTTTAATAAAATTCTTGATATTCTATATAGCAATTTGAAATTTAATACCTGTTAAAAATAATGTGTACTTATTTTTGTATAAAGTTGTTCACTTTCAGTCTTTATGCATCTTTAAAAGGACTGGCTTTACTGCCAGGGTCATCCTGCTGTATAATGCCTTACACTTTTAGTGTGGACCTCTCCTTTACCAGAGAATGAGTAACAAAGTCTAATTTTAAATTAGAACTTCACAAGAAAATAAAACTAGAAGTTACAACCATTTTGAAAAAAAAAGATCTGGCAGTATCTTATAAACCTAAAGATACTTCTGTCATATGACTCCACAATTGCACTTCTAGGTGTTTACCCAAGAGTAGTAAAAACATACATCTGCACTTACTTGTCAAGAAAGCTCATAGCAGAATCAAACAAAACTGATTAACAACTGAAAACTTCTTAAGTTGTCATCAGCAGAATGGATTACAAAAGTGAAGCATATTTATATGATGGAAAACTGTTTGGCAATAAAAATGAAGATATTATCAATAAACACAATAATGTGCATAAATTTCAAGAAACCATGTTAAATGAAGGGAAGTTACATAAAAGAGTACAGGTAGTGTGGTTTCATTTATATGGCTTTCTAGAAGAGGTGAAATTAATCAGTATTGTGTTGCCTCTGGGGTCTGATGGGGAAAAGACTGATCATAAAAAAGCATGAAGGTTCTAAGTGAAGTAAGCCAGAAAGAGAAAGAAAATACCATATGAGATTGCTCATATATGGAATCTGAAAAAAAAAAAAAAAAAAAACAACATAAATACAAAACAGAAACAGACTCATAGACATAGAATACAAACCTGTGGTTGCCAAGGGGACGGGGGTTGGGAAGGACAGTTTGGGATTTTAAAATGAATAGATAAACAAGATTATACTGTATAGCACAGGGAAATAGATACAAGATCTTGTGGTAGCTCACAGTGAAAAAAAAAAGTGTGACAATGAATACATGTATGTTCATGTATAACTGAAAAATTGTGCTCTACACTGGAATTTGACACAACATTGTAAAATGACTATAACTCAATAAAAAAAAGTTTAAAAAAAAAAAAGCATGAAGGGTTTTCTTGTGTGATAGCAATGTCCTGCACCTTGACAGGTGATTGGATTGCACAGGTGTATATAAGGCTGTCAAAATTCATGAAGTAAGACACTTAAGATCTGTGTAGTTTAGGATACGGATATTTTATTTTAAAATAAATTGTTAACAGAAATTGACATTTAGGTGATCATATACATGTTAAGGATTTTAGGGGGAAGTGTACATGATGTCTACAACTATTTTTTGAAATGTATAAAATAATAGGAAGGATTGAACTACACGTAGATGGAAGGATAAATGATCAAGCAAGTATAGTAAAATCTTAATAGTGGCTATATGTTAATATGGGTATGGGGATACTATAAAATTATTTTCATTTTTCAGCATGTCTGAAAATTTTCACAATGAAATCTTAGAAAGTTTTGATGAGAAAAATTCATACACATAAATGAATAATCTCCAGAGAGTTTTCCTAATAGCCATAGCAAAAAAATGTTATTTCTATGTTCAGAGTTTTTTATTATATTACTTCCTGAGCCGCTCATTATAATTGTTTAACATGTAAGGTATCCATCAAACTCAAAGCAGAAAACCATCACTGAAAGATAAAATATTGTCACTGAGATTCTGCTAGGACATCTGTATTTATCACAAGAACTGCTCATTAAATAGTGTTGAATATAATGCTTTACATTTACAGTTGTCTCATAATGATCATAAGAAATTAATATGATGTCACACAACATTTACAGTTACTAACTGGAGGCATCGGGGTGTATCGCATAATACAAATCATATATTTCTATATTGCTTATAATCTCATTTAATATACCAGGTATCACAGTGAATTTTTAATAAATGTTTGTGGAAGGAAAGAATGGATACATGCATTTCATTCAAAATGATAATAAGAACCACTAACATTTAACCATCAGCTAGAACTAGTGAAAAAGTTCCACCCAGAGGCAAACAGGGCTGAGGAATGGTGCTGGGCAGCTGTTTTTCAGCAACAATTTTACATTAAATAAAGAGAGCTCACAGTTTTGTTTTGTTTTCCCTTGTGGGAAAATTTTGCCCACACTTATTTTGTTTTGAGATATTTTAAAGGCAATATTTTCAGCCACTTGTTTGGGTATTATCTATTTTTTTTAACACATGACACTGAAAAAGGCATTTGAAAAATAAATTATGTGTATGTACACACAGACACACACATACAGATAATGCATACACAGGATCTTTGAACATTTTTCTACTGGGATATCTTACTTTTTAAGAAGTATACTACCTTTTATTAATTGTTCATTTTATTTATTAAAAATTCCTTTTATTGTTTATTTTATTTACTAAATAAAATTCCAAATGCCTGATTTTAGCCAAGCACATATTAAGAGAGAAAAATATTTTAAAAATACCTACTCTACCCTTGCTGTGTTCAGAGTTTCCATATCTTATTTCCCTCTAAACATCATTGCAGAAAACTTTGAATTTATATAAATTTCTAAAAGCTTATGAGACTAACAGCAACTTATCTTTTAACTAGAGATCCGGGGAAAGGGATACAAAGGAATTTTTGGAGGGGAGAAGCAAAAGAATCAGATAAGGACTTAAACAAGTAGTTCTTATTGTTCTAAGAAACGGCTGATTTCTTGACTGGTCATTGGTAACAGCCTAACGATGATAGTAGTGATTTCAGTAAATAAATCATTAAAAAAAAAAAAAGGTGGTAAAATACAAAAAATCTGAGATGTAAACACAGAGAAAGGTGTTTTTTCCTGCCTCAATCAATTACAGAACTTTCTTTTCTTTTGTAGTCACGTTTAGTGTGAACCTACTGCTGCTGATACGCTGTGCTAAGTATTTTTATAGTCATCATCTTATTTGATGTTCATAATAACTTTGTGATATTGGATTGTTTTTCGTGAGGCCTTCAAAGAGAAAGGACTTACCTAATGTCAGACAGTGAATTTTTGCACTGATTACCTGTAAGCCATATTCTTTGGAAGAGACTAGTCTTAGAATTTGACTTAATAGTAAAAGGTAAAATTTATTCTTTACTAATACCCATCGTGCTTGCACAATACTATTAGATCCAGTTCTATCAAAAGTTCTCACTTAGTCAACTGCTAGCGTAGCATTCAGACAACAACCACATTATCCCAATCCTCTAATCTTTAAACTGCCTGCTGATCCAAAATAGACTCAAATAAGTACTTTTGACTTCTATTTATGGTGTGGATCTGCTAACGTGTGCAGGACTGAACAGCAACCTGCCTGGATCAGGGAAGCGTACTCAGCTTGCTCACTGGTACTCAGTAACTCAATCTCTAGACACAAGTCAGTAAATGGAAAGAGACTTTTCTAAATCAGTGGCTACAGTGTTTGAAACTGCCCCGGAAACAATTAAACCTAGGGACAAAAATATTAGGAAACAATTATGTTGTTTATCTTCTTTCTTAAAGATTTTATTGTTTTTCAGTAAACTGCACAGATTTCAATACACTCCAAAAGATGTAAAATTTGAAGACTAAATTTACCTTTCTCATGCTTTCTCTATTACCATACAACTTGCATTTACATATATATAAGACACATATATAAATACATACAAGATCTCTGTCTATCTATAAATGAGGTAGATCCCTGGGGAACAGGAATGGATGAGAAAATGGGAAGAAGAAAGAAAAGAAAGAAAGGGTAAAGTAAGAGAGAGAGGAAGGTCAAGTCTCAAGTTAGAAAAGTAAACATAAAAGGAAAAGAGCAAAAAAAAAAGAAAAAGGACAGTACAAAGTTGAGAACCTATGAGCAAAGGGTAGAATGAGGCCAGTAAAGTGCAAAGCCAAGGTCTCAAACTCAGTTTTCTGCTCTTAGGCCAGAGAGGTAATACAAATGAGCAAATTGGAGGGGCCGTAAGAAAATCATGGTCCTATTTTTATGACTTTCTTCTCTGAATGTTTGATAGGGAAATAAAAATAAATATTTCTCTGAAAAAATTAAGTGGAAATGCAGTGATTAAGAGCAAGGCCACCCCCAGCTCTGAGAATGACAGGGAATGGTGTAGCAAATCAGTGTCCACGCTGGCTTCAGCCGAGGATGAGACGTTGGTCCTCCGGCTGTGGCCAGTTTTGGTAAAACTCCAGATTCGTAAGGAGAAGCTGAAATCCAGATCTTATGGAGAATCTGAAATATCGACAACCCATTTTAAGTATGTGAATACTCTCATCACCCCTTGCCAACTCCACCTGTACAGGTCGGGAGGTTTGGCCCAGGGGCACCTGATTGTGTGCTCGCTAGTGAAAAGATAAGGGGCAAGGGAGAGTTTACCTCCAGCTGGTCTCAAAGCCTGACGGACTCTGCTGTTCACAGTGCTCTTCTCTAGATCACTGTCTTACTTGTGAGATAATTTGTGTGCTCTCCATGCACAGTTTTTGAGGGGCAGTCCCATGGCATCACCGATTTTCTGCTTTCATCAGTTACTTGATTTCTAAAAGAGGTTCAGCCTTTTGCTTTGGTCTAAATTCCTTTTTAACTAGAGTCTCACGTTGTCCAACTTTGGCTTATCTGCTGTCATCTATTACTTAGGATCAAACGAGTGAACTGAAGGAACCAGGGCAGCTATAGCCTCTTTCAAGGAATACGTTCCACAGGCAGGCATGGCTTCATGGCTCTGCGATCGCTAGATCTGCAGAGGGATCCACACTCAGAAGGCGGCTGGGGTTTAATGGATGTTCTGTGGCTGCGGTCTGGAAAGTATCAATAATTGTACATTTGGACATGTGCTTTTTAAGTGAAGTTTAAAGGGATGCTGGATCATGAATCTGGAGCTTCGAGCCTCTGCTCACATGCCATCCTGTCTCTTTCTGCCTCATCTTATTTCCCTGCCTCCCAGGATGGGCTCTTTGCTGGCAAAACTCCTCCCTCTGCCCCCCACTCCTGTCCAGTTACCACTGCCACCCTCCACCCCAGCAGGGGCCTGCACACTGGCATGGCAAGAGTTACGATTAGTCTGCATCCTGGGGCTGACCCCAGGTACCTGTGAGACACTAGCTCACCCTGAAAGCACCCCCATGCCAGAGGGACATGGCATTAAGTACACAGTAAAAAGCATGACAACTCAAGAGAAGCCATAGAAGAAAATACTTTCTTTCTGCCTTGTAAACAAGTCCCATGTTTTCATTTCATACCAGGCCCTGAAAATTATGTAGCCAGTTCTGCTTACCAGGGTATTTTATTACTGCTTGTCTATTCTTTCCCTTGCAGCTTACAAACCTCTTCTCCTCTTCCTAAAACATGCAATATCCAACTAAAATATCCAGCAAAAACTCAGCATTTTTAAAAGCTGAGTTGAGAGAAATGGAAAGCAATTCCCTTTTAGAAGTAGGCATGACTCTAGACCCCAGATCTGGAGAGTGTGAAAAGCAAGTGCCTGTGGAATACTATCACTTTTTTTTTTTTAATGCACCCGCTTGTTCACTTTGGTTTTCTCACGCATACAGTGTGTACGAGGTGGAGCTGTCAGATACTCAGACAAACCTCACTCAAATTCCAGTCCTGCCACTTGAGCAAGTTACTTAACCTTTCTTAGCCCGTTTCACTCTTCTATAAAGTGATTATAACAATGGCCTAGCAGTGTTCTGGTTGAATGGTGTAACATGAAACACGCACTGTACAATGCCTAGCACATGGCACAGGCACGCTCTTCTGAAAAATATACATATACAACTTAAAGATTATTTTATATTTTAATATTTCAATACCCACATGGTAAACTCATTTTATGTGAAATATAAAGAACTCATTTTTAGTCAAAATGATCAGAAGTCATGATATAGTGTTTCTAAGGCCATGTCCTCCGAATCTGGTTGGGCCCATTGACTGTCATATGTGGAAGAGCTGAGAGCAAAATAAGTGTCCTGCAGTAGCAAACCCAAAGTTAATTCAAGGGCATTGGAACCTCTAAGGCTCAAGAAAAGTGTTCAGAGTCTTTCACATGCTACAATATTTTTTCTTAGATACTGAGAATTTCCTTGATTGTTTTGATATGTGAGAGTGTGGGTCTGTATTAACCCATCCTGCATGCTTTAATAGAGTCAGAATAGTGGCTAATGTCTATGATAAGTGACAATTAGCAAAAACATAAAGCTGGATATCTTCTTCACTTTTTATTATAAAGTAAACATATGTGAAATTAAAATATAATAAAATCAAATTCCAAATAAACTATAATTTCTTACTGGTTTCCTTTAAATAGTCTCTGAGCAATTATGGAGGATATTGACAGATGCAACATCTAATTTGTTCCATCTTATAATGGAGTCTTACAACCGAGGTCAGAGCTGTGGAAAAACAAGTTGTGCAGAGATAAATGTTACTCCTATTAAAATTTCATGATCTTTCTTTTCAGGATCATGAAATCTGCCCCTTTAGCCTTAAGTAACACATCCTGCTTACTAAAAGATACCGTGTAAATCAGTTGATAATAGGTGCAGTTGCACTCTCACTAAAGTACAGACAAGTAATGATTAACAGCAAAAGACCTCTAAGGCAGTTAACTAAAAGCAGAACAAGTCACATTCTTACCACGGAGAAAAGCCAGGAGGAAAACTTTTAATTGCTCTCTCATGAACTTACAAAAACTATGCAATCGACAAAGAATAGAGTTGTTTTGAAAAGATGGGCAAAATGGTTTTGTTAATATAATGTACTCAATATTTGCATGTGACTAGATTAACTAAATTATATCTTAGCAAGGGAACTAATCTGATTTTAAAAAAAAAACTAGCTTCTAATTACCAAGATTATTAGAAATAACAATTTGGTTTGTGATACTTACTAAAAACAAATGGTGAGAGTTTATGTATTTCTAAAACCCATTTTCCAAATGATCTACAATATCTATGGAAGGAGAGCTAGCACCGTGAAATGGGATGCACAAATGTGAAACAAGTTTAAATCGTTGTTGAAATTGTAGGGACCAAAGTAGTAGTTGGAATTAATTCCAGTTGAAGTAACTAAATAAATCACTTCTGCTTCAATGAATTAAACCAAACCATATTTGCTCTAATTTAGTCCTATGTTCTCTGTTCTATATTCAATGGAAGTGGACAAATATTTCTTATATTTATTATTTCAGGAAGCAATAAAGCACCCCTCCCCAGCTTTCTCACATGTCTTTTTTTTTTTTTTTTTTAATCTTTTGGCCCCATTCACTCTTCACCTTCTTACAGAGGTCATTAAAACGTTAGTACCACAGGTAGGATATTTTAACAGTGTAGAATGGAGTTGATAAAAATAGAAGATAGAGAAGAAAGAAGGATAAGAAATAGAGTAAGAAATATGACTGAAAACTATAGGTGTGATCAATAAAAAATATTGAATCTAACACCATTTGATCACTATTATGTGAAAACCACTGTGTTTGAATTTAAAAGATCTTCTAAAATCTTGATTCAAAAAGTAAGGGAAAGTATAATTATTTTACTCTGTTTTCAGGACTTTGATTTATAAAGAATATTAATGAATATCTTGACAAAATTTTCTCTTTACTCTCTCTTCTACCAGCAACCATGTTCTATCCAATAATGATGTGATATATGTGGGAATTAGAAAGTAAATATAAACAAAGATACAATATTTAAAACTTTGAAAAAGTTTGGGAAAGATAAAGCTTGTCTTCTAGAATCCATGATAGTCAAGAAGGCAGCTTACTATATATAAAAATAGATTTTAAAAAAAGTTTCTTCTGTATAGCACAAGAAACTATGTTCAATTTTTATAATAATCTTTAATGAAAAAAGAATATGAAAACAAATATAGTTATGCATATTTGTGACTGGGATATTGTGCTGTACACCAGAAATTGACACATTGTAACTGACTGTACTTCAATAAAAAAAAAAAAGAAGGCAGCTTAAACATCATCAGACTTCAAAATTTATGAAGGCAAGTTTTAAACATTCCAATAAAAATATAAGCATTTCATTGATATCACTGAATTGCACTTTAAAAGAAATGGTAAGTAAAGAGGACTGGAAAACTTAAGAAAAAATTTCTAAGTTGATATCAAAAAACAAATTTAAAAATATTATGTCATTTATCAAAATCCATTTACAATAGCAAGAAAAAACTACATAATATCCGTGAATTAATTAACCAAAGAGGTATAAGACTCATGTGCAGATAAATATAAAAAATTTTACTGAAACAAATTATAGAAGATCTAAATAAATTGTTTTTAAATCTCATTCTCATGGAATTAGAAAGGCACAATATTATAAAGATGTCAATTCATCTGAAGTTGATCTATAGATTCAATGTAATTCTTCCAATCAAATACAGTCATACTTTCATTGAACATGAAAACTTGATTTAAAGAATTAAAGAAATGCAAATTAAAGCTACTAGATATCATTACTGTATTAGTTCAGACTTCCGTAACAATATCCCACAGATTAAGTGCCTTAATGAATAGAAATTTATTTTCTCACATTTCTGGAGGGTAGAGGTTCAAGATCAAGATGCCAACATGGTTGGCTTCTGGTGAGGTCATTTTCTAGCTGCCTTTTCACTGTATCCTCACATGGCAAAGCGAGAGAGAGAGCAAACTCTCTGATGTCTTTTCTTAAAAGGATACTAATGCCATCTTGAGAGTCCCATCCTCACAACTCCATATAAACCTAATTATTTCCCAAAGAATCCATCTTCAAATAGCATCATGTTGGGATTAGGATTTTAATACGTACATTTCGAGGGAACACAATTCACTTATTAAAATGTCTAAATTTAAAAAAAAAAAAAAAGGCCATCTTGCAGGGCTGAAATTTTACACACATTGTTTCAGTCATGTGAAATGAAAAAGCTCTAGGGACCTGCTGTACAATATTGTCCTTAGAATTAGTAATACTGTATTGTACACTTGAGAATTTGTCAGGAGTGTAGACCTCATGTTACTTTTTTATTTTAACAAGAAAGAAAGAAGGAAAGGAAGGAAGAAGGAAGAAAGAGAGAGAGAGAAGAAAGAAAGAAAGAAAGAAAGAAAGAAAGAAAGAAAGAAAGAAAGAAAGAGAGAAAGGAAGAAAGAGAGAGAGAAAGGAAGAAAGAAAAGAAAGAACAAGAGAGGAAAGAAAGAAAATGAGAGGAAAGAAAAGAAAATGAGAGGAAAGGAAAACAAGGAAATTTAAAAAAAGAAATAAAGACCATATAAGGTAGCTGGCAAGGATATGGAGAAACTGGAATGCTAATATATTTTGTGCAATTACTTGGACATTTCTTGAAATTTCAAACATACAGGTATCTCTTAATTCAGCCATTCTATTCCTAGGAATTTACTTAAGAGAAATGAAAATGTATGTCTGCACAAAGATATGAATGTTCATAACATTTTTATTAGAAATAAAATGTTAATAACTGGAAGTATGCCAAATGTTCACTAACAGATGAATAGATAAACAAATTCCATTATGTCCATGCAATTAAATACTACTCTTCAATAAAAAGAATGACCTATTGATCCATGTAACAACATGGATGGATATCATAATCATGCTGTGTGAAAGAAGTTATAATATATGAATCAATTTACATAAAATCACAGAACACGCCAAATGATTTGTATAAACAGAAATCAGACCAGGGGTTGCCGATGGATGGGAAGAAGATGTGGAAAGGGGTAAGAGTAGGGGAAAGGAATTACAAAGGTTCATAGGGTAATGGATATATTCATTACTTTGGTGTTGGTGACGATATATGTATACATGTATCAATAACTATCATATTATATACTTTACATATGTACAGTTTATTGTATGTTCATCTTACTTTAATAAAACTGCTTTTAAAAATGTATAGATATTCTTACTTCCAGTCCTGACTCCAGCTACTAATCCAGCCATCCTCTGTAAATAGCTATTAAACAGTACATCATATTCAAAACAATAGTTTTCAGATATTTGACCTAGGGAGTTCAGGACTTTGATCCCTGAGAAATGAGTTGACCCCCATACATGTTGAGTCTTTCTCCCTGGAAGTCCAATGAAGGAGGTAGCGTAAGAAAAAGGGGTCTAAAGCAGTGTATAAACAGCCTTACTAAGCAAAGATCACTAAAATCAGAAATTAGGGAGGCTGAAGATAAAGTATCATGTAAAAAAAAAAAATCTATGCAATTAAAGAGCCCTAGAATTCCGCAACTGAGTGGCTAAATACTGAGCAGCAGATGCTCAGGGTGAGACTCCACACGTGGAGGGAAAGAACCGCTAACGGTGGAGAGAACAACTGACAGCTCTCTTAGGTGATACAGGACTGGGAGGTGTTTGAGATGCAACCAACCATAGTGAAAAGACTTCATGATTAGAACATTCAATAAAGATACTGGAACGACCAAACCTTAAGAAAAGCGTTACACTATCCCTAAACGTAAAGGCTACTATATGGCCACACTAGCATATTTTAAAAACAAGCCTTGCAAGAATCATGCTGATTTGAAAATATATTAACTATCAGTCAAAAAATTCAACACCTTCAAAAGAAAGACAAAAAAAAAAAATGTAGTGAGTCTATCATGTAAGCATGGAATTATTAGAAGAATCAGGAATATATGACCCCAAACAGAAGAAAACTCAATCACTAGAAACAGACTGCAAAATGACAAGAATAATTAATTTAACATTCAATGCTCTTTATATAAATAAATAAATATATATGTATATATATCTCTCTCTGTGGATTTAATATCAGATTAGATACTGCATAGAAGGAAATCAGTGTACACAAAGGCCTGGAAATGGACACTACCTTAACTGAAAAACAGAGTTAAGATAAGCCAACATGCAGTGACCTATGGGACAATATCCAGGCATCTAACATTAATATAATTGGAGTCCCAGGAGGAAGAGAGAGCAAAATTAAAGAATAATGTAACAAAAATATTAATCCATAGATTGAAAAGATCAGAGCACCCCTAAAAAACACACGAAAAACACACAAAAAATTTACTTAAACAAGTAATACAAAAAACACAATGCTTAGACAAATACTAAGAATAAACACACAAAAAAATGCTTAGACAACCTGTAATGATTAATATATTAAAAGTTCTAGTGAAAAAAGAGAACAATGTGGATAAATTGATGAAGAAACTCATCAGAGGGTTGAAATCAACAGGGAAGAGCCAAATGGAAGTAGGGTTTAGAGGGACAAACTCCTGAAGGAGAACTGTTTCTGCCAGAAGGCCCAGCTGCAGTCTCATTAGAGTACCAGCTATACTTTAATAGTCCCGGCAGGGATAACTGATCTGATCTTCAGGAAGCAAGGCTGCTCTTACCCAGTGCAGGCAGAAAGAAACATGTTTGGGTAGTGAGCCCCTCTTGCTGGTCCCTTGCTCCATATTGATAATAAACAGACAAGTTCAACAGGCCTGGTGGAGAAAAGCATGATGTTCAAGGACTTAGACCTTTAAGGATGAGGGTTTGGGTCAATTGATCAAGTCCATGAGGTCAGCAGAGGTGCCAGCTGAGGGTAAGGGGCTTTAGAATGGGTAGGAGAGGAAGATTACAATGAATAACAGTTGCAACCTGAGACCAGCTGCAGTGGTGACGGCTTCCTCTCCCAAGGTTCCCAAAGAAAAAGAGAGTGCGCAGAATCCTAGAAGATCCCCGTGTGTGTGGTACAGATTGTGACGGATACTGTATTATGCTGCCCAGGACCCTCTTCAGAACAAAGGATTTGATTTTTCAGCTGCTGGGACTGCTGCTGGGAGAGAGCCCTTACCTGTAACCTCCTTACTGTGATGCTGCAGCTGAAGAAAACTACCTCACTCCAGGTAGGATGTCCCCTTTCTAGGGTGGTACCCACCCCAGGAATAATCAATGTGCTGATACAAAGACTGAACTTCCTACCCTCGCTCAGCTCAGGAAGACACAGAAGGATCATCCCAGCTGAAGCCTTCATTATGACTGTATCTCCATTCAACTTCCTCCATTTCCTTTTCTTTCACTCTAAAAACCTCCTACATTCAAATCTATATCTCAGAGTCTGCTTTCCAGGGGACCCAGCTAGGGTAGAGGGCACATCGAAAAAAAGAATGGTAAGTAACCTGAGGTAGAGTAGCTTCAAAAATAGAAAATAAAGACAGGAAATTTATACATTATCACTTCAGGCACAGAAACAACCTTTTCTGGAGTGGAGCAGGAAGGTAAGTGTTCCTAAAGCAAAAGCAGATGCAATTTAGAAAAATAAAATAAAAACCTTGAGCTGAAAGATTAAACAAACGTAAGACAATGATTAAGAAAAAAAAAGAAATAAAAAAAATTCCAGAAAAGCACAGCTGAACAGGAAGAAAAATGAAATGACCACTGACTACAGTAAATATATTTACATAAAGCTAATTTGCATACCAATTTTAACTCTTATCATCAATCTGTTTGCAAGGGTTGGAAGACAAGAATTGTTTCAGGAGAGTATTTAAATGCTAATAAACTTAAACAAAAATGTAACTACAGTGGTGAGACCGAAGGGAAAGCAGAGTTCAAGGAAGGACGGGGTTATCATTTTAAAGAGGAAAGTCAAAAGACCTATCACTAGTTGAAAAAGCAAGAAATGCAAGCTTGGGGCTAAATAAATAGGAATACAAATTTCTGGAATGGATATAAATTCCTAGTTGAGGAAAGGCAGGTGCTCTCTAAAAAATGATAAAGATACAGTATAAGTATTTTATTAAGGGATTTGAATATGTCAGAAAATGTAACACACAAGTTAAGGCAGAGTGTTTTCTTCTGGGGAATGGGATCGAGAGTGGGAAGGAAGTACTTCTGACACGGTAGTTTTGATGTTGGGCATACATTACACTGGTAACAACACAACATCCTTTTTTTTTTTTGAATTAGGATATGAGAAGTTGGAGTGTGGGGTATGAGTCAACTTTGGTTGCAAATTTGGAAGTCTTTTTTAATAAATAACATTGGAATAAACCACCTTGTAAAAAAGTGAATTTTCAATAAGTTAATTAACGGGTGTTTCATGCAAGTAAAGAACATTCCAATCTGACATTTTACAGTTTAACGTGCTTTTTAACAGAAATACTTTCAAAGAACTGCTACTAGATGCCAAAATCAAAAAATTTTTAAATACACTATTTAACTGCATTTTTGCAATAAGAAATCTCACAATTCTCCTTTTCTTTCTCCATGTACATCTTATGTTCAGCTTTTAGAAATAAAACAACAAATTTAACTTAACTCAAGGCAAAGCAAAGCCTTACATTAAATTTCCATTGAAGATACTTTTGCTGAAAACCTCTTAGAGAAATCAAAGGAAGAAGGTAGAAACACACAAACAAGTTATGAAGGAGAAATTGGTTCTGTGAGGATGGATTTATTTGATTTAGCTTTCCCTGGGTAATATAAAATACATAATGTATTTTATGAGGACTTTCTTATTGTCCATACTCAGTTCAAATATACACCTCATTGAAAAAGATAATGTTTCTGGTTAGCCTGAACTTTGTTTTCCAGCTCTTTTCACAGAATGAAATAGTACTGGAACGGCACTGCCTGTGCTTGAGGGAGAAGCTGTCACACAGCTGGGTGACCCATCACTGGCCCTGATGTCTGATGACATCGAGCACAAGCTGGCTCTCTGGAAGGGATGGTGCTGGCATCCGTCAGCCAGCTTCACTCTTGGACCACTCTGATTGTTCAAACACACTTCCTCATTTTGAGCCCAATTTCTGAACCATGTAAATTAAATATATGAATTTTATTTCAAATATTATGGTGTTTTTTGGTACTATGAGTTTACTATGTAATTGAATTAAGTGAAAGCTTCCAGATCTAAGACACTGACAACAACAACAAAAAATTGACTATATTATGTTGTAGTATAGTGTAGTAAATTACATTATATTATATGTAGAATGCAGTACACTTCCTCTCACACCCACCCACACCATCATAATGGCACATCTTCCTCATAAACAGTTTAAAGTTCCACTGTTACATTCATTGTTCAGAATCACTCCAGGTCCCCGTTATTAATGGCTGTTAGGCTGCTGGTGTTTATCACTCTCAAGAGATGAGACTGCCTGTTTTATTTCTGACCTTTACTTGTATGGGCTTACACCTTAGCAATAAAGCATTAGTTAGTGATCAAGACATGTTTTCTATGTGCTTTTTCCTATTCTTCCCATTTTACCTGGGATTTCAACTTCTATCAGCCAACCCTATTTTTCAAGATGCAGCAGCTACTCAAAAAACTCAGGTTAAATGTTTTCTGCAAGGAAGTACTTTTTGACCCACTGCTGATATAATTCACTTTTTCTTTCTTTTTTTTTTTTTTTTTTGTGCTCCCATTGAAGCTCACACAGGTATCTTTCAAGGAAGAACTTATTACAACAGACCCCTATATGACCTTCCTATCTCCTTCACATACCAACTTCTCCATGATGCTGGAGATTTGACTTATCTTACTACAGTGCAATTCTGATCACATAATTTCCCTTCATAATTCCTTCCTGTTGCTTTTAGGATAAAATTTAAAAGGTTTATCACATTTAGCATGGAATATAGGCTCTTCATGAGTCGATTCCTAACCATTTCTTTAGTTTTTTTTCCTGCAGTCACTTTTTCACTAGCTCAATATCTAAGTGATAGTAAATTTCTTGATATCACACATATATCCTACATATTCTTTCATGTTGTTACCCCAACAACCCCTCAAATTTTTTCACTTTGCAATTTTATCAAAAGTGGCAATGGATGATTCTTTCATATCATTCAGATATAAGCTCAAATATTATTTCTTCAGAGAGGCATTTATTGACTCCAGAAACATGCCTTTCTCCTTCACTCTTTTACCTGTTTTATAATCACTTAGCATTTATTACAGCCAAGAAGAGTAACACTGTTTTCCCCCCAATGGCTTCTTCCATTATAGTAATTTAATTTCTAATATAATAATTTAAAATGTAATGGTAGTAAGGATTTTTCTTGATTCCTGCTCTGTTCCTGACACCTAAAATAGCGTCTAGTTTTTAAATAAGTAAATGAATGAATGTGTATTTAGTGAATGAACAAATTTTTGTTAGTTACCTGGGAAACTCATTACTGTGTCAGCAACTTGTAGTTCCCCTTCTTCACAAGAAGTATCTTAAAATTCGAAGAGACTCAATAGCCTTCTTACTGAAAATGCCCAATATTTTAGGATTCAATGAGTAATACTTTAAAACAAAATCATCCACTATAATTTCAAAAAAGAAATGAAATTTCAATTCCCATAAATTAGTAAGGGTATAACTTCACAAAATGTTGCATGAACTTAGATTTATGGAAAACCTGCTCCATGGTTCTTACTGCTTCTCTTTTGTCCATGGAACACAGTAAACCTCAGAAAGGATGGACCAAAATCTACAGTTCTACACTGGAAACCTCTGACCCAGCTCTCCTTTCTTACACTACAAGACATCCTTCATCATACTTTCCTCTAAATCCACTTACTTGTGTCTCTTTCCCTCACTCCCAAAGTGATGAAGGAAACTAATCTGACAATTCTATCTGAACAAAAATGTTGATGTCTGATAATGGCTTAATTCATCCTTTTCAGAGGTTTGTACTTGTTTTAAATAACAACCATTAACCCAAGGGAATGAATAAATAACTCGAGATTTTGGTTGGAATTCTAGTCAGAAGAGATGTTACTGTTATCTTTCTTTACTCAAATTATACTACATAAGAAGATTATTTGCATAAACATTTAAGGAAAAATATTTAATAAGACACATTTCTATTGAATATGATTAGTTTATTAATAGTCAATGCTTTCATGGTAAAAAAAAAAATAACTGAAATTTATTAAGAACTTAGCATGTGTCCAAAGGTTATGCTTTTTCAGCATTATCTCTTTTTGCCTGCATACTAGTACTACAGGGAATCATTTTTATCCCAAATTTACAGGTAGGAAAGTTGGCTTAAAGAGGTTAAGAAGCATGCTTAATGTCTCACTGTTGGTCAGTGGTGGAGCTAAGACTCACATTTGATCAATATGATTCCAAAATCTTAATGTTCTATACCCTCTCACAGAACAAGTTTTAGAGTTGGGTTATATCTTATCTTTCATTAAAATTTACACATAAATTACCTACTAAGAGCCCTAAAAGGTGGTAAAGCCCCTTCTTTGTGAATAATGGAAAGTGCAATTTATATTTTTATTTACCTCTAATTGTTACCATTTCATTTTCCTTTCTGGATCAAAATCTACCAGCTGTATAATGTGCATAATTTAATTCTATTCTATTCCTCAACTAGTAAGATACATAAAATCAAGTAGAAGGCTTCAAAAGAATGTAAAAACAGTCTCCTAATTTGACATTCTAAAAGTTTGTGTAAACGTTTTGTAAAAAAATTAATCAATAGAAACCTCAATTAAATAAGAGTCAGGAGACCAGAAGGGGGAGCTCCCATGTCTTGTGATAACAGCAGAGCCCAACAGGAGGAAGAATGACCCCTCTTCTTTCCTGGCAAAGACTCAGCCAATGAAAAGCCATTGGACTCTGAGCTATAGCCCTCCCAACCTCCTTTCCCCCCTCTATGAAACTATTTGTCTTCCTTTGTCGTTGGGGCTGGGGAGGGAGGGGGACTTGCATGTGATTCAGTATGTTTGCAGACCCCGAATTGCTATTCTCTGCTGATCCAGAATAAATCCATTTTTGCTGGAGAAATATCTGAAAGTCTATTTGTTTTAAGTCAGCATTTTGGTGGCTATAGGAGGACCAGAGAAGACCCCCAAAAGTTCCAGGGCTGATGAGTAAGCAGGTAGAGTACCCACATTTGATTCCCTTTTGGTCACTGCTTTTCTTGCTGACCCAAGGGTTTGAAGGTACACCTTTTTCCTGAGTTTGAGCTCATATCCTCTTTGCATCTGAAGCCCTCCAGGCTTTATTCAGGATCTATTTTCAGGCTTTGTTTTCTGGTTAAGGCCTCATTCTGTATGCAAGTATTTGGCATTTTGGTCTGATTTTGAGGTCACAGTGTTTCAATTGAAGCTAGCCTAAGCCTTCAGCTCATTTTGGGGGGAATAGGGGCTGTTTCTCCTGAAATTGGCTAGCCTTTGTCCCATTCCTTCCAGAACAGGGTCTACTTGAAACTGCGCCAGTTCAGCCTGTGGAGTAGGGGCTGTTCTCTGGAAACTGGCTGAAAAAAACCTTTGTCTTCCTCCTATTGATCAGAAAACACCTTCCTTATGGACAAAATCTCCAACCTCTATCGGCAAAATTCATAGCTTATCTCCCATCAAGATTCAATCAGACTCCTCAAAATCTCTTCCCAGGATGAATCAATCTTGTATAAGTAAAGAAGACTTTCAAAGCATAAAACCCACAATAGAAGATTACAAAGGTCAAGATCTCATTATCCCTTGTACTAGCCCCTGTAACACTCATTTTACCAGTGAGAAAACCTAAGGGCTGAGAGTGGACGTTTGCCCAGGACTCTCTAGCGATAAACAACATTGCTATCCCTCGACACCCTGTTGTTCCTAACCCCCATATGTCACTAAAATCCATTCACACAGGAAACAAATTCTTTACTGAAACTGATTTATGCAGTGCACTCTTTAGCACTGCAGTTGATGAAGCTAACCAGTATCTTTATGCCTTCACTTGGGAGGAAACACAGTAATGCTTCAGGGTTTTACTGAAGAGTCCTTCCTATTTCCTGAAGATCCTGAAGGCTGATCTGGATGAAATAAAGTTCTCTAGAGGTCCTACTTTGTTGCAACGTGTGGATGATTTGACAGCATCCACTTGTTAAAGCTTTTAGCTTTAAAGAGACATAAGATAGCCATAGAAAAATTATAGTTTGCCCAAACCCAGTTTTGATATTTAGGGCATCTGATATCAGAACAAAGGCTACATCTAGATCCAAAACTAAGCATCAACTGTGAGATTTTCTCGTCTAGTTGATTATTGCTGAAATTGGATTCCAATTTTTTTTTTCTTATGGCCAAACCTCTGTATGTTTTACTAAACAAAAACAACTCGAACCCAATTTATGAGAAGAATCAGACATCATAGTTTTCAAGGTTTATGGAGAGTTTGATGAATGCAAATGCCCTTGGGCATACCAATGATCAGAGTTTCTTTTTCCTTTTTTTGTATATGAAAAGGGAGAGAATTTCCCCGGGGTACTCACTTGGAAACTGACCATCAACCCTTAGGGTACTATAGCCAGCAACTGGACCCTGGAGCAGGAGGGTAACTCCCATTGCCTTAGAGCTATTATGGCCATTGCCCTTTTAGTTAAGACTACTGAGAAAACCATAGTGGGATCACCTTTAATCCTTTTTGTACGTCATACAATAGAAAAACTCTCCTGAATCCTCATCACACTCAACATTTCCCAGGAAGTCATCTCACCATCTATGAAATTCTTTTCTTAACTGCCCCTCACGGAACTCTTTCACATTGTGATAACCTTAACCGTGCCACTCTTCTCCCATCTGTGACCCAAGTTAGTCTCTCTTGACAGCTTAATGCTCACAGACCACCTCCTGATTGCTCATGATGATCTTCAGGAAGTTCCTTTGGGCAACGCTGACTTCCATGGTTCACTGGTAGTTCTTATTTAAAAGGTGACATTGTGAAATGTTGTGCTGGCTGTGCTACTGCAACTCCTTTTGATGTTATTGTGGAAGCATCCTTACCTATGACTGCTTCAGCCTGATAAGCTGAACACACTCCTACACAGGCTTGTACTTTAGCCAAGGACAAAACTGCCATATATTATACTGATAGTATATATGCTTTGGGAGTGGTTCATGATTTTGGAATATTTGGGGAGAAATATGGCTTCCTTACTATTAGGGGAAATAAAATTAAATATGGCCCCTATATTCATGAATTATTAGATGAAAAACTTTTACCTGCTGCTTTAGCTACTTTTAAGATTCTGGGGGATTCTAAACTTGACTCTCTGGAAGCTAAGGGAAATCACCATGCTGATGTTTCTGCAAGGAATGCTGCCCTTAAAGAAAGTAACAGCAGCCAAACCTCTCCCATGGCCCAAAGGTGTATTTCCACAAATGCTAACAAGAATTTGGGTACAGAAATGAGCAATTGGCCTCAGAAAAGGAAAAACAGGACTAGAAATTCAACAATTAGTGGTTTGATAAAAACAGAAAGCTCTGGTTTAGACCAAGTATCACTCAGTCCCAATGGAGACTCTAAAATTCCCAATCCTCACTTCTATACTTACATTAAATCGTCGGTCTGCTGACAAAATGATAGCATTCATGAATCAATATTGGTGAGAAAACGTTAATAAGGCTGCAAAAAGGGCCTGCTTCTCTTGCCCCACTTGTCAGAAGTATGACACAGGGAAGCCTGTTTGCACTGCTAGTGGACATTTTAAACTGCTGAGTAGACCACTGGAGGTATGGCAAATGGATTTCATACAACTTACTCCATCTCATAAATAAAATATATTTTAGGCATGGTCTGTGTGTTTCCACACTGGACCGAAGCCTTCCATTGCAGTCTACTCCCTCTTCTTGGCTAAAGACCTTTTGGAAAATATTACCCCTATCTGGGGAACTCCTTTTGAAATGTATAGTGATCAAGGAACCCATTTTACTGGCCAAGTTACTTTGACAAGTCTGCACTGTTCGGCTGCTTTTACAATATTTTCACTGTACTCATTCTCCTCAGTCTTCTGGCTTAGTCAAATATATTAATTGCATTACTATGACTCAATTGGAAAAATGTGTAGAGGCCGTTTGGATACCTTGGCCAAAAACACTGCTGTTAATCCTTATAATTGTCGCATCCATTCCTTTTGGAACTCATAAACTCTCACCCCATGAGATAGTCACAGGATGCTAAATGCACTTGGCTCCTGCTTCTTTTGATCCAAAACTGATAAAAGGAGAGATACTTTAATACTGCAAAGGTTTAATTGCTTGTATTAAAAATAATCATATTTTGGTAAAGTAATCTTTTCACAGTACACTCTTAGCAGATGAAGACCTTGAGCATCACACCTTGCAAACTGGAGATTTTGTCTATTGGAAAAGATATCTCCAGAAGAACTCTCTTCAACCTCACTGGAAAGACTCCTATCAAGTATTGGTAACCAATCCTTGTGCTACCAAACATCAAGGAATAGGCTCTTGGATTCATGTAACACACCTAAAAAAAACAAAAAAACACAAAAACACAAAAAAACCCAGAATACTGACCGGACCCACACATCATGTGGTTACCTGAGAGTAAAGATTTCCCCAAATTGGAGCTGATGCCATCTGATGAGACAGCTTTCCCAAGTTATCCATACAAGGCCTGTTGGAAGTCTACCACCAAATCTTTGATGGTAAGATAGCACTTCAGATCACCTCCAGTGTCTACAATCTTGATAACATACAAACTTTAGATAAAAAAAAGAAGCCTGAGAATTCTCCCTTCTGCTCCTCCTGGTTACTCACAGGAGCAACCCAATGTAACCCAATAAGTTTCCCATCTGTGTACTTTTCCTTTGACATGAGACATTATGCCCAAGAAAGGTCCTTCCTGGCACTGTGAGACAAAAAGCCACTGGAAACTGGAAAACCTGATTCTTGGTCAATTATTCTTTCTGAGAAAGATCTTAATCAAAAGGGGAAATGTAAAAAAAGTAATAACAGAAATCTCAGTTATAAATAGAGTCAGGAGACCAGAAGAGGAGGCTCTCATGCCTTGCAATAACAGCAAAGCCTAATAGAAAGAAGAAAGACTCCTTTCCTAGCAAGGACTCAGCCAATGAAAAGTCATGGACACCTTGTTCATTACAGCCTTCTCAACTTCCTTATTCTTTCTATAAAAAATTCTTCAATTTAAAAAAAAATAATTCTTCTCTTGTTGTGCAAGGAACTTGCATGTGACTCACCATGGTTCCAGACGCCAAATTATAATTGTCTGTTGATCCTGAATAAACCCATCTTTGCTGGAAAACTATCTGGCAGTATGTTTTAGGTCAATTAATTTTTAATAGATATTTAAAAAATCTAGATAAATTTTAATATGAAGTCTATATATTTTTAAATCCTCTAAAATGTACTATAACTTTTTATAATAAAAGGGTCTTAAGGTATCTATCCTTCTGTTTTGTTTTTCAACCTTCTCTAAAACCTATGTGTAAAAAAATTGTTTAAAAAATTGACACAAGAATAGATAAAATAATGTGATAATTTCTATTTTAAAATATAAGATCATTTCAGTTTCATGAGCAAACATTTGATCTAAGATATATTTTCTACTTGCATGGGTTACCTCAGTTTCTTAAAATATGATATAACTATGGTTAATTCAAGAGTTCAAATATGCCTTCTTTGCTACAGAGCTCAGCCATTCATCATTTTGCAATCAAATAATGAGCAAATAACTAAGATGAAATGAATTAAATGATTTAAATACCTAGTTACCTAAGGTATGCTTTCTAAAGGCCATAATATCTTGTATCTAAAATACAACATTCATATTCTTATTCTTCTAGCTCCTTATTTTGATTTAATTTGAGATATGCAATGACATTAAAGTGGGTAATTTACTCCTGGATGCAGATATAAGAATTTGTTTTATTTTCCAGATTAAATGAAACTTTTTATTTGGCTTTTACAAAGTTTTAGGAAGTATCTTGATGGTTTGGAATTTTTTAAAATTTTAATGAGAAAATTGGGAGATATCATTGAAACAGTACTAGATAGATGTTTAAATGAAATGCTGGAAATGGCTTTTATAAATTATATTTATTCAAGTATCATTATGTTCTTTTGAAAAATATTCTTAAATTGTACCTTTGAGATCAGACAGCTATTTACATGTTTCTCTACTCTAAATCACTACTTTAAACACACAAGAAACACGGTTACTATTCCTTTTTTAGTCAGTCTTATCAACAGTTTTATCTTTTTCTTGTATTTTTAAGAGATGGCAGTAAGATCAGTATTATATTGAATTTGTTTAGAAAAAAATGAACTTAGAGGTTCTTTAATTTTTTTTTAATTGAAGCTCCTGCTGTTAGATTTGTCAGTATTGCTGCTCTGTTGAAATTCAGTGGAAGTGATCAGCAAGAAGACCAGTTCATTTGCTTTGACTTGAAATCAAAAAGCATATTCCCCAGACACTATCTCTTATCATTTTTGGTAGCTCAGGAATGTGTTCCTATGTGAGTCACAGAGCATCCATTTTTAAAGTTGTAAAATTGTAGTAGCATGAGATAAGGTACTTTAGATTTAGATTGTGAATATATCAGTTTCAAATTTATAATAATGCCTGCTTCAGTTTCTGTGTACATAGGCAAGTTTATTGCTAGAAAAGGGGGAGGGGAGCTAATTCCAGATTTTATTCATTATTCAAGTAATTATTTAAAAGATTATAAGCTCTTCACAAACACTGCTCATTTTTACTGGTTTTGCATCAGAGCTTAAAATGTTATTGTAAAATTCAGCAATGCATGAGGTGCTATGGGTAGTATAATTTCAGACAGATATGAAAGACTTAATAAAGCCCACAAAAATATTCTGATGGAAGTTGTCTTTTATGTTAACTATTTATTTATATAATACCATTTAGTCATATGCACACCCGCTAACAGGAAATAAAAGAGAAAGAAAACAATTTGTAGAATTTTTAAATATCTCAGTAAAATCCTAAATAAAATGGATGTAATATTAAAATTGCTTATAAAAATAAGGTAAATATTTAGAAAAATAATTAAACTAATGGGAACTTAACTCTCCCTGTTCCATTACCTATTAAGTCTTTAACATTTTTATGTGTTTTTTCAGAAAACTCAATTATAGACAGATAGTTAAGTAGACAGTGATAGCTAGTAAAGAAAGGTGGTAGTTTACAGAATGTTCTTATTGAATAAAATTATTTAAGAAAAAGTGTATGACAAAGTTCTTAATACATAACCCCCTTCCTCAAATCAATTCCTTTTGTTCCTCCTGTCAGTGTCTCCCATTCCTTTTCTCCTTAGCATTAGAGTAAAAAGATTTATAAAAAATACATAGTAGTCAATCCTTTTCTCACCCAGATTCATCATTTATTTAAATCCTTAGTACATTTATTTAATCCCTTTGTATCAGAAAATGATAACACATAAGAATAAAATGTACATAGCCCATAAGATAACTGCCTCTCACTCTTAAGTTACATGAATTTAGAGTAAATTACAATAATCTATATTATAATGTTCTACTTGATTTTTGCTTAAGTGTTAGTGGATAATCTGGTACAATTTTAATATATTTAATCTTTCTTTTCTAAAATAAAATTAAAGGAGCGGCAGTATAAAAAGAATCAATAGTTTTTTAGGATCATAAAATCATTAAGGCTGCTTTCTTTATGCAAAGAAAAAAATTAAGTACATAAAACAATATAATTTAAGAAAAGCATAATATTGTCCTTCTAGGTGTTGAATTTCAAGTCATTACTCAAAGAAATTTTATAGCAATTTAAAAAAACATAACTATAATAGTAAAAAAAAGACCCCTAAATTCACATATATTTTCTTCTATATTATTTATTTAAATTATTTAAAATAAATATTCATGATTTTTGCTTTCTGACTGAAAAAGTCTCAATAAAATTGTTGATACTTTCCACAGCTCCCTTCATACCAATATGATATATAAAATCAAAGACTGCAAAAAACTACTAAATCTTATCTATTAGCCTAAATGAATCAATGTAGTTTCATTTGCAGGAGTCAGTCAAGGTTATAAAATGTACAAATCAGTAGAAGACAAAATATTATATTTGAATTCAGACAGTGTTAAAATTTCTTATATAAGCCTTTAGTAATCAAAAGAAAACTAGGAATAAAAGATTTCAATTAGTTTTATTCTTTAGTTGATTTATCACTAGAAGCAGAATTTCTTTCCTTTCAATTGAACATAGTAATGCAAATTAAGCATATTGTCACAAACTCACTGATCTCCTTTTAACTAGCAAGTTAAATCTCAATTGTTAAAAACAAAATGTAGATTTCTCTTCTAAGGTTAGTTACATATTGCCACCTTACTTTAGCTATCTATAGCACAGATTTCTGCAGTTTCTCATGGGTGGCAAAATAGTGGTTGATGCCTTGATGTGCTCCAATTGTATATTAAGAAAACACTTACTATATTCTTTTAGGATGTGAGTGTGCCTGGTCACATCATAAAATGGTTTCTGATACATATTTCCATATTCTTAGATCTCTTGCATCCTTTTTGAGCATTATAATATACTTAGTGATTAAAGTTTATTTTATAGTCATTTTTTTGTTAGATTTTGATATATTTATTTTGTTTCTATTTTTTTACTGCATTTAGCTGTAGATTTTATTGCTAAACATGTAATTTAAACTTTGGAGTAATTAGAGTATGTTTCATATATGCCACTCTATTAAGTGTGAATTCTAAAGGGAAAATTATATGAACAAAATAGTAATCGTATGATTTTGAAATTCTAATGTATTAGGAGATAAAGTGGTAAGAATATACTTCAGGCAACAAATCCATAAAGAAATGAGATTTTTTTCTGCCTGTGCAAAATAAATCAGGAAAACAGTCAGTATTTCTTTCCCAGTAATATTTGCTCTCTGCCCCAGATTTATATCTAGATGTTTACTCGGTTTGTATTATTCTCAAGAGATGTGGCTGATTAGAGCCACTTGGATGGAAATCTTAGAAATCTAATGACAATTGTTTGTTTTTCCCAAAGAATCATTTCCTAATGATTTTTATTCAGCCCTGCAGTATTAAAATAACATGTTCAGTTCCAGATGAGAGTTTTTAAATTATTTCAGCTATTCTGTGTTATAGGATAAACGTCAATTTTTCTGACCTATAGTAGATGTTTAGAAGCAAATCAATTATTTTAATATAAATGTTGCCTACTTCACTGATGCCTCACATAAGTATGAATAGCAATTTGAAGCTACCAGATCAATACCATGCATGTTTATTTGCAGTAGGTAGACAAACAAATACAGATATTTATTTTGTTGATACTTCAGATTTGATTATCTTTAATATAATTTAGTTCACAGGAACAGCTAATACTGAGAATTATAAAAAGTTGTCTTCCCTCTGTGTAGACATATATTGACTCTCTTTCATGTCTTTCCATAAGAAGGTCTCATTAATCATTACACACTTAGGTAGATATAAAAACAATTAGTATTTATTGAGAAATTACTGTAGCATTGTGATACAGGTTGTACAAAAAAAAAAAATCCTTAACAACTTCACAAATAAATGTCAGTGGAATAGTGGTAAAGAGTTCTAATTATAACTGTTAAATTAAAAAGGATTGTGGTTCAATCCTGACTTAACTACTCTGTCTCTGGACATGAACAAATTCAAACCTCTCTCTAGCTCAGTTTATCTATAAAGTAGGTAAAGTAAAGGGATCTAAAGGAGCTCCTGTATTAAAAGCAGTGCAATTCATGCCTGACACAGGGCTTTCAATGTAGTCATTTTTACTCTATCATCATCAAGGAGATTCTAGTCTTCATGTCGGATGGTGTAGTGAGCAGAGCATGGGCTTAGAAGTTAGACCACCTTGACTCTGCTAACTGGCTAAGTGACTTTGAGCAAATTGTACTATCAATATGAGTCTGCATATTATTTATAAAACTGAAGATCATATTTTATCTTACATAATATAGTTGGAGGATTAAATGAGCTAAGCCACATCTTTTTCATAGTAAGTAGCTGTTAAATATTAGTTTCAATCTGTACCCAGCCACTCAGCAGAAGAAAAGAATCATAAAGCCTTAAATCTGTTAGACTTTGTAATAAAATGGTAAAATTTGATCCTAGAAAAGTAGATGGAATTACTAAAGAGTAAGTAACTTTTAAATTTGTAAATACACATGAGTCTTATTTTATATAATGGATGGAAATCGTTATGCTTGTAAAACCAACTTACCTAATCATTTTAAAAAATTAAGAAAACCACTTACACTTTCAAATTTCTGGAAGTGTGTAAGTATTTTTACCAGTTTTCCTTCTCCACATGATCAACAGAATATGAATAATGAGAAATGAAAGCAATTAAAAATTAAGGCCGAAATATTTTAACTAACAAAAGTCACTCTAAAAAGTGCCTTACCACACTCCTTCTTAATTAACAACAGAGAAAGTAATTTAGTAAGGTAGTTAAGGAGGATGATTTAGACAAGCTGTATTTTGATGTTGGGAAGGTCTTCATACGACTGCCTCCAAAATCAGAACACTGCTTAGGTGGGTCAGATTTCCTTTCTCAAAATTTTCCTTAAAATAAGTAGGCCCATGTCATTAAAATGATTATAATCAGTATGTAAGTACACTAAGATCCTTGCAAGACATTTGGTCTTGTCCAAAACATCCATAAGACATTTGATCCATAGGACATTTGGTCCATGTCAAAAGGTCCTTGATGTTTGCAGAACAATTTGGTCCTGTCCAAAATGTCCATAAGACAGTCCACACCAAAAGGTCCTTAACACTTGGTCCTGTCTAAAACCACTTGGCATGGACCAATGTTTTGGATAGGACCAAATTTAAGGACTTTTTGGCATGGATCAAATGTCTTATGGACCTTTTAGACAGGACCAAACATCTTTTAATACTTTACCATAATTTTACAATAAAATGTATATCATTTCACCATCACAATAAGGTCCTGAGACGCCCCAAATTGTAAAATGTCACCAAAATGTTGTCACATGGAAATGTAAAGATTAGAAGATCTATGTTAAGTGAAGGACAGGGTTCTTGTTCTGCAAGTTCTCCAACTGATACCTGCTTTAACTAGCTTGTTGAAATTAAAGATATTTTTACTGTTGGTAATCTATTTATTTAGGGCACAGTTCTATGGTAGGGAGAAGCGAGAAGGACTGAGAAAAGGAATTTTCCTCAAGATTCTAATGTCTTTGGGGAGATCCTGCAGGTGGGAGTTGTGAATAATGTTTGGAAGTTCTTGTTTATTTGCTTGTATTATTTCCTACATCACCATTCATTTATTGAGGACTACCTATAATAGGAGATATTTCTTGAAATTTGCTTGTATCTATGCTGAGGCTATTCCAATAGGTGCTGCATCTTCTTTTAAAATTCTTTATCTCCATCTCAGAAACTCATGGAGCTCTTCTGAAACTTAAAGACCAAGAGATCTACTACATGCTCACCACTTCAAAGTACACATTTGGAATGAACTGTAAGTGCCAGGATTCAGAAAAGCAAGGTCGAATTTGGAGACTTCATCAACAGAGAAGTTTTAAAAAGACTTGCATTTCTCTGGGGATGTTTCCAGAAATTTTTACTGAGGAAATTCTAGGTACAATTTCATGGCATAACAGTGTTCCTGACATTTCTCTGGAACTTTAGAGAAAATGTGTGTGTGTGTACCTGTATGTGAATATTCACATTTATTTTAAATGAGCAGTAAAACCTGAATATTCTAATACTCTAAAATGATGCACTTTTAAATATATCCCTAGATAATCAAGTTAATTATGCTATAAGAGGGCCTAAAAAGACAGTCATGTAATAACATATTCCATGTAATGAATTATATATTTGCAAAGATCTATTTATTTGAAAGCCTTTCTAAGTCAGTGTCTATTTAACCACTCTGAAATATTGCCATCCAGGCCACTTGCATAGCCATTGTATTTTTCCTAAGATAGATTTCACATCTTTCACACTGTCATTAGAAACTGTGTAAGAAGGGATAGGGACCAAGAAGATGATGTTTATCACAAATGCTTACGTCTGTGCAGACAGATTAACACAGATGAAAGTAGGTAAGTTTAATTATCTTCACACAAAGAAAAATAATCATGTATATTCAAAATTACTCTACTGGTATTAAAAAGCTCAATGAAAACTAGCATTATTATTATTATTATTATTATTATTATTATTATTATTATTATTATTAATTATTACATTTACTTCCTTTTATTTTTATCCATTGTAATGAGTACTTAGTGGACACTTGCACTTCTGGGAAATTTATATTTTACAGGTTTTGAAAACTATATTGAACTATTATTTTATTGATGACTGTCCCCCGCCATTTTATTTATCTTTTTTTGAAATTCTGTAATTGAGATAGTGGGACTCAGAAGAAGACACTAATTTTCTTATTTTTTCTCTTCTATTTTCCAGTTTTTTGTCTCTCTGCTTCACTTTCTAGAAATTGTTCTCATTTACCTTCCAATAATATATTACAGTCCTTCGTTGAGCCATACAGGAGTTGAAGCAGAGGAAAAATTAGTAATACTGATCTTGTCTATATTTTTTAAATTATTTTTGTTCATCTGAAATTTATGCATTTAAAAAATATTTTATTGAAATATAATTTATTTAGCTTACTGAATTGACTGGTGTACCCTTAAATTTTACACACAAAGTGAAAGCCTCATTTGATTTAACCTAGTCTCAACCCTGCTTAATGTTACCTAATGTGTATTATTTCCTGAAGCTGAGTAAACCTGGTGCTGGTTGAAGCCTCTTGTGTTTCATGAATTTGGTTGTTAATCCAAACCAAGGATACTACAACTAGTGTAGCAGAATTGTAATTACAGAAATCAAACTTAAAAAAATGTGAAAATGAAAATTGGAAGAAATTGAGATAATTAAAATATGATTTCAAAGTAAACAAAAATTCTGACTTAATTAGAAATTCATGAAGATACTGCCTTAGGATTTTAGAACACAGAATATTTAGAGAACTAACAGTTCTTCATTTTTAATCAATCTTTCTTTCTTTTTCTTTTTTCTCTCTCTCTCTTTTTTTGTTTTTTTTTTGTTTTGTTTTTGCCTCTTCCTTACCCCACCATTTATCCCTCGAACCAGGGGTACCTCGCACTGCAAATAACTAAGACTTTCGGGAATTCTGCAGTGTAAAGTCAATTATATTGTTTCTTGTCTTTCCCCATTGATAGTGTAGGGTTTATTTTTCTCATGTGTTGCTTATTTACCTCTAATACAGAGACTTCCCAGCTTGCCAAATGTTGTTGCAAAAAAAAAAAAAAAAAAAAGATGCATCAAGGGGCACTGATTGTAGTCTGAAATATGTTCTATTGGAAAAAAATCTCAATATGCTATGGGTAGAACCAGAAGGAAATTTGACCATGGCTTCATAGTTCAAGAAAAGTTCAGAAAAGATGACTTCTAACATGAGTCATTAAAAAAGTTAGAAATGAGTAATGAAATAAAATGACAAGGAGTGGAGAGCTAAATATAACAATAATGCATGTGAAACTGTAGAAGGATAAGAGAACATGGCAATGAAGGAAGCTTCAAATAGTTCATTCAATATATTTAGAGCAATGTCTGAGAATTATCAAGGTAGTTCCCCAAAAGGATGTCACCTACTCTTAACATTATTGAGTTAACAATGTCTTTATTGAATTAAAAAAACATATATTGACAATAGAAGTGTAAACAAGATTTAAATGGATGAATTTACTACTTAATTTGCCAAGCGGTATGTCTGGTTTTTAGCATTATTTAGGAAGAGAATAATCTTTATAATAAACGCACTCTAGCTGCAAGAAACTTAAAATTACACAACTCATAAAGGAACCATGACAAGAAAACAAATGCCAAAGGAAACTCTATTTCACTTTTTGCAGAACTGATCCAAAGATAAATAATCGTGTTAGGGAAAAAAAACAAAACAAAACAAAAAACAATACTGGGAGCATGAGTTGCTTCTGGATGTTCCACTAAGATACTAAGGTTAGAAACTCGACAAAGCTTTTTAACAAACTGATGTTACCTTTCATTCCATTGAGCACCTCTCAGTGCTTTAAATTTATCATCATGGGCAATACAGTCAACAAAAGGAAATAGCTGCAAATAGAAATTTTTTAAAATGTCTTGGTTTTCAAAAAATTAAAAAGCACATTTACACTGAGGTGCTAAGTGCTTCGTCTCTGTTACTTACAGTCAGGAAACAAAAATGACTAAGGGCTCATATTTCTAAAGGGCTTAACTGTACCTTAATTGCCGCAATCCTAATACACTGTTAAAAATTGCATTTCAACTAAATAGTTTTTTGCCAAGAAACTGTCCCTGGCATTTTTTTGTTTATGTATTCATGATCAATTAACCCTTCCCTCTCCCATTAAAACAATTAATATAATGGAGATTTTGACATGTACTTTTTAAATTAAAAGGAATGGGAATCACAGTCTAAGGAATTCAAGGTAAGTATAATTACATTTGGATTACACTTGCAAGAAAAAGGACTTAGGCTATGTCAACTAAAATACTTACAGAAATAAGTGAATTTAGCAAACTCACAGGATAAAAGGTCAGTATAAAATTGATTGTATTTCTACATACTAACAATGAAAAATAGACGTTTTAAAATGTTACCATTAATGACAGCAACAAACATTAAATAGGAATTAAACCTAAAAATTATGTGGGATCTCTATTATGAAAACCATGCATTGCTTCAGAGAGAAATAAAACAAGACTTAAATAAAAGAAGAGCTATGCCATCTTCTAAATGATGTGAATGAAAAATACTGCCAGCTGTATGAATAAACAAAGAATGCTGTGGTCATCAAGTCATCAGCCATCACCACCCCCCCCCCCACCAGCCCCGCAGTGAGTGGAGGGAACCCAGGCTGTGAAAGAACAGGACACTGGCCTGAGATAGCTAGGTGCATATTCAGGGAGTAATTTCAATGAGTGCAGAATTTTGCACCTTCCGATACATAGAAAAGTGCTGACATTCCTTAACTTGGGATATCTGGTTTTCTTTAATTAGAAAGTAACTAAAACTTTTCATGTCCCAGCTACCTGGTCTTTGTTGGAAAAACTCATATATCCTGGCTTCTACCTTGCCACTTTGGAACAGCATCTCAGGTCACTCAAGTCCCAGGCTCGAGTCCTAATAAAACATGCTGAATAAAAAATAACTCTCAACTTTTAGGTTATGCATTTTATTTCAGTCGACAATGAGAAGACTCAATATTATTAAGATGCCAATTTTTCCTGATATGCTAGCTTTAAAACAATTTCAATCAAAACATTTTAAGACTTAGCTAATTCTAAGATGAAATGGAAAAGGATCAAGAATAGCTAAAATAATCTTGAAAATGAATACATTTGGTAGAATTTACACTAACTTACCAAAACTTGCTCTTAATCTGCAGTAATAATAGATAAATATATCAGTAGTATACTTCAAAAACAGAAAAATGCTTACTAGAGTATTTTGAAATTCTAAAATAATATTGTTAAATATATTTACTTCACAGTCTTGTCTATTAGGAGACCTTACAAGGTTTTAAGATCACAGTTTAATTTAAGAATTGTGAAAATGTGAAGAGTATCTTATTTAAATATTCTGAATTATGCATAAATAATCTAGTAGTTTCCTATAGTAATGCTGTAGCTATAATTCATTAACAGAAAAATTCCAATTTATGTTAAATGTTCCAAATTTTCACAACTAGGACAAAATCTAAAGACTTGCACTGTATAAATTCAGCATAAAGTTATCATTTTCTTCCAGTTGGAAGTTTCCCTTTTGGTCTTTCATGACATGATCAAGTTTGTTTTACAATGCAATACAGAATATAAGAAACAATTTTAAATTTTAAAAAATTAGGGAAAACATATCGGTTATATTGGTTTATATAGCTAATTTACCAACAGTTAAGACTGCTGTCATGCATGCTAAAAACACTTTAAAAAGCTCTCACTGATTGCTTTCATTTAACTACCTTTTTGCCATTTATTGGCTTAATTTTACACAAAATGGAGCACATTTAAAACTCAAGAGAACATATTACATTTTAGTTTTATATACCCTGTCATGGGAATAATAAAATGAAAAAGGGTTTTTTGTCTTTTTTTTTTTTTGCATTAGCTAAATACCTCACATCCCAAAAAAAAACCCAGATCTCTGTGAAAGACTCTCAGCACAATGTTAACATGTAAATAAGCATCTCTTCCTTTTATGTTTCTTTCAAATTTGAATCAGTATGTTTCACTTTCCAAGGTATGCCATTTTCTTTCAAAATATAGAGAATAAGAAAGTAGAAAACTATATTGTAAATGAGAAAACCCTTTGTCTTCTAAAGTTTTTCTTTGGTAAGACGTGCTTCAAATCAGCTCTGCATTTTTTTCCCTACTATAAATTAATGCACTTAAATACATATCCCTTTGTTTCAATAAATAAGGGAGCTATGGAAACGCATTAATCAAGAGCTAGAGTATTATTGTGAAACGTATCTATAACTACTTAATTATCAGAATAAATGACTATGCTAACAGCAGAAATGTTGATTAATTTTTTGTTACAAACACTTGCATATTAATAGACAGTTAAGTTTCTGTCAACTCCTTTGCTGTTGAAATGTTCCAAGAGATCATCTAACATATGTTCAAGTTACCAGCCCTCTAACAGATAAAAAAAATTCAGTAGCAAGAGGCTGTATGAATCAAGCATGCTCCATCCCATGGCATAGGTTTGACGACCCCTGAATGTGACCTGCTCCCAGAGGAAACCAATTTAATGCTTCATCGCACACAGAGCAGTATGTATGAATCACGAAACCTCTAGATAAATTAGTGACAGGTACATCTGAATAGGATTCCTTCTAAGTCGCTTATCTGCAGCAAGGCAAGCTTGTTTCACCCTCGCTTTCAAAGATAAAGCCACATGGCATGTTGCCTTGGCAGATTCTCACAAAGCAACCAGCCCCCATGGTCCATTACTGGGGGAAAAAAAATCGCCTTATTATTTCAGGTACTGTGTACTGTGACAGCAAATGGGATAAAGTGAAAACTATCTGCCAGTGAAAAATTCGCCGGTCGATCCCAGGCCTTATGTCTTCTCTAACTCTCGTAAGCTCTGTGCCTCTTGCTGTTTTACTTTTATTTTGACAGTTCTGATACCTCAGAGTTGTAGCCACGGCAGAGTTCAAGAACAAAGCAGCAGGTTATCAAAGACAACTTATCAGAGGCCAAACAGGGAAAGGAGACGCCAACAATTAGTAAGTAGCTGAAAGACAGAGCCGTGACATAACAAGGAAGGAAGGTACACAAGCTTTTATCTTTAACCAACTCCTTATTCCATTGGGAAAAATCCAGAGAAAAACTGAGATGCTAAATATATACTCCAAGTACTTAACAATAAGGGATTATATTTAAATATTTTATCGACCATAAATAAGTTGGAATATCAAAACTATACAAAGCTATCTGACTTAAACTTAGTATCAGTGACTAGCACAAATATATTGTCTCCAAAGTTATCTATTAATTACTAGAATTCTTTAAACTCACCAATAAAATGATATATCAATTCTTACTTTCTGTCCTTCTTATAGTCTACAATTACACTCAATCAAGACCTTCATTGCATATCTTAATAAAGTCACATCATATCACAAGGTCTTATATAGCACGGTAGAATTAAATAAAAGAAATCAACAGTACTCACGTTTTAGGTTAACAGTCCTTCTCATGCAAAACCAGGCTTGTGCTTTCTGGGTGAGTCTGTGTTAAACCAAAATGACAAAATCTTAGTTTCCCATGCCACTGCCACTTAGAATGCATGCAAATAAATGCCCAGTTAGTCAAGGAGAAAAAAATTGCATTAAAGAGTACTGATTTGTAAATCTGGTCCTTTCAAATGTAGATAACATTTACCCCTCCTCCTCCTCCCATATCTTTGCAAAATTTCTGCCCAATGAACTCATTACTGTAGAAACTCAACTATGGCTACGGTCAGTTAATGAAATTCAGGTCTGGGATTAACCTCCATAAACATGCATCTGGAATTGGGAGAGACAGGGGTAAAGCTGGAAAGGAAAATAAAATAAACCATATAATTTAAAGAATGTACAATATGATCAATTTAGCTAAATTAACTGCTGCCCTATATTTGAGGTGATTCACACAATTTTAAATGTGTAAGAAATGAAAGTGAGATACTTTGAAAACATTACCAATTACTATATTCAATGACACTTTGAGGAATATTAATGTAACTACTAAGTTTATCTTCTTTGAAATTACACAGGTTTAATTAGATTGTATGTATGTCCTTTGCAGCCACAATAATTTAAGCAGCATTAAACACCATTTAAAATATGCAAGAACTTCAGTTGGCAGGCAATAAAATTATTTTTGCTCTCTCCAGTGACTATATTTATATTGAGTTTCTGATTTACAGTGCACTTTAACATCATCAGTAATTTATAAACGTTTCAGTATTGGAGAACTAAAATGTTCAATTAAAACAACCTACTTGTGAAGCACCATATTATAATAATGTTAGTTTATTTCTCTTGAATTAAAATAATTTGAAAATGTAACCAAGACAACTAGTTTGAATATTTAAAAGGCTAAATGTCCTGTGTGTATTTTTTAAAACTTTATTTAAATTCTATAAAACAAAGTCAGGTAACAGTCCTTATCAATACATGTCAAAACTTGTTAGTGTATTAACGAGTGTTCAACTTTTCTGGTTAATTATCCACTTATTTCACATACATCTTAGGCAGTTAGACAGAAATGAGCACTGGGCAAGGGGAGAGGAAGGGGCAGGAACAACCCAGAAAATAACAGTACGCCTGTGCTTAGGATAAGGGGCTTCAGAGAGTTTTACTTTTTCTAAATGAACGCCAACAAAGAAGCTAGTTAGAACTGAATGCTGCAGCTGCACGTAGAGAGAAGAACCCGACTTAAGGTAACCCAATGCTCCTTACCGTGTAATCAGCATTGCGGTTTGGGCCCCCTCCTGCAGGTTTTTCCTGTGTGCATCCTTGGCAAGGCCGTGCGCAAAGGAACTGGGCATGCCTGAACACTCAAGGGGCGTGAGCCATCAGTCAATCACAAGAACACCCTTAAAGCCAGGATGTAAGACAGGAGAAACAAAGAAGTGGGGCCATTTTTCCCCTCTTGGGTTGGCCTGCCTTCAGTTTTTGAAGGTGTACTCTACTGACTTTTGCTCTGACTATACTTTAATTAAAAAAAATAATAAAATAAAAGTAAAATATCACCTCTCACCTCCCCCCCCCAAAAAATCGTTTATATCATGCTTTCAGTCTTCCACTTGAATTCTTTTTCTCAGGTCAAGGTTTTTTTTTTTCCTTCCCTCCCTGCAGTGATAAACAGATCTCGAATAAGATGAGTTTACAATTCCCCTTGGCTTGACTAAACTTTACATAGGTCTTTTCCAGACTTTAGGCCCCTAACCTCCCTTTTCTCAGAGCATTTATTTTAAACTTGCAATTGTGAATTATTTTTCTGGCCCTTTGAGTTATAAATCTTCTCCTAATCTCTTGCCAATTTTACAACCCAGGAATGTCTTTCTCAAAGACTTGAGAGTCTTCCCTTTAAGACATAATCGTCAAGAAAGATGGTGCCTCTGTCTCCAATTCTCTAGGTAAAGGTAGGAGCCTAAGAATATGCATTATTTACAAACACAAATGACCTCATCATATTGACTAACCTCCGCCTAACACCCTCTAGTCATTTTTCACCAGTTCATCTCAGCTCTGGAAAATCTCCCGCCATGTATTTCAGCAGAGATAAGTTCAATATTTCCCTGTCTTTGCAATAGTCTTGAATAAAGTCTTATCTGTCTGCTCAACTTCATCTGATACAAGTTTTCTCATACATTCTCAAATGTTTATTATGCACCAACATGCTAGGAATTCTGTGGTAAGAAAAGGCAGACACTGTACTTGCCTTCATGGTACCTACAATCTAGTTGGGAGACTGAGGCATATAAATTGACTTTTTAAGCAGAATGTGATCAATACCATGACTGCAAGAACAGAACGGGGCACCAAGTAAAAGTGGAGGGGATACTGAAAAGTATAACAGAATAAGTATCACCGAATCTATCACTTCACAGATGATGAGGTATCATTCAGGGAAACTGGGAAAGGCAAAATGCTTCAAGAAGAGGTCCAGCATGTGTGAAAGCTCAAAGACAAAAGAAGCATTTCAGAGTAAAGAAAATAAGATCAAAATGGCTGGACTGTACACAATGACATAGGAAGTGGCAGGAAACGAGGCTGACACGCAACAGAAAGGAGATAAGAAAAGACACTCAATCATACAGTTGTTTACTTTTAATCAACACATTTATCGGGGAGGTGATATAACTTAAGATCAATGCCAAAGGCACTGGTATCAGATTATCAGTCTTTGAAATCTGACTCTATCTCTCATAAATTGTATATTAGGCAATTAGTCTAAACTCTCTGAACCTCAGTTTCTCCGTTTCATAAATGAGGATAATACAATTACCTCATGAGGTTTTGTGAAGATTAAAAGGAAAATTCCACATAAAATATTCAGTACAAGTTTTAGGACATGGAAAATGAACTAAGATGCTGCTGCTGCTGCTGCTGCTGCTAATGACAGAAAGTAATTTCTGATGATATTGATGATGAGGGCCATAGGGGTCACAGTGAAGAGTGAAGAAAAGAGAAACTGCTGAAGCATTTTTAAAATAGAGAAATATGATCATTTACACTTTGAAATAGCATTTGGATTAGTTAGAAAAATGTTTTTAAAGTTGAAAAGTGAATGCTGTAACCCAAGCTTGAAGACAGATGGTAGTAGCTAAAACTTTGAGTTAATATTTCTAGGCCTATTAATTAAATGACAAAGTGAGCAGAGTGATGGGTGCATAACAGAAAGGCCTAATAATAGGGTAAACATACTTTGGCTTATTAACTGTTACCTGGTTCCAATTATTAATAGCACAGCCCTTTCACTCATAAAAGTATCCTTGTTTGGGTGATAAACTACATAGTATGTGTCTCTGTGATCATCAATTTAGTACGTTTTATAATCATGCAAATCAGTTGAATGGATGTCATCTCCAATATATAATACAACAGTCATCATAAGAGAAAGAGCTAATATGTATTCTAGCATATTTATCTGTCAGACACTGCTGTATGCTACTCACATGTACTAATTCATTCAGTCCTCACATCGACCTTATGGACACTGTTGTTATTCCCATTTTACATATGAGAAAACTGGAGCACATAGAAATTTAGTCACTTGCCCAATTCACATAGCATGTGGAGGATCATAGATTCAAACCAAATAGTCTGGATCCAGAACCCCTATGTGAAAAGCACTTTAACTCCTATGTGAAAAGCACTTTAACAGAGTAGTTTTTGAGTATCTAAAACTCATAGAGGGCTACTATAATCTAAGAAGATATTAGAGAATCAAACAAAGAACTTCGGGGCAATAGGAGAAGAAACTATTTTAACAAGATGGAAAGCACAGAGAGGGTAAAATCAGAGTAGCTTCAAAAAGAAAAAGATATTTCCAGTAGATTTTAAAGAATGAACTGGGTATGTCTCCTTGAAAACCAAACACATCAAGTTGAGAAAATTACATTTTATTCTGCAATGACATGTCTTCATTATTTTGTCTTCAGTTTTATTCTAAGTGTGCATAACTTACTTATTAAATATTTGAATTATATAAAAATACACATATACACATATAAGTTTAATTGTTGCTTAGAATCATGTGTGCAAATTATTTCTTTATATTCAGCTGTTTCATAAACCCTGAATCAATAAAAAATTCCTAATATCTAGGTGAAATAAGTTATTTTTATTTATACTGTATAAATTGTTTAAAATCATTCTACATTTTAATTTCTTCACATGTCAGCAATAAATGTACTCTTTATGGTTGCCTCACTTATTGAGAGGGGGCACAAATGCTTTTTTCATTATGCTACTAACAGCATTCGCTCCTCAGTCACTCTTTCCATTGCTTTAAATGTAGTTCATTCTTCCTTGAAATGATACTCATCTTTGAATCCACTGATGTCCTGATTTAATTTAAACTAATTGTTTTCTATGTCTTCTACATAGCATGGATTTTTTTTTTCATCCAAATTTTCAGTTTCATTGTTTCTTGTAGCTATGCATTTTCCCTTGGTTTTTACCATAATCTGTTGGATCATATATTTAAGTAATTTCTTCAGAAAAAGGTTTATTTGGAAGTAAACTGTATGCAATGTTAGATAAAATGACAGTCATCTGGCTCTGGCACTTGCATAACAGCTTGTCTGGACACAGAATTTCAGAATTAGAGAATCCTAAATCACTGCATTTACCCAGTACATGAAGGTCTGACTTCAATTCTTTAGAAAATGACTCTTTTTGCTTTTTGTTTTTGTTTTGCTCCTTGAAAACTTTTGGATCTTCTATTTATTCCTGAGATTCAGAGATATCACAATGATGTCTATTACGTGGGTCTGTTATCATTTTTTCTTTTTTGGTATTTGGCAACTTTTAAATATCTTGGCACAACTGTCTCTCTTCAGCTCTAAAGAATCAAAAGTAAACTCTATTAAAAGATTTTCTGTTAAATAATTAAATTCAACTCCTTGTATTTTGTGTTGTATAATTTTTATTATCATAGTACTCATTTAAAGAAGATAAACCTCGTGTACTGACTAAAATGAGGTATTTGTTAGAATTATGTGGCTAGAACTCAACAGCAATCCCTTGAAACTCAATTTACTGCTACTTGCCTTTATTTCCACTATGTATCAGCAGGCCTTCAGAATCTTATGACAAACACACAAAGAACTGAGAGATATTTTCACACATAAGTGTCAGATACTGTGTAGGAAACACTGGAAAGATTCTCCATGATTTTTTCTACCTGAAGAGAAGATTCACTTTACTCTTTAGTGGGCATCTAACATAGGGAAAATCTTCTTAACCCAGTAAAGGGCTCAAGTAAATTGAGGATGTGTTTCTGTCTTTGTAAGGCTCACTGTACATTTGATTTGATTCATTTCTGCTTCTATTATATCAGCTATTATTTTTAACTTGTTTTTAGAATGGATGAAAATATTTGCTATTTAATCTTCATATGGTTATGATGGAACTTGCATAATCATACATTTCTAATGGTAATATAAATTGACATAATCTCTCCTTTTGGTGACATCTGAATATTTCGCTTATTTACTTTTTGTTGCTCCTTATGTCCAAGTCCTTTTTTTTCTTACATTGGAGACAACATAGATTTGTTCTTGCAAGGTCTTTTATTTTTAAAATGATTTTGTTTTGTTACATACGTATGCGTATTAGAAGCATTTTCGGGCAAGGACTTCTCTGTCTGAATCAACAAAATCTTCTGATTTTATGACTGTTCTTTCGGAGATGTTTCTCTAAGCCCTCACTCTCATTTCACAAACAAATAAATACTTAGATGCTTGTGACAGAAAAGTTTTGGTTGCCTTTAGGTCACCAACTTAATTTATATAGTTAAGCAAAACAGTCATATTCAACCAAGGTAACTTCTAAAACATTTCTCTAATATGCAGCAGTTAATGACATTGATTTAAAGTAGAATACATTCACGCCCAAGCAGCTCTCTAGCCTGGAAGCTGGAATGGGAGGGCTCCTCTAGGCACCGAAAGTTGTTTAGTTCTAAACCTAGGCTAAATTTGCCTCATATTTTTTTCTTTCTCTTGTGACTCTTGTATAAGGTGTTCTGTTTAACCATGATCTTTAACAACACCCGTACTCTTCTTATTGGTCAGTTTCTAACTTATAGTCAACCAGGCTATAATATACATGTATTTGATCAAAAACTACTGTGATGCAGAGATGATGTACAGAATAATCAAGAACAATAAAATCTTGCCTAGAGACTCAAAGTAGGGTAGAGATTGTTGAATACATTTCTCAATTGTAACAAAATAAATGAAAATCTAAAATTGAAATGAAATCACACATAATCCTATCATCCTAACATAATTAATGTCAGTAAGATTATTTTGAAAGAATTATCAGGAACTATAAATATGCAAATATTTTCAGTCAATAATTTCATTTCTGATAATTCTGAGAAAATTAATCAAAAGAAAATGCAGCTCTGTGCATTGAGATGTTCACTTTAACGTTAATGACAAACTTTTTTTGCACTGATGCCTAAAACCATGGCTTAAACATGGCACGTTTTTGATGAATATCTGTTGATTAAATATCAGATTAAAAAACTTAGACGTCCTTTTTAAAAATAATTTAATTTTGAGTAAATAATGAATACACTTGGATCAAACAATGGCAAAAGAATATAGTGAAAAAAATTCTCCCTTTCACCAAAATCTGACAGCAATTTTTCTCTTCCTACATAGAAAAGTATCTATATATATATTACTTTCCTCTTTTTTACACAGTGATGGCTTACGATACATAATCTATTGCAGATTGATTTTTTCCAATTAACAATATATCTTGGAAATCTGTTCATATCAGTACAAATTTGATCATCTTTATTTCTTTTTATGACCACATAGCATTCTATTTCATGGATGCATGATTACTTTGTCTTCATTCATAAACATCTTTTTTTTTTTGGTTTTCACTTTACCCAGCATTTCCCAAGGTGTTTTATCTGTATTTGTTGGACTCTTATATGACATCAGAGCCAAAAGTGAAGTTTCTCATATTTTTTAAGACTTCCTCTCACACACTGTATTAATTTGTTAGGAAATTCTGCTGATTTTACCTTAGAAATACATCCAGAATCAATCTGCTCCCCAATACTTCCATTGAGCTATCAACATCTTTCACCTGGATTAATATAATTGCCTCTTAAATGGCCTCCCACTTTCAATGCCTGTCTCCAAACAGCAGATACTAGCAATTATTTGTTTATAATATAAAGTAGGACTTCTAGAATTGGCTAAGACAGAGTAAATACATATCACTCTATCCCTCTCACTGGATAAAATTAAAAACCCTGGGCAGAATAAATAAACAACTATCTTTAGGCTCTGAAAAAATAAATAGTAGCAAGCAGCATGAGAAGGAAATTAAAACTCAAAGATGAAGGACATGTATGGGGGTGAGTTCCCTGTTTTATTTTTTCTCCCATCTCTTGTAGCTTAGACAATAGAGCATCCTAAATCCTGAGATTGTGCAGCAGGTGCAGGCAGCAAAAACTGAAAGAAAACCTGTCTTTTTCTGGTGCAGAAAACTAGGAAGCTGGTGGAGGAAGAGGGATCGTTACAGGATGGAGAACATGGGAGGAAATGCTCATGCTTCTGATTTTTTTTCACTCTCCCAGCTCTGGCCCAAGCCAGGTTCCAGTCATGAAGCTACACTCCTATGGCAGTGACAGAGGGCAGTGGCATCAGTGGACCTGCAAGCACCTAAGACTCTCAGGGAAGAAACAAACAAACAAAAACCCACTCTCCTAACAGATAAACAGGAAAGAGGCCCTTGTCATATGAAAAGCGTGGGATGAATACCCTTTCTTTCCTTTTTTTCTCTCTTGCTACTTTGCTCCAAGTTGAACCCAGTTGTAGAAATTACGAAGTTAGTGATGCTAATACGCTGGCATAGTAATAAAAATGTCAAAACTGAGGCCACTGGTGCTACTGAGAAAAATGAAGCTAGAGAAAGCAATTCTTTAAATCTGGACATGAAGTCCATGGCTCACCCTCACAGTGTGCATGCTTGGAAATGACCTGAATCAACACTTTAAAAGCTTTGAGAACTTATCATATAAAGTAAATGACTTTTCAGGTGACAAATTAGCCCCTGGTTGGTGGACATGTGTTGTGGACCAGAATATGACAGCCAAAGCTTTGGCAACTATACTGATATTGGTACACTAGCGAATAGAAGTTGGCTCATAGCATTCAGTCTGAACCTAACCAGATTGACTCAATGCTGAAACAAATAAAACAAAGAAAATTCTCCTGAGGATTTTAATAAGACCCAGAGTCCCATATAATATTGAAAATACCCAGGAATACAACTCTAGATTAATCAATACATTAAGGAACTAGGTATACTTTAACAACTCTCAAGGAGACATCTATTTAAAAGACAATGACTCCAAGATAACTTATGTTGGTATCATCAATAAATATTTTAAAGCGTCTATTATAGTATTGTCTCTGTGAAAACAAAAAACTCTTGAAATGTGTGGAATGTTAGAAGTTCTCAAGAAAGGAACAGAAGTTATAAAGAAGAAACCATTGAAAACTTTGGACCTAAAATTACAATACCACAAATTAAAATATTAACTGGAAATGAATTTACAGAGAAGAGAATCAGAGAACTTGAAGATAGAGTAAATGAAATTATCCAATTTGGACAAAAGAGAGAATAAAGTTTGAACATATATAGGTATCCAAGGGACCTCTGACACAGTATCACAAGATGTCACTGGTGTTCCAGAAAGTAAGGAAAAAGAGATTAATACAGAAAAAGTGTTTGAAGAAATAAAAGCTGCATATCTTCCAGATTTGGTAAAGAACATAAATTTACAAACTAAGAAATTAAAAGAAACTCAGATAAAACAAACAGAAAGAAAACCACATACAGCCACATCTTAAACTGCTGAAAACTAAAGAAAAAGACAAAATCTTCTAGGCAGGTGAAGATAAATAATATATTACATAAGATAAGAAGACAGAAGAACAGCATTTTTTAAAAAGTGTTGAAAGAAAAGAACTAATAACACAGATTTCTATACACAGCAAAAATATCCTTTAAGGATGAAAGCAGATTAAAAACATTCACAGAAAAAATAAAACCAGCAGATTCTTTTGCTGATAGACTTGCTCTCAAAGAATTGGTACAGGAAATTCTTTAAACAGAAGGGAAAAGGTTACAGAAAAATCCAGAACCTTGGAACTGATGGAAAATTAATAGAAATAGCTAGGTAAATAAAATATTACATGTTGTCACTAAATTCTTTAAAATATGCATGAGTGTTGAAAGCAAAAAAAAAAAGTGAGTAAATTTTCAAAGTACATAGACATAATCCATATTATACTTACTCCATACAGGAGGGGAATTAGTAAATAAAGGGACCTATGTGGTGGTAAGGTATCTGCCTTTTATTTGAAGTAAGAAAATATTAATTTTATATAGATCGTAAAAAGTTATGTTCATATGCTTTAATTCCTAGAGCAACCCCACATCAATATATGTATCTGAAAGTTGAAAAATAAAATGGATTACTAGAAATATTCACATAATTCAAGATAAAGCATAAAAGTGGTACTAGAGAAACACCACCAAAAGAAAAAAAAAAGAGAGAGGATAAAGAGGAAGCTAACAATAAAAGGATAAACCTAAATCCAACCATATCAATAACTACATTAAATGTAAATAAGAAGACAATTCTTATTGTTGGATTGGATTAAAACAGTAAGAACAACAAAATAAGGCCCAGATATGTACTGTACAAGAAACACACTTTAAATATAATTATATAAACAAGTTTTTAAAATGTAGTAACAGTAATCAAAAGAAAGCTGTAGTGACTATGTTAATATCAACTGAAGTAGGTTTCTGAATAAAGAAAACTACCAATGACAAAAACAAATTGCATAAAGACAAAAAAGGGAACTCTTCAAGCAGGTATATCCATACTAAATGTGAGTGAACCTAAAGACTGCTTAACATTCATGAAGAAAAACACAGATAGAACTAAAAGATAAACAGAAAAACCCACAATTTGACTCAGAGACTTCAACATTCCTGTAAATATGAATCAATAGAATAAATACACAGAAAATCATCCAGGATATAGAAGACCTGACCAATATTATCATCTAATTTAAAACCATACTCAGCAACTACAGATTATACATTATTCTCATGTGTATCTGGAACATTTATAAAGATAAATCATATTTTGGATAACAAAACAAACATTAACAAATTTAAAAGAATTAAAATTATACGAAGTGTGCTCTCATTCCAGATATAGAGTTAACCTAGAAATACGTAACAGTAATACATCTGTAAAAATTGCAAAATATTTGAACATTAAACAACACACCTGGAAGGCAGCTATGCTCACCACTATACCACCAACGCTGCACACTTGGGAATAATTTATAGAGGTCAAAAAGATATCTCAAGAGTAATTGATAATTATTTTAAACTGAATTAAAAATAAAATTCAACATATTAAAATGTGTGAGACACAGCTAAAATAGAGTTCAGAGGAAATTTTATATCATTGAATGCTTATATTAGAAAAGTAGATATGTTGCAAATCAATAACCGAAACTTCTATATTAAAAAACTAAACAATAAAGAGAAAAAGAAAACCTAACACAAGAAGAATAAATAAAGTCATAAAGGTAAGGTTTAAAACCACTAAAAGTAAAAGCAGAAAAACGATATATAAAATCAGCAGAACCACAAGTTGGTTCTTTGAAAGTTTCATATTTTGATAATGTTGATAAAGCTTTTTCCAGATCAATTAGAAGAGACATAGAGGAAAAAAAAAAAAGAGAGAGACAGAGAAAGAGAAAAATTACCAACATCAGTAATGAAAGAGGAAGACCCCTGCAGAGCTCACAGCCATTAAATGTATAATAAAAAGATAAAAGGACAATAAGAAAGATTATTAATAATTTTACCTATAAATTCAGTAACTTTGAATAGATGGACCAATTCCTTGAAAAACAAAACTATCAAATTTTATACAAAAAGAAATAGTTATCCTCAGCAGTCATGTATTTATAAAATCAATTGAGTTTGTAAACATGTTTGAAGAAAACCGCAGGGGTAGATAATTTAGCTGGCATATTTTAACAACTATTTAAGGAAGAAATTATACTAACCCTACAGAGTCTCTTTCAGAAAATTAAATAAGAGGGAATACTTCTCAGTCTGTTTTTTGAGGCTAGCATTTCTTGGATATTAAAACAAGACAAAGATTTATAACAAAGGAAAACTACAAAACAATATACCTCATCAACACAGATGTGAAAATCATCTATAAAATTTAGCACATTAGACCAGCAATAACCCAGGAATGTAAAAATGAGTCAATGTTTGAAAATCAATTAACTAGACATTCCTATTAGTACACTAAAGGAGAAAAAACACATGATCCTATCAATATTCGATGCATTTGAGGCAATTCAACATCCATTAAAAAACTAATCTCTCAGCAACCTAGGAATAGAAGTGGACTTCTTTAAAATAATAAAGAGTAACTAAAAAAATGCTGCAGCTGACATTATATTTAAAAGTGTTAAAAAGTAACATCACAAAGCTAATAAAAAAATAATGGCAAAGTATATTTTTATGACCTTGGTTGTAGAGCAATTTTTTAAACAAGAATTAATAACCTCAAACCGTAATACATGAACTACCAGTATTTGCTAAAACAAAATTAAGGAATTGTGTTCTACAAAAGACAAAGATAACAGGTGGCAAATTAAGAAAAAATTTGCAATGTCTAAAATGGGCAATAAAATTATAGCCAAAATATACAAGAAAATTATACAAATCAATAATAAAAAGATAAAAAAAAACTTAGTTAAATATTAATGCTATTCACAGAAGAGAACGCTTGCCTAGCTAACGAGTATGAGATATGAGTTCCAACCTCATCGCTTATCTATAAAATTTAAACAAAAACAATAAAATGCTACTTTACACTCACCAGATTGTTGGCTAAGGAAAAGCACTGTGAAGAACAAGACAGTATAGCTTTATGCAGTCAATCGGGACATCAAAAGGAAATACTTAATAACATGAAGCGTGCATATGTATTCTGAGATCCAGAAATCATACATGCTGGCATATAACTCAGGGAGGAAAACTCTCACACAGGTTTATTAAAAAAAACTAGTTATTTTTGTTTACCCTAATTAATTACATAATCTATTAATCAGTGAACTTATTCTATTTACATTTAAGCTGTTTACATTTGTTTTAATTACTAATGAGGTAAACACATCTATTATTTTATTTTTTGTCTCATATATAACATGGTTTCATTCTTTCTTCATTTTATAAAATCCTCTCTATTGAAAGAGTCTGCTTTTTGTGTTTTCCCTTTATTAACTTGGAAATTATAAATTCTCTATTATTTTAGTGATCATTAAATTGCAATTTGTTTATTGTATTCAACTATATCTAAAGCTACTTCAGTATCTCTCCCAGCATTAGCACATTCCAAGAACAAAAGAACCAAAAGAACCACATCCTTCACAGAAGTTGGTCTTAAAGTGACAACTTGCTTATAAACTTCCTATTAATCAGTATGATTCTTTTCATTGCTCCTTTTTTTCTTATTTTGCAGCCAAAAAATTTACTAATTTATTTGCTCATCATTGCTTTTGTGTTCATCTTTGTCTTTCTGGGTTAACTGTTTCCAATTAAAGTACAAATTTATCTGGTTTTTGAATGAGGGTCTTGATGTAATTTTTAGGACTTTTTTTTGAAAATAACTTTATTTTGGCCTCCTCTTCTTCTTTTCTCCTCTCCTGTCCCCTCGTCTCTTCAGTACTTATTTCTGAGAATCTGCTACCTATAAGACATACACTAGTTCCAGGGCTTGCAGTGGATACAAGGGCAAACACAATAGGCAAATATAGTCCTTGTCATCACTGAGCTTAGAGTTTAGCTGGATCGAACACTCCGTGCTCTTACCTAACTTTGTTCCACCAGACAGTAAACTCCTAAAGGAAAGAGAACTTCTCCCCTCTCCATTCTCTTCTTGATACAGAATTCCAGATTGACAGTCATTTTCCCACATACATTTGAAGATACTGGATTTTAAGGATTCTGTTTCTCGTAAGAAGTCAGCTGTTGCTAAAATTCTAATATCTTTGTAAACAGTATGCCATTGCTAGTTTTCTCTTATATTGCATGTTTTTCAGTTACATGTTTAGATGTGGCTTTGTTATCTTTGCTTTGAGATCAAGATCATATTTGATTCTTCAACCTGACAATTTATGACTTTCATCTGTTCTGGGAAACTCTCTGAATTATAACTTTAAATACTACTTCTCACACATTATCTGTTTCTCTTATGTTGGTGCTTCTAACTCTATTTTCTGTATCTCCTAACTTTTTTATTCATAGTTTTGTGCTTTATTCTTCTAGGCTGAATTTTAAAATTTTTTTTAAAATCTTAACTACATTTAAATGATCTTTCTTTTTAGATATGTCTAATCTGCTGCTTAACTTATCAATTAAGGTTTTATTTTATTGACTATATATGTCATTGCCAAAAATTCTACTTGATTATTTTGCAAATGTCCTTTCTCTTCAAACCAAATTGTTTCATCATTATATGTGTTTTAGTTTTTTTCTTTTATTCCTTTAACCATTTTATGTGTCCTGATTTTATAGTCTCTTTCAAACTTGTCTACCGTTTTAGAGGGTATAGACCTTCATTTGTGTTTTAATCACATTCTTTCCTTTGATTTGGATTTTGTGTGTGTGTGTGTGTGTGTGTGTGTGTGTGTGTGTGTGTGTGTGTGTGTGAATCATTATGTTGCACAGTTGCAGGAACCTGGGGCATACAGGGGAGGCTCTCTTCAGATCCCGTTTTCATTTGCTTTCCTTCTGCCTTTCAGGGGTTTCACTAAATGAAGACCAGTTTGTCATTGTTACTCATTTTTCTGTTGTTTTTGCTACTGATCTCTTGTCTTCAAATTTCCACATCATATATGTAATGTAAATGTCAACTCTGTGCCCAGAAAATGCTGTGAACTTGTTTTTTTTCAGGTTTTCACAGCAGATTTGTTTTTCCTAGAAAGATCCCTGAGGATAGTTAAACTTCCTTGCTTCTTTCCTGTAGTACATTTACAAGGTCCTTTCTCTCACAAGCCCATTTCTCCTTTCTATTCTGCACTTTAAACGCCCAGTTCACTCAGGAAGTATATCTGATTCTGGTATCATACCTGGCTACCAGATGCTACTGATTCAGTTCAAAGGGTTACTGATCTAGCCTTAAGTTCCTTCTTTGTGGCACCTAGGGATTTCCCTTTCACGTCTTCTTTTGCACTCAACTACGCATTTACTATTTAGTTTATGGTAGTTTATCCAATATTTTCAAATGTTCGTGGCATCAGTGCGAGGTGTCTATTGAAAAAGAGCATCATGTTGGCAGGACAATAATTGGATATGGTTCTAAGACCAAAGCATTCTTTTCTCCTCTCTGCTATAAGTTGATGTTTGCCTTGTTCCTTCGGAATTCACCTTATGTAAAATAAAGTTACATATTATCACTTTCCAGCAACACTGACAAAATATAAAAGAATATTTTATGCATTTCTGTAGTTTCACCTTACATAATGTATTTTTCCTTGCTGATTTGAAAAATGAATATAAAATGTCTGCCGCTGAATTTAAAGAGCTATCTCTTTTTAAGCTTCAGTTGACTCTTCAGCTGTTAGATTCTTTAATGGTGTTTAACTTACTTTGTAAACACAGATTTGGTACAATTTTCTCTGATCTCTACTGGTCTAAATTCCTAATCGGTATTGTTTTAGGTTTTAGTGAATAGTTTCTTCTTCCTTTTCTAATTTTTGTGTCCTAACTCAAAAAAAAAAAAAAAATTCAGTGCACTATTTTTTGGATTTACTACTTCTCTTTTAGAATACAAGAGTGGCTTAATGATACATAAATAAGTGATTTATTAGAAAGCAGTTGAATCAGGGCATCAATAAGAAACTTCGTTTCCTGTTCATTCAAAAGTGATTGAGTGTCAACTCTGTAACACTAAACTGGGCTAAAAATGAGGTGAACTACACAGTTAAAAGTGTCACGAGGTAATGATACGGTGTATTAGATGTTACGATATTGATACATTATGGGGAAAAAAAGCAGAACATCTCATTCAGACAGGGAGTGATAGGGAACTCTTCCACCAGGGGTGATACCTGCACTGAAACTTGAAAGATAAACAGAAATTTTCAGCTTGAGGAAGCACCATGTACAAAATATCAAGGAGTGAGTAAACATGATGTGTAAGAAAAATGCAAGCACTCAGTATAATTGAACCATATGTTGTATGTGAAAACTTGGCTGGTGGTGACCTTCAATGAACTTCCAGATGTAAGCAGTTATCAGATCTTGAATGACTTTGTTTCTCCACTACTAAGGGAGTTGAATCTCCTTTAGAAAGTAATGGAGAAGTGTAGATGCGTGCTAACGAAGGAAATAACCCAGCTAGATTTACAGAGCTGAAAGATCATTGTGGGAGCAGCAGAGTATTGAGGGCAAAATGTCTATGAATGAGGCTCATCACTCAGTAAAGAAGCTCTACTGCTTTTCAGTATGTGTTTTCTGCTGGGGTTTTAAAAAATATTTTCCTATCTAATCTCCAAAAGTTCTCTGAGTCAATATGCATGCATAATTCCCCAAGTACATTTATTCCAGTAGTATTGCTTGACTATATCCTATGAAATGCATTATGCTAAGTCCTAGAAATAGGTAAATAAGACAGGGCTCCTGTTTTCTCAAAGTTTACTACTTTTGGGGGGTGGGGAGGGCAGTCCCTTTCAATAGCATGTCAAAATGACTTCACTAAAGTATGCAAGGTTTAGAGAGAGAGAGACAGAGAGACACACAGAAAGAGAGAGACACTGGGATCTTAGACCAGCTGACTTGGGAAATATTTCCCAGAGGAAATAAAATTTACACTGAGACTTGCAAATAATAAAATTGCAAAAGGTGTTTACTCCTCGATACTAGTATTAGTGACTGCTCCAGTTAAAGAGGACTAAATATTCCAAAATTCTTCTTCCTTTCCTTCTTGCACTTTACCCCAACATCCTAGATCGTCATAGTCACTAAGACTTGCTGTCCCTGGGAGTTATTAGGAAGGGGGAAAGCTTTAACGCAGACATTTCTCTCAAATTCTGCTCTTCATTTCCTTCCCACTCTTTTCGGTCCCTCTCCATCTCTCACTTAAACTTTGGTAATCGCCTCACTCCAGGACAATCAATCTTCCACATGGCTGCTAGAGGGAGCTTTCTGAAAGATAAATTTGCTCCTATGATTCCCATGGTAAAAATAAATAAATAAATAAAATAAAGCAACAACAAAAGCATTTGGTAGTCTTCTATTGCCTTTAGGGAGAAATTCAAAACTGCGCAGGTCACAGAACATTTCTCATTCGGTGATAGGGACTCACCTCATCAGCCCCACTGCTGCCTTTCTCCTTACTTTTAAATCCTTTTATTTTGTGGGTTTTTTTTTTTTATGTGTCATTTGTAAAGCCTCCCTCTATCCCGAAGGCAGGAGTAGACAGGACTTTGAATTATAGCACTTTTCTCTTTGTATGGAATTAGTTACATGTTGTTTTTCTCTACTTGACTGTGAATAATCAAAGGTGGGGGATGTATTTTATTCATCTCTCAGTCCTCGGTACTTAGCACAGTTCCTGGCCCAGTTTTGTCATGTTGAAAGTGTGCCATACATTTTAAAGTGAATTAAATAAAAATAAATTAACCCAGAATTGAGAACAAGACCTAGAAGTTAAATAATGTAACAAATCATAAAAGAAACATTCTTTTGGAAAGTGGAGATGTTAAGAATGTTTCTGTAGAATACCTCTGCACTTAAGTATTCAACGTTTGCTTTTGGGTTTTTCAAAGTTGATCAAGATTTCTTTTTTTCCAAGTCCATTAAATGACTTTTAGAAAAAAAATTTAACAAACTATGTCAAGTTGAATAAAATTTTATGTACATAACGATATTATTAAGCTTTTTTAAAGTATCAATTTAATCCAATTCAGAGTATTTGAATGTTTGTATAGCTAACCTTTTCTTTATTTGCATTCAGAATATATCAGTTCATGTGTTTTATTATTTTTAATATGACATCAAGACACTCCAGGGTACATTTTATTTTTCCATTTATTCATGCCTAGGGTATCTCATGAGCTACAAACCTAAAGGCTAAGTGCTTTAACCACCCAAATCATGTATTAGTGGATCAATAAAACACACCCTGGAGTATCTTAATCCTATAATATGTCTCCTACTTCTTCTTAAAGAGGAGAAAAGCAATTAATCTCTAAGAAAACTAATACTTTAAAATCACATATTCTACTGTTACATATTAGATACAGAGTACAAATGAAAAACAGTGGCAGTTTCTTCTTATGACATTATTAGAGAAATGATGAATTATGCAGTTCACCTACTGAAAGAATAGGACATACTTCTGCTCTAAAAGTTTCTATGTCCAGATAGCCCAAGTCTATGTGAAGTATTCTATATTTTTATATGGTAATTCCTTATATAGTAGCAATCCAAAACAAAGTAATTAGACTATGGAGTGTTGCATTTAATCAAATACATGTGATAAACTGACGTGCCATGTATTTCAGACAATTTTACATTCAATTACAATAGCTTGCATCAACTGCAGCGTCTTATTATAGCTCTTCCTCTGCCCTGTATTTAGTACCAAATTTTTCTTCTGTTACTAGATTTATCACACCCAACACATCAATTTGCATATTGTAGATGATCAACAAACATGCAGTTTAAATGATGGAATAGCTATATTACTAAACAACCTCATATTCCATTTTGGAAGTTATTGAATTATAAATGAAATTAAATATATACATAAATACACACATATATCTAATATGAATAACCAATTATAAGAAAATTACTGCAAAAGGCAAGAGAAGGCAGTTACTATTTATATAACTCTAGTGTTAACATTATTTCTATATGTTAGCTCATTTAATTTTCACAGTAAAACTAAACACCAAACCTTGTTATATCTTTATAAATGAGAAATCTGAGGCCAAGACATATTAAGAACATCGTTCACATTAGTAACTATTAGTACAAAGATTGAAAAGGAAACAGATCTAGAATGTGTTTGATTACAAACCCATTTTTATTTTCACTGTAACATTTCTAAACTAAATGCACTCAATTCTTCAAACTTTGCTTAAACAAACTGACTCAGCTTTAAGGATTCAAACAGCAGCCTGTGACTGACCCTACTGTGAGCACTTATCATGACTGCAGAGTGTTGTAGATCAGAAAGTGTAACAGACCAGGCTATATCTATACCATTCTTATGGTATACATCTCATGTTGAATTTTTATTTTTCCCCATATATGCATTTAAAAATCAATTATTTAGACTTTGGAAAAGTGGATAAATGGTATCTCAGAGCAGATCAAAGAAGAAATGTATAATATTTCTGTGCATTTTTAGACTAAATATTGATTATATGGGGGAAAATGCCATCACAAAGAAAACAGTATTTTTGGAAGTGATGGAGTTCTCTATTGTGCATGGAGTTAATGAACTATAGTAGAGCAGATCTGAATAGCTGAGAAAAATCATAGTGAGAAAGTCAATAAATAAGAGATGAACTAAGCTTCTTTAATGGATAATAACTATTGAACAACATGAAGGCTATTAAAATTCCCTATTCTGCTTCCCTTCTGCCCTACTTCCACCTTTTTAACATCTTATTATTAATTTATTCAGTGAAGTCTTCACATAGACAACTACTGGTGTACCTAACTGTAAATTTTATTCATGCATTCAACAAATATAGTTTGAGTGTTCAGTAGGTTTCAAACATTGTGTTAGGTTGTGTTGACAGAAAAATAAAAACTCTGTCACCCTATCATTGAGGAACTATGTCAAGGTAATTCGCCTTTTTGTGGAAAAGGTAGAAAAGATATGACAAGGAATACATATAAAGAATGAGAGATGCATTTGGATCTAGTGCAGGTTTCAGCAGGGAACATCAACAATGTGCTGAAGCCAGACTACAGAGTGTTTAAATTTTATGCAAAGGATTTGAATTTAACTCACAGATGATATGGAAACACTGAAGAACTTGATCTCTGGAAGCGTGTGCTGAAAGTGATGATGTGGTAAGAATAAGTTTGTAACTGCACGCAGTACAAATTGCCCAGCACTCAGATGACTTTACAGTATATCCAATAGGTGCCAACCACAGGGCAATAAAAACAGAGACTTCATATCACTTAAAGGGGATTACATCCTTTGATGAGTTTAAATAATAACAGCAACAACAGCAGTGGCCATTTAGTAAATATTTACTCAATAGCAAACACACACTATTCATACTATTTACTATATACTATGCATACTATTTATTCCGTTTTTATAAATGAGGAAATTAACTTCAGTTAAGCAAGTTACTAAACTGAGATTAGAAACGAGACATTTCTGGCCCTACAGCTCACTTCACCATGCACAGGCCTTTCAAGATGAAAATAGAGCACATCTTCAGATTTTGTGGAGAAGTTTTTGGTTTTATGCTGCTAGTGTAGGGTTACTCTTCACAATAGTAGAAACTATAATTATTAAGGATATTAAAAATAAAACTAATTTAGTAGTGTAGGTATCAATTAATAAAGCCAGCACAGCAGATATGGTAATATTTTTAAAAATTAAGACTTCATTGTTTTAAAGCATTTTTAAGCTCACAGCAAAACTGAGGGGAACGTACTGGGATTTCCTATATGCCTCTTGCTCCCACAAATTTATAGCCTCCCCTGTCATCAGTGTCCCCGATCAGAGTGGTACCTTTGCTACAACTGATCAACTGACACGGGCGCATTATCATCAACCAAATCCGTATTTTATTAACGTTCACTCTTGGTGCTGTACAGTCAGTGGATTTGGACAAATGTATAATGACAAATATCCATCATTATGGTATACAGAGTATTATCACTGCCCTCTAAATCTTCTGTACTTTACTTATTCATCCTTCACTATCTCAGTTTCAGACAACCACTAATCTTTTACTGTCTCCATTATTTTACCTTTTCCAGAATGCTATAGGGTTGGAATCATACAGTATGTAGTCTTTTCAGACTACCTTCTTCCATTTAGTGATATGCATTTAAGTTTCCTCCAAGTCTTCTCCTGGCTTGATAGCTCATTTATTTTTAGTGCTGAATTATATTCCATTGTTTGGATATACCACAGTTTATGTATCTACTGAAGGATATTTTGGTTACTTTCAAGTTTTTGGCAATTGTGCCTAAAGGTGCTATAAACATCCATGTGCTTGCTTTTGCTTGAACATAAATTTTCAACTAGTTCGAGTGAATACCAAGGAGTGCAATTGCTGGGTTACATGGCAAAAGAATGTTTAGTTTGGTAAGAAACCACCAGACTGTCTTCCAAAGTGGCTGTACCATTTTGCATTCCCTCCAGCAATGAATGAGAGTTCCTATTGCTCCATATCCTTCTTAGCATTTGGTGTTGTCAATGTTCCTGATTTGGCCATTTTAATAATTGTGCACAAGTATACCTCCAAGATTCTGTGCGTTCAGCTGGTGGTCAGCGTTCAGACCACTACAGTAAAGCAAATATTACAATAAAGCAACTCACATGAATCTGTTGGTTTCCCACTGTATAAAAGTTCTGTTTATGCTATAGTCTATTATTGGTGCAATCATATCATGTATAAAGATGTACACAATTTAATCAAATATTTTATTGCTAAAATATCACAAAACAATATAATAGTAAAATCAAAGATTACTAATCACAGGTCACATAACAAATATAATAATAAAGTTTGAAATACTATGAGAATTACCAATGTGACACAGAGACACAAAGTGAGCAAATGCTGTTGTAAAAATGGTATCAGTAGACTTGCTCAACAGAGTTGCTGTGAACCTCTGATTTGTGAAAAAACACAGTATCTGTGAAGAGTAATAAAACAAGATATGCTTTATATTAATAAGCAATCTCATTGTTCTTTTAATTTGCATTTTCTTGGTGATACGTGATATGGGGCATCTTCCTCTATTTTTACTTGTCATCTGTATACCTTCTTTGATGAGGTGTCTGTTAAGGTCTTTGGATTTAATCAGACTGCTTATTTTTCTTATTGTTGAGTTTTAAGAGTCCTTTGCACTTTTGGAATAACAGACCTTTATCTAATGTGTCTTTTATAAACATTTTCTCCCCATCTGTGGCTTTTCTTACTGTTTTGATAATTGTCCTTTGCAGAGCAGAAATTTTTCATTTTAATGAAATCCAAACTATCAGTTGATAATTTCATGGGTTGAGTCTTTGGTGTTGTATCTAAAAAGTAATCATCGTATGCAAGGATACCTAGATTTTCTCCTGGATTGATGTTCAGCTGTTCTAGCACTATTTGTGAAAAGCCTATTTTTGCTCCACTGTATTGTCTTTTTTTCTTTGTCAAGGATCAGTTGAGTACATTTATGTACATCTATTTTGTGAGCTCTTTATTCTGTTCCACTGATCTATGTGTTTATTCATTTGCCCGTGCCATAGTGTACTGTTTAACATTGATTTATAGTAAGTCTTGAAGGCAGGTAGTGTCAATTCTCCAACTCTGTTCTTCCTCAATACTGTGTTGTTTATTCTAGGTCTTTTATGTCTCCATAAAATTTTTAGATGAGTTTATCAATATCCACATAATAATTGGCTGAGATTTGGGACTGGGATTATATTGAACCTATAGTTCAAGTTGGGAAGAACTGGCATCTTAAAAATATTGAGTCGTCTTATCTTCAAACATGGAATATCTATTTATTTAGTTCTTTGATTTTGTTTTATTAGAGTTTTGTAGTTTTTCTCATATAGATCTTATACATATTTTGTTAGATTTATACCTGAGTACTTACGCATTTACTTACTTATATTTTTGGTGCTAATATAAATGACATTGTGTCTTTAATTTAAAATCTCACCTGTTAATTGCTGGCATATAGGAAAGTGGTTGACTTTTTTATATTGATCTTATATCTTGCAACCCTGCTATAATCTTTTATTAATTATAGGACATATTTTTTTAAATTGATCTTTTCAGAATTTCTACATAGGTAATCATTATCTGTGAGCAAATCAGCTGTATTTCTTCCTTCTCAATCTGTATTCCTTTCCTCCCCTCTCCTCTCCCCTCCTCTCCTCTCTCTTCTTTATTTTTCTTATTGCAATAGAACTCCCACTACCATGATGAAAGGGAGTGGTAAGACAGGACATCTTAGCCTTATATCTGATCTCAGTGGGAAAGGTTCGGGTTTCTTACCATTAAGTATGATGCCAGCTGTAGGCTTTTTGTACCTTTTTTTTTTTATCAGTTTGATAAAAAATTCTCTTCTATTCTTAGTTTACTGAGTTTACTGAATTTTTATCATGAATTAGCATTAGACTTTGTCCAATCCTTTTTCTTTATCTACTGGTATTATCATGTGACTTTCCTCTTTTAGTCTGTTGATGTGATAGATTGCATTAATTAAATTTTCAATGTTGAACCAACCTTGTATACTGGGGATAAATCTTACTTGGTTGTGTTGCATAACTCCTTTTATACGTTGTTGGATTTAATTTGCTGATTTTTTTTGAGGATTTTTTCATCTATGAAAGATACTGGTGTGCAATGTGTTTTCTTGTAATGTCTTTGCGTTGTTTTGCTTTTAGGGGTAATGCTTGCCTCAGAGAATGAGTTAGGAAATATTTTTTCTGCTTTTGTCCTCTGAAAGAGATTGTAGAGAATTGATATAATTTCTTCCTTAAATATTTAGTAGAATTCACTAGATAATCCAGCTATGCCTGATGCTTTCTGTTTTGAAAGGTTATCAACCATTGATTCAATATATTTAATATTGGCCTATTCTGATTGACTATTTCTTCTTGTGTGAGTTTTGGTGGATTATGTCTTCCAAAAAAAACTAGTCCATTACATTTAGGTTATAAAATTGTGGGCATGGAGCTATTTATAGAATTCCTTTATTATCCTTTTAATTTCCATGGGATCTGAAGTGATGTTCTCTCTCTCATGTCTCGTATTGGTAATTTGTGTCTTCTCTTTCTCTCTCTCTTTTTTTTTAGTTAGCCTGAATAGAAGCTTATCAATTTTATTGATCTTTTCAAAGGTCAACTTTTGATTTCATAGATTTTCTCTATTGATTTTCAATTTTTAATTTTATTGATTTCTGCTATAGTTTTTATTATTTATTTCCTTCTGCTTACTTTGGATTTTATTTGCTTTTCTTTTTCTAGTTTCCTAAAGTTGAAACTTAGATCATTGATTTTAGATACATTTCTTTCTAATATGTGCATTCAACACTATAAATTTTTTTCTAAACTTTTGTTACATCACACAAATTTTGGTAAGATTTTTTTCATTTTCATTTAGCTCAAAATATTTTAAAATTTATCTTAGGATTTCTTTTTGACTCATATGTTAATGAGAAATGTGTTGTTTAATCTCCATATACTTCAAGATATTCCAATTATGTTTCTATTATGATATCTAGTTTAATTCTGTAATTCCACTAGGATCTGAATGCAGACATTGTATAATTTCTATCCTTTTGAATTTGTAAAGATGTGTGTTATGGCCCAGAGTGCAGCCTATCTTGGTGAATGTTACATGCACACTTGAGAAGAACAGGTATCCTGCTGTTACTGGATGAAGTTGTCTAGAATAGCAATTGGTGTTGTTGGCTTCAACTATGTCCTTGCTGATTTTCTGACTGCTGGATCTGTCCATTTCAACACAGAAGCATTAAAGTCTTCAACTCTGAGAGCAAAGTCATCTACTTCTCTTTGCAAGTCTAGTAGCGTTTTTCTCAATAGTTTGAGACCTCATTCTTAGGCTCACATACATGAAGGATTGTTATGGCTTCTTGGAGAACTGACCCCTTTTTCCATTACTAATGTCTTTTTATATCCCTAATAATATTTTCTTTGAAGTCTGTTGTGTCTGACAGTAATGCAGCTGTGCAATTATTTTAGAAAGTAAAATTATATTTTTATATTACACTATTCTTCTCCCTGTAAATAATAATTCTAAATAAATCAAAATTGTATTGTATATTAATGCAATTTTTAGTTGGAAAAAGATATTTCTGTACATTGCTACTTTCCCCTGTGACTAGAACAATTTGTAAAATACAATAGGATCTTAATAAATATTTGTAGAATGACTAAATGAGAGAGGCCATATCATATATATTAAACATAAACAAAAACAGTTCATAAGAAAAATGAAAAAATGGGGGAAGTAACCACAAATTTAGAACTATAAGACAGCTTGTAAGTCTTTAAGAAACACATTAGTACCCAATAGGAAACGGATAGAATGTGAATAGGTAATGTGACTGTCCACCTGCTGTCCACACATAAAAACATATTCCAGAGATAAAGAGAGAGAGAGAAGCCAATCCCATCAAATATGAAACGATGTTCTGTATTGAGAGTGAGTTAAAAATTGCAAATTAGCACACATGTCCAAGATCATTTCCACCTCTCAGATTGACAATTGTATTTTACAATATTGGAAAAATTTCTAGGAAATAGACACTCTTTATACTAATATTTTATCTTCTAGATATAAATTAACCATATGATCCAATGTCTTAAATATGTATATACCATTTGACTCATTAATTCTGTTTCTAAGTGATCATCCCAAGAGGCTAATTAAGAACTGAGGCAAAGATTTATCTATAAGAATATTCATGCTGCACTGTTAAAGTTGCAGAATACCTGAAAAAACTTTATGACCCTACCAAGCAGAGAGTGGTTAAATTAGAGAAGTAACACATTTTTTTTCACATTTGCCCAAGTAGATTTGCATGAACATTTACATTTGGCATGGATAAGATACAGCACCTATCTTTAAGTGAAAAAGCAAATTACATACAACTTTCAATATGATCTCATTATACCTATACATAATTGTGTGTATGTGTGTGTTTGTGTGTATAGATAGATAGACAGACAGACAGACAGATAGATAGATAGATAGATAGATAATTGTGTATATCTATCCACCTACCTACCCACCTACCACGTATCTAGAGAGAATTGGAGAGAGGGATATAACCTTAAGATGCTGACACTGGTAGAAATTGTGTATTGTACTCTGCTTTTTAACCTTTATTTCTAGATATTTCTATGACTGTGTAATCTTTTTATTAAAAGAAACAATAAAAATAATATTCTGGTTTTAAACATCTATATGCTTACTGGATTTATTCCTCTACCATTTTAAGATGAAATGGTAATAAACAATATCAGCAGGTATCCTGTGACTCAAAAGCAAGATTGCTTAAAAAGGTACTTGGCACCTAGTTAACAGTAGATAAATATTTTCTGAGTGAATGAAGGGAAAAACTGCTTGCTTTAAGCATTCTAGGGGTAACCTATATAAACAATGGGCTTCTTTTAGTTTAAAATAGGTGAAAATTAATTAAAATTGTTCTTTCAACTATCATTGCTCATTGCTGCTACAATTTTCAATGATCTCATCTCTGTCATGCCATGTTTTTTTCTCCCATTCTGCCATTCTTCAATCCAGAACTTCATTTCTCCCCTGATTTAGCAGAAGGGGTTCTTATTAAATGTACTCCTTTAACAACCCACAGCAAATTCACAAACCAAGAATTGATTCATTGCATGGAGAAATGTATGGGGTTCATAGTGGGCAGTGTGTAGGACTGAATAGTTCAGTCAAGTATTATTCTAACCTTTTCCTCAGTGACTTCTAAATGTGCTGGTTTCCTAGGAATTGTTGAACGAGCCAAAGACGAGAAATGAATAGGCCTAGCACAATTATTTCTTACATGATTCATTTTTCTTCCTTTTTCTGTGATAACACTGACTAATGTGCTGTAACACTAGAATATGTTTAAGTCTGTTCTGCTTAATAATTCTTGATTTACATCACAACTCACATACTTCCTGTAAAGTAGAAAATGCTAAGAAACAGAGCCGCTACAGAAGGTTTCACTGATATTGTACTCGTTGAAAAGAAACTGAAGAAATTCACCCATTTTCTGAAATGCTGTTATATCTCGTTTCCCTTTCTCTTAGTTAAAAAGACTTACTCACTTAATGATTTTTAACAGAATGAATAGAACTGAGCGGCTTTGCGGCATCCACTGCCTCAGCATTCTGTACACTTTGGAACACCGTACATAGGATGTCAGAGGTGAAAACACTAGGAATTCTAAAATGAGACAATGACTATGGCAATTTTGCTCAGTAGAAGATAAGTTCCACGAACGCATGGATTTCTTATTTTAATCAGGGCTGTCTCTTCAGCACCTTAAATAGTAAATAGATGAAAATTCATGATGAGACTAGCCCTAAACGTTACACCAGAGACTGTGCGAAGCCACTTACATCTACATTTCACTTAATCCTCATGAAAACAAAATAACGTATGCCCTCATTATTACTTTGTGATGAAGCTTAAAGGAGACCAAACATCTTGCCCAAATTTACAAACTAGTATGTGACAGAGCAAGAAATCAAATATAAACTGTGAAAATATCCTGCCTTTCAGAGAATAAGACTTAATTGTTCTCCTTTATCCAATTTATACTGAAATGTAACAAAATATTTAAATGCTATCATTTGCTTTCTGTAACAGCATCATTAAGGTGTCTGCCACATTAATCAAATTAATATAGGACTATCTTTCTGCTCATGACCAGCACTCTGGGAAGGACAGAATCTCAGCCTCTGTAAATTTATAGCTGCTACATCCTTTTCATATGGCCTCTTCCTTGCTGTTTTTCACAACCTGCTCCCCTGCTTCTGTGCAAATACAGATACCTGTCAACGGGTCTACTCAGTAATCTGCTCTCTTTTAGATGGTTGATTTGCAGTGTCAATTTTTAACCAATTTTTGATCCACTTAACTTCTCCTAACCCCTATCCCTTGTCTAGGCACCCCCATGTACCTAGTCTTTCCTCATGTCTAGTAAGAAAAATATTTTAAAAATTATACGTTACCATTTAAAATACAACTAGAGAGAGAGAAAATGTTTTAAGTCTTTCTGTGTAGCTTGCTATAGCATTCCTTAGCACTGCATAGTATTTCTTATATAGTACATATAAGTGATCATTTGCTTACATAGCAGGTGCTAAAGCAATGGATCTTACGGAGAGTTACATAATTTTTATTTTTATTTACAAAAAAATGTGACATATAGTCAGGTACAATGTGTCAATTTCTGGTGTCCAGCATAATGTTTTAATTGGTGACTGGCATGATGATGTAAAACAAAACAAGAATGAGATGTAATAATTAATAATAATAAAGTGATACATTTCAGTTCCTTTGGGCCTTTTTCATACTAAAATGTTTTTCTTGACAGTAAACCCTGTTCTTTCCACCTCTTACAACTTTCAAATCGACTCATATACTCCTCTCTTATTACCTATCCTTTATTGGGGGCTCTGTTCATGTCATGTCATGTTCATAATTAGCGCAATAGATTCCTAACTAGTTGCTTGTCTCAACTTCTCCCCTCCAACTGGATGACAAGAGAATATCAGCTTGAAGCTCTTGTCCTTAAAGTCTTTCATTGGCTCCTCATCATCTGTAAGATGAAATCGAATGGCTCATGCACAGCAAGTGTGGCTTTTGTGATGAGAGTCCTCACATACTGCCAGTCTCGTATCTTGCTACTCACCACTAGGCACAGTCCACTACAGCCACTGGACGCTAGTTAAAATGCATCATGAACGTTGTGGGGTTTAGCCTGTTCACCTGCTGTTCCTCCTACCTGTATGCCATGTGCTGTCTACTCACACCTGTCTTGCCCAGGTCCGTCATTCACTTGGCTAGTTCCTCCATGGGCTGAAAGTTAAATCCAGATGGCACCTCCTCACAGTATCTTTTTCTATTTTCCATTACAGCTGAGATGTGCATCCTATGTGCCCTCTCTTAAGCTTCTACTAACAGCACTGCTACTCTTATCTATCAATATTATTTGGGAGAATCAGTTATGTACAAGATATGGTGCTGGTTCCAGGGAATGCAAGGGATACACGGTAAGCAGAAGAGGTGGCTTCCTGGCCTGTCTTTACAGAACACAGAGTCTAGCTGGGAAGGGTACTGCATTTGCCCACTCCCCGCCCCCCAACCCCCCACCACACACACACATAGTAGACTCCTTCTACAACGCAGTAAACTCTTGAAGAAACAGGACCTTCTTTAATCCCTATGTTCTTAGTCACTGGCACATACAGCTAGTGCTCACGGATGAATGAGTTTCCTGGTCCTTGTGGAGAAGTCTTTGTTCATTCTCAGGACTTCACTATCACAGTGAAACACATTTTGTTTTAAAAGGTTACTTTAGATGCATATTGTGACACAAAATTGTATACAAGCTTATTTGTCTCCTTTACAATTGCATTGTTTCTGCTGACCTCAAAGTTTGTTCCATGTGGTAACTAAAGGCAAAAAAGGGTAAGAAATTGCTTGAACTCAAACAACAATGTAATATTTTGGACTACAATTTTCATTGGGAAAAGAATGACTAGGGAATAAAGTTAATTCAAAGTTCTCAGTGGACCTCAGTAAAATATTACTAAAAACTGAATTACATCATTGTATTTGTAAAGTGTTGATAGGAACTGTCTCTTTTTCTATTTGACTTATTAATTACATAGCACAAATATATTTATAAAACACTCAATGTAGCTATTGTGTTTGCATAACCAGTTAATTAAACATATCACTTTAAATTATTTTGTTCTCAGAAGTCTGAATTACCAAATGAATGAAATTTTAAGTGAGTTGCATGGACACAATTTATCATATTTATCCCTAATTTTGTACAAATTGGCTTAAATATTAGTAGAATATTATGAGTATTACATATCTGATGTTAATATTTCAAGTACTGTAACAAGTTTCTCTCCCTTCTAACAGACTCTTTCCAAATACAAAATGTAAATAGTTGTCTGAATTAATCCTTTCATGTCTCAATGCCTTTCCAAATGATTGTGAGCTCACAGCAATACAAATTTTACTGTCTTTGTACTTGCTAGCCCTGATTTCCTCAGAGATAATGATTGGGCACCTTCTGACTTCAAGATTCACATAAGCTAATAGTTGGGTTATCCTTCTTTTTCTTATTATTGCAATCTATATATGAGTATGTATATATATATATGTGTGTGTGTATATATGTATAAATGTGTACACACTCACATATAGAATGCAGTAACAGTAAGAAATGTATATACTTCACACATTATATACTATAATTATCCATTTAGAGTGAAATATATAATATTCATAAACACAGTTGACTTTTTAAATTAAAGGAACTGTGAAAATATTTGTTTAGATTACATATTATTTATATATTTATATTATACATTTATATTTATTTATATTTATAAATAAATCCGTGAGCTACATACAAAGAGCAATGGAAGGAGGAATCACAGTAAAAATCTATTTAACGAATGTTCAATGGTATTATTTATAAATGATGTCAATTGGTTATTTTATTTAGAATGTGCAATAAAATGGAAAAATATTAAGTTAATGGATTCAATAACAAGCTCATTATTACTGGAGCTGTAGTGTGACTTCTGCAGCCCTAAAGATTATAGCAGAGCAACAGAAGGGGAAGGAAGTAGATCATCCATTACACTGAGCAGTTAATGGTATTTTATTGCATTATTTATCAAATAAGGTGGATGTTATTTGTAGCTGCAAGCTTGACCTTAGCTAATCATAATTTGATGAATGTGTATATTTTAAAAGCCCTATGACAAAATGCCCTATTGTTTTATGAAGTAGGAACACGAACTAGTATTATGAAATTCAGTAAGAGAGTAGTTTCAAGATATTAATGCTAAGGCACTTATGTGCAATACAGAATAGATGCTTATAATTCAGACACGGCTGCTGAAATTTCTTTCTACTTCAGTAATATAAATATTCAAGTCATCTATCTTAAATGATTTCTGCAAAGCATTTTTATAAATGCAGCAGGAAGACTGTAATAATAATGTATTATTAAAATATTAGAGTTCTCATTCTATCAGAAGAATGTGAAAAAAATCAGAAGCTTTCATAATGTTATTTATGAGTTTGTATTTAATTAAATTCAAATATACATTTTGGAGAGAAAATATAAATGTGGTAAGGAAACCAATACCTACTGCATAACTTTAATTTTATCATCCTTCTAGGAAAGGAAATGTACTATGATTTCCAACATGAGCACAATTACATCATTTTGCATATTATTTTTTAAAGATTTGGAATGAGAAGTTAGCTCATTAGGATTCTTTCTTTTCATATAAAAAGAAGTACTGGAGACAATTAAACAATATTGTAAAGCAAAAATATAATTTTTAAAGCAGTCCTTAGACATCAAATAATAAAACTTACTTTACACATGGGCCTTCAAGATTTATCAGAGAAGGAGATAAGAGAAATTAAATGAAAACTGCATCCAAAGAGATCTTTCCATTGAAACACACTGTGTATCATTGAAACTTGATAATCAATAAACTCCTTGGCTTCATTTCTAAATACAACATTTATTTTTCCCTCTAGTTTATGGAAAGAACTTTTAAATTATAAGGTGACTCTCACTGAAGCTACCGAGTTTAATTATAAAATTATCCTGCTTCACAGTTTGTTATGTCTAATACTGAGGGCTTTTTCTCCCAAAATATGACTGTCAAAATTTTACATTACTTGCAAATGAATATTGTATGTCATTAATTGAATTATTATTTAGTAAATGTTCACTTTTTCTCTCTCTTCCCCTCTTAAGGTACAGTATATTTCCCCATAATAATGACTTTGGGTGTGGGCATGTGAGTAGCTTTCACCACGTGTCTTGTTTTGGCCACATTAAAGAATATGAGAGCATAGACGTTTACAATGTGCTTGTGCAATTTGATTTGGCTTATGCCCTCCTAGGATCCTCTATGAGACAGCTTTCACTCCATTAGTAGTCTATATCTAGCCTGGCTCCAGACTCATGAAGTGTAGACTCAATGAAACATATTTGAACACAGCTGAGATCCCGGAACCATGCTCAGCTGAACCACAGACTGACACAGAGTCACTGAACTAATTCCATCAAAATCCAGCAGAGCCACACTTGATTCAGATTTGAGAGTTTTGTTGTAAGCCAGAATTTGAAGTTGTTTTTTTAATACAGAATTATTGTTATATAGATCACAAATACACAAATGACTTTCTGGATTATTATTGTTAAAGAAAGTGGTACATTTTCTTAAGTACTATAGTTAAGAAACAGATTTATTTTTAAGTTAATTCAATTTATATGCTTAAGGTCTAATGTTTTATATTTTATTATTGAGTAGTGAGTTAGTATTTATAATCTAATTTAGGCAAATATTCATGGGAAATAAATAACAATAGCAGAAATGCTTTATATTATGATGTATAAAATTCATTTAACATTTCTGAATAAGATAACATAATTTATTTTGATTTTAGCAATTCAGTTTGCAAAGAATAATGCATTTGAGGACACCCTTAAGATTACATCAATACAGAAATAGGAAACATTTTACAATGCCAGTTTGTAATTCAATTTTGAATCACTGCTCAGTAAAGATGTCCAATACAAATTTCGGACCAATAGTCACAATCTTTTTTTAAAATATGTGTTTCTTAATTGATAAAAAGATAAATCAACCCAGTTATGCACCTTTAACATTTTAATTACTTAAAAATTTTAATACTACAAAAATTACTCACAAAACAAGGGATTGGAACTTCATATAAGAAAATGAGTCTCTGGAAGACTGGCTTCAGATACAAAGACATAGAACTTCCATGTGGTAGAACAAAGAGGTGATCCCAATTCTTCTGGTTACATGACCCCGATACTATCCATGCATTAACCACATGGAACTATTTTTTAAAATTAAAAACAAAAACTGACCTATCTTCCAGGAAGAATTTGAAAGGCTACAGAATGTGGGGTCACTAAATCACTTAACAATTTTTCCTTTTTCTTATTTTATGGGACAGGACATTCCAAATTTGTTTTCCCTAAAAAATCTATTAAAACCGGGCAACTGTCAGCAATGGAGGTCTTGAGTTTTTCAGAAGCTTTACTTAAGATCCTTTTGGGGTGACATGAAAAGCAACTGAAGAGGTGAAATAACTATAGTCTGAAAATATCTCAATACAGAGAAAGAAATTTCAACATATGAGAAATCACTAGTAAACTTTGATTTTTAGAATTAAAACAAAGATGCTGCTTATTCTATTGGTACTGAGCATGGAAATGGGGATGACAGTTGTGCCAAAGTTTTCTTGCTGCTTAACAGTAAGGGGCTAATCAGAATGTGAAACTGTAGTGAATGCACACAAGTCATACTGGGAAAATGCACATGTAAATATGCCAGTCTCTTTAGAGAGGAAGAAATATCATTCATTTCTGGACGAAAGGAAGTTGTGTGTGTGTGGCTGACAAGGTCTAGTGGTAATATTCACTGAGCAAGTTGGTAGCTTAATTTATTCAATCAAGAAGTTGGCATTTATAAATTTATGGTTGAGGAACAAAGCTGGTCTGGGTTCTACTCGAGTTCTGCAGTATATTAGCAGTATAAAATGAGTTATCTATGCTTCTTATATCCTGGTTTTCTTACCAATAAAATAAAGATAATTATAATATTACCCTGATTTATAGGATTGTGATGATTATTAAATCATATACATCTAGAAGATGAGCACAGTGTCTGGTACCAGAGATACCAAGATAAATGTTATGATCTTATGGAGGAAGAGCAAGTAATAGGTAATTTCAGTGAGTGGTAAGTGCCCTAACAGCCTAAGGAGCTCAGGGTACAATAAAACCCACAGAGAAGAATATTTAATCAAGACAAGGTGGTGAGGGAAGGCTTTTAGAGCAAATGATATTTTACCTGAGTTTTAAAGAATGGATAGGAGTTAGACATGCAAAACAGTTAATGTTGAGCAGCCAAATTATTCAGTCTCAGGCATATGCACTAAAGTATTCAGTAAATTTTTGATTGATAAATATGTGAGTGAATGATTGAATGAACATTTTACCTGCTGACAACATTTCTTTTTCCTATGGTAATTGTTAAAGGAAAATTACCATTGTTGGGAAAACAACTTGTATAGTATAAACAATCATATTATTAAAAATGAACTAAATTTGATACATAGATGATTTAAATTTTTGAACTTCCACTGCTATTGTGAAGTATTTCAATTTACAATTAGCTAAGAAAAATATTTGCTTTTTTAAAGTATTTGTATATATACACAGACATGTGAATTTAACAAAACTTAGAAGGTCAATTTTCCCAGGCAAAGCATTGTTATCTTTTGAGTTTTGAGAGAAATTAAACAAAAAAAATGTATTTAACCTTATTTTTCTTATAATTACAATTAGGTAGTAAGTATTTTCTAAATTTGTTAGGACAAATGGATAAACAAATGTTCTTATTTACTCCTCAGAGAATGCTTCACAAGGTTTCCTTTTGTGGAAAGCTACAGAATCTCATAGAAAAACTCTAAATTATTGTATGCATCACCTCTCAATTACAATCTATCTATTTCATATTACTTGAAGCAAAAAAAAAAAATTACATTCCAAAGGTTTAGGATTAGAAGCAATTCATTCAGGAGATTTCAGAGGTAAGAAAATGAAATTTCAATGAGATGAAACAATAAAACACAATTAACAAACAGAAGTTGGAACTAAAGTATGTCCTCCTATATTATCTGTTAAAAGGGGAATATATGAGTAAATACGACATAATCAAACCATTAACTTGTTTCCTTCCAGAGGTGTCACAGATACTGTTGGCCACCTACCAAAGACTGATCTCCCCTTTCCCACGCTAAACAATAAATTAATTTATTCTCTTGGCAACACACCTACCCTGGGAAGATGAACTGAGGATGTTCTACTTACTGGTTCTCAACAGATGGGAGTACTGACCCTCCAGGAAGTATGAAGAATGATGCTGGTTGTCATGATCATTAGCTACAGGCATTTACTGCTTAGGGATCGTGGGACAGTTCTACACTATAAAGAAATGCCTCATCCAAAATGCCAATGTTGCCAACTGGAAACAATGGCTAAACTAATCATGGTGATCTTGTCCCACTGTGCCAGGAATGAGTACAGGCATGGGCATGTTACCCAGTTCAGGATAAATGAAACATAAAATTAAGTCTATTGTAGATGTGAGTGATTTTTCTCCCTGTAATAAAGACAGATATACTGTGAAGAGAGCTCATCTGGATTCTTCCTCATTGCTGTGTGCACCCCCCTCACAGGATATGGTAGTCAGAGCTGAGCAGCTACCATGTGAAGATGAAATCACTAACTTGATAAAAAAAAAAAAACAGCAGCAGGATGGCGGAAAAGGATGAATAAGTCACTGAATCAACTCAGGGAATGCATTCCCTCCATACTTCTCAGTTAACAACCAACACATAGCCATTTGGTTATATACTGTTGGTCACAGTGTTTGTCATTTGCTCTTCAAGGCGTGCTGATACAATAGATATCTTGGGTAAATTTGGTGGTTGGAAATAAGATATATAAATATCATTTAGCTATTATTAAGCCATTCTAATGCCTTTAGGGGGGTGGTAATTAGGTTTATTTATTTACTTATTTTTAATGGAGGTACTGGGGATTAAACCCAGGACCTTACACACGTTAAGCATGTGCTCTCCCACTGAGCTATACCCTCCCCCAAGCCATTCCAATGTTAATGCTTGTTTTAAAGAAGCTGTATGCTTTATTGATATCAGGCCACTGGATATTTTCATGGCTCTTAAAACATTATTAGATATCTGGTTGTGTAATTTTATTTTTTGAGGAATACTGTAAGTGAAGAGAGAAAATATATCACTATTTAAAGGATATTGTGGGAGTACATTCATGAGTCCCCTCCTCCTCACTTTTATCAATGTTCTCTTGCCAAGAGACAGTAAATCTAAGAGCTTAAAAAAAAGAAAAAATATAATCTTTGAATAATAAATAGGGACATTGAATAATTTAGCAAAGTGATGGAAGATTAGAAAAAACTAGAACATAATAAATGGCTTCCAGAAAACAGACAATCCAACCAATTTAGATAATAAACATTTGTAATTTGAGTTTTAACCAGTTTCTTTCCCATATATTGGAAAATCTCACTAAATTTTAGGGCTGAAAACAAGAAATCATTCTTTGTATCATACAGATGTTTTGGCTTATTTTTAACAATTTTTATTACCATCACACTGTTCAAGGTTTCCTTATCTTTCCAATCACTTGAAGCATTCATAAGGGAAAAAATGTTTTAATAGTTAAACCAATGCACATCCAGCACATTTTAAAATCATGCTTTTAAATAAGCACAGAGAAATGGAAACTACTGTATGCACCTGAGAACTGTTTATTGCCCAAAAAGTAAGAGAGCATTGAGCTGAATTATTAAGCTTAGGTTACACACTCCAAAACTACATTCAAAGAAAATTCCTTCAGTAAAATTTGTGCTTTTTTATGCATAGTCAACCAAAGTAGCACTAAGCTACTTTGCACTAAGCAGTGGCCTTTTTGGATTTACAATTCAGTGCACAGTAACTATAATACTATAAGTCCTTTATTTTCTTTCCCTTGAAATGCACAACATAGTTTCAAAGTGAGTGCCTTTACAACACAGACCCATCTATTTTTCTCTGTGTGCTTTTTGGTAGTGATATATGCTTGTGGGATATGCTAACAATACGTCTCAAAGTTTTACAAAAGTAATTAAATTGGTATCAGGAGTAGATATTTAACCAAAATGCTATAGAAAACTATTATGTAGAAATACAATCTAATTATAACTTTACATATTCTAAGCTGGACACTTTTATTTAGTTAGTGTAATTTCCTGTCTACTAATTTTCTTAGTCCACATTTAAAGTAAATATTATTGGGTTGATTACTTGTTTTGCAACCGAATTTTTTTCTGTAGAATAATTTCTCCAGATAATAACTGTATTATTTTAGTATTAAACAACAGTTTTTGACTCTATGAAGACTTATAGTACAACAAAGAGTGAAATGTAAAATGAGTAAAAGAATAAAAGAGTAAAATATAAACCTTTATTTCAACTGATGGATCTGAAAAATGGATATATACCATATTCATTTGGGACATATTCTTAAATACTGTTGCCTAGGTTCCATTCCAAAAATTTTAAATTCCTGTTCTGGAGTGAAGCATGTCTGTCATTAATTTCTAAAAACATTCCAGGTGATTCTTACGTACTGTAGACTTGAGAACCTTTGACCAAAAACCTATTCATTTATAATCACTCATTTATATAAATAAATGCTTAGAATCAAATAATTTTATAGCTTAAAAAAACTTGAAGATTATCAAATTTCATACACCTTGAAAGACTGCTTTCCCATTGCATATTTTGGTTAAAGGACACTGCTGCATTTGACCACAAGCAGGAAATTAATTCTTTTGGCAATTATCTAGATGTCCACCCATTATTTAGCTCACACTCACATTTCTACTGGAGGAATGTTATCCATACTTCAAGCATCTTTTCTTCAAAAAAAAAAAAAAAAAAAGCTGTTTGTTTCACTAGAGGAACAGGTAGCATTCAGGAAAGGAGGAGGTGGCAGGCGGGGTAGAGGGAGACAAAGCTACCAGATCATGCTACGTTTTTGCTTCTATATAATGAATTGTCCCTTTAGAGTAAATGAAACTAGAATTAACTGGCTCAGTTCATGGAAGGTAGAAGTATATCTGTAGCGATTTATACCAGCCTTAACTATCATAATAAAATAGCTTGAGGACACCATAGTCTGTGGTTTTCTGGTAATATCTTTGCCTATTTATTTTGTGTCACTTCTAGCTAGGTTTTCCTCTCTCTCTCTCTTTTTTTTTTTTTTTTAAACACAGATGTTCCGTGGCATGTACTCATCAACCTGCTTTACAGAAGAATTTTTCAAAATGCAATCTGAAGACCACTTGTACTAAAACTACCAAAATCTATATATTTCAAAGCCTCATTCAGACATGAATGAATAAAAATTTTCAATGAACGATGGCTGCTTAAAAATTATTATTAATATTATATTATTATACTTGTTAATCTTTTAATACACTATTTGTCTTAGAAGCATCAAATCGCCTACTATCACTTCTGCTTTATTCACTCAGCACTTTCTATTTCTATTGAAATTTTTCAAAATACTGAGGAATTTCATGGGGAGCAGGAAATGGGTTCCTTCCTCTATGTCCCCAGCAACTAGCATGGTGCTTAGAACATTGTACCTATAAATGTGCATATATAGAATAAAGGATATCCCAATAAAACACTCATCTTCATGCTCATGTAAATGCAAAAGATAACTTAGTATGTTTGTCTCCAAAATTCTGTTTTAAACCATCTTTATATTCATGGTTTTCCCCAGTTTATATGCTTTTGCTTCATATCCACCTTTCTCTTAGGATGTTCCCCTGGATAATGAGTCACTGATTCAAAGCTCATAAAGTGCCCATGGACCAAGTGAAACTAACCCCTGTATCTGGTGTCAACTTTACATCTATTAGCAAACAGATAAAGGATGAAATAAATCTGTCTCTATTTGTAGGAAGTATGATCATTTATATAGAAAATACCAAGAAATCTACAAAATGCTCCTAGAACTAAAAAATGAGTTCAGATGATGTGAGAAAAACATACAGAAATAAATTATATTTCCAAATACTAGCAATGAACATGCGGACACTAAAATTAAAAATACAATACCATTAATAATAGGGGACATTATGCATGTGTGGAAGCAACAGATATATGGGAAATCTAGGTACCTTCCACTCAATTTTGTTAAGAACCTTAAATTTCTCTAAAAAATAAAATCTTAACTACAAAAAATAGCGCTTATAATTGCTTAAAACTATTTAGGTGTATGTACAATAAGATGTGCACAGAACTTATACAATAAAAATTATAGAAGACTATTATATTAACAAGCTCTTCAAAAGGGGAGAGAGCTACTGTAATGTATTATTCTAAAATTGATAAGGAAAGGCGAAAGAGCTAGAAAACATAAAACAAATTTGAAAAAGAACAATTAAGTGGGAAAATCAGTCCACTGATCTCAAGATTTAATATATAGGTACAGCAATCAAAACTGTGGTACTAGCAGAGGGACAGACACACAGATTGATGAAAAAGAACAGACAGCCCAGCAGTAACCCACAGAGATGTAGCTGACTTATTTTTTTTACAAAGTTGCAAAAACAATTAAATGGAGGAAAGATTGCTTTTCTATAAATGGTGCTGGAACAATTAGACAGACAAAAAAAAAAAAGAAAATTAACTCTGACTGAAGTCTTCTTAAACAAAAATTAACTCTAAATGGATCATAGACTTAAATGTAAAATATGAAACCATAAAACTTTTAGAAAAAGTACAATACAAGTGAAAATATTTGGAATCTGAGACTAGTCAAAAATTCTTACATTTCACCCTAAAAAGATGATTCATAAAATGCAATATTGATAAATTGGACTTCACTCAAAATAAAACCTTTTGCTCTGTGAAATTACCTATTTAGAGGAAGAAAAAGGTAAGTTTGAAAGTGAAAGAAAATACTTGAAAACCACATATCTGACAAAGGAGGAGTATCTAAAATATAGAAAGAACTCTCAAAACTTAGCAGTGAAAAAGCAGACAATTCAATTAGAACAGGAGCCAAAGACATGAGGAGACATTTCACTGAAGGTTATACACAATCCAGAAGGGAGCACATGGAAAGATGTTCACCACCATTAGCAGTTAGGGAAATGCAAATTAAACAACTACACTTCTATCAGAATGGCTAAAATGAAAAATAGAGACAGAACCAAATGCTGGTGAGAATACAGCAAACTGGTCATTCATACGCTGTTGGTGGGAACGTAAAACAGTATAGCCTGTCGAGAAACCAGTTCGACAGTTTCTTTAAAAACTAGGCATGCAACTACCATAAAGCCAAGCAAGTGAATCTTAGACAGTTACTCAGAGAAATGAAATATAAATTCATAAAAACAAAGTCTACATAAATGTTAAATCAGCTTTATTTATAATAATTTAATCCAGTGTTCATAAATGAGCAAGCAAACTATGGTACCTCTATAATGTGGATACTAAGCAATAAAAAGGGATAAACTATTGATACATGAAACAACTTTGCTGAATCTCCAGGGAGCTAAAATGCTAAATGAAAAAAACCAAGTCCAAAAGGAAACACACATTATTATTCAGTTTACATAACTATATTATTCAGTTTACAAAATTATAGAAATGAGAACTGATCAGTGATTGTCAGAGGTTAGAGCCAGAGTGGGAGCAGGAAGGAAGTGGATTTGGCTATAAAGGGCAACATGAGGGATCCCTGAAGTGATGAAAATGTTCAATATTTTGACCATATCAATATTAATATACTGGTTGTGATTCTGTGCTATAGTTTTGCAAGATGTTACCATTGGGTAAACAGTACATGGGATCTCTATATTAGTGTGTAACTCCGTTTTAATGTAAAATTTCCTCAAAATAAATTTTTAAGTAAAAAAGTGCATTGGAGGTTAGGTACTGAAAAAACAAGGACTTAGAGTCTTCAAGAAGATAGCCCTCTATAAAAAAGTGTAGGCTAAAACAGGTGAAGGGACCCCAGTTGCACTCAGACTTTGACAATCCTTTCAGCCAAGACTGGTCAGAATTTTTTAATATGAAGGAACTTAAAAAAAAAAGGCAACTGAAATTCTATCCAAAGGAGTAGAAAGTGAAAAATGAAATAAGTGAGTTTTCAGCACTAGTTTTGGGGAAGAAAAAGACTGTTCTCTTTAAATCATGTCTCTGTAAGTTACTAATCAAAGACTATTCCTTCATCTCTAAAATGAGATAAAGTTGAGTTTCTCAAGATCAGCAAAATGTTAAATGTTTTGATACATACCAGGTATTTAATATGACATCAGATTCATGATAGTCATTTAGTAAACATAAATTCTCAACCATTACCACTTTGCTGAACTCCAAGATAGATCAAGATATCAAGAATGCCAGAAAATAAACCAAAATAATTGAACATTTCTGTGGTTATAGTTTAGGTAAAGTAAAATTAAGGATTATTTCAATTAAACTATTAGCACAATAATCTACCTGCTTTCATATTTCAGAAATTTATAACTTTCAATTCAAGTGAATGAAATCTGAAGGTTCCTAGACTTCACAAGTTATCTAATTTTCATACAAAATTTATTAATTTTAATACAAAGAAAATGTTTTATGCAAATAAATGCTTAATTTTAAGGTATATGTTTAATTAGAAAAATATAACTTTAAAAGGCTTCAGGTTTTTTTCTAAAATATATTGTATTATATAACAAAACATGATCATTATGAAAAAAAGTAAAATGATCTTTAATGGACAGTAAAACTTGAACATCTTACCACTATTATTATTGGAGAAGAGGCAAGACAAGTTTATAAGTATATGTAAGTATATGTCAGCTTTATTATGCTATTATTTGTTCTTCTTAATTAAAGATTCAGACACAAAGACAATGTACTTTATAGATATATATTTTTTTCTTTTATTGAAATATAGTTGCTCTACAATATAAATTACAGGTGTATACTATAGTGATTCACGATTTTTAAAGGTTATACTCCATTTATAGTTATAAAATATTGACTATATTCTCTGTGCTGTAAATGTATTCTTGTAGCTTATTTTAAACCTGATAGTTGAAACTCTTCTGCCCCTGTCCCTAAGTTACTTCTCCCCTCTTCCCTTGACTCATTGGTAACCACTAATTTGTTTTCTGTATCTGTGAGTCTGCTTCTTTTCTGTTATATTCACTAGTTTGTTGTATTTTTCAGATTTCACATATAAGTGATATAACACCATTTTTGTCTCTGTCTGACTTAACTTAGCATAATGCCCTCCAAATTCATCCACGTTGCTGCAAATGGCAAAATTTAATTTTTTTCTATGGCTGAGTAGTATTTCATTGTGTGTGTATATATACATGTGTGTATATATATATATATACACATACATATACATGTACATATATATACACACACACATATACACATTACATACATACACAAATATATATACATATGTACTGCATCTTCTTTATCTGTTCATCTGTTGAAGGACACTTCAGTTACTTCCATATATTATCAATTGTAAATAATGCTGCTATAAACACTGGGGTACATATATCTTTTCGAATCAGTGCTTCTGTTTTTAGTTTTTTTTTTTCAGGTGTATACCCAGGAGTGAACTTGCTGGGTCATGTCGTAGTCCTGTTTTTTGGTTTTTTGAAAAACTTCCATACTGCTTTAGACAGTGGCTGCACCAATTTACATTTCCACCAACAGTGTACAAGGGTTCTCTTTTTTCCACATTCTCACCATTTGTGTTTGTGTTCTTTTTGATGATAGCCATTCTGACAGATGTGAAGTGATAATCTCATTGTGGTCATGATTTGCGTCATCCTGATGATTAGCGATGTTGAGCATCTTTTCATCCACCTATTGGCCATCTGCATCTCCTCTGTGGAAAAATATCTATTTAGGTCTTCTGCCCATTTTTTAAATTGGGTTTTTTTTTTGATGTTAAGTTGTGTGAATTGTTTATATATGTTGGATATTAACCTTATATAGGTCAGATCATTTGCAAGTATTTCTCCCATTTAGTAGGTTGTATTTTCATTTTGTGTATGGTTTCCTTTGCTGTGCAAAAACTTTAAAGTTTGATTAGTTCCCATTTGTTTATTTTTGCTTTTAATTTCTTTGATTTAGCAGACAGATCCAAAAAATATTGCTGTGATTTATGTCAAAGAGTGTTCTGTCTATATTTTATCTAGGAGTTTTATAAGATCCAGTCTTACATTTAGGTCATTAGTTCATTTTGAGTTTATTTTTATATATGGTGTTACAGAATGTTCTAATTTTATTCCTTTACATGTAGCTGTCCAGTTTTCCCAGCACCACTTATTGCAGAGATTGTCTTTTCCCCATGGTATATTCTTGCCTCCTTTGTCATAGATTAATTGACCATTAATATGTGGGTTTATTTCTGGGATTCCTACTTTGCTCCATTGATCTATGTGTCTGTTTTGGGCCAGTATTACACTGTTTTGATTTCTGTAGCTTTGTAGTATAGTCTGAAGTCAGGGAGTGTGATTCCTCCAGCTCTGATTCATCCATGAAATAAACATTCCATGTGATTCATCCATGGAATAAATCCCACTTGACCATGGTATATAATTCTTTTAATGTATTGTTGGATTCTGTTTGCTGGTATTTGTTGAGGATTTTTGCATCTATGTTCATCAGTGATATTGGCCTATAATTTTCTTTTCTGTGATATATTTGTCTGATTCTGCTGTCAGAGTGATGCTGGTCTCATAGCATAATATCTTTAATTAGAAAAATTTACATGCCATTAAATAGGTTGAAATATTTTTGTAAAATTTAATGGGTTGATTTCAAAGCAAATTAAATATTTCTAAACTATTATCATTATTTTGTCAAAGTCATTTACCATAACTTACTTTTAGTACTTTATAGTTTAATGATGACCAAATACATAGTGCTTAAAATTTGCAAATAAATGGTATATATTTTTATTAGATGTGAAAACCAAAGTCATTTTCATTATTACACAAAATTTAAAAAGTGCTTTAATTTACTAAAAAAAATTGTCCTTGTTTATGATGTGTTTGCATTTTGAAACAGGATTTTTATTTTTTTATGATTTTATTCAAATATTTTCTATTAATTATATTATCTGTAGGAAAATATGTTACTTATAATGAAATTTAATTCTAATTTATTCAACATTGTGCTTTAAAATGTGTGAGAGAATTCAATATCTTTATTGAAATATTTTATAAGTTATATAATAAAGTATCTTTTCTCAGTATTATAATTTTTGATGTTATATGCCAAATTATAATTGGAAATGCCATTTAAGATCATACATTTTGTTAGTATACAACTAAGTGTTGTAAAGAGGAAATAATTACCTCACGTTTAACTACTCATTTATTCTAAAAAATTATGAGGATATTGAGTATGCAGAGTTCAGTATTTATGAGGAAGAAAAGAAGTTGAAGTAAAGTTCTTATTTGCCTAAAAATGAATACTCTATTGTGGTTCAGTAGGATTAATGTCATTTTAAAGTGAAGGTTACTAGAGTTTTACATTGCTTTTTTTTTTTTTAAGTTTAATCAGTTTGCTGTTTGGTTTAACAATCCCCTCAGGTGTAATTGGATTCAGTGTCATAAAACTGTTTTTCCTGTATGAATTTGTGAATAAATCACATCCCTCACTACTTTGTGAGGTCCATTTAGTACACACTTGGTAAAAAGACAATGTTTTTCCAAGAAGATGAAGACATATTGTAGCCGTTTGTCTGCCATAAGGTTTAAACCCAACAGCAATTTATAGCAGATTTTTTTTCTTCTTTTTTGGAAGCACAGTGTAGTCAAGCATTAAATGTATAGTTAACAGATATCCAATAGTCACAAGAGACTTGACAACTTAAATTACTTAGTTATAATGAAGATAAATAGCAATCTAAACATAGGCATATATTGTACCATGCAATGCAATTGACTCTAATGTTGTTGCCAGGCAACTTCCCAGGGCAGATTAAAATTACTTCCTATAATTTGATGCTTTAAAGACACACATACACACACACATACACACACGTTTGTAGGAATGACCAAAGCTCCGGCGTTTATAAAATAGTGTGACCATAAAATGTATTTGAATATACACGTGGATGACATCAAAATGAATTTCTATTTTATAAAATATATGCTTCATAGTGTGAGCCTTTAATAAAAATATGACTTATCATAGACTTTCACTCACAATATATTTCAGGAGTGAAAATATTTATTTTCTGGAATGAAGTGAATGTTCCTAGGGGATTTATATCACTGAGGAGATTGTAGTGAAACAAAGATCAACTAGAACAAAATAAAGTAACTTTTTTTCTAATCATTCATATAACTGGAATAAACAAAATGGTATTACACAGTAAACAGTATACTAACATGTCTTCTTGCATATCTGAGATTTTTACTTTTTTATAATTTTATTTTAAATATTTTTTTCTTTCTTAATTGGTCTATCATAGCTGTATTTTCTTTCTGAAATTCACATATATAGTCTATCATTGAAGGAAGAATTTTAACGAATTTTGGTAGGCAGGGATATATAAAAAATAAATTCTGTAATATTTGACTGTCAGCAAATCAAGCTTATTAAACTATTTTTTTCTTTCTTTCTCTCTGAAGAACCATCTGGGTTGGTCTCACTATTTAGTTTGTTATTCAAAAGGAAAGAGAACTCATATTCCCAGAATAAAATGTTCACCTTAGACCTTTGATAATTTCTGCTGTCCTCTAAACAGTGTCAACCTATTTTTTTTCCAAGTTTCAGAAACTTCTTGCAAAATGGTTTATGGTTATCTAGGTTCAGCCATTCAATGACTTTTTGCAAAGATCAGGAAGAGATTTCAGATATTTTCATTCTAAAATATTTTCCTCTGATACCCACCAGTGTTTTCACTGGTTGGGCTGGAGCAGAGTGGTAGGGAAGACTGGGCTAAGCTTATAAATAGATACACTAAATATGTAAGAAAGCAAGTGAGAGCAACAGGTTCTATCTACTTCATTCCACTGCTCTGTAACAAACTCTAAATTCTACAATACTCCATTCCATTAAGTCACTTTATTTCTAGAAATCAGTTAATACAAATATTAATGAAGAATAACTATAAGTTTATTCATTGGGTCAAACAAATTTATCTAAGAAATACTATGTTCTAGTAATTGTGCTAGATACTAGAAATAACAGCAGCAGCAATAATATGCCATGATAGAAGCAACTAAAGTATCTAAAATCAAGAGAGGAATAATAATAATAATAATGCAAATTAGCATTTACAGAATCTTGGTCTGTTCTGGGCAGTTACAATCTTTATATGTAATGGATTATTTCATCATTACAACAACCCCTTAAAAGTTATTGTGATTATTCCTAATTTATAGGCAAGAAAACTGGGGCACAAACATTTAAAATTTAAAGCAAAACCGCAGAATGGCAGACCTAAGGCATAAATGTAAGTTATTTTATTTCAGAGTATATTATGTTAGGCAATGAATTTTTTAAATGCATTTGTATAAAACATTTTAGTCATGATATGTGCCTGCTCCTATTTCTGTTTACATAGATGACTGTTTATAACGATGTGTGAGATGCATTAAAGATCTAGAATAGAGGCAGAGATGAGCTGTGGATCCATTCTAAGAGCCCAGATATAAGTTAGAGTATTTAAAAAAAGAAGTACTTGGAATAAGCATAGAGGGATTGTGGATCAACTGTAGTCATTTCACAGACAGAACAGAAATTTATATGGGAGGTGCTGCTGAGGAAGAGGAAACCTTGAAGGGTGACATGACTTTTCTAGGTTTTGGCCAAAACACTCAGTGAAAAGGTAGTAACAATAATTTGAGAAAAAGTAGATAAAATCGATAAACTTCTGGCCAAACTCACAAAGAAGAAAAAAGAGCACAAATAAGTAAAATAAGAAAGGAAAATGGAGAAATTACAACAAATAACATAGAAATACAGAATATCATATGAGAGTATTATGAAAAACTTTATGGAAACAAAATGGATAACCTAGAGGAGATGGACAAGTTTCTGGAAACATACAGTCCACCAAGACTGAACCAAAAAGAAACTGACCACTTGAACAAACTGATCACTAGAAATGAAATCGAATTAGCAATAAAAAATCTCCCTACAAATAAAAGCCCAGGACTGGACGGCTTCATTAGGGAATTCTACCAAACATACAAAGAAGAGCTCATACCAGTCCTTCTCAAACTCTTCCAGAAGATTTAAAAGGAGGGAAAGTCCCAAACTCATTCTATGAAGCCACCATCACCCTGATACCAAAACCAGGCAAAGACACTACAAAAAAAGAGAATTATAGGCCAATATCACTGACGAATATAGATGCAAAATCCTTACCAAAATATTAGCAAACAGAATCCAACAGCACATAAAAAAGATTATACATCATGATCAAGTGGGGTTCGTCCCAGGGACACAAGGGTGATTCAACATACACAAATCAATCAATGTAATATATCACATCAACAAGAGAAAGGACAAAAACCACATGATCATCTCAATAGATGCACAAAAAGCATTTGATAAAATTCAACACTCATTTACGAGAAAAACTTTCACCAAAGTGGGTATAGAGGGAACATATCTCAACATAATAAAGCTATACATGACAGACCTACAGCCAGCATAGTACTCAATGGTGAAAAACTCTAAAGCTTCCCACTAAAATCCGGGACAAGACAAGGCTGCCCACTATCACCACTCCTATTCAACATAGTCCTGGAAGTCCTAGCCATGGCAATCAAGCAAGAGAGAAATAAAAGGGATCCAAATTGGAAAAGAAGAGGTAAAAGTGTCACTCTATGCAGATGACATGATACTATATATAGAAAACCCTAAAAGGTCCATACAAAAACTACTAGAACTAATTGAAGAATTCAGCAAGGTAGCAGGTTACAAGATTAACATTCAAAAATCAGTTGCATTTCTTTATAATAATGATGAACCAACAGAAAAAGAAAGTAAAGAAACAATCCCCTTTAAAATAGCACCCAAAGTAATAAAATACCTAGGAATAAATCTAACCAAGGAGGTGAAAGACTTATATACGGAAAACTATAAAACACTGATTAAGGAAATTAAAGAAGACTTAAAAAAATGGAAAGATATCCCATGCTCCTGGATTAGAAGAATCAATATTGTTAAAATGGTCATACTTTCCAAGGCAATCTACAGATTTAATGCAATCCATATCAAATTACCCAGAACATATTTCACAGAACTAGAAAAAATCATAATAAAATTTATATGTAACCACAAAAGACCTAGAATTGCCAAAGCATTACTGAAGAGAAAGAAAGAGGCTGGAGGAATAACTCTCCTAGACTTCAGACAATACTACAGAGCTCTAGTCATCAAGACAGCATGGTATTGGTACAAAAACAGATATATGGACCAATGGAATAGAACAGAGAGCCCAGAAATGAACCCACAAACTTTTGGTCAACTAATCTTCAACAAGGGAGGCAAGAATATACAATGGAATAAAGACAGTCTCTTCAGCAAATGGTGTTGGGAAAACTGGACAGCAGCATGTAAATCAATGAAGCTAGAACACTCCCTTACACCACACACAAAAATAAACTCAAAATGGATCAAAGACTTAAACATAAGACAAGATACAATAAACCTCCTAGAAGAAAACATAGACAAAACATTATCTGATATACATCTCAAAAATGTTGTCCTAGGGCAGTCTACCCAAGCAATAGAAATAAAAGCAAGAATAAACAAATGGGACCCAATGAAACTTACAAGCTTCTGCACAGCAAGGAAACCATAAGTAAAACAAAACGAAAACCTACGGAATGGGAGAAGATTTTTGCAAATGATGAAACCAACAAAGGCTTGATCTCCAGAATATATAAGCAGCTCATATGACATATTAAGAAAAAAACAAACAACCCAATCAAAAAATGGACAGAAGACCTAAATAAGCAATTCTCCAAGAAAGAAATACAAATGATCAATAGACACATGAAAAAATGTTCAATATCATGAATTATCAGAGAAATGCAAATCAAAACTACAATGAGGTATCACATCATACCAGTCAGAATGGCCATCATTCAAAAGTCCACAAATGACAAATGCTGGAGAGGCTGTGGAGAAAAGGGAACCCTCCTAACACTGCTGGTGGGAATGCAGTTTGGTGCAGCCACTGTGGAAAACAGTATGGAGATTCCTCAAAAGACTAGGAATAGATTTACCATATGACCCAGTAATCCCGCTCCTGGGCATATATCCAGAAGGAACCTTATTTCAGAAAGACACCTGCACCCCAATGTTCATAGCAGCACTATTTACAATAGCCAAGAAATGGAAACAGCCTACATGTCCATTGACAGATGACTGGATAAAGAAGATGTGGTATATTTATACAATGGAATACTATGCAGCCATAAAAAACAATGTAACACCATTTGCAGCAACATGGATGTTCCTGGAGAATGTCATTCTAAGTGAAGTAAGCCAGAAAGAGAAAGAAAAATAGAGATTGCTCATATGTGGAATCAAAAAATAAAAAATAAAAAAACATAAATACAAAACAGAAACAGACTCATAGACATAGAATACAAACTTGTGGTTGCCAAGGGGGTAGGGGGTGGGAAGGGACAGACTGGGATTTCAAAATTTGTAGATACCAACAGGCATATGAAGAACAAATAAACAAGATTATACTACATAGCACAGAGAAATATATACAAGATCTTGTGGTAGCTCACAGCAAAACAAAATGTGACAATGAATATATATGTGTTCATGTATAACTTGAAAAATTGTGCTCTACACTGGAATTTGACACATTATAAAATGACTATAACTCAATAAAAAAAGTTAAAAAAAAAAGAATTTGACACAACATTGTGAAATGACTATAACTCAATTAAAAATGTTTTAAAAAAAGGTAATAACAAGAAGCAAAAAATGATGGTTCAGAGGAAAATGAATGAAATGAAATGTTAGGCCTGAAGGTTAAGATCCATTACAACCTAAACCCAAGGCTCTGGAACCAGAAGAGCATACATAGCAAGAAATGCCAGTTTGCAAATAACAAAATAATGGAATTATGTTGTAAATAAGGTCAGAAGGGATGAGATCTATTCCCTGAAAGGTATGGATTGTAGATGAAGGTTGGGTGAAAGCTCTCTTCTGAGAGCTTTTGTCAGTGTAATAGAAAAAGAGGAGGTAGCTGTAACATAGGAGACGGGGGATACTGGAGCAGATCAGAGATGTTATAAAAGATTTACGAGAGTGACTTTTCATGGAAAATGTGGTAATACTGTAATGGCACACCAAGAGCCCACCTAATTTAATGCTCATGAACTGACCATGAAGCCAGTCAGCAAGGGAGTATGATTTTCTTCTGCCATCTTCAGCTTCCCAGGTATAGACAGGAGAGTGGATTTAAGCTGGTTGGAACTCAGCCTAGTTAGTATAATGGGAGTGGTGAGAAGTAAGGAGGAGGAATGGAGGGGGGAGGTGGGTAAGAGAGAGACAGACAGAGAGATGGAGAGAAATTTTACTTCAGTAACATTTATTATTAAACAAAACTGCACATAATATATAGTAACAGAAGGTTTTAACTGTCTAGAAAAAGAAAGCATTTCAAGGAGGACCCTTTTCAAAAAAAATGCTCAAGTAAACTCAAAGATTTTTTTTTAAGTTTCTACTATAATACATAAGGGAAAATCTGAATACAGTACACTAAGACAAGAGATAGAAAAAGGTAAAATGAAAAATTTGTTAGACAGTTTCTATGCATCTAAATTACTTTAAAGAATTAAGACCTTGAATTAAATTGACTATTGTGAGAAATAAACCTGGAGATTCTAAGAATGGATTTTAATTAGCATTAAACAAATTCTCAGACCAGGAAATCAATATACTGTACAGAAAAATAGATTCTTGCTTTTTCAATATTCCCCTCATGAATCTAGTGTTTACAATAATACACTAGTTCAGCAAAATGTAGCAAGTTAATCCTATTCTCGTAAGAATAATTCCAAACCCAAGAGCATCCTTTATAAAATGCTAGGCACATATTAGCTACCTTTTATTGATTTCAAAGACATATGAATTGTCAGGAAAATCCCATTTTTTAGAGCTAGAACAAGATTTCTTTAACTGTGGGTGTTTTAAAACAATCATTAGTCACTTTTTTGAGCCAAAATAAATTGGGTCCATGTTGAAGATCTATAATCCTAATCATGGTGTCTTCTCTGGCTTTTCTAACTATGTACTTTAATGGCTGACTGCTCAATGGGAGATTCCATGTCCTGCTACAAGTGTACTTGCTATAGGGCTGTTTCACTTTGAACCAGATGGGGAGAACTGCTTATTAATTAAAGCCACTTTTCCCAAACAGACATTTCCCTAATTTAATCAGTAAAGTAGTAGCTACTTGAAGCTGAATTCTGTGTAATAAACGATTGTTCATTTTATAGGCCAAATGCCCCTTCTCCTCGCAAAGCAAATTTAACCCATAATGTGACTGATCCCTATTTGTACTGCTCATATAAGAATTTATAACAAAAATCTATCACAAGATGAATCTTGAGTTTCATTTGGTGATGCCAGACAAATCTCTCTTTTCTTTACTTTCTCCCACCCCAGCAGCGGCAATGGACAGGTAAGCTATGGGGAAATTGTGGGCGGGGGGGTGGGGAAGAAATGGATAAGAGGCAAAGTGGAACCAGAACTCCAGAACTCCAGGGACTTGTTTATTCTTTTTATCTAGCAAAAAAAAAAAAAAAAAAAAAGTCACCGCATCAGCAAACCTGAATTACAGAAGGGAGCTCAGTCATTTTCTGGTGCTCTAATTGGGCAAAATGTGTAACAGTTCCTTGAATGACATGGATATCAGACTTTTCCTCAGTTGTCCTTATTTCACATGTACTGACATTCACGGTATACTAGTGTTATGCTAATAACTACACATACAAAGATAACTACAGCATTATGCCTGTTGGGGGAGGCGAGAATGAAGAGAGGTGATGACCAGGTAGAGGCATATAAACACGTAAACCTATAGCATATTTAAGAAGTGATGGAGCAGGTTTGGAGTGGTAGACAAGCACCAAAGTATTTAAGATCTTGATGACAATCTAAGTTTGAATTTTGGTCCCAATAAGGGGAGATCATAAGTAACTGAAGATATTTATAGTCAAGGGATGATAAAGCTAATATTTAAGTTTTAGAAAAATCATCCAGGTAAGACAGTGAGAGGACTTGCGGAGATACAAAACTTTGAGGTAAGGAACCTATTACAGCAGTCAACAAAGAATAAGATGAAGGCAAAAGGGAGAGAAGAAGTGAGAGTGGGTAGGTAGTTTGAGTTAAATTGTGGTGATATAGATGATAGAGAAGAGGATGCATTTGAGAGATACTTCAAAGTATAAATAACAAGTTAGAGGAATAATTACAAATAACCTGATATTAAGAGAATAGGTCAGGGCTGAAGAAAACTCTGAAAGTGGATATGAATCTTTCAGTAAAAAAATACAAATGCTGGAAGAAGAGGATTAAGGACTGTAACTCTAACATGCTCTGACATTTAAAAAGAATTCAAAGGAGACTTCACAGGATTCTTAGAAAGAATATCCAGAGAGGCAAAAGGGAAACTCACCGAAGAATGAAGGTGTCAGTATGACAAATATTTAAAATCATACTCAAATATGCACTGAAATGTAGCAAATGTCAATCATCAGTGATCTTTGTCATAGCAGTTTCAGTAGAGTTTTGGAGCTTAAACCCCAATCGTACAAATAGGATTTGAGAAAATATAATCGGGTGAAAATCATTCTTAAAAAATACTAGGCCTAGGAAAGAGAATGAAACAGAATGCTCTTTAGAGTGAAAAATAGACTCACAGGAGGGACATTTTTACTTTTCTTGGTATTGAGAGATATGTGTACCAATATGTAGGCTAAGGGCAAAAAAGTCCAGGAAAGAGAGATAGATAATGAAAGCATTTTGCCAGGTTTTGGGACAGGGGGGTTACTAGATTAAACCTTGTAGAATCACAAAAACAAAAAATACGGGTGTTGTTGACACAGTGCTTGATGAATAGACAAGGAGTGCAGCCAGGAAAAGACTGAGAGCCTGGGAGAAGGAAGGAACAAGAAAAAACATGCTCAGTGTTAAGAGTTGAGTGGTGACTCCCCAAAAGACATGTTAAAGCCCGAATCCTAAACTCTGGTACCTGTGAATGTGACCTTATTTGGAAGTAGAGTTTTTGCAGAGATAATCAAGTTAAGATGAGGTCCTTAGGGTCCTAATCCCGTATGACTGGTGTCATAAGAAGGAGAAATTCAGGCATAGGCAGCCTCACTGGGAAGACCATGTGAAGACAGAGAAACACAGGGAGAAGATGGTCTTACCACAATGGAGGCTGAGATTGGAGCACTGCATCTATCAGCCAGGAGAGCCGAGAACTGCAGGCAAACACCAGAAAGCCAGAAGTGAGCAAGTATTCTCCCCTACAGGTTTCAGAGGAAGCACAGCCTTGCCAGTATCTTGATTTCAGACTTTTCAGCCCTCAGAACCATGTGCCAATACATTTCTGTTCTTTTAAGCTGCCTAATTTGTGGTGTTAATATAGTGGCCTTGTACTATACTTTGATTTTGTTTGATAGTTATCATAAAAAATCTGTATGGATCAATTAGCTTTTAGAATGCAGAGGAAACTCATCAGTGACCTAGCCTTAAAACATTCTTTATTTTGTTTTTCATAATTGGTTGGTTTACAATACAAATGACAACAATATGAATAAGTGACTTAGAAAACCCTTTACAGAGCTCAATCTTAAAAATAAATCTTTTACTGACTTTCATTAAATTATCCAATGACCATTGTGTTCTCAAATGTTGAAAGAGCCTGAATTTTCAATGGTTTCAGGCTGAAGTATGCTTTGTTAAAGTAAACAGTCATCTGTTGATGGATATTTAGGTTGCTTCCATGTCTTGGCTATTGAATATAGTGCTGCTATGAAGATTGAGGTGTATGTACCTTTTAGAATTAGAGTTCCCTCTGGATTTATGTCCAGGAATGGGATTGCTGGATCATATGGCTGTATAAAGAAGTTGTGGTATATTTATACAATGGAATATTACTCAGACACCAAAAGAATAAAATAATGCCATTTGCAGCAACATGGATGGACCTGGAGATCATCATTCTAAATGAAGTAAGCCAGAAAGAGAAAGGAAAATACCATATGATATCACTCATATGTAAAATCTAAAAAAAGAAGAAGGAGGACACAAATGAACTCATCTACAAAACAGAAATAAACTCACAACATAGTAAACAATTTTATGGTTACCAGGAGAAAGGGGATGGGAAGGGATAAATCTGGGAGTTCGAGATTTGCAAATATTAACTACTGTACATAAAAATAGTAAAAAACAAATTTCTTCTGTAAAGTACAGGGAACTATATTGTATAGTATATATATATATACTATATATCTTGTAACAACCTTTAATAAAAAAGAATATGAAAATAAATGTGTGTGTGTATATATATATATGTATATATACACATATATATAAAATACATGACTGGGACATTATGCTGTACACAAGAAATTGACACATTGTAACTAACTATACCTAAATAAATAAATTAATTAAATTAAATATATGGATTAAGATAATATAAAAATAAAGTAAAACATAAATGCAAGTACATTATATATTTAATTGTTACAAAGTCTATCGATTGGGATGGATTATTTGCATTTTCTATCCCACACAAAGCACAAATAAGTAATGATTCTATCTACCTGCTTCTACAGAACACTTATTTAATTAAATTATAACACACAAATTGAACTAAACAAAAATATATTGTATTCAAACATTTATGCTGATTTTGAATTTAGGCACCTATACGTATTTTTGACTAATAAATACTTGACCCTAAAAATATTTAATTATTTGTACATTTATAAAATTTGAATGGGACATATTTACAGGCAGTATTTGCAACTGAGAATTTTATTGCCACCTTAGAGTATGTACAGTGCATGGAGGAAGAGGATGAATTTTTTTTTTTTTTTTTTGGTAATACTAATGATGATGATGGCAATGATAAGCTCTGGGCTTTAGGAGTGCTTACTGTATCACAGAATTTCCAGGGACTATCCCATTTCTTTCTTTTTCTTATTTTTTTAATTGAGTTATAGTCAGTTTACAATGTTGTGTCACCATTTATTTCTTAAAAACAAAACAAACCAACAAAACTATGAAGTAGCTGCAATTATGATGCAGTCCAGTCTCATCTCAGAACTTGTACTGCTTGAGTAAATTACATCACTATGTATTCAAAGAGTATACATTCACTGAACTAACTCTCTTGTTTTTTTTTTTAAATAGCAAAAGCCATTTCAAAGGACTTCTGATAAAATATCCTATGACTTTAATTTCCTCATTTCTAATCTACTCATAACTAATTGGAGAGAGAGTGAATAGCCACAACATATGATTTGTGAGTCATACATGTCAACATAACTCTGGGTTACACTAGAGTGGCTGATGGATTACCTTAGTAATTAACACAAAACAGACAATGAATAATTATTCATTTTTATAGAAAAAAGTAAGTGAGTAAATGTATGAGTTAATGTTTAGAGAATACTGAAAAGAACTGAGCTGAACAGCAACTGATTATAAAAAGAAAAGCTAGTAAAGAGGACAAAGTTAAAAAAAAAGTTTCAGGTAAGATAAAGGAGAAAAGAGTACTAAAAAGATTGCAAATACAACTGGGAAAAGAAAGAAAATTGAAGAAAGTTGATTGGATTTTGCCAAGAAACCATTTATGAATCTGTAAAATAATGCTGGTAGAAAACTGAGGTCAAATATTCTGCTGAAAATAACTTCTTAGAAAAATTTCAATTTTTCTTACACCCAGAACAATTTTCAGACATCTCTCAAGTTTGGGGAGTTATTATGATTATTGCAAAAAGGTTTCTATTAGAGAACAGTGAAACAAAACATTTTCAAAATATTTTACATACTATATAGTATATTTCAATCAAATATATTCACAGAAATCATGAAGGAGAAATAAAACATTATTTCTATCTTAGATATTTTAGAATATGAAGATATTCTAAAACTTCATGATCTGTTATATAATTATTATCTAAATATGGGGAAATTAATGTACAATTTAACTGTAGGACTTATACTTAAATTAAGAGAATTTCTTAGACCTCACAATTCTGTTAAAAATTCTTACTGAAAATCCTCTATTCCAAACCCAAGGGCTTAAACCCAGTGACACAACAAAGGAGCAAAAGAAATCTTGTTTTCTTTCGGCTTCTTTGTGTTTTTATATATGTGTGTGTGTGTATTGTAAACACACATACATTTATTATGTATAATATATTACATATATTATATATAATACATATACACTATAAATGTAAATATACATAAATATATACAACATGTAAATGTAAATTTACAACAATACTTTTGTAGCTCAGCCAGTTTTTTAGCTTCCTAGATCAAGAAATGAAGTAAGAGGCTTATTCTGAATTTAGAAAGGAGACTGATAGAAAAGGGTGACATTTTTGTCTTAGGAAATGTACCAAAAGGAGTAGGAAAGTCAAAGTACAGAGAGTAATAATTTGGAACTTAAGTGGAAGTGAATGGACAAAGCCACTTTCATTCACAAATTTACTCTGTTGTAGTTGGGTAATAAAAGGAAAATGAGCAGTGATTTTAACAACTTGCATTCAAAATCACCTATGGTTTGCAACAACTTGAGTTTAGGAATATGATGCAGTTCCGTATGGTCTACCACTTAAACAATTTAGTCATAAAAGGCATGGCAAAATCTTTACTTCATAAATGTTCCTGGTAAAATTCGAATCACAGCCAACTCAGAGTTAGGTAAAAGCTCTGAATATCCCTTTAAATTGGTTAGATATTTAATTTTTTTTTCTTTTCATAGCGAGTGAACCAAACAAAATGTAATTTGGGTCAGAATCTGAACAGCTGCTTCAGATAAAACATATCTCAAACTTGGGTGTTCTTTGCGCTTCTTTTATCTTAAGTGTCTCTACATGGCAAAAGTAAAAGAAACCATTTTAATGTAATAGTGTTAATGATTAAATGCTCAATTTTACTAGAAAGAGTTTAGGACATATCAATGTTCACAATATTACTCTAACCCTTGCTGATAGTGAGTATGACATTTAGATTTCCAGAAAATGGGTCCTTGATACATTTGTCAAATCTATCATTAGTCTTTAAATGTTGTATTCAACTGAGGCTCATTATTTTGGTTCTCAAAATCTATCTGCTACATATAATAATTTTACTTTGAATAGCCTTACAGAAAGATGTTATTCCAACAACCATACATAAAAAAAAAACAAAAAAACTTGCCAAGAAGCCTTATACTTAAAAAAAAAAAACACCTTAGGTTCAAATCTAACATTAAGGAGAAAAATATAAGTCACATACAACATATTCCATACAAATCCCATAATGTCAGTGGCATAGATTTAAGGAAATCCAAAACATGTAAATATGAAGCATGTGCAGAAATCATGGGTCTTTAATCTATAAAACATTCTCAAGAGTCACTCTCAAATAATTTAGTGTATGGACAAGATTAGTCCAGGAAAAGAAATTAATGTTAATAATGGTTTGGTAAAAAATATGATTTTTCTTGAATGAAGGCTTAGAATTAGGATTCCTTTCAGAGATAGAATGATACAAAACAACAGAGTAATGGTAGTCAAGGACTCTCATAACTATGATAAACGGAGATAGAGTTTACAGGATATCTAAACACTCTTCTACTCAAATCTGCCTTTCTACCATTCCTATCCCCCTTTTCTCCCACTCTCAGGCTGAATTAAACACAGTTAACTGAAGTACAAAATTCTATCAGCAGATATGTAAGTAATGTTCAAAACCTTGGAACTGTGAGGAGCCCTGGGTAGCTGCCTTAATCATTAAAAATAGAATTTAAGAGAAACCAATTCCTTTTCAAAACTTACTCACAGATCAGTTAAAAGAACATCAATATCTCTGAAAGAGTCATCCATTTGGAAAAATATCATTTTTCAACTCTTAACAATCTTAAAAACTGCTGTAGCATGTGAAAACACAAACATACCAACAGCTCTGATCATAAGGGTGCAATGGAGTCTAAATCTTCTGGCCAACAAGCAACTTCTGTGTCTAAGAAGTAGTATTTTAAAATCAATTTTTATGCCCCTGGTAACTCCCATTTTGACATAAAACATAAAATCTGTATTTTCTATTTAGAAAATGATATGGGTCAATATTTTGGATACTGTTATAAAACTCAACAAGGATACTGTGAAATAATTTAAAATTGTGATGTGCAGGCAGTTAGGTTCCATTTCAATATACTAGTCTGAAAAATGTTCCTTTTTTTTTGGAAAAAATAAAGAAATATCTTAGTTACAGTGACAAACCAGCGTTTCTGCAGTGGATCCCATCAGCAAAGGCTTAATATATCTGATCTGTCAAAGTCACAACTCCTGTTAATCTTTCCCACCAGTGTCAAATGTCAAGAGCTAACGCCTGTACATTTTGTTGTTCAGTGCAGAGAGAAAGATGGAAAATGGGCAGATAGTAATTTGCACAAACATCTGAATACATGATCTTTTTGAGTACAGCTATAAGAAAGATGCAAGCAAAATTAGAAAATAAGCTGTATTTTATGAGTTTTTTGTAACTATCCCTTAGCCTGTAAATTTGCTTGAATGTAAATTATTCCTAACTTTAATACTTTACTGAGTTAATGAACATTTTAAGACTATACAAATATTTTCTATTAGTGTCAAAGTGTTATGTTTCACTGCATTATGTAGTCAGAGTGGAGTAAATGAAATAGTATTAAATGTGAAATGCTTTAAAATATTTAAAGCAATATTATTATTGTCATTTAACCTGAAATAAATGCATTTAAGCCAGAGTTTGAATGTTGTATTAGTCTATAAATATTCAATTTAAATTAAAAAATTGTCTTTGGGAAGTTTCAGAAAAACATATGGCAATCATATTTGCTTTTAATTCTACCAACACGTGGAATTTTCTATAGTGGAACAACTAAGAATTTGACTATCAACTATATTATATCTTCCCTTACTGAATGTATGTGTACACATGTGTTTACATATGTACATGTATATACATGCATATATGTGTATGTGTAGGGGATAAGCTGTAATTGAATTACACTGTAATATTAATACAAGGTCAGTGATTCTGGAAATGTTTCACAGTAGGACAGACCGAAAGTAAAAACCAGGGAAATACAAATATTCATATGTTAAAGTATCCATCTCTAAATATATTAAAAATTATCAGCATGATTCTTCACATTCTCAATAATGAGAATGTCAAAATGAGAGCCTCTGTTGTAAATATGTGTCCATTTAGGTCCAGAAACCATACAAGCCAGATATTTAGAAAAGTGTCAAAGATGCAGAGCAAAGAGAAGTTAAGGGTGCCTGTGATTTCTGGATATGCAACCTTTCCCTTTGACTTTCATTAGGAGTACATAGAAATCAAAATGCCAGTTTAGAGTAGCAAATCACAAAATAAACCGACTGATTATTTGAGTTAGTATGTAAGAAGTGAACATTAAAATGAGATTTCTCTTCACAGCTTAAACCTGTCGGTTAATTGACTTACAAAACTAATTTGACAGTCAGACAGAGAAATGACTCAGTATTTTAGGTGGTATCTGTTCAAGTTCCTGAAGAACTGAAATCCACTGATTCATGAGTGAGGATGGCTGGGCATGAACATCATCATCATCATCATCATCATCATTACAAACAATCTCTTATGCCTGGCACTGTTCTAAAGAATATATTTATTAAACCTTTTAATTCTTATAACAAGTCAGTGGAGCATGAACTATTATTATATTCATTTCAGAGATGATAAATCTGAGGCACACAGAAATAGAATAACTTATCCAAAGCCACACAGTCATTAAGTGATAGAACCTGAATTCAAGATCAGGCAGCAAAGCAGTAGCTCCAGATCTCTTAGTCTGAACATTACACTATGCAGACTTTCATCATAATTTAAGAAAACAAGAAATGCACTGGTGTGGCATTTTCAAAACCATTATATATATATTGCACCTGTATTTGGTTACTTGGTTATGGACAGTGGCAGGTTTTTGGTAGTACTGAGTCCATTCTCTTTACCTTCTGCCCCAAGATCTGGAGTGTCTTGCACCAGCCACCAAAGAAAATGACACGATGATCCCCTTTCTGATAAGCATCTTAAGGTATTGCATGCATATAACTTCACCAGTACCTTGGGGTTTTCCAGGTCAATGGATGGGTATTAAACTTGGATTTGCTTAACAAAGATTCCTTCTGATTATCAAGGGACCTTACAAATGACTTTCTGTCTCTCAATAATTTAGACAGTTAACAAAATTAGGAACAGTAATAATAATCTACAACTATATCAATAACTATATATTCTATTCCATTGTATACTCATTATATATTTTTCTCAATCAAGAAGCACTTAAAATTTTCCTCTTCCCATAACAGAAGCAAGCTATGTAAGTGCAATATTTTAAAATCTAATGAGGACCTTTCATGTTAAAACTGTACTCTCAGTACTAGAGGGACACCATCTATTCTATGCCCATCTAGATAGGTGGGATATTAAGGCAGCTGCTTCTTAAGAGCTCTGAATGGGTTCCATCACTGCCAATGATTTTCCAAATATTTTCTATTTCACCAGCATCCTTAGCATTAGTGTATGTTTCCATCTCAAGAAAATGGAGAACTTTATGCTGGCATTTCTTTGCCCTTTGGCTCAAAGCCTGCTGCCTTATTTCCAGATGTTGAAGAACAGTAGAAGAGGAAACATATCACAATAAAATTCTAATAATGATTATTTATTGCTCATTTGTAAGGCACCAGACACTACACTAAATGTACCTATTATCTCAGCCCATGTTCACATATAAATACAAAAATCATAGGTAGAATTAACAAGTATTATTATTATTATTAATTATTAACAAGTTTCCTTATACAGATAAGGAAACAAAGGCTTAGGAATGTTAGTCAATTGCCCAAGGTTGCACAGCCAGCCTATGGCAGAACTGGTTCTGGGACCACACCTCTGCTCTTAAGTGCTATATGGAGACACACCTATTCCTCTGAGGTATAAAGAAAAATCACAGCTAAGTATGCTACTCGGACCTTCTTACACAATTGTCCTATTTAAGTGCCTTCTTTTTTGAACAACTTTACTGAGATACAGTTGATATACAAAGAACAGTACATATTTAACAGGCCCAGGCCGTATTCATTTCAGCTAACAGGGGCAGGAGGTATTGGCGAAGAAGGGCAATCCCAGGATTGGGATGCTCCTCTTCAAGATTTCTTGTGCGGACTTCTAGAAAAGAAGAGGGTCGTGTTTCCTGAGGAGGAGGCCTCTTCTCCCTTTAGTGTGCAGGTTTGATGCTCCCTGTCTAGATTTGTTCGTGGAATGATGTGCAGCATAAATGAACAAGTACTTCATACTTAGAGCCACGACTCTGATGGGAGGTGGGGAGTACCACACACTGTATCACTACAATGCTGCAACATAGTTACAAATGTTTTAACAAGTTAAGACATATGGAGATGAAAATGTTGTTACGTTCATTCTATTGACAAGGGAGTTTATATTCTTTATCTAAATTCACAGACAGGAAAGAGTTGTAGAAGATATAAAACAAAGGCTGTCAAACACAGGACCTTGTGGCCTTAACCACTAACCTTGCTGAAGAATTAAGAGGAATGAATGAGAACAATTACCATAAATTACTTATAGGGATCAAGTTTATTTATTCTTATCAGGAAACAGTATTTTCTCACAAAAAGATATGTGAATTAATGAGAAAAAATAAAAAAAGAAATCCCTTTATTTTTTACTCTTCTAAGTAAATGTCATAGACTTCTTTAGTATATTTTGTGTGTGCATGTGTGTGTGCATGCATGACTGTTGGCCATAAGTGTTAGGTTAACTAAATAATGTTATGGGTGTTTTTTACATGTCACAATAATTACACAACAGAATATCCGAAAAACGAACAGCCACGATAACCAAACTAGAGTAATCACAGTGTTTTTATTGAAGGTACCACACACTTCCCACAGAGTGTTAAACTTAGTTTTCTTTAGTCTAAAAGCGAAAAGTAAAGCAAATAAGAAAATAATAAAGTATCAAGTAGTTGTAAATTATATGACAAAAAAGTGTGGTAAGAGTATACACCGTGACCACAGGAGCAGGGAGCTACAGCAGTCTGTCTGAGGAGGTGGCATTTGATGTGAATAAATCAAAAAAGAGCTAAGGCAAGTAATTCTGTTGGTATTATCATATTTGAGTTACTACCAGAAATAGTGCATCTAGAAAAATCAAGTCAAAGGCAAAATGAAGTGTGATTATGATGGACAGATATCAATCTATACATCACAGTATATGTTACACACACACACACAACACACACACGACACACTAACCTTTATTCATTGACATACTGTATAATCTTTTTGCTTTTTTCTGGGGAGAGGGTGTTATTAGGGTTATTTGGTTTATTTATTTATTTTTTAATGGAGGTACTGGGGATTGAATCCAGGACCTCATGCATGCTAAGCAGGCACTCTCCCACTGAGCTATACCCTCCTCCCTTGTATAATCCTTTTACTTTTTTCTGAATACTGACCTGTGCTCAGTGTACTTCTCTTCCTCCCTTCTAGCCTGCAGCTGATTAAAATTTCCTTGACCTCTTATTTCCCACGTTGAAATTCCCACTGCCTATTTAGAATAGGCTGTATTTTGTCATTAGTGACAAGTCATTCTCCTGCTCCCCAATATTTCTCATTATTTCTGCATTATCTTTAGTCTTATTTCTTGGTAACTTTTTATCCTGGACAAACGTTCAAATATAATCTGGAGGAGTCTGTCATATAATTATTAATATTCTTCAATAAAAGTAATATTTGCTTTTAAGTAAACTCTATTTCAAAATATATTCTTCATAATAATGACTGAAGCAATTTATTTTCTCCTTGTTTGTTATAACCCAAAAGAGCTTAACTGCCACAACTTTCACAGCTATGCCTTTTTCTCAGACATTTCTTCTCGATTTGATTAAAAACTTTCCACTATGAATCTCTGTGTGAATCTCACAGACTTCAAAATAAAGATAACCGTATCAGCATTTGCACCATTTCTCATATGTTCGCTCTTATTACTTATTTCTTATTTTGCCAAAAGGTAAGAATATCTTAGTACAACAACATCTGTTTATTCTACTCCTTTTTCATGCTTTCCCCTTTCTCCATTTCCATTATTTTGTGTATTTAAAGAAATAGTGTATTTATGAAACAAGACAGTGACATTCAGTAGTAAAATAGAAACAAATAAAAATAGAAACATGGTAGAACCAACTCAAATATTGTTTAGGGTGGAGGGTATTTTATTAGCTGATCCCAAATCTAATAAGCCTGTCAAGCATATCCCTATTTTATCAAAGGATGCACTAGCTATTGGTACACATAACTGTAAGACTGCTGCTAAATATTTAAACATGTTTTTAAATTATAGTAATGAAGACCATGGAGGGAGGGAGTGAGGGGGGAAACTGGGAGAGGAGTATGAGGCCCATGACTGAGTTTTGTGGAACTCTTTATCACATAGCCCAGAAAAGAAAAAAAGTAGGAAAAGAAACTACCAAAAAGTAAGAAAATCAACAAAGAGAAAAAAAAAATCATGAGAATGTGGTACCAAGGAAGTTAAGTTTAAAATATTTCAAAAAGGATTGAATTGTCAAGCTTTAAATGCTGGTGGGAAAGTAAAATGAGAACTGAAGAGTGGCCAATGGATTTAGCAAAAACAGCCACACGGTTTCCTGAGAAAGTTCGGAAGAGTCACAAAGGTGGAGTAAGATTAGAGAGAACTGGAGGCAGACGGGGTCATGAAAATGACGTCTGGAGGAGAAAAAAAAACTCTGAGCAGTTTGTGAAGAGTGGCAGGAATATGGATGGATCTTCAAGGGAACGTGCCAGTCCTACCACAGATTGGTAGGTATGTACTTAAGTTAACACAAGTAGGAAGGATCTTACGGAGAAAATAAAGCTGATGATTAGGAATGGAGAACAGAGAGGTGGACGTGAATACCTGAGAACTCACAGGAGAGGAGAAGTTGAGCATGGATTCAAGTTTGGGTGTTTCCTCCCACCATAAAAGGTGGACGGAAGAGAGGGATGGCGTAGACTGAACTAAGCTTTTAGACTTGGGGGCAAAAGAACGGGGTGAACTCACCAGATGATTTCTATTTTCTCTAGGAAATGGAAGGCAAGATCATCAGCTGTAAGAAAAGCAGGTGGGCAAGGAAGGCAAAGGAAATTTTCAAAGAAATATAAAATAATTTTCTAACAAGCAACTTTTAAAAAAGCAGATTCCTGAAACAACGTCCAGAGGGAGGGACTGTGTGACAAAGGTGTCAAATCGTCTTTGTAGTTATGAAGAGAAACATTTATATGCTGTTCCTCAACTTCAGTCTTTTCGCCACAACGACAAAGTGACAAGAATGTTTCAAAAGAGAAGAGATCATTTTGCTGGACTGGGGCATGAGGCGTGCTGGGAAGACACCATGATATAAAATGGCCTCTATTCTGACCCATAAAGGACATATAAAAGCTGGACATGAGACAATAGAAAAACCATGTTCTCGGCATAAATAATAAAAGTAAAGGCTTGTAGGTAAAACATTCTGGTAGGTCCTACTGGACCACACTCATCAGGGGGCACAAGTGCTATCTATACTTGCTTCCCTTTCCTGTCCTGTGAAATAATGTGTGTGTGTATGTGTGTCTGTGTGTGCGGGGGAGAGAGATAACAAGTGTAGTTTCTAAAGGCAAAGGTAATAATGAAAGGAAAATATATATATATATATATATATATATATACACACACACACACACACATACATATATACCATTAAACATGGCTCTTGTCCTAGAAAAATACTTTTGTGCATCTGAAATTAATTTCAAAATTGAGAAAGGTAGAAATTAAGGGAACTGGGCTTTTTGCTGCTGTTGTTGCCTGCTGCAGGTGCCTAAAAGGGTGACAAGCACTCTAAGAAATCACAAGGTATTAACTTAATTATTCTTACTATTTTAACTATATGGACTCAGGTGATATAATTTTTTTTCTTCAGCTCCTCTTTAGATCAGACTGTCTTTCAAGGGCAAGGCTGTCTATATTTCTTTCAGTGGGTTGTATTAAATGTACGCATTATTTAGAAGAGGGTAAAAGGGAAAATGGCATTGTTACAGTTTTTCAGGCTCATATATTAAAGGGTGGAATTATTTTTTAACCTTAAAAATTTATTCTCATTGCATTCATTGTTGTCCTTGACTGTTCCTGACTCTGCATGTAAGATACTCTTAAGGATTTATCCTTAGCTAAAACCTCATTATAAACAATTTTCAAGTACATCTGTTGAATCATCCTTAAATCTGAAGAGATATTACACATTACATTTCTTTTATAAGCTACATATTTCTTCTCCTTGAAATATTTAGTAAGGTAGATAGTTAATAAATACTTATTAAAATGATCAAATAAACATGAATATTTATTAGTGATTTTTTTAGACTGAATACTGCCAGCTGCTAATACCTTTGAAGCTGGGAATACTACTGTAGGATAAATTCCTAAAAAGATTTATATTCAAATCTCTTATGGATCTACCTATCTATCTATGAAATCCCATATGTAATTGAGCTACTGAAAACTACAGACAAGTTCACTTTAAAAAATAGATTTAGTGTTCAAGTTCAATGCAGCTGATTGGCTGTAAAGTCTTTTTGATTTTGCATCATCATTTTCTGAACAAACGCTTACCAAGAAAATGAAAAACTATATAAATGCAAACTTAAAATGATAAGCTTTGGCAGGGATTACATTAGTCTAATGTAGAAATCTGCCATTATCTAAAATTAATTGTGCATACACATATATATTTATATTCTCAACCATTTCCTGTTATTTTAGACAGATACGAATTCAGGTAGAGTTTCTAACAGGTAGACATTTATACGGAAATATTTAAGCACATTACAGGTCAAAGAAATGTATGTGAAAAACAAAATCTTGTATTTTATATATATGTGTACCATTATATTATTTAGAGCTAAAGTGACAAAAGCCATAAGCAGACAAACTCATCCAGAATTACTATCTCCAGCTTTTCTAATTTTTAAAATGAAAGGAAGCTACAGTGATCAGAGATGCCTGCAAGTAAACCCAAAGGCAAAATTTGGTTGGGTTCTTGAAGCTTTATGGTGGTGAGCTGCTGAGCATTCATAACATCCCTGGTCAGGGGAAATCTTAAACACATGGATTCTCTCTCAGCCACGGTATCAGAATACTGACTTTTTCCCTTCTGTCCTGACAGGGAGATCTACAGTAAAAAACATACAATAGCACGACATTTCATTCAGCAAAAGAGGAATTTAAGACTCCCCTACCTCCAGTACAAATTTAACATGTGCAGTATGACTTAGTGTTCCAGTTTTATTTCACTGTAATGTACAGGCAAAAAGCATCATGAAAAAACAGTTCAAAAGAAAAGAAAACATTTTATGACTTGTAACATAGAACAGCTTCACTTCTCCCTAACCACATTATGGCTTAAAAGGATTTCTTATCAAACTCTCACCATAGCAAAGAAAAAAGAAAGCTTCTCTTACCAGAGTGGAATAAAGCTTCAACCTTGCTATAACGTTTTCTGCAGCTCTTGTTTGAAAAGACAGACCCAAAGCGGCTTTGTGCATACAACTGATCTGGCTGATCTCCAGTCCCTGCACAAAAAAACAGTATAATTGGCTCTCAAAAAAGTGTTGTAAACATTCATCATGATGGCACTTGCATGTTGAATCTGGTCACTGTTACTCTAGTAGACTTTTTCCAAACAGGCCAATTACGTTTCTACTTTCAACACTTGCTGTTTGGTTTTCTCTATACATTGCTGACATTAACATGTTTAAAGAAACCCTGAATTTGTGACTGTGAGTTCTACTACCATGTCAGTACCTTTGGGTTCAGAAAGTGTGGTTCAAGACTTAAAAAAAAAAAAAAAAAAGCTGTCTAAATCAAGATGATGTCATCCAATACTTTACTTTTCTCTATATGTCTGTATCTGTATGTCTTTATTTTTAAGTTTGACAATATTCAATCCGTTATTTATAGGACAATGAGTTATCAGTATTATTAGGTAACTTTCATTATTTGATGAAAGTGACAATTCCATATCTCTACTTTGCATGGGAGCCACATCAATAATGCCTACAACATACCCTGGAGTCTGAGACCAACTATGTTGCATTTCTACGGCTTAAATATTCCACTGTTCCTTTGCCCAAACTTTCAAAGGGGTCCAAATACAACCACATCCTTTAATTCTTATGGGAGTAATGAAGGAGTTATACAGTCTGGACTTTTTCCTTATTTTTAAACATTTAATTTTTATGGGAGCATTAACTGATTGTAACTATGAGTGGAATGTTCCTGTTATCAAGAAAAAGTGAACTAGGTTAAAAAATTAGCCTCAATGAAAAACACAGCCTCAAATTGTATCATTTCTTACAATAATCTGAGCAATACATTGATCTGACAACTACGTGAGTATGTGACCTTTGCCTTGCTTCCCAAGTGTATAAAGGCTGGTTAACAGTTATCAGCAGTGCTGCCATTTAAAAAATATAAATTAATGCTATGGGTATTTGGGGTTTTTTGGTGTTTTTTTTTTTGATTTTTATATCTGGTAGCTTTTTTTTTTTATCATACATGCTAAACAAGTATATCAAAGCAATTTGTGATTATACAAATTATGATTATATAAATCTCTAAAAACAACAGATTATGACAATTTATAAGATGTGTCTTCCAGAAGCAAGTAAAAATCTAGGTATTCTACAAGTGTAAAATTCTATGTGTTGTTGAACCTTTTAAAGCAACATCTTTAAAAACCTAAAGACTTGAAAATTCCTTATTTTTATTTGTGGATGTCAGTGCCATTTAAAGATTTTGACTATAATTCAGAATACTACAGAGGGATAACGTATACAGCTCCTCTAGAAAAACAGAGGGATAACCTTCGAGTGTGGAGAAACACGCCCTTTATACTTTTTTTTTCTAAGGCTGATTATCAGTGAACTAAAATCTGCCTTATTATGTAACATTTGCCGTAATAAAATTTTCCACTAACATATTCTTATTTAATTCTTTCATCAGAATAGTGAAGAGGGTATTAATGTTCTCCATTTTACACATGGGAAAACTGAGGCTCACAAAAGAGAAAAGATTTGACAAACTACTGTAGTAAATTCTTAGTGGTAGGACCTTCTAATGTTGTTCAACTACGTCTTAAACCACTTCTTCTAAAACACTATTTCCAAGATTGAAAAAAACAGTCTGAATTTTCAGTTTCTTTGGAATGAAACTGCTGGATCATGTGGTAGTTCTATTTTTAATTTTTTGAGGAAACTTCATACTATTCTCTATAGAGGCTGTGCCAATTTACATTCCTACCAACAGTATACTAGGGTTCCCTTTTCTTCATATCCCTGCCAACACTTATTTCTTGTCTTTTTGATGATAGTCATTCTGACAGGTGTGAGGTGACACTATTCAAAATGATGTATGTACCCCAATGTTCACAGTAGCATCATTTACAATAGCCAAGATATGGAAGCAATCTAAGAAACAGAAGAATGGATAAAGATGTGGTATATATACACAATGGAATATTACTCAGCCAAAAAAGAATGAAAAGTTGCCATTTGCAACTAAATGGATGGTCCTAGAGGGTATTACACTTAATGAAATAAATCAGAGAAAGACAAATACTGTATGTTTTCACTTATGTGTGGAAGCTAAAAATTAAAACAGATGAACAACTGTAACAAAACAAAAACAGACTCACAGATACAAAGAACAAACTAGTGGTTACCAGAGGGGAGAGGGGTGGGCAGAGGGGCAAGATAGGTGAAGGGGATTATGAGGTGCAAATTACTAGGTATAAAATAAGTTACAAAGAGGTAATGTACAGCACAGGGAATATAGCCAATATTTTATAATAACTTTATATAGAGTAAAACCTATAAAAATAGCAAACCACTATGTTGTACACCTGAAACTAATATAATTTTGTAAGTCAACTATACTTCAATTTAAAAAAGAAACAATTTAACAAAACAAGTTTATGTGATTCAGTTTGCTGATTTGAAATGGGGAATAAACATCTAGAGAATTACTATCATGTACTTGCAGCTGTGATACATAGAGGAGCTCAAAGATCTCTTCCTAGGCCTAATGAATTTTAGAAAAAATTAGCAAATTAACTTTGAAAAGGTAATTCCTTGTGATTTTATTTAAAACATTTTTTTTTAAAATTTAAGAGTTACCTATTAAGTATCTACTAGGTAACAGATTCTTTAAGTTCTTAGGATACAACAGTGAACAAGATAAACATTTTCCTTTTCTTTATGTTATTTTCAGTCTTCCTAATTGTAATGGGTAGTGTTGCCTTACGTTCTCCTCACTGAGAAAATAGTAGCCACTGTACAGGAGCTCCCAACTCTCCTAATCCACCCTACTGATCTACCAAACTCCTTTGAACTTTACCTGTGAACCCTTCTGGAGTTCAAGGAACTTTCTCATGCTAATGCTTCTCATTCACATCATTTACTCCCTCTGCACTGAATCATTCCCATCATTTAAAATCCTGCTTTAACATTTCCCTGTATTTAAAGATAAAACCCTCCCACCAACCCATTTGTCTCTCATATCAACATACTTATTCATTCAAAAATACCTCAAAAGATCTACTTTCTCATTTTTCAATTCCTTCTCAACTTATTCTTATAGAATATCCATACTCACAATCCATTAAAATAAATCTCATCTTTCTTGACAACTCAATAGTGTCTGAAGCCAGTTAACTAATTCCTTCTTGAAACATTGTTTACTCTTGGCTTTAGTGATGCCACATGCATATGATGTTTATCATAACTTGCAGGTCTTTTAATCATAGGTTCATTTTCTGGCTTCTCACCCTCTGCCTGAATAATATGTTTGGAATACAAGCTGGTTGGTCCTGGACTCCTTTCTCTTCTCAATCTACACTTGCCCTGTAGGTGTTCTCATCCAAGTCCATGGCTTTAATTATTATCTATATCCTTTTGACTACCAAATTTATATCTGCAGCCTGACCTCTCCACTGTACTCCAAATGCCATTCTCCATCTGCTTACTGATCTCAGTTCTTGGCTGTCAAGCAGGCATTTTTAAAATTCAAACATGGCCAAAGCAAAACAACTGATTCTACCATGTCTTGGCAAATCTCAATTTTCTCTAGTTTTCTTTTTTAATTTTAGTAAAATTCACCAATTGTTTAAGCTAAAAACAAAAGAGTTTTTAAATTATATTTTTGTGTTAAAAACTTATCACAAAACTTATCATCTTAACCATTTCTAGGTATACAGTTTTATAGTGTTAAGTATATTCTCACTATTGTATAGCCATCTCTAGCACTTTTTCATCTTGCAAAATCAAAACTCTATATTCATTAAACAATTCCCCAATAGCAATGATCCACTGATATATACAATGATATAGATGCAATCTCTAAGTAATTATGCTGAGTGAAAGGAGTGAAACAGGATGAGTTCATATTGTATGATTTAATTCGTACAAAATCTCAAAAATGCAAACTAATTTACAGTGACAGAAAGCAGATCAGTTGTCACCTGGAGACTAGAAAAGAGGGGCGGTAGAGCTTGTGTGAGGAATAGCCAAGGGTCGTAAGGAACCTTTTGTGGGTAACAGACAAGTTTATTATCTTGATTGTTTTACTTTCTTGAGTATATACAAATGTCAAAACTAATCAAATTGCACACTTTTAAATATGTATAGCTCAATTTATGTCAATTATGCTGCAATAACATTTACAGTAAATGTGTTAATATAACTGAAATCAATAAGAAAATGATAATCAATCTAATGTTTAAAGGCAAAAAATATTTGTACAGGCACTTCACACAAAAGGATATCCAAATGGCCAATACCCTAGGAAGGAGTGCTCAACAGTATTTCTCTACAGGGAAATACTCATCATACTGAATAAAACGCCTAAAACATTATTTCAAGATTTGGAAAGAATGTAGAACAAGTGGAACTTATACACTGCTTAAAGATTAGCAAATTGGCACAAGTACTTTGAAAAAGTTTCAGCATATACTGAAGCTGAAAATATACTTACACCATGACCCAACAGCTACAATCCTGAATTTATACTCAAAAAGTATATGAATATGGCATCAAAAGGTATACACTAGGTTGTTTATGAGAGCTCTCTTTGCAATAGCAAAAACTTGATCTCTTTGTTCTTTGCAGGGGGAGGTATTTAGGTTTGTTTGTTTGTTTGTTTGTTTGTTTGTTTGTTTATTTATTTATTTATTTATTTATGATGGAGGTACTGGGGATTGAACCTAGGATCTCGGGCATGCTAAGCAGACTCTCTACCACTGAGCTGTACCCTGCCTCCCAACAATAGCCAACAGTTGAAAATTTTTAATTACAAATGTCCATCAGCACCAAAATGGATGAATGTGTTTCAGAATATTCATGTAAATAAGAAAATATAATCAATGATAATTAGCTACTGTTATACACAAGATCACCGGTGAGTCTTTTGCACATGCTGAGAAAAGATGACACACACACAGTGTCTTTCTTGTATGATTCCATTTACACAGGCTTCAGAAATAGTCAAAACTAATTTATTAATAGATGTCAGCCTACTTGTTATTTTTGGGGTTGACTGAGGAAAATAACTAGGAAGATGTATGAAATAGTTTGCTGAAATGCTAGTAATATATTCTTTCCTACTAGGGTTATACTTACAGAGATGTTCACAATGAAAATTCACTGAGCTATTCACTTAAGAGTCTACACTTTTCTGGATGTGTATGTTTCAATAAAACTTTTTCAATATATATATGTGTATATTTATATACCAAATATATAATACAATCATTATGATATATGTTCTTTAGAACAGAATTTGAAATGCTTGTGAAAATGTATTGCTAAGGCAATAGTCTATTTTGTCCTGATAATGAAAACAAATCACAGAGATAAGGTTAGAACATTGCAGTAGGAAAATAGCCATTTGAATAATTACTTAGCCCTGGAAGGCTTCTCTAGAAGACACTGTCAGGGTAAATAATGCATTTATTTTTTCAAAATAAATTTAGTCACCATTGTAGCACAGATATTGTTCTGTATTCATTTTACACTATCTTTTTATAAAACTTCTTGGGGTTCTGACAGAGAAAAAAAAGCTTGCTTTTTTGTGCAGAGTTACAAAATCAATGTCTTAGAAAAAGGGAGAAACATAAAGTAGTATTTTATCCTTTACACTATCTTGTTGCTTTTTTCCCTCACATTACTCATTTGAATTTTATGTATTGTTTACTATGTTATCCAATGTTCACATAATAAAATGAAAACTGCTATCAGGGATTACAGTTCATCATGTAACTCATTCTTCTGATATATATGAACGCAATTAGCCCTGGAGGAAAAACTGTGTTTATCACAGTGATACAAAAACAGGCTTGAATATATGGAAATTTTGTAAGTTGCATATTGTTGCTATGGCTCATTTTCCTTACCTGTGAAAGACATGGTAATATTCACCCTCCTGACTGATTGTGAGAAGACAAAAAGATAACGTCTGAATCGCCTAGAATAGACCTTTACACGTTGTAAGTGAAAGAATTATACATGAACCTACAAAATACGCTTTCATCTAAATACATTATCATATCACGCACTAGTAACAGGATGGTTTAGCCACTGTATCACTACCGTTTCATATAATAGATAAGCTTGAAATATAATGATACAAAATGAACAAAAAGACTAATAATACCAAGGAGAACAGATATTGTAGAATAGTGACCCTGTAGCAGGAATAGGATTCCAAAACAACATCCTTTCTTTGAGCAGAATTCTGTTTATGTACCTGTGACTGAGCACTCCAGTCTGAGTGAAAAAAAAAAAAGACTGAAAGTATCTCAGCCATAACTTAAAGTACTAAGAACTGTGTCTATAGACTTATAAAAGTTTAGAGATTATTATTTATTACTACATAAAATCATTGCATTGCACAAGCATCAGTTGTAGCTCAAAAAGAAACAAATTTAATGGAACTGCTTTCAATAATAAGCTCATGGATTGACCAGAAGTCTGATCTCATTGTAACTTTTATTGCTTTAAGTAGACTTGGTTTATAGTCTCCCTTAATATTTCCTTAGAAAAAAATGGGATCTCTTTAAATAGTGATGAGACCAAGTATAAACAAAAGAGAGAAAAGAGAAAAGACATAAGAAAAATAAAAGCAACAAAGAGTAATACAGGAAAACACAAGAAGATGTAAATAAAATCTCAGGGATTCATCTTTTTTTGTTGTGACATGCATATGTCATGATACTTCATTACGTCAACTAACCTACTATTTCAGAATATGAGTGTATGTATATGACTAGTCATCTCAAATTTAAGTCATTTAACATTGTTTTGCCTCTTCCAAAGAGTAAAATAATTTCTGTGATTTTTAATATAATTAAAAAAATTCAGATTCTATCAGAAAGTAGATCAATTATTTGCTGAACATAGGAGTGGAAGCAGAAATATTGACTGAAAAAAGTACTGTTTAAAATGAGGAAACTCTTCTATATCATGTTGTGATAGTAGTTACATGGCTTCATACATTTATCAAAACTCATCAAAATATGCACTTGAAATTGATATATCTTATTGTTTGTAAGTCATAGCTCAATAAAAATTATTAATACTAAGAAACAAGACAATGAATAGGCAAAAAAAAAAGGTAGGAGAAATTGAATTTCATATTTCATAGCAGTGCACAACTCCAAAAAACTACTATTTATAAAGGTAAATGGTGTTCTTTGAGTTATGCAACAAAGATGGTCCTTCATACCTTATTCTTTCATATCATTTAGAACTTCATCTTCTCTGTGAAATATTTGTCAAAGCACACACTTATCCCTTTAACTCATCTGCACAGATTCCAAAACTTAATTAAATTAAGTATGCACAAAACTGTACTTACATAAAAAGCTTATGATAATAATCTCTTAATGGAATATAATAAACTCCTTCATAATAAATAAGCTGGTCTTCTTATTAGTTTTAAAGATTTTAAACAAACATAATAATAGTACATGACAACATTGAGTATCACTATAAAATAAAACACTATAAAGTAGCATGCAAAAAAAATGACAGTTAAATGAAAATTGAATTTGAATGGCAATAGTCACAGTTAATACTATTTCTATTTCCTTTTTTTGCTCCTTTTATTTTCCTCTGACTTTTCTCTGCTCTCAATTATGCCTGTCTCCTTGCCCCATTTTCTTCTTTCTTCTTTTTACTTTTTCTCATTATTGTAGCAGTTAATGTTTGTTGAATCCTTTCTATGTGCTAGGTGCTAATTTGAGTGCTTTACATATCACGTAAGTTATTTTTTCTTCTTTCTGCATATCTTCTTCTTTATTAGGGCCTTCAGCTTCCACTTTTGAATACCTTGGGGTGCCAACCAACATTCATGTGTATCATCTAACAAATAAACTCCTTAGAAGACAATGTCAAGGCAATGAACAGACAGCCATAACAGGGAGAAAATATTTGCAAAAGCTACATCTGATAAAGGACTATTATCCAAAATATACAAGGAACTCTCAAAATTCAACATGTAAGAAATAACCTGATTAAAACATAGGCCAAAAACTTTAACAGATACCTCAACAGGGAAGAGAGACAGATGCAAATGCTGCTCCATAGGAAAAGATGCTCCACATCATATGTCATCAGGGAAATGCAAAGTAAAACAACAAGATACCACTGCACATTTGTTGGAATAGTCAAAGTCCAGAACACTGACAGCACCATATGCTGGCAAGGAATTCTCACACACTGCTGGTAGGAACGCAAAACAAAACAGCAGCTTTGGAAAACAGATGGTATCTTACAAAACTAAACATACTCTTGGCATATAATCTAGCAATATTCTTTGGTATTTACCTAGAGGACTTGAAATTTTTTTTTTTTTTTTGATGGTTTAGGTACATTTATTGGTTTTCTTTCAGAACTTGTCTACAAAAAAGCAAAGTTAAAAACCAAGTCCCTGGCAAGAGGGTGAGAACCCTTCCTCTTCCACGAGAGCCCTTCCCCCTCCCCATGTTCCCCAACTGTGTCACTGCTGTGGTTCATGGGGGTAATGATCAGATAAAAATTTGCACACAGATATTTATAGCAACTTTAATTATAATTTCTAAACCTTGGAAGCAATAAAAATGTCCTTCAGTATGTGAATGGATAAAGAAACTGTGGTATATCTAGACACTGGAATATTATTCAGTGCTAAATGAAATGAACAATCAAGCCATAAAGTCATGGCTTTCAATGCAAATCAGTAAAGAAGTTAATCTGAGAAGACTGTATACTGTATGATACCAATTATATGACATTCTGGACAATTCATGGTAACAGTAAAACTATAGAGATGATAAAAAAAATCAGTGGTTGGGGGTAGGGACAAAGGGTGAACTGGAGCATAAAGGATTCTTAGGGCAGTGAAAATATTCTGTACGATATAATAATGATGAATATATGCCATTATACATTTGTCCAAACACACAGAATGTACAATACCAAGAGTGAACTATAATATAACCTATACAATTGAGGTGATAACGTGTCAATGTAGGTTCATTAATAGTAACAAATGTACCACTCTAGTGGAGGATGTTGCTACTGGAGGAGGCTATGCATGTGCGGGGACATGTATATGGGACATCTCTGTACCTTCCCCTCAATTTTGCTGTGAATCTAAAACTGCTGTGAAAAAAATAAAATTTTAATTTGAAGAAGATAATTAAAAAACAACAAATACCCACATAAAATGAGGTGAACAATTCTTAACTGTACAACTTAATGAACTTTTAAAAAGTTAATATATTTGTTGATCCAGTTTTTTTAAACGAATTGAATTACAGACTATGTCCAGGGGCATAAAATCCTGCTTTATGGTCCCTTCCGGGCATCCCTCTTCCCCACCATCCTACAGTAACCACTCTTCTCACTTCTGTTACTAACTTTGTCTGCTTTTTTCATATGAAATTCTTCATATTGGAATAACACCATAGGAATTATTTTATGTATGACTTCTTTTGAAAAACATTCTAAATGTAAGATTTAATACTGCTTTCCCATGTAGCAGATGTTTGTTCATTTCATTTTTGTATACTATTGCATTGTATGACTAAACTGTATCTAATTTATCCATTCCAAATTAGATGGGAATTCGAGGCTTTTTTTACTATTAATAATTATTTTGCTTTGACTGCTTAATGGAATTTACAAAATTTCCTTTTGACATTATTTTACTAGGAAAATGGGACTTTTTAAGCCTCTTACTATTTCTGAAAATACAAAAAGGAAAAATAATACCAAAAAAAAGGCTCTTCCTTCATAGGGACAATGAAGTCTTTCCAAACATAATTCTCTGAAAATGAGATTTTAGGGAAAAAAATCTGATGAAAAGCATCACAGAGAGGCTCCCACTCTTACCTTTGAAAAGACTCTGAATATGTGTATATATAAAATTACAAAAACAATAGTTTTAAAATTGGAAAATACATAAGTAAAGTCACATATCCATGCTTGCAGGAAAAAATGGAGGACAATCTTACAGATTCAAGTTATTTTGTAAGTGGTGTTTTTGAATTCCTAAAATTAATAATATTTAGTTTTCAAATATCCAGGCATGTTCCTAGTCTTTCTGGCAAGGTCTGGTATTGTTCTTTTACTCAGCACTCTGCCAGAAAGGAAATTTTTCAAGAATGACTAAGATTATAATAATTGGAGTTCTCCATTTTAAGAGGGCTTTGATTATGCAATATGATCCTGGTGAATTAAGAGAGTCACAAAACAGAGGTAGAGTTTAATCTGTTTTAAATTTTTGATCCAGAATACGTCTACTTTAGCCAACTTCTCTTTCATCCTTTTATTAAGGAAAACCTGGGAAGTAGGCAAATTCGTCTGCAACAGGCAGAGGATCCTGGTATGACCCCTGAGGATAGCTTGGTGGACCAAGTTAAAAATGCACATTTAAAAAGCTGCATAAGGTAAAATCTTTTAGGAATCTTGTATTATCTTTCCTCTTTATCTTATGATTTACCAGGAAAGTCTGTTAGAAACTTCACTATCTGGTAAATAGTTATTCCACTACTGACAGGCACTCAACTACCTTCACAAGAAACACTTGGGGTGCATTTTTAAAATCCAAATTCCTGGACCCTATTGCAGAGTGACTGCACTGGACTCTCAGGTAGGCAAAATAGCTCAGGAAACCCCTATTTCAATCAACTTAAGTGACTATGACAGTCATCAGTTTTAGAATTCACTGCTCTAGGATACACACATACATATGTATTATATATATATATATATATATAAAATAGATAATCTATGACAGGATTATAATTTCAAGGGAGATTCAGTTTTTAAAAAATTTCCCTTGAATTATTGAGTTTAACAGATCACCATTTCATTTAAATAGAATTAAAGAATTTTATAACTGGTATTCTACTTACAGTGCTGAAATATAAATATATATATATATTTCTTGCCCAATTTAAGCATATCAGTTTTCATTATTTAACTTTCATTACTTAACTTTTCCAAAGCACACAACAGAAAATTAATGAAAGGCAACATGCAAATTAATACTCAATCCTACTGATCTGATAGAAAAATGGCATCAAAGCGAGGATTAAAATGGTAATTTAAAAATAATAGATTTTTTCTGATTGTTTCAGTGAAAGTGCTTGATTTTACTTTTGAATACATTCATTTCAGCTAAGCCATGCCATACCCTGCTGGAAAGATAATGTTATTTCTGGTTTACTGCTGTCCACTTGCTTTCAGGACATAATAAAAAATATTCATATGTGGGTGATTTTCTGATTTGGAAAGTTATTTTTCAATATAGTATAGTTGAAATGTCATCTTGGTTTTAAAGGAGAAGAAAATAGCATGTTAATTTATTCAGCCAGAGAGAATTCTAGTCATAGGTTTTAGACTGGAGGGACCATGGCTGAGGATGAGTCTGTCAGTAATTGCTCCTATTCCCATCCACTCAAGGAATGATGGGACCTCTAGGAAAAACCAAAACATACTGTTTAAGTAGAACCTTGTTAAAAACCAAAAACAGAATAATAATAAATAGGATCACAGATTTTTCTCTCTCCCCTCTCTTCACATAGTTCAGTGTGCAATAAGCCATGTGAACATCTATCGCCATAAAATACTTTAAAAATATTTTTAAATTAGTACTTTTAAAGAGCTAGAGGTTTAAAGTAAAAAAACCATAGACTATATTTTTTTTATTGTCAATGCAAAGAGCAAAATTAGAAGGAAAAAACCTACTAATGGCAAACATAGAAAATAACTCATAAAGCTCTGAATTGAGTATTATTTTTAAAGGTGAGCAATCTGTTATTAGCTACCTACAGTATTTTAGCAGCCACTTTAGATTCATTTTAGAAGAGTAGATACGAATACCTTTAAACTATTAGATTGAACACTTACAATCATTAGAGACTGTGAAACTAAAACATGCCTCATTTTTAAGTGTTTATTTTATTCCACATCTCCAACCAGAATTCTAGGCTTCACTACCTTGACTGTCTGAATAGTCCCCATAATCCTTGCCGTCCCTTCCCTACAAGCTCTCAAAAGTGCAACCAGCGTTTTTCTTGGTAATATCTGATTCCCACAGCTTGCCAGTTCTCCGTATGGTATCATCCTGAATCTTCCTTAACCTCGTTGTTAGGCTTTATTTGCATTTAATATTTACATGGATAAGGACAGTACTAAATCTTCATTTGAAAGTATAGAACGAGAAGAAAGACAACAATTACCCACTGAAGCACAATGCGTGCTTGTCATTATATGAGATGATTTCACACATATCCAGTCTACTTTCCACGATTCAGGAAGGCTATACTTAAGAGAGTGGAAAAGCCATTAACAGGTACGAACTCTACATGTGGAATGAATATTACTGAGTACTTTCAGATTGAGAAAAATGTCAAAAGTGGGGAAACAGTAATCATCTCATATTATTAATTCCAGCAGGCAATTTTTCGTCTCTTTTTGTGGAAGCTATTTATGAACACACTTTTTAAATAATGTACAGAATATTTTTGGAATGCATGAACAACAAAGCCAAGCTATTTGACTGTGGCTCCAATTTTAGAGATAGTAATTCAAGGAGTGAGGAAAGTTTTCAGATGCCATTTCCAATGACCTTCTAGTTTTCTAAAAATAACATTTCCACACATCAAAACAGCCTCAACACTACACTCAGTTCTTAGAGAAGTGATCAAATAGTAAGACATTTTGAGAACTTATCCCAACATAAACATATATTTATGAATCATAAAAGTATTATTACACTAATAGAATATGTACATTATAATACATACACAAACTAGAACTTTTACAGGAATGAGATAAAGTTTAAAGAAAAAACGTTAATAAAGAAGGTTTCATGCTATCATTAATGTGATAAGCAGGTTTCTAAAGTGGCTCCCAAGATTCCTGTACCTGAAGTGACACACTGTATAATCCCGTTCTGGTGAATGTAGCCAGAATCTGTGACTCTGACAGCGTACTGCAGGTGCTCAAAGCCTGGCAGGTTCACGGATTCGGGCAGACCTAAGAACACGCGCGCTGCCTTTTTCGCCGAGCGGAGTGCACAGGCTTCAATGGCGGCGGTGGTGGCAACTCCCGCACGCCTTACACAGGAAGGCGAACAAAGCCAGAACCCACCCAGCTATGAGCTACGGGCTAACCAGTGCACTTGCGTAGCGCACGTCATCTGTTACGTAACAACGCGTGGGTACTGCGCATGCGGGATAAAACCGCTCAGTCACTAGGTGCCGGAAGTCCACGCGGGACTCTGACTCCGTTGTCCTTACAGACAGGAATATCACTCTGGTGATTAGGTTAAAGATCACTTCACTTTGAATTAACAAAAGGGGGATTATCATGGGTGGCTTAATCAGACGACACTTAAGTGAAATGTCAGAGCGACTCCTGGTTGTTTGGAGAAAGCAAATAGCCTGCCTATGGGCACCACTGGGAGGAACTGGAGGCTGCCTCCGGAAGCCAAAAACAAGTCTCCGGCCAACAGCTAGCATGAAAATAAGGACTTCACTCATATCGTCACCAGGAAATAAAATATACCAACAAGCAGTTATGGTTGAAGAAGGTCTTAAGCCTCCAGATGAGAACTGCACCTTGACACCTCATGTCAGGATGAAAACAGATAAGCAGAGAAGCCTGTATGTACTATAATTGACCCATATGGTTCTTAGGTCGAAGTAAATGTTAGAGTGAAGGAGTATCTACAATCTTACCTACAGAAATAAACCCCTTTCCTTGTCTCCTTCTCTACTCTCACCTGGGACAGTAAGGAAACTGAGGCTTAGAGTAAATTTATCTGAATAAAGAATACATAACACCAACTATTATATAAAGAACCCACTCTTCAGTAGCCTCCTATTTTAAAATGTTTATCCCTTATATTTGATGGTTTTCAGACACCTTTATTTACTTAGATATTGACATTATGTTTTGAAGACTTATAATTCAATTCTTCAACCCTAGAGACATCTTGAGTGGTAAAGCGGGTGAGTTTGTATGAAATACACCTGTTCTCTAAACACTTCAATCTCCTCGACAGGAGTTACAGCAGGAGGAGGCAAACTGTCCTATGGTGGGTCTCTGCTGCCTAATTCAACAGAACACCATTTTTAGCGTTATGATTATGGAATCAGGAAAAAGCAAAAATACACCATCATTGTACAGGTAGTTAAATTGTCACTTAAATAGAAAATAATACATTGAGAATATCACATTTAAATTTAATACCCAGCTGTTTTTTTCTGACAGAATTTCTATGGCCTTTTTCTGAACTACTTCCTACAGTCTTAAAATATTTATGCCACATTACAGGGTAGTGTGTGTGCCTGTGTCTGTGTCTGTGTCTGTATTATGTGTTTATATGTGCAGAGTTTATCTTGAATAATAGAAAACAACATGTTAAAGACTGTCTATAAAGCTGAAGCTAACTCCAATAGGTAAAATACAGTCTGTTAGGTTTTTCTTCCCTGAGCAATGTATTTTGTAAATAAAGCGTTTGAGAGCCACCAGTTAAATTCACAGAAATGATACTTAAATTTTTTGTCCTTGCTATATTAAAAAATACTGTCACTAAATATCAGTAATTAACTAGGCCATGGCAGAAATTGCATACATTATCAGTTACACGCAGATGAGACATGTCTCGTTCTATTTGTGGTGGGGGAGGGAAAAGATGTTCTCTGAACACAATACAAAAGAGTTTTAAAGTCTTGGCATGTTTTTTCCCTCAACTCTTGTTCCTCTACCCCTTAAAGTATAAAACATACATACTTATTATGCTTCATGTCCTTTCCATGAATATAGCTCTCTGGAAAATTGTAGGTCTCAAACCCATTCACATGTTTATCATTGTGAATGAATACAGATATGACAAACAGCACTAAAGTACACATTTTATTTTCCTTTTTGATTATTTTTGCAGTAAGTTACCAATGTAGGTAGGCCAAATAAAACATGTTTCTTAAATTTTAAAATGTCTTCTTGCCACTGGTTATATGGATGACTATAATCGGTCTCAGTAAACAATTATTTTGGTGGGACTTTATGCCTCAGTGCAAAGAATCCACAGCAAAATCGATAAAGTTTCACAAAGTGCACTCAGAATTCCAATAGGGACACAAGTGTTCATTATCCAAGGACTTCAGAGAATTATGTGAATTTCTTAGAGAAATTAAAATGCACTCATGAACAGTTTAACAAAATGAGGATGGGCGGAATTGTAGTTTATAAATGAAATTTGTTACTGAGAAAAATCAATTTTGTGCTATAGTCAACACCTGACCTTCCACTGCTATTACAAAAAGTCATAGAGCCTCAGACTCTGTGTCAGGGATAAGCAGGCTTTCTGCTTTATTATTTCTGTTTGTAACATAAGGGAGCCCCATTCCAGCTGCATGCAGCATTACTTCATGAGTATATAGAGTATATAACTGTATTTAAATCATTTATATATTACATTTTACAAATGTAATAGGGAAATGTGTTCGTTTGCATCCACGGTTTAAGAGTTGGAACAGATGGTGAAAGGCTCAGTTTAAACTAATATGGGCATTAAAATAACTGATATTGCATGCATTCCTTGATATAACAGAAGTTTAGTTCACTATAAAACGGGCTTGTGACTTTCCGGAATATATTAAACATAATGTGTCTTTAGCAATAGTTGTTCTACATGAGGAAATACACTGTTAGAATTTACTTATAAGAATTTTTCAAACTTAAAAAAAATGTAGCCATTCATTCAATAAATAGTTACTGAGCACCTGTTACTTTCAGGCACTGTGCTTAGTACTGAATTGCTTATAAAGAAGATTAAGACGTGGTTCCTGCCTTCAAGATAAAATCATGATCTGGTGGAGAAGATGGAGACGGATGATAGAAAACACTGACAACAAACAGCATTTGGAACACCTCTGTTTGCAGTGACTAGGTCTGTGGCATTTTCATGCCCTCCGGGATCCAGGTCTGCAATTCTGATGGTTGCAACAAATTGGACACAGAACCAACTCTTATTGGGTCTAGAGTCCAGCTGAGACCCTCTGTTCTTTTTTGTTTTGTGTAGGTAGGGGCAACTGAGAAGAAATTAACTTAATGGCCATACATTCATTATAGAATTTTCATCAAAATATCTAAAAAAAAGACATTAAATTAAAAAAATACAACATTGAATAATCATTTGAAAAATAAGAAAAACTGTCCACATAATGGAAATCTGTATTAGTCAATATTTTGCTTGGAATCTTATTTTGCATGCTATCTTGCCCAGAGTAGATTATTTCTTTCCTATCTTTCAACACTTTTGCACTGGGTCCAAGTTCTATTCAATTTTCTATAGTTTCTGACACACATCTGGAATTTCCTTTGCCTCTAGGCTTCTCTATATGTTATCACCCTTGCCACGGACACCTTATCCCTAATAACCTTTTCAGACTTTGTCTTTGGAAGCTCCTATTTCTCCATCAGAACTTGACTTAAAGATTAATTTTTCAGGCATATCTTTCCTGACCCATAAATTACGTTAGATTCACCCATAACATTTTCATTTTGAACTTTTAATTTTAAGAACTTTGTTTTAATTCCTTGCTTAGTATCCACCATGTACAGCAAGAATACAAACATAATAATTATGTGCTTAATGAATATAGAAAAAAGAGAATGATCATATAACTCCCCATCTTATGTTAAGTAAAATACTACCTTATTTGGCTAATTTTTTGTGCATCTGTATCTACTGGAACTATGATCTGCAGACACTGATAAGTAGAAATGAATGCACAACATAAGGTTTAAAATGCATAATAAAATTCTTTATTTAAATCAGTATGTTACAGTTTTCTTATAATTAACTAGTTATATCCAGTTCTTTATGCTATTTCAGAAATGTTGTTATTACTTAAGAAATCAGCAACATGGTGATAATGAGTTTTTAATTTAGCCAGCCTTCTCTCTAGGTACTTTTTAAGTTTGGTTCATCATCTAGCTTCTTCACAGGTGTTGCCACACTGTAAGATGGTATGACTGGGAAGTAGCTTTACATGGTTTTTCTCCTTGATACCTCATTGATGATTTTAAGCAAAGTTTACTAGGTGATTTGGAGAATATGGGGCAGTTTAACTACACAGACTGTCATACAGGGCTGCTGCTCAGTCTTCTGCTAATCTAATGAAACTCTCTAAAGTTAGAGGCAAATTGTTTACTTAAACATTAAAGAATCATTTGCAGTATTTAAGTAAGAAGAGATAAGCAGTGAGGATAGAGAAAATTGCATCTATACTTCTTAAAATGATTTTATATTGAAATTACTGAATATGGAAGTAATGATCATTCAAATATGTGCACCTGCTTATATTTGATTATAACATCAGCCTTTCAAACGACCATCTATACTCTCAGTTTACACCTAATTCATTTGCACTAAAATTTTACTTTGATGATTGTGCATTCAAATTTTTGCAGATGTTCTTACAGAAAATATTTATGAAAATAAGCTCCTCAAGATCTAATCCTTCAACATTTATAAAAACAAAATAAATCTATCTAAATATCTTCAGTTTTTTCCAAATAAGTACTTTCTATTTGTTTACTCAATTCATTTCTCTACAGAGAATATATTCTATAAAATTATTAATATTGAATTAGCATTCACACAAAGAATATTATTGTTCCCCTCTGTAAAAATAAGAATTAATTGATTATTTATTAAGTACTAATACCATTTCACTTACTTTTGGCAAACAAACTTATGATCCTGTTGTGAGTCAAGTCAGTTTACTATTCATATACAAATAATATATTTTATTTACATAATACAGTGTACTATATAAAATGCTTCAACATCCACAATACTTTCTTGGATCATCTAGTAACTCCTTGAGAGAGGCAGTAGAATTAGTTTACCCTTTATTGCAGTTGAGAAAACTGAGTCTCATATAAATAAGGTAATTTACCATAAGTCAAGTAGCTGGTAAATTATGGAGTCAAGGATCAACTCTGGGTTTTCTGTATCAATGGCCTGTGCTCTTTCTCCTGAAAGCATACTTTCATTTCTATATGCTACTAAGTATTTAGAAACTCACCTAATTTCTATTTATATCTATAAAATTCCAGGTTGTATACTTTTCACTAATCTGCAGATATTTATGTGCATTTACTAAGTTGAATATAAGACATCAATAATATTTCTGTATTTTATTCACATATAGTACCGTAAGACTTTGCTATGGCTAATGCTTTCCTAGCTGACGTCGAAAACTGGTAACTCCCCCTAAATTCATTAATGTACATACAGATTATATTTCTCATCATTCTTAGAAGCCCCATGTGATCAAAGACTAGTTTAGGGCCAGGGAAAATAAATGAAAGCAACATATTCAACTTCCCATCTGTGTCCTTAAAAGAAAAAAAGACCTTATTTATTTCTCCTCCCCAAAGTCTTAGTGTGCACATGATGTGAGAGTCACAGTAGCTGTCTCAGACCCAGAGAAGGAAGTTCCATGTTGAGGGTGGCAATACAACAGGACACAATGAAGTAGCATCACATCAGCCTTTAGGAAGAGTTTTGTGTTGTGTACTTTCAGACTGTAAAATAACTTCTGTATTTTATAATCAGTGTTATATTTGGACCTTTTTAATAACATTCTGAGTCCATATTTTAAATTATACATATACATACACAAATATATGTAATAATTCAAAGAGTTAATTCAGAATTTTCTTTTTTACATGTTATAAATCATTGTATAATTTATATGTTTATATGTTGAATATATAGTTCTGTAAAAATAAATACATATTTTCAGATAGATAATTTAATGAATGGGTAATAACTGAAAATAGCTTTCTATTCAATTGAGAAGTGTTTATCTTTTCTACTACCAGCTGAAATAATGTTTCCAGGCTTCTTCGTAGCATTTGAAAATAAGGGAGTAGTCTCTCTTAATTCGGAGAAATCTAAATGTACCATAGCTCTTGAGCCAAAGTAGTTCCATGGTAGATTAGGAAAAGCTCAAGTTAATTTAAATAGGGAGCATCTTTGTTATTTACTCTGAATTAGATTTTTATCTTTCTCCACATTATTCAATGTTGGGATGACCAAGGTTCTATACTTGTAGTTCCTCTATCCCCTTGCTATTCTCCCCTCTATTTTTTTAGGTAAACAGTGGCATGTCTCAAATGTATATGCACGGCCAAAAAAGTATTTCCTTAACTCAAAATCGGTATATTCTACTGTCTACTTGGCACTTCCACTATGTGTTTGTGTTTATATTCAAAACTGAACTACTCGATCCCTCCTCCCCAAAAGATAACCTACTACAAATACGACCTTTCCCATGGCAGCTGATGGTAACTCTATCCTTGTAGGTTTACTGGCCAAGAAACTTGAAGGTCAAAACTGGAATTACATTTGATCTTCTTTTTCCTTCATACTGGCCATTTAGTCTATCATAAAATCTTCTTAACTCTATTTTTTCAATTGAAGTATAGTTGGTCTACTATTATATTAGTTTCAAGTGTACAACATCATGATTCAATATTTTATAGGCTATACTTCAAATTATTACAAAATAGTGGTATATTCCCTGTGCTGTATAATATATCTGTATTACTTATCTACTTCATACATAGTCGTTTGTATCTCTTAATCGCATACCCTCAACTTAACTGTTTTGAATATTTTTCCTGAATACAACCATTCAATTTTTCATTTCTAGCATTGTACCCAATATACTATCACATCTTCCTAAATTCCTTCTGGAGTCTCATAACTTATCTCTTTACTCCAACCATCCCCATTCCCATATAAATGTATATTTTAAATATATATCAAATTTTATTAATATATAAATGCAGGGGCCTGAGATGTCTTTCAAAAATGTAAGTTGCATTATCAGTCACCTCTGTTCAAAGTCCTATGACTGCTCTACCTTCACTTAAAAGTCCAAGTTCTATAATTAGGTAATGTATATACATGAATCTAACTCTTGTTATTTCTCCAATATCCTCCTTTACACATTTCCTCATCCTCAGTTCTAGTCACACTGGCTTCCTTGCTGCTTCAGTCAGTCCTGTGGTAGGCAGCTTCTGAGATGGTATCCAGTGGTACTTGCTTCCTGATATTTACATCCTTGTATGATGCCTCTCCTTAAGTGTAGGCTGGACCTAGAGACTTGTTTCTAAATGACAGAAAAAGTCAAAGTGATGGGCTGTCCCTTCTATGATTAAGTTACAGAAGATCATTTCTTCTGTTTTGCTAGTAAGCTCTATCTCGTTGGCATTCTCTCTTGTTCTCTTGCTTACTTGCCCTGATGTTATGTGATGCTCTGTGGAGAGGTATATAGGGCAAGAAACTGAAGGTGTCTTCTGGCCAAGAATCAGCAACTAAACCCTCACAACAGTCAGCAAGGAACTGAATCCCGCCAACAGCCATGACATAAAAAACTTTTTTTTTTTTTTTTCCGCTGAGCCTTGAAATGGCTGCAGCCTCATGAGACCCAATGACTCACCTAGGCAGCACCTGGATTCCTGACCCATAGAAACCAGGAGATAATAAATTTTTTTTTTTACTACTAATCTTTGAGATTATTTGTCACACAGAAGTAGATTACTAAAATAATTCTTGACATGAAACTGTGTTTGCATGAATTTCCTTTCCTCCTACAGAAACAGTGGAAACAGTGTTCAGTTTTTCTCCCCGTGTAAAGTTTACACCTAGGGAAGGCATAGCTGGGCTTTTAACCCACATGAGTATAATGCCAACTCACATCCACCATCTTGTCTTATATTTTTCTGCTAATCAGTTCTAAACATAAATCTTAAAAGTTAAACATATGATTTAAGTTTTCAGGGTTCTATTAATTTTCTTATACTTGCCCACATATAAATTATATAAAACACAGGAAAAAAAACTTAAAATTTAAATGCTAAGTTATACTACTTCCCCCTTTTCATAGTCCTTTAAAAATTTTAATGATGCCTTTTATTAGTGACAAAATACTTAAGATATATAACCATGTGCAAGCATGCCCCACCATTCCTTACTTTGAAATTAAATTGTTTCTGTCTGCCATTCAGATCAATTAATTGACTTTTAATGTCTCTTTATCATATAACAAAATTTGTAAACACATTTTACAAATCATATACAACTAAACTTGAATAAGGAGATGGTGTTCTCTTCCCAGCTCTGATGCTGAGAGGTCAGACAATCCAAAGTCTTTGTGGACCTCTATTCCCTCATCTAATCAATGAGCATCTGCACAGTCTGTGGAGTCCTTTCTAATACTAGTCCTATGGCTTTACAAAACTATGCAACTAACATCTCTATAGGTTGTGAAATTCTAGAGCATGTGGATAATTTCTCAGTGCTCTTTCTAATGCTTAACATTCCAAATTAACTAAGTTAAAGCTATTTAAAAATGACTACTAGTTAGTTGCACTGTTTCCATTCTGCCATATTTTCTTGCTAGTTAATCAAATTACATTTCTTCAGAAGTTACATGCCTACCTAAAAGACTATAATTTCCAGTCTTCCTTATACCTAGAGAAGGGCAATAGGTGTCTCCCAGGAAAAGTGCTTAAATATAACCGACTCATATGGGAGTTGTACACTTTGTGTCTTCTGTTTCTTGTCTTTCTTTTTACTTCTCTAAAATTTACATATGACAACAGGACTTTATCTTGCATTTCTGATGAACTTGAAGGAATTTCATGTTGAAATGGTATAGAGAAGTAAGCAGCCTACCCTCCACCTCCACCAAATGTGGACTTATTAGCCAAGGCCAAGATTTTACAATTAAGAGAGAAATAAATCTCTGGGTTGTCCATGCCACTTAGTTGCTTTTTCACTCTTATGAGCTGAACCTTATTCTAAACTGATACAGTATCTTAACTGATTTTTAAATACTTTGATGTCCAATGTAGAAAATATAGACTAGACTTAATTCAATAGTCAAAGGGCATAATTTATACCATGTTATGAATGTTTGCAACTTTATAGTCTTTGCTTTTTTGAAACATATATTATCACAGTTATTATTATAATAATGATGTATTAAAAACTGTATCATTTTCATCCATATATCATACCAAAATAATAATATAAATTTATTCATTTTTGTTTCTCTGCTTCTCTCCCTACATCAAGCCTATGAAAGACTTAACTTTGTATATAATTTTTAGTAAATTAGCTGAAAGCAAGCACCTAAGGAAGTTTAGGGTCTTTAGCAACTATGTTCATAGGCGGTCAGAGGGCTTTTTGCCTTACTTCTGAGCTCACAGTTGTTTCTTGGACACCAAAGGTTGTGGAAGTCTCATCTTCAGCTAAGTATGGTATTAAGCTCAGTTAAGTCTGTATTCATAAATGAAAGCTTGCACAAGGAAAAGGAAGTTGTAATTTCTTTCATCCATCAATATGTAAATTATTTTCAACTTTTATTATATAGCTAAAATCTAATTGTAATAAAAATATTTTCCTCTAGTTAATAAGTCCTAAGTGTTCTACTATAGTAATTTTAATATATATTCTGGAGGAATGGACCTTGTAACAAGTAATTTTAGTACAAATTAAGATTTTTGCAAGTTCAACTTCCATATTAGAAGTAATTTTGAGTATAATCTTATAAAATAATCATTGCCTAAGGGATGTACAAGTGTAAACGTTCAGTCACAAAATACTCAATTAAGGTCCAAATTAATAAAAAAGACAAAGAGAAAGTAACAACTGGAGAAATATCTTTCAAATGAAACAAATCTTATTATTGGACAGTAGGTAAATAGATACAACACGGAGAAAGAGAGGAAGAGAGGAGGAACCTAGATACTGATAATTTTTTCATCCTAAGTGGGAGTGAAAAGACCGTCTTAAATCTGAGATGACACCTATATGAACGGCAATGACAAACTATGAGTAAATCAATATTGTAATCTGAATACTGATTATGCCTTAATTTATTGTCAGGAAAGAGGCAAAGAGTCAGGACTTAAAGAGAGCTAGACTCTTCATTTTAGTGCCAATGTCCTAGAAAATATTTCTTTTTCAGATAAAGTTAACACATATCTAAAAAGAATCTGGAAAAAGAGAGAGGAAAAAGAAACAAAACTCCTAAGATTTCAGATATAGATCCTTTATTCATGCATACCATTCATCACTGATTCTGTTTCCTCATACCTAAAGCAAAATGTTGAAAGATAGATGAAGAAAACAATGTCACAACTAAGAAAAGATCCTGAACCTATCGTAACAACAAAGTCACAATTTGGAATAAAAAGTCTAAGAATCCTCCATTTACTGGCTTTAAGAACACTGAGAAATTGTGTAGAGGGGAGTTAGGAGGATTAATTAAAATAACAACAGTGCTACTAGTATTATTTTTAAAAGAGTAGAAATTCTGCTTACTACATCAGTTATTATTGAAGTCCATATTAAGACTTTCTAAATCTGTTTTTCTAAGATAGAGCCAAACTCAAGCCTTTCTGGTTTAATGAATAAAGTCTACCTTTAACAAGTAATTACAAGTGGAAGGAAATACTAGACATTTCAGATGTGACAATGGGCCTTTTCATACCAAATATACTTGAACCATGATAGTTCACAAAGTCTGTTTCAGACTATGGAGAATTCAGATAATAGGATTCACTGTGCAAAAGAAACCAGAGATTTCTATCAATGGATGAACTGAAAAACAAGGTTGTGCTATATATGTTTTTCCCCTTTGCCACTATACAATTCAATACTCCCTTCTGATCTCCAAAGTCTCTCCAGGATAGACTATTATAATGAGATCTCTTTCTTTAGCAAACAGAAAGTCAGGGACAGAAATGTTTAAGCCTCCCTCTTGGCTAGAAGTAATTAAGTATCTAAATTATAAATACACACTCATGTCTGGGGAGGTTAAACTGATTTTATGAACTGTGTAAATGATAAATGCTCTCCATTTTACTCAAGAAGATTCACACTCCGGCTATACTGACTTTTTTTTTCTTCTATGAAGGCCCATTGTTTAATAGTAAATAGAGGTTTCCCACTGAGGCATGTGGAGATAAGGCCAGATTAATGTTGAATTCAAAATTATGCATATTTTGTACCTTATCTTTGCACTTTTCCAAGCTGTGGACTACTTCACTGTGTTTGTTCTTCCCTGTACTGTAGAAAATAAATACAAAATGGGTTCTTCAATTTTTAACTAGTCAATAATTAAAATATAGCATGAAAATTAGGTGCTCAAACAGACATTAGTTGATCAAACATCTTAAAAGTACATTAAAAATATAAATTACGAGTTATAAATTCAGCTTTTTATTGAATATATGTTATGCATTTTGAAAGTAATAAACTGTATAAGAAGGACAGAATAACTTGGAAATTAAGAACTAAATTCAAGGTCAGAATGCTTGTTTTCAAATCCTAGTAATCCTACCTACTTGCTGTGTAACCATTGGTAAACTTCTTAAACTTATTAAAATTTAACTTCCTCAACTGAAAAATGGGGATAAAAGCTGCACTGATGCGAAGGTTTGTTTTAGTGATTAAATAAGATAAAGTAGAAGAAAAATGTGCTCAGCATAACCCTCAGAACACAGTATGCACTCTATAAATCATTGCTAAATGAAATTTGGAAGCAGAATGATCACCTAAAAATAATTGTATGGAATAATGGAAACATAATAATTGACAAGGAGTTTATATATACACTTAAAGCAAATTCAAGTTTAAGACACAGAATAATTTGCATTATAACACTAATGTCTTGAAATGTTGCCACTTGCAACAACATGGATGGACCCTGAGTGTATTATGCCAAGTAAAATGAGTCAGATAGAGAAAGACAAATATCATATGATTTCACTCATATTTAGAATATAAAACAACTAATAAACAAACAAAAGTAAAGTAAATAAACAAGCCAAACCAAAGAAAAATAAACATGAAGATACAGAGAACAGAGTAGTGGTTACCAGAGGGTAAGAGGCCTGAGGGTAGGGGTAGTGGTGGAGAGGGTGAAATGAGTAAAGGGGATTTACTGTACGGTGATGAATAGAAAATAAATTTCTAATGGTGAGCACATTGTAGAGGACACAGAAGTAGAAATGTAGTGTTGTACACAACACATAATGCTATAAATCAATGTTACCTCAATTTAAACATTTTAAACAGTAAATAAGTAAAATTGATGTCTTTCCATTATTATCATGAGACTATTTGGACTGTGTGTGTGTGTGTGTATGTATATATATATATAGTGTATATATATATATATAAACTGTTGGTATTATGTTTATGTATTATTACTGAATGTATTATGTATTTATTAACATATATAGTATAGATCATGTAATACATATTATATACCACATAGTAATATACATAGTAATAAATTTTTAGTCATTAATTTGAAAGGATTTTATAAAAAAAGCATAATTGTGTGAGACAGAGTCTATATATTATTAAAAAGTCTATAGTTTTCTTTTTTTTGATCTGTCTCTGGTTATGCATTTCTTTAAACAATAAACATTATAAAGTGTTTTCAGTAATGCTGAGTGTCCCTATAGATATTCTACTTCAATAGAAAAGCAGCAGAAGGAAATGAGAGAACTGGTATTTTGGGTACAACAACTTTTATGGAAATTTTTGTTGATCAGCATGCTGTAAATATAAGTTGACACAAATAAATATGCTAACATGACCATCGTGATTTTCATGCTACTGAACCATCAGCGGCAGCAGCAGAAAGTTTTGGATAGTAACTGTACACCAGAATTCCTCTCAGTGTGTCACCTAATTCAATCCTCACAAAACATTGTGTTATTATTACCTCATTTTAAAGAAACTGAGGCACAGGGATTGAAGCATTCTCCCAAAGTTACCCAGCTACTAAGTAATGGGAAAAAGAATTAAATTCATAGGGTCTAACTAATTTTAATTAATTTTATATTTAAAATAAAATTCTGAATTGTTCCATAATAAATTACTTTTTATTGTGCAATTTTTTTAAAGTTACAAAATTAAGTAGTGAGGAGAGGGAAATGACTGCTCTCATACCATGTTGGTGTGAACATACACTGGTACAGCCTTCCTATGGTTCAGTTTAACAACACAGATTGATAGTAGTAAATGTGCCTACATTTTGCTTTGACGCAGCATTTTTATTTCTAGAATTCCTATTAAAAGAAAATGCTAAAAAAGATACATAATATGTAGAGGCAAGAATCTATATCACAGCAGTATCATCGTATGCATGAGCATACACAAAGAATTAGAAGCAAACTGCATGTCCAGAAGCAAGGATATGATTAAGTATCTTATGGTACATATATAGAATAGGATGCTAGTTAGCCTTCCTAAATGACTTTGAAAAAGAATACTTAATCATATTGAAAGATAATCAAAGTTTATTTTTAAGTGAAAAAGTTTAAAACATGACTATATATACAATAAATTTAAAATATATGTAATAAATATGAAATACTAGGAGGACATATTAAAATATCATTAACAGTGATAACCTCTAGATTATGGAGGAAATTCCTTCTTTTTATTATTTGTATTTTTTAAGTTTCTTACTACATACATACATACACACACACACACACACACACACACACACACAGAAACAAGTCTTCTTTTTAGGAAACAAATCAATGTAAAGTTGTATTTTCACTCCAAAAGTTTTGCTAGGGCATTACCAGATTCAATAAGGATATTTCTACTTCTACCTATAAGCATTAGAGCAAAACTATTCTGATTTTATATAAAATATGAATCACCTTTATGAAAATAGCAGTCTGCAAATATGCTTAAGTGATAAAATTTACAGATATCACATTTGAGTAAGAACCCTTTGAAAAGAGAAACCAAATGCTGCTATAAATGCAGCATTTAATTCTCAGCAGATAGAGTTATAATATTATCTACAATAATCAACTTGACAAAGTGGATGCATCTTTTTAAAATTATGAATAAACTCTTGGGATAAGCATAATCTCATAAAGAATGATGAAATAGTCAAAGGATTAGAGGTTACATCAGTATGATAATCGTAATTTCCATTTTCTACCTTTTTTATTTATATCTGTGTTCAAAAAATTCTAAACTTATTTAGTCTCAAGAAAATATTGAGGAAGAAATGCATTGTTTGCATATATAGGATTTTCAGTTATTTCCTTATTAGAAGGGATCAGATTTTTTTTAAAAAAATTGTAAATTAATTTTTTATTGAAGTATAGTCAGTTTACAATGCTGTGCCAATTTATTGTGTATTCTGCATAATGTTTCAGTCATACATATACATACATACATTTATTTTCAGATTCTTTTTCATTGTAGGTTACTACAAGATATTGAATATAGCTCCCTGTGCTATACAGAAGAAACTTGTTGTTCATCTATTTTATGCATAGTAGTTAGTATCTGCAAATCTCAAACTCCCATTTTATCCCTTTCCACCCCATCTCTCCCCTGGTAATCATAAGATAGTTTTCTATGTCTGCGAGTCTCTGTTTTGTAAGTAAGTTCATTTGTGTCTTTTTTTTTTTTTTTTTTTTTGGATTCCACATATGAGTGATATATGGTTTTTTTTTTTCTCTTTCTGGCTTACTTCACTAAGAATGATGGTCTCCGGGTCCATCCATGTTGTCATAAATAGCATTATTTCATTCTTTTTTATGGCTTAGTAGTATTCCATTGTATAAATATATCACAGCTTCTTTATCCAGTCATCTGTCGATGGACATTTAGGTTATTGCTATGTCTTGGCTATTGTAATAGTGCTGCTATGAACATTGGGGTGCATGCATCTTTTCAAGTTAGAGTTCCCTCTGAATATATGCCCAGGAGTGGGATTGCTGGTCATATGGTAAGTCTATTTTTACTTTTCTGAGGAATCTCCATACTGTTTTCCATAATGGTTGCACCATACTTTATGCTCATCAACAGTGTAGGTGGGTTCCAGGATCAGATTTTCAAAACTCATTTTCTCAGATTCTTAAAGTCTACAGCTTTTCACTGATTTAGTTGCAAAAGATTTCAGAGAGTAATGAAGAGGTCCAGTAAAATTACAGTCATATATGAAGTCCATGTTTTGGTTATCCCACAGAATTTCCCACAATTTTAGCTTATATTTATTTATCACAGCACATACATTTGTGATGTTTCTGTTGATTTTGCTAATCTACTTGTTTGTGAATTTTAAGAGAAAAACTGGGTCAAATGGTAATATTTCATTCATGTATTTCATTCACGTATTCATTCACACATATATTGATACATACAAGTTTAAGGCATTCTGTTTGCTTTGAGTGAGAACAAAAAATTAAAATGATTCCTCCCTAACAGAGGCTACAACTTAATAAAAAATATTTTATGCAAAAAAATCATTATTAAAAGTGTCATTTGATGCCTATATGGTGTCCATATTCTAAATTTTAAAAAGTCAAGATTCTTCAGGGTAAAATCAATAGGTTTTATGGAGTCCAATATTGTTAGAAGTATAGTTTTGCTAGAATGATTTGTTGAGAGAAGAAAATTAAGGGTTTTGAGTGTGAAGGTAAGGACAGTATACTTTATTCATGAGACAACAGGGACTCATTTTCAGTTTAGAGAGTGATTCTATCCATTTTTTCTGAATCAATCTACTCTTCCATTCTCATATGGAGCTTCATTTTAGGGACTTCAATCTTTAGCAGAGACTGTAAGTCTCCTGCTCGGTTTCCTTTTTGTCTTGCTCATCCATACCTTTCTGGCCATTCTCTACGGTATTGTGCATGATCTTTATGGACTGTAAATCTAATCAATTCATTTCTGTGCTTAAAATTCTAAATAACCCTTCCCTGCACACAGAATAAAATACAGTATCTGTGATCTGATCTGCTCTTCACAGCTCACTTCTCACTGCCATGCACTCTGTGCTTATAAACAAACCAGCTACTATGGTTTCATAAACACCTTATCAGTGGTCTTTAATAAGGTTGTTTGCAATACTTAAAACGCCTTTCCACTCTACTTTCTTATCCGCCTGTTACACCAATTCTTCTTTCAAGATTAGGCTAAAACTCTTTCTTCTGAAAAACCTTTCCTAAACACTCTCTTTATTCAAGAACAATTAGCAACTCACTTGCTCATATTCCCACAGCACTTTCTTTACACTTCAAAAGTAAACTTTGTCATTTTAAGGTCTTTGCTTTTGCTTCCCGTATAATACAGTGAACTTTTGTCTTAACTGTCATTGTGCTACCCAGTAATTTGTACAGTTTTTAGATAGATGCTCAATAAATATTGAATGAATGAATAAAAACCAAAAGATGGAATAAAATATAATTATTAGAAGTTTTCGAGAGAACACTTCATATGGAATTGATGAGACAGAGGGATTACTTACAAAACGGTAGCCACACTCACTTACCTTCTGTTTTCCTACCCTTATTTTCTTCTTTCAAGAGATTTTTTTTCTCATACCGTTCTTTTGCCTGGAATATTTTTCTCACTCATGTTGTTCAATTAACTTCAGTTATTACTCCATAAAAGCATCCCATCTGATCCTATCCTTCCAAAATATCCTCCACCACTACACTAACTAGTTTGAGTGACATTGCCAATGTTGCCACAACACAAAGCCCTGGATTCTTGAGAATCTCATTCTCTCCCAAAGTCCTCTTCCTCCTACTTATTGTATCTGAGCAAATTTCTCCTTATCTTTTCCCCAGGAAAAGCAAGGATAGAAACAAGATTGTCTAAAATACATTAAACAACAAATGATCCAATTTAAATTTGTCACGCTACTCTCAGTCTGTGCATAGGCTGTAAATACTTCATTTATTCATTCATTCATTCATTCAGAAAATGCTTACAGTAAGGTCCTCGACTTGGCAACCACTGTGCTACCCACTGGAATTTTAGCATTTAATAGGATTCTTTACATGCCTGTAAGTATCAAGTGGTTTGCAGTATAATATTTGAAGCAAAAAAAGGAAATAATTATCATAGATCATTGAAGACCCATTCCTTGGGATTTTCTTAAAATATTATTTCTTCAACTATTAAATAACAGACTAATTATTTAAAGCTTGTAGGATTGTGCCTGGAATTGAGAATACTGATTCCTATTTTCACTTGGTAAATAAAATTCACTGGAATACGTCCATATGTTAGCAATGAGACCTGTGGTATTCACAGTCATATCAGAATTTTGATACGTTTTTAATAGATTAAAGGCACTTAAATAAGTATTAATTTGTAATGGAAAAAATGCATAGTCAACTACTAGTTTTCATTTTAAAGAAAAAACTGAGTATGAATTTAAAACACATTTATTTGCTAATGTAGATCATTAATTCTTATCGTCATCATTATATTTGACCTTTTATTTATTCGACCTTTTACAGAGATCAAAATTAAAAGAGTATATCACAACATTGTAAAATGACTATAACACAATAAAAATTGTTAAAAAAAATTAAGAGTGTAGGTCTAAAGCACTACTAGAGGCAAGGCAGCATAAGTCTGTGGACATGAAGATAAAAATCCACAACAACAAGGGAACTCGATAACGGAAGAAGGATGTCCTTCAAAGTCAGAAGACCTGTTCTGGATGTAAGAATGAGAGTCAGAAAGGAAGCAAGTACCTCAGTTTGCTGCTTTATAATTGGAGTAAGAAAAACTCACAGATACATTGTCAATAATTAAATGTTAAAATGCCTATCTTATGAAAAAAATTAACACTACTTAGAGTAAATCCCTTATTTTTATCCTATAACATTGCTTAATGTGGGGAATCTGATAAAGTATCCCAAAACTAAGACTATGACACCTAATATTTATTTCATAAATTTAAAAGTAAGTCAGTCAAAGTTAGTACACTGTTCATTGATCCCAGTGAGTAAACACTAGGAGTCCTGGCCAAGAGACATAGATGTGCTGCATTAATCAATCTTCAAATGTGTAGCCTCAGCAGACCAGTTTTGTCTTAATGTTTAAAATAGGTACATCTCTCAGAGGGAGGACTGATATCAATCAAATGCTCACAAGAGTCTTCTGTATAAACTGAAGTTCCCAATCATGTTTTAATTATAACAAGAACTATGACAGAAGGATGGGAATTCTTATATTTCACAGCCAGGTATTTCTCTCCCTATAGGAGATCAGATGATGATTTCTTGAAAAGTAATCGGTATCAGCTGCTTGGCTCCAGTGTTTAAGGAATCATTCTTCTCTGTGAGATGGATTTGTTATCACAGAGACCAGAGAACTCTTGCTCCTAAGTAATATTTTATTAGATACTAACACATAATTCTTCTATTTTTTTTCCCCAGCTCTCCATTCTTATACATCTATTCTTCCCTTGATAGATCCTGTTACGTCTTACTCAGCCTCGGGAATTATTTCCCCCAAAAGGTGACTTAGCATACCAGATTCAATCTTCTACGTTGCTTCTACATTGCAGCTCTCAGGAGGTGGTTTTTACTTCTTACTCTTAAATTTTGGAGTGGTTATTCACTTTTGCTGTTATGAGCTTACCAAATTTATAAAACAATTATTTCTGAATTCTGATGTCCATAATTATATTCTTCTAGAGGTTCTGTATTTTCCTAGAGCTAATTATATTAATATGTGCCTTGAGAAGTGTCTGAAGATTTTTCTAGTTTCAAACTACTAGAGGGTAAGTTTCAATAAATTTACATGTTTTGTCATTTTTTAAGTAATTTGGTTTTTATGGCAGTTGAAATTGCAAATACAATTACAAACAAAACAATACTGAAAATCAAGCTTCCTGTGTTACTTTATTTATTTGTTTATTTGCTTATTTATTTATTTATATTGAAGTATAGTTGATTTACAATGTTGTGTTAGTTTCTGGTGTACAGCAAAGTGATTCAGATATATATATATATATCAATATATATATATTCTTTTTCAGATTCCCCTCCATTATAGATTATTACAAAATACTGAATATAATTCTCTGTGCTATACAGTAGGACCTTGTTGTTTATCTATTTTATAAATAATAGTGTATATCTGCTAATCCAAAATTCCTAATTTATCCCTCCTACCTCCTTTCCCTTTTGGTAACCATAAGTCTGTTTTCTATGTCTGTGAGTTTGTTTTTGTTTTATGAATAAGTTCATTCGTACCTCTTTTTTTTTAGATTCCACATATATGGTATTTGCCTTTCTCAATCTGACTTACTTCACTTTGTATGATAATCTCTAGGCCCATCCATGTTGCTGCAAAGGGTATTATTTCATTATTTTATGGCTATATATATATATCACATCTTCTTTATCCACTCATCTGTGGATGAACACTTGGGCTGCTCTGCATTATTTTATTATCCTTTGCTGAGCAATTCCCTTTGAGATTTACCTTAGCTAAATCAAACTTCTCTAATTTTACTAGATAGACAGGTATATAGACATAGATCAGTCTGTATATATAAGCACTAAGACTAATACTGTTTAAAATCACCAGCTTTATTTATAGAAAAATAGAAACAAATATATTTTGAATATTAAAATTATTTGTGACATACGGTATTTCTTTCTCTTTCTGGCTTACTTCACTTAGCATGATAATCTCGTATACGGAATCTAAAAAAAATGACATAAATGAACTTATTCACAAAACATAAACAGACTCACAGACATAGAAAACAAATTTATGGTTATCAGGGGAAAGGGAGTAGGGAGGGATAAATTGGGGGTTTAGGATTTGCAGATACTAACTACTCTATATAAAATAGATAAAAAACAAGGCCCTACTGTGTAGCACAGGGAACTATATTCAACATCTTGCAATAACCCATTACATGAAGAGGAATGTGTGTGTGTGTGTGTGTATCTATGTATATATATGTATATATATGTGTGTATATATATGTAATATATATTACAAATGTGTGTATATATATGTGTATATATATGTGTGTGTGTGTGTATATATATATATTTGTAAACTAGAGAAATCCATTACTAATGAACTCAGAATTGAAACAATTATAATGCCTGATCTGTGAATTCATAATTAATAGGCTACAGATTAAGAAAGATAGAATTAATTATTTGAAATTAGTGGTAACTTTAAAATAATATAAATGCAATATTTAAACATATTTAGCAATTCATCCAAACTAGACTCCTACAAATTCCTAGATTTTTTTCTCTCGAAATATCTAATAGGTAAGCAAATTTTATTCATCCTGACTTTTTAAACATCTCATTTCTAATGACATGGCTTGGAGAGTTTCGATAGTCTCCAGTCCTTTGGTTTTTTCTCCTAATCAGAATCATCATTCTAAAATCCCCGAGGAACCATGTAGCCTCTCATTTGATACTATTCTCAACAATAACACTGCTTCCACATTTTTTGCAAATATGAGAGCCCTTTCTAATATTAAGAAATATCAAGGTCCATCACACCACATTAATGTAGCTATACTCGCTGCTGTCTAGAGTAGAATAAAATTAGTAATACTTCAAAATAGATACTCTCTAAAATGTTTTAAATTAATAAATCTATCAAATACCTTCATTAAAGTTTTTAATATTTTTAAATTAGTAATATTTTAAGATACTCTGTATTTTAGTAACAAATCATATAAATACATATATTTTAAAATTAGCAGCATCTGTATGTATGGAACAAAAATTGTTTAGACTACAGACAACTGTTTGTTTTCATACTGCTTTGCTGAGTTGTGTTTGACATAGAATAAAATTTACCCATTGTAAATATAAAATTGGCACATTCTGGTAATTTTATACAACCACATAACTACTACTACAATCAAGATATGAAACACTTAATTGAACTAAAAATGTTCTTTTGTGCCTGCTTGCAGTCACTGCCTTCCCCTGACACTCTTGTCTCTTGTCAGGTATATTCTTCAAATATTTTATTTCAAAAGGCTAACTTTTTTGTCATTGTTCATTGTGTCTTCTGAAGATCAAAAGCTATAATTTTAATGAAGTGTAGTTATTCATTATTTCTTTAATAATTGGTGCTGTTTGTGTCATGTTATTGAAATAAACAAACAAAAATTTTGCCTAACCTGACACCACTTTTCAGGTTTTCACCGACATGTTTGGAGGCACTGATATCTACAAAATAAGATCCAAATACTTAGTATGGAAAATAAGACTCTTTCTGGTTTTGGTTCATTTCTATTCTCAGTCCTCTTTCTTCCTCTCTCTAACATACATACAATCCCTAGTTTTATTAAACTAAATACATTACACATGCATTAAATCAAAATAATTTCAGAAGACTGATCATTTTAAAAATTAGGATATTAGAGAAAAATATTTTAGAAACTTTTGGCATCTCAAGATAGAAAATATGTTACAAAGAACATACAAACAGAACAAATCAGAAAAGACAATAGCAAAAACAAATGAGTGCTTTAAAGTTAAAATTCTCTATAGGAAGAAAAACTATAACAGAAAATTAAAACAAAGTAAAGACAAGGAAAAAATATCTTACAATAAAGTTTTAGTGTCAGAAAAAACTATTTTGACATGGGACTAACAAAAGGAGAACTGAAGCTTAGATATGGAATGCAATAAAACAGGCAGTTCATGGAAGGAAAATATTGAATTCCTTAAAAGTATAAACAATGGTCAACTTTATGATAATCAGGAAAATTTAACTGGAAACAGTAATGAGGTAATGATTGCATAACCACCTGATGACAAAAGCTGAAATGTTTAATATTAACAAGAGCTGGAGACAATGAAGTTGAAAATACAAGCTATTTCCACTAAAATTGAATATGTGCACATCTAATGATCTAGTGATTCTACTTCTAAGAATATGCACAAGTTACTCTTGAAAAAAGCTCCATCTAAATATTAGAATGTTTTAAAAACCTGTATAATTATTACACATCAACAGTACAGACCATAGAAATATTGTCTTAAGAGGAAAAGCTGGAAGTATGCCACACACTTACATTGAATGCAATAAAATACGAGAAAATATAAATGAAGGTTCCATTATCTGCATACCATTTTTTTCTGGGGAAAGAGAAAAAAGAAATGGCGCCTGAAGGAAGAACAAAAGAGAGTTGTTGTTTATAATATTTGTTTGTATGTGTGTGTGTGTATGTACATAAATATATAGGCAGTGTATATCTAAGGTATTATATGTAACAAACAACTACAACATCTCAGTGGTAAATAAAAATAAGAATTTATTACTCATATCCATGGCACTCTGTATGGCTCTCATGTCTGTAGCTGTGCTGAGCTCACGCAAGTGTTTGAAGATTGGCTGGTGTTTTGTGGATCTAGGCTGGGCTCAGCTAGACAGTTCTTCTTTAAGTTGCCCGTTGGCCTGGTTCACTTCCACCTTAAGTGTATTTAATCTGAGTCCCAGACTGAAGAAACAGCAGGAGCATATACCCAGAGGAAATTCTTCTCTTGGGGATGACACAGGCACAAGAGGACAGTTCCACCTACACAAGTACATTTCAAGTCCCCTCCTAGCATTATTCTATAGCATCCCTTTTGTCAAAGCAATTCACATGGCCCAGTCTAAAGTCAAAAGGTATGTGGGGGTAGAAGGAAGTGGTCATACATTGCCTCTGTGGGAAGAATTACATTGGAACAAGGTAAAGTTAAAAGTCAGCAATAGGATACTAGAAGTCAGTGATAGAGTACAAGTCAGTTGTTCAATCTACCACATCTGAAGCAAATGTGAGAAATGTCAATATTTGTTCATTCTGGTTTGTGCACGTATGGGTATCTGTATTAATTTTTCTTTGTTTTTTCTGTATTTTTATGTTACTTCCAAATTTTAAAATGAACTACAATATAATTGACTAGTCACTATTAAGCTGTCCTATCTTTCTTTTTTTCACAGAACAATTTTTTAAATTATTATTTTTATTTATTTTGGGGGTGGTAATTGGGTTGATTTATTTAATGGAGGGACTGGGGATTGAACCCAGGACCTTGTGCATGCTAAGCCTATGATCTACTCACTGAGCTATACCCTCTTCCTGTCCTATCTTTCATAATTTTATACATTATTTTTACAGATTCTCTGTCCCACTGTGTACCTGAAGAATTTAAATTAATCCTTAAAAAAAAAACCTGAACTGTCAACTTCTCTGTGAAACTGCATCTGCCCTTTTCCATTGCAGTCATTCTTTCCCTTGTTATTTTTAAAGGAGTTTGCTGTATACCTTATTTCTAGTTACGCACTTACCTCACTTTGGTCTAGTCACTTAATAAACCTGTCTCCTTCCACTAAGTCGAGTTCCTTGATAGCAGAAAGTAGTTCCTATATAAAAATACATGGTTGAATGTATTTACCTAGGATGGTAAAGCTTACTAACTCTTTGCAAACATAGATTTCTTCTTTATCTTAGGCACACAAATAAATAGGCTGTGTTTCCCAACCTTGTTTGCATTTACGTGTGGCTATGTAACTGAGTTTTAGAAAGTGAGGAGAAATTATGTGAGCCGCTTCCAAACTGGGTTCTTAAAAACTCCCCAGTTGTTGCCTCCTCTGGCTGGATGCATCTGATGATGAGACCCATGGAGTGGTGAAGGCAACGGTGGGAAGGGGCCGGAATGCTCTTCTGCTAACAAGCACATGAATGAGAAAACACAGTTTGATTGGCTTGATCTCTCAGATATTCAAGCCCATTTCTTATGCTACTTATCCTACCTGCCTGAAAGATTAGCCTAGTAATTATGTTGCAGAAGCCGTTCAATACATGAATGTGTATAAGAAAACATAATTAGATTGATTACTGGCATTATACCTGAAAGAAAAAAAAAAAAAAGCTCTCTGGGGAAAATACTGAGATTCACTTTCTCAATGTTTTTAGAGCCAGGTACATGATACAGAGGCATGAGTGTCAATACCTAAAATTATACAGTAGTGAATTTATACTAGTCTTTCAGGATTTTTAAAAATGCCTATGAAAATAAGTTAAATGTGTTTTTGTTGTTCATGTATTAAAAATGTGTTTTCAAGAAATGGCAGTTCTGGATTTAAAAATTGTTAACAAGCCTGACTGCATAGAAAATCATGCAATAAACATTTGTATATATACGAAATTCCATTTAAAGGTAAACACTCATTATGGACAAACACTTCTTTAGCTAATTGGCTCAGTGTAATTGAGGTCACCATTTAGCCATTTAAAACCTTTCATCACTAAATGCTTTTAAATATTTTATAAATCATGTAATTACTCTGAGTATTTTTGTAAGCACTGTAGTTCATGCTAGAAAATATATCTGCTACTATATGGGTCTCTCATAAAATCATATTGATGAAGCTTTTAAAATAACCCCAACAAACTAATTTGAGAGTAGATATCAGTGGGTTTATTCTCAAAATGAAAAAAATTATCAAACTTTATCTCCTGCATTTACAGTTTCAAATTAAAGGCCCTGAAAATTTAAACACAAATTGCTTCACTTTTTAAAATATTAAATATTACCAAAATTCAAATATCTTTGATAACATCCAGATGGGTATAATTGCTGAGGATTTAGTTAATTGCAATTATTTTGAATTCAAAATGTGCACTCCCTCATAATTGATTTAAAATTACTTGATTCCTTCCTGCATTATTTATGTCATTAACAAAGCCAACTTGCCACTAAGAAATAATCCAAAGGAGTAAGCATTGATAAATTAGCCTCTTAGGAATATTTAACTATGAACCATGTCATTTCAAAATTAATGCAGCAGTTCTGTGGCTTTGACCACGAGAGGAGAAACTGAATATAAAAATTGCCTTTATCGATGCTTTACACCATAGTAATTAAATAATAATACTGAAAGCACTAAAGGGTTACTTTTATTATTTTCATTGATAAGTTTATTTGCAATATTTAGTGCTAGTGCACAGAGACCTCATCAAATCCCTTTTTTCCAGGAATGGATTCTGATGCCCTGTTCTCAGCCTTACAGAACACCTTCATCTCTAGATAGTGACACCAGGAGCTATAAGTCATAGCAGAGTTTCAGGACACTCACAGAATATGCTGGGACCATTCTCATAATACCAGCTAACTTCGTAGAGCTTCCAGGATGTACATGACTCAAGTTATTATGGTTCTTCTGTAAAAGTACATGTTCTTTCTGCAAAATACCTCTTCATGAATTTTAATCTGATAATGACCCACTATTCTTAATCATCACGTTGATGAGAAGTAGATTATATATATACATGTATTTTTTTCCCAACACAGGAAACATAGAAAGTCAAACTGCTACAAGCCATATTGCCTCTATGATAGGAGAGTCTATCTCAGACTGAGCCAAGGCAAGAAAAAACAATCTCTCTTGTTCTTAAGTCAAAAATATTTGAAGCCATTCTCAGTCTTCCCTTTTTTTAATACTCTGGAAAATACTGTCAGACTTATTTTAAAAGATATACCAAAAGTAACCATTTATCACTATTCTGCCCCAAATAGTCAGTCAATGCTACCTTCATATTTTTGTTTTGATTAGCACAATAGCCTCCTAATAATTCTCATTTTCTATTCCTAGAATAATCCATTTTCACACAGAAACTAGAAATTCGGAATTTGTGATTTTGACTATGATGCAGTAGCTTAGATTAAAGTAATTCTCTCCTGTGAGCAACTAGAGAAGATAATAAATAGACTTGTTTGAATGCACCAAAGAGCATCTTTTGCCAAATGTAAAGGTCCTACGATCATATGGGGAAGATAAACATACAGAAGTAGTAGGACTTTTTTTTTTTCCCATCAGGGTTTTCCAATTTTTAAGGTACTGATCCTGGAGATCAAGCAGAAAGCATTCTAACTTTTTTCAATGTATCAAAACTTGCAGAGTGCATCTGAAGCTTAGAGCAATTTTATAGCCTTATATATGTGTTTGTGTATCTGTATTCCAAGAAATTAGAATAAGCATAGCAAACTAAAATTTTTAAATGTAGAAGAAAGAAAATGTTGAAGATAAGATCAGATGTATCTATATAATTAATAAACTCCTAGTAAGATAAAGAGAGAGAAGGAGTGAGGAAGAGAGAAAGAAAGAGAGAAAAGATTATAAAAATTAGGAATAAAGAGAACATATACATAAATATCCTATAGCCTAAATAGATAAGAGATTATTAAAAATAAGTTCGATAATTTAAATTTTATATGAAATGGAAAAAAATTCTTTAAAAAACAAAACATAATAAAACATACATAAGAAAATAGAGAAAATATGAATGGATCTTTAAAGAAATTAATCCATAAATACAAATAATTCCACAAAGAAAATGCCAAGCCTAGATTGCTTTACAGTTAATCTTACCAAACACTTGAGGAAGAAAAAAATCCATCAATGTCATATAAACTCTTCAAGACATTAGGAAAATATGATGCACTGTTCATTTCATTCTATGATGCCAATATAACCTATTTATCAAAACTGGATCAGCCATTACAGGAAATTAAAATTATAAGCCAGCATCTTGCCTGAATATAAACACAAAAAAACTCCAACAAATATTAGCAAATTGAATTCAGCAAAATGTAAAAATGATAGGTTACAATCAAATTAGACTTATTCTTGCAATGCAAATTTAGTTTATTTGAAAAATCAGCCAAAGCAAGTCATCAAATTGAAAGGATAAAAGAGACAAACAATATAATTATAATAGATGAATAAAAATCTTTTGATAAAATTCAAATCCCTATTATAATAGAATAATTCTAAAGAATACTTTAGCAGATTAAGAATAAAAGGTACTTTCTTAATATAAAAGTCTATTTCGGAAAAAAAAATTAGCTTTTAGCAAACATCACGCTTAATGGTGAACTACTGAATACTTTTTCTGTAACATCAAGAATGAGACAGTGATGTCTAGTGTGAGAGACAATTCTCCATAGGGCTTTCAGGACTGTTTTTTGACACATGTTTGTATCGCAAACTGCCTTGAAGAGAGTTCAGAATGTACTGGCCTGTACATTTGTGAAAAAGCTTTCGTATGGTGCAGTGGAGAAAGGATGGTCTCTTCAATAATGGAGTTTATTTAATTGTATATTCACATGGGAAAAAATAAATCTTGATTTCTACATCCTTATATATTGAAAAGAAATTCTAGTTATATGATATGTGAAAGACTTTTTTTTAAATAGAGGGAAAAAAATCTTTCATAACAGAAAAAGATCTTCATTACAGTGGTACAGAGGGGGAAAAAACCCGTCATAATCAGGAAACAAAACAATCATTATGCAGGAAAAGACCGACAAATTTGAGTTCACTAAAATTAGGAGGACTCTTAAATGCTTATTGTTAAATGAAGGAAGCCAGTCTGAAAAGGCTATATATTGTGTGATTCCAAATATATGACATCTGGAATTCCAAGGCAAAACTATATAGAGACAAAAAAAAAAAAAAAAAAAAAAGACTAGTGGTTGCCAGAGGCTTGGGAGTGGGAAGGAGAATCAATGGGAGGAATACAGGGGATTTTTAGGGTAGTGAATCGATTCTGTATTCTAATGTAATGGTGGATACATACATTCGACAAAATCCATAAAACTGCACAACACAAAGAGTGAACCTTCATGTAAACTATGAACTTTAGTTAATAATAGTGTATCAATGTTGGTTCATCAGTTGTAGTAAGTGTATGACAGTAATACAAGAAGGGAGAACTATGTGTTTGGTGCAGGGAGGGGTGTAATGGAAACTCTGCTGGGTCTGCTCAATTTTCCTATAAACCTAAAAATGCTCTAAAAATAAAGTTTACTGTTTAAAAAATCCACAGAATAGGAAAAGATATTTATAATGTATATTTTCATTAAAGAATTCTCATCTAAAAGTCATACACAAGTGAGTAAAATACAGTATAAATAACTCAATTCAACATAGGGAAGAAATGTGCAAAGGCATTTCAAATCTAGGCTATCCAAATGGCTGAATGTGGGAAGGTGTTCAAATTCATTAGCCATAGAGTCAGTCAAATTTAAATAAAAAAAAGACACCATTACTTAACATCAGAATGGCTCAAATTAACCAAACAATGCCTAGTGAATATACAGAATAATTGTCACTCTAATACATTGTTGGTACGTTTGAAAATTATCACATCTACTGAAATTGAGCACGTGTTACCCTATAACCCAGGAATTCCATATCTGGGTATATAACCAGAAGAAATGCATACATATGTTCACCAAAAGAAATCTGCAAGAATATGTATAGCTGGGGGTGTGGGTGGGTTGGGGGTGGGTTGGGTAGAGCTCATTGGTAGACTGCATGCTCAGCATGCACAAGGGCCTGGGTTCAATCCCCAGTAGCTCCACTAAGAAAAAAAAAAAAGAATATGCATAGCAGCATTATTCATAACAGATAAAAACCGGACTCAACCAAAATGTCCACCTACAGGAGAACGTATACATAAATGTAAGTATAATTGTGTGACGAAATATTTTATAGCAGTAATTGAAAGTGAACAAGCTACTTACTGCATATGTACATACACTTGATAAAATGTTTCCTTAAAAGCAAAACTAATGCAGAGCAGATGGTTCCTCTGCTCAAAACCTTCAGATGAAATACCAGTTCTCTGCAATGGCTTGTAGAAGGCCCCACAGCACACAGCTTGAGGCTTCTCTACCTATTTATCCTTGGACCATTCTGTCCCAGCCCCCCAAGCTTCATTTCCTGTTCTTGTAACATACCAAGAATACTGCTCTCTCAGGTCTTTAGTATTTACTTTCCTGTCTTCTGGAATGTTCTTCTCACACATACTTGCATAGTCTACTCCCTTGTTTCATTTAAGCTTCTCCTTACCTATTATCAACTCATAATGGACTTTACAATCCTATTTAAAAATAGTCTCCCACTCTAAATTTATGTCTCCTTATTTGCCTCAGGTTTTTTTCATAGTTCTTACTACTGCTTGGCATATCTTATATAATTTTGTTCACTGCTTTGCCCCCAGGTTTCTGAAAGGTGAACAGTACATATTTGGTCTTTAATAAATAAAAGCTAAATGAATGAATGAATCAATTGATCAATGAGAGCACTTTAAATTGTTTGGGTTTTTTTTTTTTTTTTTTTTGCTCACTTTCAAATTGTGCTGGTAAAAAGTGATAAAATAATAAATGAAAAATAAAATAATGGTGATTATAACAATAGCTGATACAAACAGTGCTACTGCAACAATTATTTTACATGTATAAACTAATTTAATCCTCACAACAATCCTAAGAGAGGTACAAATATTCTCTTGTTCTATAAATAAGAAAACCGAGGCATCAGGATGGTGGATGCCTTCCACAAGGCTAATAAGTGGGCAAGCCAGTTTAAAAATCCAATGTCTTGATCATTAGAATACACTGACTCCCCCCATACTAACTGGTGTTATTTAGTAAAAGGAAGATGCATACATAGAGGAATAATCTGATTTTTATTGATTCAAGTACACAACATCTCATCTGTACACATACAGTTATACAGAATAGTGGACAAGTAGCATGGTCCCAGTTTAATGTGTGGCTTCCTTAGCCTCCAAGTCCTCACCGTGGCTCAAGGCTCTAGCACTGGTAATGCCTGACTGGGAAGGCAGATTATGTCAAATCCTTAAAGAAATTAATTCTGGGTCCTTCTCAGAGAATATTCTTGGTGTCATAGCTATTCTCAGTTTGGTTTGGAGAAACAAAATTCTGGCCCAGTTCAAGCAGATAATAGCATAATGAATTACGTAAAATGGTTTACTTGCACTAGAACTTTTTCCACCTATTATTGCCTTTGTCAACTCAAGACCTGTTAAATAAAGCCCCAACACATTACCAAAAAAACTCCATAGACCAGGTTGAATTTAATAGTCAATTTCTAAGTGTGATTAGAATATGTCAGCCTAAGAAAAACCACAGTTCATGCCAATCCGAAATTCTACTCTCATATAAACCAGAGCCAGCACTAATGCCATTTTTCCAGGATCACCACTCCTCTGTCCTTGAATTTCTTTTTTAAATTTATTTTCCCCCACTGAATATTTATAACAGCAATCATAAAGCACAGAATAGGGGATGTTAAATGATTAAACATATCTCATAAGTTTTGTAGCAATGGAAGTTACTTAATATATTTAATAATGTTAAGGAAAATCAGTAAAGGTCTTTGTCTTAATTATAATATAGGTTCATTTGAATGTATTATTACAGATAACCTTGGATTCTGCCAAAAATAAATTTATTTCTCTGTCATGTTAAATTTCACATATACATAATTCAGGCTAGTAAGGCAGCCTGAAATCTTTTCAAATTCTGGCCTTTTTCAGCTTTCTTTTTCATTATTCTTAGGGAGAAATAATTGTACAAATTATCCAAGGTAGGGCTCGGGGCATAAATCCAGACTTCAGGCAAAAGGAAGCAAAAAAAAAAAAAAAAAGAAAAAAATTAAAATGTCATGTCAGTTCCTATCAATGACATATTCAGGATGTTTGACAAACCACTCACTCCTAGATACTGGCCAGAAATTAGTGACATCTAACTTCAAGGAAGTTTGGTAAATATAATCTTCATCTGGATGACCATGTATTCAGCAAAAAATCAAGAGTTTTATGATGTTAAAAAAAAAAGGGATAAATGGATACCATGGGCTAACTGACAGCCTTTGTTACAGAGGTTATGATGTTATTCGATGAGAATCTATTTTTAAGTCACACCTCCAATGGAATTACTCTTCCTGTCAAGAGAAGAGTGCTACTGTGTGCTAGGTATAAATGGATGATCATCTCAGGAAAACAGATAAATTGCAGTTTTGCTATTTTTGTTTTTAAATGTGTATATAAATAAAAGACTTGGAAATTAAAGAAAATAAGCAATTATTGGCAGAGATTGAGAATTTCTGAAATTCTAATTGAAGAAAAGAATGGATTATGGCTCTCAGAGCAGGATCAGCAGAAACTGATTTCAAAAATTAGTGCATTTCAAAAAAAAATCACTTAGGAAAGAGAAGTAGATACGACAACAAACAACCTCACATCTATTATTTATCAAAGATAATTTAGACATTTACAACGGAAACCTCTGTTTTTCTCTTGTAGTTTGCTACATACAACTACATTAGGCTGTAAGTAATAGAAAGCCCAGCTTCCAACAGCTTAACCACACAGACAGATGTGTCTCTCGTGTATCAGGAAGTACAGAGTTGGTCTAATAACTCCAAGATCTCATTAATATTCAGGCTTCTTCCATTTTAGTTCAATTATCTTTGGCACCCAGCTTTCAACTTCCTGGTTGAAAGATGGTTATTGATTTCTCAAGCATGACATTTGATTTAGACAAAGGCAGAAAGAAGTATGGCTGAAGAAAAAGGGTAAAGCTTCCTTGTCAGGTTTTTTTTTTTTTTAAGTGTTATTCCAAAATGGGTCAGTTAAATTTTCACTGACCAGAATTGTATAATATGGATATCCTAGCATAAAGGAAGTTTGAGAGACTGAAAATTAGAGGAAGACAAAAGAAAATGAGGCTGTCTTGGATGCTGGTGGCCATCATAAATGTCTGTCACATTACAGGTACAAGTTTCCCCTACTATCCAAAAGTACAGTGCCCCCATGAGAGCTTTCCTAAACCAAACCTTAAAGTGAAGAAGCAATTACCTTAAGATACACTTTGCTAATAGATACACAAGATAAATCAAAACAAAGCATAAACTCTCACAGACACAGTTTAGAGCTACGGCAGCTTGAGGCTGAGATGCTAAGTGTAGTTCTGAGGGAGAGCTTGGCGGTACCACTCTCAGTGTGTCTAGGGCACACCCTGCCTTTATAATTACTCAATGCAAAAACAAACACGGACCCCTATTTTTGCTTTTCACCTTTTTTCTTAGAAGTGAAAATCCTCTTCAGATTTCTTTTGGTCAGCAAAAACAGGTACTGGTGTAGAGCTTTCATAAAAGGGAAATGGCGTAAAGTGAACTTTCAAAAAGTGGGCAATATCTGTAAGCAAACTATATATTTACCTTATTATCAAGAAAATCTTTTTTTTTTTTAATTTTTATAAAGTACTGAGATTGGAGAATCTCTTTGAAGTTTGGCAGGAAAACTATCTGATCCAGTAAACCTTGTCTGACAAATGCAGTAAAGATTCTGTTACTGAGATTGGGTATGGCCTATGATTATTCAGCTAACATTCCCCTTCTAGCCCCATGCCATACACAGAAACATCCCTCTGCGGAAAGAGGTGTTTCCCAGACCATAAACACTGAGCCTTGTCATGTGGCCGCTCTTTGATTTCCTGTTGGGTAAAGCGTACTTCCATGTGATTTGACCTGAGGTGTAGACCTGCCTTGCCCAGTGGGACTGCAGTTCTCAGGGAGAGCTTGGAGGTGCCACTCTCACTGCTTGGGGTGCACACTGTCTCTATAACTACTCCCTGCAAAACTAATGCTGACAGTTATTTTTGCTTTTCACTTTTTTCTTAAAAGTAAAAATCTTCCTCAGGATAGACATATAGATTAATGGATTATAATTGAGATTCCATATATAAACACTTAAATTTACAATCAATTAATTTTTTTATGAGGTGCCAGTTTACAAGAATGTGGATAAATTGGAACACTCATATATTGCTAAAAGGAATCTAAAATGGTACAGGCATTTTAGAAAAGAGTTTGGCAGTTCCTCAAAAAGTTAAACATAGGGTTACCTACCGTAGTTTTTTGGATGGTAATGGAAGTGTTCTCGAATTAGATCATGGTGATAGCTACACAACTGTGTGAATATGTGAACGACCACCACACTGTACATTTTAAGAAAGTGAACTTTATAATATGTGAATTATATCTCAATAAAAAAATGGATGTGTACACTTAATTCATGACATGTTTATCTAACTCAAAACGGACCATCAATCCAAACCTAAAGTTAAAACTATTACCATTTTGAAAGGAAATATAGGTGAAAGTATTCCCATCTTTGGTGTTATGGCCTCTCTGAAGAATCAGAATGGACCCCACTCAGAATTTGATTCAGATGTCAAGACTGATAACACCACACAAACACGTTTAGAGTGTATAAACAGTGTATTGGTCATTTATGAGACTTTTGGGGTCAGGAGGACAGGTTTACTAATTTGGTCCAAAAATAGCTTGAGAAAACCAGGAAAGGAGACTGACTTGGTATTTTTACAGTATAGAGAGTAGGGCCAAGGGAAAGGTTCCCTTACATTTGCTACTGGAGGGCACATCCAGACTTTCTTATGAACTTGCTCAGATACGAGACAAAATGGGAAGAAGAAGTGAGACTTGGAAACTGTCATAACACATGAAATAATGGAGTCAGACTCTTTATTAAACTTGGAACACTTAAAATTTTCTTAGATAGACCACAGACTTCAAGTTCAATAAAAGAACAAAAGTTGATAGAGTTGACTTCATCAAGCTTAATATTTTTACTCTTCAAAAGAAACTTCCAATTTAAATTGAAAGTTTGGTATTTGCAGATACTAACTACTATATATAAAATAGATAAACAGCAAGGTCCTACTGTATAGCACAGGGAACTATATTTGATACCTTGTGATAGCCTAAAATGAAAAAAAAACATGAAAAGGAATATATATATATGTATAACTGAATCACTATGCAGTACACCAGAAATTAACATGACATTGTATACCAACTAACTTCAACTGAAAAAAAAACTTCTAACAAAATGAAAAGTCAAGTCACAGACTAGGAGTCCTATACTAGACTTGAATCCAAAATAAATACCTTTTCCAAATCAATAACAAGAGAAAAAGTAAAGAAATGGGTCAAAGATTTAAATGGTCACTTTACGGGAGAAGCTACACAAATGGTCAGTAATCACATAAAAATATACTCAGCCTCATTACTCATAAGTGAAATGCAAATTATCACAATGATGAGATACCTCATCTACCCTTTATAATCGCTAAAATCAGAAAATCTCAATAGTAAGTGTTGAAGAGGATGGAGTGGCACCAGTAGTTGCAAACATTGCCAGAAGGAATGTGGCAACTTGGCAAACCATCTGGGAGTTCCTAATAAAGTCAAACATATACTTAACAGTATGACCCATCTTAGATTTTTACCCAAGAGAAATTAAACCCTATTTGCTCACAGAGACTTGCATAATAATATTTATGTCAACTTTACTCAGTATAATCCCACTTGGAAACAAATGTCTATCAAGAGCTGAATTTGCAACTCAGTATGGTTTATCCATTCAATGGAATCCTATTCAACAATAAAAACAAACTATTGATACACACACAAAAAATGGATAAATCAAGAAAATATTATGCTACTTAAAATAACCCAGACATGAAGGAGTAGTACCTAGAGAATGATTCCAGCTTACATGACATTTTAGAAAAGACAAATCATAGTGTTCACTTAAACATATTTGACCACATATAATTATATGTCATGAAAGTTATTAAAGGTAACATGACCCTGAATAATATAATTTCTTTTATTTCTTATAAAAATATTACCTTTATTCCTAGGAGAATACTACTAAAGAAATGCATTTGAAAATATTGTATGATAAGATAATCCATGTATATCTTTTTATGAGATCAAAGTAAGCAAGATTACTATTATGAATAATTATAGTGTCAGTCTGAAGAATGCATGGCTAACGAAACAATCATTAATTTAAAACAGAGGTGACTTCATTGTACTGCTAATTTCACTTTCTCAGAAAAAGGAAATTTCTCATCTTTAAATATTTAATAATCTTATTTGCCTTTCTAGGAAATATAAATGTTCAGTAGATAGATTTAAATGTTATCTTCTATTTCTTTCTAGGTATTATGCCAAATAAGAATATAGAGTATTAAAATGTAATTTCTCTTTAGCTTAGAAAGTTTGTTAAAAATACAATTATTTTACAGTGCATCATGTTGTTATTAAAGTTTCATTTCGCTGATGACTGGTAAGAAATTAATTTCACCAATACTCTAAACTTATACAAAAATTAAATAAAAATATTACTCTGAGATTTATAAATTTATCATTCTTAGATAATCATAAATCATCCACTTGTCTCTAAGATACTCTCAAAGATTTAAGACTGCGGTGTATCTTTCAGCCTTTTTATCCATTTATTTGTTTTCCTTTTTGCTACTCACTTAACTCTTTACTGACTTGTAATTCTGATAATCAGCTTTTGACAGTTGATAATGTAATCTATTACATCAAAGCACTGTGAGCAACTTCAATTAATACTAAAAACAAGTTGAAAAAAAAAGACAGAAAACTCTCTTCCAGTTTAACAGAGACAAACAGACTGGTGTTAGGCTAGGAAACAAACTGTTTTTCTTCTCCTTCTTTGGAATGCTTGATTGGGATCCAAAGGGGCAAGTGCATTATACATACCCACTTGCACCTGGCTCCATAAAACACTTTTTTTAATTCTAGATTATGTCCTTGGTGAGAAATGCCTCCCTCACGAAGTCTTGTGCAGTTGAATAAAATCTACTTTGGGAATAAATGCCATTGTTATTTTTGGATAGAAAGCAATTTGCTGTACCTGAAGACCATACTGTTATTAGCGAGATGACGGAGCACCAGCATGAGCAGTCTACCTTCTCCTTTCCCCTGGTGACACTGTAAGAAAGGTAATACACTCTTTGGCAATGAGTCCCTTGCCTATTTAATGCATATTGCCAGACATCAGACTTGCTCCAATATCTGGTAAACATTATCTTCCTTTAAGAGAAGATTTAAGGACTATGAGCCAATGACTTAATACTTCAGCATCAAGAAAGTAAGCTGCACTGTCAGCCTTCTTTTAACTGATTCTTATCATTTGTTGTCTGTTATCATTCCACCAACTTTCCTCTTAGGTCCACTAACTTGGTGGGGGCTTTTTTTTTTTGTATGCTTTTATGGAGACTCTTCCAAATTAAAGGTCATATAAATTTTACCTTTTCCTTTTGCACACAATGCCTAGCATTGCTATTAGAATACACATTGAACTACGTAGCTACCTAATGAAATACAGCCTCTCCTTTAGAACTGGTCATTGCTGTACTATCTCTTTTTTTTTTTTTTTTTTTTAGGTCTAGACACCTGTCCTGAAACCCAAGCCCTTTTAATCTCTGGTATTAGCAACTAACTCTCATTTTTTACCTAATGATCTAGATTCTTCTATACTGTCCTATTTTTGACAGTCTCTCACAAGCCTCAGGACATGCATTGTCTCTTATTTCTGTCCCACCTCTGCCCCAGTAGATGGATCCCTGTCCAAGTTCTTACATCATTAATGCTAAATCAAATACATACTAAGTGTTTCCTAGGAATAAATAAAATAAATATACTGCCTGGGGAAACAGTATGCTTTTAGAAAGAACACTGACTTTTAGGAAGCTAAGAGAACTAAACAATACCTTATTTGTTGTACCCTTTAACTTCCTAACTTCTACTTTTCTAGAAGGTTATTTAAGTTTATGTTGTAGAACTTCATTTCAAAGCATTTATTTGAGTATATATTAGTTCTAAAATACTCATCTTTCAATAGACAATTTAATAGCCTGAACAGGTTCACATAACGTAAGCATTTTGCTCACTTTTCCCCTTTCAAGGATGAATCCTCTGAAAGAAGAAATATTGCCCTATTAAAGGTTTGAACATCATTTCTTTTTCAATCCTCTTAAAGAAAATAATACATACTCCAGGCTTATTAGCCAATATGTAGTACCTAATACGTGTTTCATAAATATTTCTTACACAAATAGTAACAACCAACTCCTAACATAATGAATGCATGAGAATTTGTAAATTTTCAGTGTGTTAACTTCTGAAATCTCTTTAACACTATTAAGGATAAAGACACCCGCCCACTTCATTATTTTCAGAAAGAAAGGGGTGACATTTCAAGTACTCAGAAAAGAAGTGAAATCATCTTTAGAGAAAAGAGCAGAGCACTGAAACTGAAGTGTGTATTTGTACAATATCAAACAGGTTATGCAACATTGGTTTTGTTTTAAAACATGCATCGTAAACTGTATCAGATGTGAGCATCCTTCTATAGCAATTTAAGAAATCATGCCAGTTAACATGTGGTGTGTCCACCATTTCCCCCACTTTTGAAACTCCAAATTAGATTATTCAAATGTGCTCTCAAAGAGGTTACCCCTGGAAACCACTCTTAGGCTTTGTGGGGTATGGAATAGCCCAGCTGTTGATTGGTTTTAGCCTCAGGGAACATCTCACCAAGGCTCAGCAGTCTCCAGTGACTACCAATTTGCTTCCCAGTGTGATGCTAGGTATTGCCTGCAGTCATTAATGCCGTATTTGGTAAAGGGCTTCTCTGTTTACTGATTGCCCTTTCCTTCATTCACAGTTAAGACAAGGAAGACAACCTACTGCAGGTTTAAAATTTAACTCTCAAACTTCTCAAGTTTAAGATTTTTACATTCAGGACACTTTTCTTTCAGACTTTCTACCCTTTCAGTTATAGAATTGTAGAGCTCAGAACAGAAGGTTTTTCTTTTTTTTCTTTCTTTCTTTTTCACAGATTTCTCCCCTCAGATAGCATAATAGGGCAAATGCACTCTATTTTATTCACATCATTTAAAGTTTTACATTTTAATTACTTCTGAAATTAAATGTTTAAGTTAATATTTATTAAGAGTTTTGTTCTTATAGCTTTTGGTAATAGCTCAAAATTTTAAAGTAAGAAAAATAAAAAATGTTTTGATAAATGTGAAGTTCACAGTGCACAGGCATGCTAGTTAATGGAATTTGGACAACTGGCTTTATAAATTGTCTAATGGATTATTTAACCCTATGGAATCATCTAACTGGTGAATGGCAAATTTACACTAATTTTCTTGATACCTGAACTTCTATTTAAAAATTATGTCAGTCAGGATACTACAGTTATTTTCATGGGTCCCTTAACTCAGAATAGGATACATTTTCTAGCCATTAGAGTAAGTGACTGAAGTTTCTATACTTTGGACAAGGTTAAGAAGGAAAAAAAGTTGCAGACTCTATTTAGAGGAACAGAACTGCAATAATCAATGGTAATAACTGAGTATACATTTATCAGACAACCTGTAGACTCAATCATACACCAAAATGCTTATAATTTAAGAGCTTAGCAATGCAAATATTTGTAAATTTAGGCAATGCTATGGCTTTAGTATGCATTGGGCTGCATCATAAAGCCTGGCTGTTTCTGGATAACTATATTGTGCTTAACATGAATGATATTTTATGCATTTATTTTCATAAACAACTTACTGCTTGATCTGGTCTCATTATTCAAAGTTTCTTCACATAGTGATTTTAGAGTTGGCTTTGGCCTATCGGTTCTACTAAGTTGACAGAGTGATAATGATAAAACACTGGTAACTATGGGGATGAGTTACTATGTTGTAGGCACTCTGTTAAGCCTTGAGCATGCACTATTTAATTTTATCTTCACATCAAATAGAAATTATTATCACCATGTATGAGATAAGATAGCTGAACCTCAGGGGAGTCATATAATTTTCCCAAATTCACACACTTAGGAAAAGACTGTGTCAGAATGGGAACACAGCCAGTTTAGATTCCAGAGTCCCAGCTTTTAAACATTCTGCTCTGTTGCTCCTTTCTGGGAGAATACATTTTTATCTGCAAAGTAGTCAGACTAACAGTTTCACAAACCGCTGGATCCTGGGATTGGAGAGGACCTTGATGATCCTCCAGTCTCATGTTTAATCAACTTCTCTGTAATCTCGACAAGATTGTCCCCCAGCTCTCAAACAGTTTCCACTGAGGGCCTCACTCGCTCAATATGCAGCCCAATCAGTAACGTGAACTGTTGGAAAGTTAGTTCTCATAATGTAGTTTTTGGCGTATTTGTACCTCTCTCCAAAGAATTCTAGTTTGTCTCCTTAAACTCTGAAGCAATGCTTCTCTCACCTCAGACTCTCTTACCATTCACTGAATATCTGCAATGCACTAGATAAATGTGTTATTAAATATGTTACCTCACTTATTACTTATCATAACTACATGAAGTGAATTTTATTATTTTCTTTTAAAAAGGCTAAGATATTCTGAATGAATGGCCAATGGTTACAGAATAAATGACAGAACTCAGAGAGTACTTATGTCTTCTGACTCCAAATCCATGTTAACCTAGAGAATCATTCTCACAAATTTATAATTTAATGGATTTTGATTCACAATAGATGCAATTATAGCTCCCACTCATTTTCTGTTTCTATTTATTCTACCCATGTTCCAGTATTAATTTTAGGAACTCAAATATTTTCCTTGCTCTACCTACATGGCTTTCTATTCTGCTTTATGTTTGCAAATAACTTAGGCTGGACCTGATTCCTAGACTGAAATATGACCATTTAAATAAATTCTCCAGTCCAATTGATTTCTTTCTTTCTTACCTTCAAAAGTAAAATCTATGCTAAGGGAATAACTAGGAAAAGATTTATGCAGAATTAGTTCTAAATACGGTATGTTTACTCTGAACTAGAAGGACATTGTGAAGACAAAGCAAACATCAAATGAGGAAATATTTTGTATACATTATTTAGAGGGGAAACGTTTTCAGTCTAATTATTTATATCATAGTAATTATGATTACTTTGAAACATCTTTAACATGTTTATTTAAACTAATATCATTTGCCAATTGCTCATGTATTTTTATGCACAGAATGGATTACCTATTTTAACACAATAAAAGCAACATACAACATTATGGAAGCTTAACTGATATTAATTTTCATGCATTATAATTATTATTTTATAGTTCTCAATCATGAGTTAGTTTAGATAAATGATTATATTAGTTCATAATTTCCATTATCAAAATATTGTTTCAGAAAAGGGTAATGCAGTCTCATGTCTGATTTTTAGCATCAGCATCACCATATTATATGTTATAGTTCTTAAAAGCCTTTGTTCACTACATGTAGGTATAGATCTCATGCAAGGAAATATAACAGCTGATATGTTCAGCTTCTCCATCCTTATAGCTTGAGGCCAACAAATTAGAAATAATTGTTAGATTCAAGCCATGTAATTAGACAGCATAACATCTAAGATTTTTTTTTGTCAGTTTGCCAAAAAATAATTTTAGTAAGTGATACATTACACCATAAAAATCCTCCTTCAGCAGGCCTTTTAATGATGATAAATAAAGAACTTGTGCAAACCCAAGCAATTAATCCTTTTGAAGCATTCCACTGAAGTCACTAATAAGGCACCAGAAATTCAGATACATACATAAATTATTCTTTGTGAATTCAAGCTTGGGATTACCACATTTTTTTTTCTATCCTTAAGAACAGTTAGTTTCCTTAGTAATTTCATCTCTTTAAGCCTCTAGTTAAATGAAAGTTTGGATTCAAAATAGATGTGTAAAATAAAATCATATTGCATATGTTAACACATTAAATATAAAGTTATTTTAGATATTTTCACTGAGTGTTTTCTTAATCTTGAAATTTTTAGTTGATGAAATGCCCATGAATTCATATTCTTAATAAAATGGAATGTATTTATATACTACTACAAGTAACTATTTGAAGCCTAAAAAACAGTAAGTACAGTGCACATGAAAGGCAGAAGTTCTAAAAATACCATCCATGTGAGGTATGCAGTTTCATTAAAATGGCAGTGTATACTCCCTGCTGACCTTTAATTTATTCACTGTGTTGAGAATGTACCCTTTAATACCCTCAATGATGCCTTCCACTGAGGAAACTGTGTTAGGCAAAGAAAAAGGAAAACATATTACTGGATACTGCAACAAATGGCAATATTACAATACTCATTATAAACCTAATATGAATTCCCAAGTTCATAAAGGACATAGACCTTGGGTTTATTTTAGAAGTGCAAGTGTTATGTATGCCTGTTAGAACATGGATCCTTAGCAGAAGCACACTAACCTGCTCATAGATAGGACATCAGTACTTATTTTGAAAGAGAGAAAGTAATATTTTATAAGTTATAATAACATAAAAAATTCAACTGAAAATAAGTCTTTGGTTAAGGGGATTCATTGTATATTAAATGAAAATAACAAGGATGAACCGTGTATACTGAACTGTATAAATAAATTTTAAAAACCTCTTTAAACATTCAGGCAATGAAAAACAGGTTACCAACAGAGAAACACAAATCTAGCTGAGGACAATAGGACAGTCTCTAGGGAGTTTCAAGCAGAAAAGATTGTGATTCAGTAATTTCCCAACCAACAGAGCTGCCATTCACAGACGAATTTACAGAAAATAAACCACCCATGTACCCTTTCTGAGAGTAAAATCAAATAAAAAATTCAAAGATAATACATGCAGCATAGAAAAGAATCAACAGTGAAGGTTTCTTAACATCTGTTATCATGGTTACAGAAATAAATATCTTTAATAAGAAACAATATTGAGTATATTGATAACACTCGTCAACAGATTAACAACCACAGATGTCATCAATCAAAAAACAGAAAATGGAGTGAAAAAAATAGTAAAAACGGTGTTTAATTTCTGTTACTTACGCCCAGTGAGGGCATGGGCCATTTCTCATTGGATTGCCTGTGAATTTCCATTACCCAGTATAATGCTTGGCTTAGTCTGTTCTGTTTCTGTTTTGTAAATAATTTCGTTTGTCTATTTTATTTTTTTTAGATTCTGCATATAAGTGATATCATACTTATGGTATGGGGGGAGGGGGTGGGAAGGGATAATTTGAGAGTTTGAGATTTGCAGATACAAACTAATATAAATATATAAAATAGATAAACAACAAGTTTATACTGTTTAAAAAAAAAAGCTCAAAATATCTCTAATTTGTGATTTCTGTAATCACTTCTCACCAGTCTGGGAAAATAAAATGAATGATGTCAAATTCTAAAAAAAAAAAAAAAAAAAAAAAAGTTTGGCTCAAAGAAGACCCTTGATCTATATCTTTTGAGAGAATGACCCTGATATGGGGGATAAGGAGTAAATGCTGTCTCATTCTTGACATTGATAATTTTGGAAATATGTTCATGAGCACACATAATAGTTAAAGATAAGCATTATGATCAGAATAACCCTCTGCTTTTGAAAGCCTCATTTTAAGACAGCCTTAATTTGAAGTCTGAGATAAGGCAGGGATCAGGCAGGATCTTGTTGGTTTTCTAGAATTAAGGAGAAAAGAGGAGTTGAATATTCTATGGGGGAAAGCTGAACCCCCTGAAGTACACTGTGCCTGAAGTGGCAGAGGGCTAGGAGAAGAATGACTGCACAAGTGGCTGTGAGAACTGCGAGGGCTGGACACCAGGCACCACAGTCCAGAGAACTTCACGGTGGAATTGTGGTGGGACTGGAACTGCCAGTAGTGCCTGATGACCTTAAATATAGCTCCTTTGGACTGGGTAAGGAGTTACTTTATCTGTGATCACCAGAAACTATAAACTAGGGCTTTATACATTTTTTAAATTGGTAAAGTATTTCATACCAATCTTAGGGAGTGGGCACTCCAGTGGTATAGGCTTACATAATGAAATAAATGTTTCACTTCTTGTAACCACTGTATATGTCTAATATTACAGATTACTGCATTGTATTTTTTCTTATATTCTAAAAAACATATGATTAAATATCTATGCAAGTATAATATTTTTATTTGCTTGTTATATTTTCATCATATACAAAAAATAACAAAAATATGGAAGTATCTGTGCTATAATAAAATTAGAGGCAAACCTTGAAAATATTTTAAGTACTGCATGTTTTAAATAGAGAATATTTACTTGCTCAAGTTTTCTCTGCCTCTCTGGTGTTTGTTCTCTCTCTCTGTCTCTCCCTGTCTCTTTCTTTTCTTCCAACTTTCCTTTCCTCCTCCTTTTCTTCTGATTAACATGAGATAGCTACCCACCATGGCATATCCATTTTCTTATAAAATTGTAGTCAAAATATCTTTAACACTGCCAAAAGGGCATCACTCTCACCACTTGAATACTTACTCTTGGTTTAAATTTAAAAGGCCTGCTATTAAAAAAAAATTAAACCCCAAGTATTAAATATTGAGGGTTGAAAACTATGAACTACTACCACATTTTGATTAAAAATATTAACAGAATGTGTTGGTTAACACTTATAGGAATCTGTTTGCTTCAAGAGATTAGCAATACTCATTATCCAAACATCTAAGTTAAATTTGGAATTTAGACTTTCATTCTGCATTCAGTGGGAAATGTTGTATCATCAAGTTCAAAGACAGCAAAAACAACAGAGACAGACGTGGAGTAATACTCTCCTCATATCATCAAACGCAGACATAAATAATATTAGCAAACAACAAATAAACTAACCAATTAACCAACAACCAAAAACATGAGAGAATCACAACAGTGAAGATTAGAACTACCAAAGTATCAGAAGACCAGAATTTTATAACTGATACATTTATGAAAATCTATACATTCATTCGATAGCAACTGTAAGTTATGATAAGTGTTGTTTTATAGTGGATTCAGCAGTCTCACCTTAATCTTGGGCATTATATTGAAAACGTAAATTATTATCCATGCAATGTATTAAGTAATATTGTTTTTAATTATTCAGTGGACTTAATTTTCCAGTCCGGTAGACTACAGGCACTTTCATTCACTGAAAATATAAATATTTTTTTATTTTAAAATTTTGAATTTGAATTATAGCTGATTAATTGAACATTTATTGATTGCCTTCCATGTATAAGGTATTAGACTAGGTGCTTCTTTTTATCAAGCTTTCTTAAGTTGGACACTATTGACATTTGGGGCCAGATAATTCTTTGATTCTTTGTCGTGTGTATTAGGACTCTGCAGAACCCAACAGGATGTAGGGGTGTTATGTTTGTGTGTCTGTGTCTGTGTGTGTGTCTGTATAAAATCTGCAGGGTCAGTTTTCAAGCTGGAGACCCACGAGAGCTAATAGGGTGTAGTTTCAGTCCTAAGGTTGGCAGGAAGAACCAGTATTTTGGTTCAAGACCAAAGACAGGAAAAACCTGGTGTCCCTCTTTGAAGGCAGTCAGGTAGGAGGATTTTTCTCTTAAGAAAGGTCAGGCCTTGAGGTTCTATTGAGGCCTTTGACTAATTGGATTAAGCCCACACACTTTAGGGAGGGCAATCTGCTTTACTCAGTTTACCAATTTAAATGTTAATCTCTTCCCAAAACACTTCACAGATTAATGTTTGACCAAACATCTGGGCACCATGTGGCCAGTCGAGTTAACAGGAAATAGTAACCATCACACTGCAGAAGGCTGTCTCGTGCACTGGAGGGTGTTCAGTAGCATCTCTAGCCTCTGAACACTAGACGCTAGTAGCACCCCTCTTACTCAGTTGTGACAGTAAAACAACAACAGCAAAATGTTTCTAAGCTTTGCAATGTCCTCTAGATGAACAGCACATCCCTGGTTAATAACCACTGTCCGACATTATCATCTTTCATTCTCACAGCAGATTTACTAGGAAGATATTATCATTATATAAATGGGAAACCGAAGCTCAGAAGAATTAGGCAATGTGTCTAATATCACAAAGCTAATACAGTTGTGAAACCAGTATTTAAATCCATATCTTTCTGATTCCAAACTGCATTCTATTTCCAGGACTTCATGCTGTCCAACTGGCAGCTGAAAGCTGAACTGGAAGCTTAAGAGGCAGATCTGGTCAAGAAATAGAGATTGTGAGTTGATATAGCATACAGGAGTTAGTTGAATCCAGTTGTGGAAGATAAATTCCTTAAGAGAACCAAAATAATTAGTAGCCTCAAGAGTAAGGGACATTTCCTGAGGGAAAATTTGGAATCTTAGGATTCCTCATGGATTTGGTGGCCCGTGTAAGTCCACCCAGTTGGGCTGATTCAAAACATCATTGTGGTGATATGTATGGATCATTGAATTTCTACTGATCCCCGGATATCTTCCTTCTTCTTTCATAAATATTAAATACAATAAAAATTATTTCCTCCAGAAGGCTTATGTGTTTTCCTTGTAATTTGCAACAACTATCCTCCAAGATGGTCTCCAGTTATTTTTGCCTCCTGGTATCCATTTCTTTGTGTGGTCCTCGCCCACACTGAATAGAATTGTCTTGTGGAACAAATAGGTTATTTCAGGAATAACAGAGAATGACTACTTAATCTAGGTCTTTCAAGTGACTGTGGCTTCCTTTGTAGCTTCTGTTGGATGACTCATGCTGAGGAAAGCCAGCTACCCTAAGGAAAGGCCAACAAATTGAGGAACTGAAGTTTCCTGCCAACAATTAGTACTGATTTGCCAGGCAAGTCCGTGAGCCACGTTGGAAGCAGATACAGAGCCCATGTTTAAGCCTTCATATGACAGCAGCCATGGCCAATATCTTGACTGCACTTACATGAGAAACTCTGGGCTAGAAACACATATCTAAACTAGTTGTGAAACTGAGAAACTGTAACATGATACATACTTGTTGTTCTTTTAAACCACCTAAATTGTGATATAATTTGTTAGGCAACAACAGAGAAATAAAACATCTATTTCAAAGAAGGCTAGGATAGGGAGAGACATCTGAGATATTTAAGTAGTCGTATTTTTACTTGGTCTATCTTCACCGTAAATACTCAAACTAAGATTTCAAGATTGAAACACAAAGACTACCATGGAGTTGCTTTCTAAGGCATTTTTCATTGAACCATTCCACTAAGAGTGTAAGTTAAAGGAGCCCAAATAAGGAAAACATTGGCATAAGATATTTGAAAATACAATAAATATACTAAACTTTCCCAAACCTTCATGCTGGTCTCAATAGGGAGACAAACCATTATAGTGTGGGGAAAAAATGCTTCCTAAAAAGTTTCCAATAGGAAAATCCTAAAATGCATTTTACCTAGTGTAAATATGCTTGAAATCAAAATTAGTTCACGTAGAACTAGATTAAATCTATAAAAGTCAACCAGAATTCAGAGCATCATGAACTTTGTGTACTACAATCAATTGAACCTATTGATGACTAGTAAACACCAGATGGTGGATTATGCAAGAGTTCAAAAACTGATTAAAAAGTTCAAAATGATTTCCCAAAGAAAGGGATTGACTTTATTGCTATTGATGTAACCTGAAGCAGTCTATATGTAAACATTACTGTATCTACACCTTATAAAATAAGCAGCTGAAAATGAAAAATTGAAGTATATTGATCAACTGCTCAAAATGTCTAAGTTTTATGAGTTATAACAAACCCAGTGAAACTATAAACTTATGTATTTTTAGAAATAAAATTATATTTTAAGTTTTATCTGTCAATTTGTCTACAGATATTATAAATGATAGTAACTTAATGATAGCCTTTGAAAGGTATCTGTAATGATTTAAAAATATGTTTCAACAATAGATGCTAACATTGATTCATTCCTCAACCAGATTTTGACTCCCACCTGAAGCTTTATGACATCTTTAGCTCTATAGAGACAAATCGATATGGGCCTTTCAGGCAAATGGTATTTACTATACTCACTTTTGATTTAAGTTTGTGTGAGGTCACCTTACCTTGTAGGTGATCCGAATTTTTATCAAAATACCCCCAATGATGTAGATGAATAAAAACAAAACCAATACTCTTTAATACAAACATGACATTTAAACCTTTGTAAGTGTTCGAGAAGAATTTTCACTAAATAGAAGAGGGTTCTCAAAGTGTGGTCTCTGGAGCAGCAGCACCAGTATCACCAGGGAATCTGTTATGAACATAAACTATTGGACCCCAACTTAGACATACAGAATGGGAAATGTTGTAGGTGGGACTCAGCAATTTTTCTTTTAATAAGTTTTCCATGTGATTCAGAATGCATGTTGAAGACCGAGGACCAAATAGAATGTAGAAGAAACTGGACTAACAAACACAATGAGAACTATGCATGCTTATCAGCAAAAACAACGTCTCACATTCAGGAAATAAGTAGGAAGAGGTTTGGGCTCAGCTCCACTAACCACTCATAATTCAGAAATACAGAATCTGTTACTCCAACCAATCAAAACAGAAACAAAAAAGGTATCCACTCTTCTACTACATGGATACCACCTTCTGAGATAGCCAAAATTCTGTTCTCATATGTCTCCTGAAATTACCGTTTTTACTCTAGGCATTTAGAGAATAAATTATCGACACAAAGCACTGTTGCCATGCATTATAGGCATATAGCAGTGCCAATAACTCTGGGAGTAACAGCTCCTCATGATAGTAGTTTATGTTTGTGTTGATTTGGGAATAAGAACCATTAATATTGAATTAATACTGTGGCTTTCTCACAGTCTAAGAATGTGGTAGTAAGAATAGAGGGAAATCAAATCTCTTACATTCAAGAGACACACAGACTGAGGAAAATTTTCTTAAAATAATGACTAAAGCTCTTTGTGTACCATGAAACAATCTAAAAATATTAAACACATTTTAGTTTTTCAAATTTAACCTGATTTTTCCTGCAGGCACATTCAACTGGATGCCTCCTTTTCTGCTAAAAATTCACTTTTAGTAGTACCTTTTTTTGAATATTATCTTTATTCTCAATTATGCTCAGTACTCCTTCCCTGTGTTCCTAGAAAGAGGTCCTTCCCTTACACATTTTGTTATTGCTCTTGGGCAGTTAGCTATCTCTTTCTTTCATAAGACTTAAAAGTGTGTGACAATCATTTCTGTGTGTTTTATTATTTAATATGCATATTTTCCTCCCATAGTTTCTTCAGAGCCGTGGCTATGTTATTTTTATTTTTCACCATGGAGTATCTGGAAACTAGGTTTGTATCCGATGTATTACAGACACAATAAATATGTGCAGAATGAATGAATAAATGAAGTGAATAAATGTCTGGCTGTCTCTTTCACTTTTCATTGAATTCTTCTGAACTATTATTTTATCAGACATGGGGTGCGTATGTAACAAAATATTTGGTTAACTAAAGCATTTGCTAATTTATTAAAACTATTTTTCCCAGCCTGAGCCTTGCATTTAAATTAAAAAAAATTAAACTTACAGATATTTTATGATTTTATATATTTAAACAGTGTTGCCCTTTTTGTGATTTCTTGCAATAATTCTAACCTTGAAATAAACACATTAAGTTTTTTCCAAGTCTAATTAGAAAATGATGTTTATGTTTTAATCTGTCAGTCTACTTCTAGTTGAGGAAATTTTATTTTGTTCATTTGGGGTTAGTTGGTGAGATCACTGAACTAAGTGGATTCTGTTTAAATAATTAAGAGAACTGGTGAGGAAATTTTCCATACGCATACATCCAGAATAGCTCAAAAGAGATATAATGATAAAGAACAATTACATGGCATTAGTTTTATACATCTGCTATATTAATGGTATCATAATTCTACACTATTTATATTAACAGTACAATAAATGTACAGTTTTAGTTTTATATACCTTTCTAGGGGGGAAATGCACTAACAAGTTTCATATTTCTGCTCTTTTATTGAAGCACCCTGATTAACTCACCAAGCAGACAGTCTCTGATAGCAAATACAGATAAAAGAAAAAATATCATAAAATTTAAAATTTTCTCTTAGACTATTTTGTTCTTCTCTTTTATTTTCAAAGACTTGGTATTCAACTTGTGGGATTTTAAAAATAAAGTAATGGAATTAAAATGTATGTAATATTTGCCAGGCATAGTATTAAGCACTTTATCTACATTATTGTACTAATTTATATACAAAAATTCTAAAATAATTTTTAGCCTCTTCATATTATAAAATAGCAAACCAAGTGTCAGAAAATGTCAGTCATTCGTCTAAGGTGAAATTGCCAGTATGTTTTACATCCAAGAATTATACTTACATCTGTTTGATTCCAGTAACATACGAGTTATCTTTTGTTGTGTAACATATAACCCCAAATCTAGTGGTTTAAAACAACTAGCCTTTGTTGTTTAATACAATCCTGTGTGTCACTGATGGCCTTTGGGTCTAGGCTGCTTAGTTGATTTCTGTCATCAGCTGGTGGACTGACTGGATGTAGGTAACGTGGTATGGCCTCACTCACAGACCCAGCAGTGGGCCATGAACCACAGTGCCACAGTTCTCTACATGGACCTTCATCAGGCTGGCTCAGGCCGTTCATGTGATGATATCAGAATTCCAAGTTCAGCAAGAGAGCAAGCCCCATTACACAACCACCTTTCAACCTCTGCTTGTACCATATTTGCTAGTGTTTCATTGACATTAGAGTGTGGGTTGAACTCAGAAAGATTGTAAACAAGTCACATGGCCAAGCCTAGATTCAAAAAAGGAGAAACTTTCTACTGCAAAGTTTTTAGAATAAGGTCTGAACTGTGATTTTTAATCCAAACAACTTCAACTGCACATACTCAAGATACAATCATTTTCCTGGATGTATAATTGAGATACATCCAATATTCTATGTCAGGTGACCAAATTTTGATAATTATTTGTTTGGAGACTTATACAAGTACTTAGAAATGTGTTTTGTCTTTTCATTTATACTTTAATAAAAATTTACAAAACTTATTATGCTGATACATTTTCTTGGCGGAATGACTCTTTATTTTTCTATAACATTATGTGATTTATGTCCACAGGGATTGTCTTATGTTTCTGAAAGTTTATGAAAATAGTGATTGAAGAGTAAAAACCATTCTATGGTCAAAGGAGTTTGTTGATTAAAATGCACCCTCTATACAAACATTTTGGTTAGTGGTCAATCAGTTGGCTTGGGTATATGTATAACTGGAAATTCTTCAGTGCTTTGTCTCCAATGTATACAATGCATTTCTGAAACCAAGTACAGTATAGAGAAAGAACACTGTTTATTAAATAGAGCATCACTTGACCTGTCAAATTAGTGTTTTGAAGCAGGACACAGCTTGCTGTGAACAGGAAATAAAACGCTTAGCACAGCATTAAAGACAAATGCTTATTTCTTGAAACTTGGAAATATACTGCCTTATTAGTGAAAAGTAGCATGTGGTCAAGTAACTAAGTGTTATATTCACACAGCTGTATTATCTGTTTCTACTTTTATATTCACCATGCAACCTTTTTTAAATTTAATAGTGATTGCTTTATAATCACTGTTAACTTGCTTAATCTCATTTTCAGCCTTTTAATTCTTCCTACTGAGCCTCCCAAAATTCTAGGTCTACAGTGTTCTTTGAACTCAGAAAGATGAACAAACATTTATCTATCTAGATACAAAGGGATAAACTAGGTAATGATCATTTAATTTACAAATTGATTTGTCACTGTATTCCTTTCAACAGCCACCCTCTGCATATTAAAATATGAATCGATTTATAAATGATGATTTATACACTTGCCCAGAGAGTAATTCAACTTATTGACATGAAGACCGCACTGTAAAAACTCATTAAATGTGAATCCATTTTTCTAAAATAAATGTAGTGGAAATTGGATAATAAATTATAATTTTTTTCCAAAGTGGTTTATATGAAATGGTAACATTGATAACCACAAGTAGATGCTATATCATAAAATATTCAACTAGAACTTAGTCTACAGTTCAGTGTAGGTTGAATACTTTTACATAACCACAGGCTGTGTCTCTTCAAAATAAAGCACATATTTGATAGTACATCTTCTTGCCAGATTAGATGACAAGCAATATTCAAAATCACAAAATCCTCTTGTATAAACAGGCTGTTACTATGGTGCCAGATTATGACTTTTCAATTACCACACACCTCTAAATGTTTATTTAGGATTTTAGAAACAGTGTGGCCTTTTCCTGCAAGCAATCAAATAAAATAAACCTTTATTTTGATAATATTTGAAAGCATAAATGCTGGAAAGTAGATGAAAAATGATCTTTAAATCTCAGCTTGATAGAAAAGAATTATAGTATTTTGACCTAGGAAAAACACTGAAATTTACTTGAAAAACCACTCAGGCACACAACTAATACCAAAAAACAGAGGTAGGAAGAATACTTACAGAAGCAAATTTCTGTTTCTTTTATGAAAGTGTCAGTTCAACAATACTGGATTCTTTACACTGCTTTCATTAATAACAATAGTTTTCTGAGGGCTCTCTTTTTTCTCAAAGCATAGTATAAAATTGTCAGAAATACATTCTTTAAGTTATGTGCCATGTTTTCGACAATGAAATTGAGGGACTAAGAGCCCAATGCTTATGACATTGATCTCTTTGAATCAGGGATATCTTCCTACTTTGATCACATCTAAAGTACAGAATTCTGGAACAGTATAAATCTGTGTAACTGGATTTCAGTATGAAGCTTGTTTATGCACTTTGCTTTCTTTTTCCATATTGTTGTCTAATACTCAACAATTTCCATCACTGACTTTAAAAAGAATTTTTACATTTTTTTCTTTTCTAAGATTGCCATAGTCTCCTTCCCTGTAAAATATTGTAGAAGCTACTCATACATATTTTGTGAAGATTAAGTAAATCAATATATGTTAAGAACTTAGAACTGTGTCTAGTATGTTATAAAAATATGAGTATTATCTATTACTTTAAATATATATACTACAAGAAAAAAAAACTTCTAGGAAAGGATTGAAGGAGGCTAACTGGCCATCTTATAGGCTGGCTCTACCATGTTATTTATATGTTAATAACATTTTCAAATTATGTAACTTCTCTTTTCTTAATTAGCTTACCTATGAAATTGGTATTATAGTAATACTGGCTATCTCATAGGGATTTCATGAGTTACAATATAAAAGGTTCTTAAAACAGAGCCAGGTACATAGTAAAACTCTAAAAAAGTGACCTATTTTGATAATGATGATTATTTTGATGGTGATGATCCTATAATGGTATCCAAAATACATGGCACAATTTTAAGTATAGTATGGTAAGATTACTGGTGACTTTTATTTTCTACTTTATGTGTACTTAACATGTACAATTTATAAAACTTTTTCCAGATAAAAAAGGGCAATATTAGTGTTGTTGTACATGAAATTTGTCTGGCTGCCAATGTTTCAACAGAAAGGATCATACAAAGTTATTCATCAATGCATCTTACTAGATTCCTGTCAAATGCATTTAATTATTAAGTCTCCTGGAAAGTTCAATTGCCATTTGTACCTGTTGGCATATGGTCAGAAGTATGATGTGACTTTCCTGTTAATCTGAACAGGCTAATGTAAAATACATTTATTATAGTTTTAGGTTTGATGATGCTTTTTTTTTGAGTGATAATTTTATTTATGAAAATGTGAAGGGTAAGAAGACACATAACTTCTTTAGGAATAACTCCTGCCTCTGCAAATACATCAATACAGAGAAGCCCGAAATAACTGGGGCTTTAAGAAGGATGTTGCCCGAGTGCTCAGCATCGACACTTAAATCAGCAACACTGGGAGCTAGGTTTGATGATGCTTTCTTTCCCTATTGAAAAAAACTGGTTAGTTTCTCAGCCTCCCAAACTTTAGTATTACTTTTAGTTAGAGCTTTAAATGATGAATGAGAACTTCAAGCTAAAATGGGGTAAGTACAAAAAATGAGAAAAAAAATATGAAGGGAGATATAAATTAGAGTCTTTGTATAATAAACTATTGATTTCCTGAAGGTTGCTAGGCAACTATTGTGAAGTAAAATGCACAGTTTTCTAGATTCTAATGAGTTGCATCAAAAATATGTACAAGTACAGTACATATTCTAGTTTGATGTTACCCATAATCTTTTTCTGAGTGATACAGAATACTGAAATAATAAACATTCGTTTTTTAGATATCATCATATTATCTAGGTAAGTATTTCTGTAAAGTAATTGGAAAGCTTGTGTACCAGCACTTAATTATCAAGAAAATTACTTAAGATCATTTTTATATCTAATCCATGGCAGTAAAGTTGCAGCCCAGTCAGCAAAACCTTGGCATAACCTTTATTTCGTTCAGAAAATTCCATTAATTCTAATTGTTGCAGGCTTAATGAAAGTGTGATACAATATTCTCTAGCTGACCTTGGGCCATTTCCTTTAAGGGGTGGCCACATGACCAAGAAAGGTATATGAGTCATTTTGACTTTAAATATTTAAACTCACTCACACTCTAAATTCTAAGCAAAAGAAAAATAAAATTAAATTATCCTATATGAATGAAGTTTTATAATAAGAACTGTGACATAGACTTCTAAAGAATATAACCATTTAACTAAATCCAATTCTATTCATAAGTTGTCTGTACCCACTCTTCTCACTACTTCGTGATTATTCCCATTGAGTTAGCGTCACACTTCCTTAAAACCTTGATCCATTATCCTCTATATCTTTAAAATTGTATTTTAGATACTATAAATTAAAAAAAAAACTCTTCACTTTACCTGAAAATCTAGTTCTTCCTTATCACATCAGTTTGCCTGTAGCTCACTTGAACAGATGACTATATATTTTCACCCAATGACTTTGATAACAGAGTTGTATGAAGCTAGCTCTCTCAAACTCTAAAGCATTACTACTTAACAAGCTCATTTTCAGAAACACTTATTTGAAATTTGTCCTCCAGTTGTATCGTCCTTTACCACTTCACTCATCTAAACATAAATTTCTCGAAGAACACCTGCCTCCACATTAACAAGTAAATGCAGATTACCAGTCAGAAATTTCCAGAACTTCTTGGCCCCCTACCTATTCATAAAACTGTCAATTCATACCTAGCTTCCATCCTTTCTTTCCATCTCAGCACAGAAATCTCCCTTCCACTAATGCATCTCACATCTCAGGGAACTTCTCTTTGTTTCTTCCCCTTTTTTTTATATTTTTCAACAACTTTCTATCTTCAACATACTTTGCTTTACCCCTTTTTCTGAATTGTCCTCAATGTCTCACTCAGCTGTTGCTTTTCCTAAGCTTTTCTTGGTTCACTGGTTAGAGTACATGTTATGATAGAATACTGACACTTTTCTTGTCCTCTGCCTGGACTATAAATGAGTATGGTATTTATAAGGGCTGTCCCCATTAGATGTACAGTGCTTTAGAGGTTTTGCCATGTGTTTTCTCTGTGTATTTTTTAAAAAGTAGATTTTGAAACCAAAGGAAAAACCCTAAATCCAACCACAGTCTCTACTATTTCAGTATCTCAACTGGATCATACTATCTGTGGTGACTGAACTGAATGCTGACCTTTGCTTCAGTATAAGTTACTGACAAGTGGACACATCTTAAGATCTCTATCTCAAAACACATTTTTTTTCATCTAATAAGATTGTTTAAATGTAACATAAACTTTATTCCATAAATAACTGCTATAATTTGAGCCATAGCCATATATTACACCAATGTTATATACTTAATATTTCCTTTCATTTGAATCATTCTTTTCTAGCTTTATTATGTGTATGTATATATACACACATATATATACATTTATTATGCTTTATTATGTGTATGTATATATATACATATGTGTGTATACATATATACATATATATATTTGAAGTATATATAGTTTACAATGATGGGTCAATTTCTGGTGTACAGCATAATGCTTCAGTCTAGCTTCATTTTAATAATAATATTAATTGCTTCATCAGTTTGGTATGTTAGCTGTATTTTCCAATGTATTTTAAAAGAAAAACATATTTTGATTTAAAAATATTTTATTCTTATGACACACAGCTTTTTTCCAGCAGTGTCTATGCACAAGAAAGGTTAATGTACTAAAACATGCATTAAAGAAAAACTTAAATAGGTGTCAGAATTGGAATTCAAACTAATGAAACTGGTGATGTAGTGTTGCTTATATCTGTGAAGAAAACCTTGAATAGATTAGGAATATGTGGTCAATTCTTCCTGAATAGAGTGTGTGTGTGTGTATATGCACAAGATTGTGTGTGTACACACATGTAACATTTGTTTTATCATCTTTAATCCTACATTAGCATGAAAAATGGGGAGTTAACTATAAAAAAACTTTAATTTTAGCTGAATGAGAAACTCAGATTATCTCCACATTGCTGCTAGAATTTTATATGGTCTTTTGTCAGTTTAAGGTCAAAGAGATAAAATATAGATTAGGCACTTATATTTCTACCTAGATCTTCAGAAGCCCTTTTAAGAAGACAATTTCCATTAAATGCATGGTTATAAATCCTATTTAAAACAACTCACTTTAAGTTTTATTTTATCTGTAGATTTTTTTTTAATCAATAAAATCAGGCCCCTTTCAAAAACTTACAGTGATAATTTGTGGTATTCTATGATGCCATTTCAACCATACCTTACCTTTTCTTGTTTGAACCTAGATGTGTGTAGGGCAAGAATGGATACTTTGTTCCATGGTCCCCACATCAAACCAGATAGAGAGACTTTCGGAACTTAAAGAATATTTTTGCTTTAAAGATTAGGTTCCACCACTTGGACAATGTTTGATATTAAAATCAAGGAAGCATTTTAAAATAATATGCATAGTTCAAAATAAAATACCTAAATCAACTTCGTCAATTTCTATCTAGAAAATACGTCCACAAATTCTGGGAATAACCTTTATCTCCCTCCACTCCCTCACATTCTACCCCTTTTGTACTGAATCAGTCATGCAGTCCTGTGGTTTCAGAAGCAATATATCCCCCACATTCTCTTTTACTCCCTTACAATATTTCTTATTAATGAATAATCCTGATTGTATCACTCCATTGCTCAAAATCTTTTAAGGATGTCATTGGAGGACACACTTTTTACAATCATATCTGCCCACTTTTATATCTCCATCTCCCACGACCCACCCTTTTGTATCCCATGGCTACGCAGACAACCTGAACTACTTTCTCTTCTTCAGAGTGCCCTGCTCACTCGTGCGGTCCTTGTCTGATTACAGGCTGTCCTCTTGATTTATAATGTCTTTTCCCTAGCTTGTTTTGTTTGCTTGAATACACTTCTAATTATTGTACAAACCAGCTCAACATGAACTCCTCTCTTAAGCTGACACTGGCTCTCCCATACTTAAGTCAAGCAGTGTTCTGTGCTCTTCCTCATGAAGCCTGAATGATGATGTGTATTAACAAATCATATCTCAACCTCAATCTCTCTCTCTCCTTCCTTCCTCCCTACCCCCTAAGAACAGTGGACACCTTGAGGACAAGGATCTTTTGTATTTCCTAATTTAACCATCACAAGCATGAGAAGTACAGATACAGAGATACTTGTAAATGCATCCAAACAAGAAGGGTAGTTTTTGTATAGATAGAAAATGTTTATCTTTCCTCTAAACCTTATAAGAACAGAGGCATTTATTTGTTACTTAACTGACATATGTTTTTTGATTAGATCTTGTAGTACCTAACTCATCAGACGGTTAGAATAAATAAATAAAACATCACAGAATCTGATACAAGGTAAGCCTGAAGTGAATCCTGTTTTATTATTTTCTTATAATTAAAATTTTTACATGTAGTCATAACATGATATATATTTTATACACAAAATGCAGTTAGAGAATATGAAACACAGAATGGACTAAATGTGTTATCTGAAAGTCGTGCATTTCTTTCATTTTATCTATAAGAAAACTGAGGCACAGAGGAGTTAAGTAACTTGCCTATGATCCTTCAGTTCAAGATTATGGAAGAGTGAGAACTAGAGTCCATTTTATTTAGTAATCTTTGGATTTCATGCACTCTCACACATTCAAAAACACACTTATTCAACTAAATTTGATGTTTTTTTGTATATTTTTGCTATTAATGTATACTTACAGGACTTTCTTATCACCACTACTACCTCCACCTCTATCAACACCCCCAAATCTTAGCTTCATGAGGACAAGAACAAAGTATGCTTTCTTGACCACTCTCTAAAGAATGGCTTGGCAATTGGTATGTGTTCACTAAATATGGTGGAAGTAATATCTATATTCATTTCAGTGTTGTAGAAAGGAGCTGCTCATATGCACATCTAAATTGTCTTCTTAGGATTTATTATTTACTTTTCAAATAGCTTGACTTTAATTTGTCTCCCAGAATGTTGGTTATTTCTTCAATTTCCAGAACTCATTGATTGCATGTTCCTATAAAGTTACATTTCACACGATACATATTCCTTGCACTTTTCTTTCTTAACAAGTTTCTCAGACAGACACCTTATTCCTCTAAGTGTCACCATACCTAGGAGGAATCAAGAAATCTCTCTCATATTGGGTCACATACCTAGCCCCTGCAGACGTTCTCATAGGGTACCTTGAATCATTTTTTCCTAGCAACTCTCTTCAGTATACTATATTTTTTCCCTAAAAAGTTGATTTATATGGATATTTTAAAATTTCTCCCACCTCCCAGACATAATTAGGAAATGGATATCTATGTATTAGGATGAATAGATACATAGATACATAGATAGACAGTTGGGATCCACCTGCTCAGAAAGACTCTATCCATAAGCCTTCAGTTCCAGATAAAGCAGAGGGAGATGTTTCCTTTGGGTTCCAAAGTACCCAATGAGAGCTTCAAGTTTATCACCTACCATATTAACAGGTGATTGCTATTGATTAATTATACTACTGATTGACAAATACTTACTGATTTTTGCAGTGCCAACACCTGGCATAGAGCCTCAGCCATCACAGATACTCAGTAGTTATTGCTCGACCTAAACTCTAGAATACATTTCCTAAGACCAAACAATTCCATAATTTATTTTGCAATTAAATAATTCTCTTAATCTTATAATATCTTCAGCCATCATATTTGAAACCAGCTGGATTTCTCTATTATGCATGTTCAAATGTTTAAGGCTAATGATGTACATATACAGATGCATGATTAAATCTTGCATAAGATTTAATAATCCTGTTATTTGCTTCATAAACAGCAAAGTGAATGCAATTAGCAATTTTCGCTGCTTATTTGATTAAAAGCTGTTCTTCATTTAACTAATAATAACTGCCTTCATTGATTGAGCAAGTAGTGTGTACTAGGCACATGTATTTATAATTGCAATGAATCTTTGCCACATTTCTACTATTGTATTTTTTTTTGGTGAGGGATTTGAGCATTAAATAAGTTAGATAATATGTATGTGTATTACCCATTTTTATAAATGAATAATAGTATTTTGAATAATACTCTTTTACCAAGTTGAGCAAGTGACAATATCTGTAGGTGGTTGAAATACACCAGTGTGCTGGTGTATTTCTAGTTCACTTCCAAGCTAAAGCCTTAGGTTACCCAGGGCTCTTATTCATCCATGACCTCCTTGCTCTCCTTCAGACTCTCCAAACTCACTCTTGCCACAATATGTATGCTTTAGCCTTAATTGTTCTTGTACAGATACCTTCATGATAACTTGAGTATTTCATTATCTAATGAAACTGTATTTTATCAGTGACTGTCCCAATTTAAATAGCAACCCCAACCTCAGCTTCCCCTATCATGCCTATCTGCTGTATTTTCCTCTTTAGCACTTTTTATCATTTGATATATTTAGTCTTTTTATTTTTTAATAGATGTCATCTCTCTAGATAGTAGGCTTCACAGGGGTAAGAATTTTTGTCTGTTTGGTCTATCACTATATTCCTAGGGCACAGATCAATGTTTGGCTCAGAGTAGGTGCTCAAATAGTACTTGTGGAATTAATTAATGAATAATGCATGAAAATAAAATGCTTAAAGTCCATGATAAATTTGACAGAAACAACAGTTATCAGTACAGAATTGATTATAGTTAACAGCCACATAATTAACCAATAATCACGTCCTTGGAAGTTGGACAGGCTTAAATTTAAAATCACTCCCGGTTTATCTCTTATTTTCTGTGTGACCATGATGGGCTAGTTATTATCATCTCCAAGTCTTACATCTTTGCTAAGCTAAAATGCTAACAATTCCTTCATAGTCTTATTTTGGGTGTTGAAGAATAAGATGTGACCAGTTAGCTGGCATTTCCCTCTTTCCTTATTGTACCCTGAAGGGTAAGATATACAGATACAAAGGTAAAGTGCATATGGAGTTTATCTTCCAAACCAGAACTCATTAAGAGTAAAAGGGGGCACAATTTATAATTATGGTGGAATGACAGACACATCTCAGTACTGCTCCAAGCAACCCAGGACATATCATTAACCTACCTGGTATATATTCAGATATCATAAAGAATTAAAAGTACACCAAGTGTGCCAGGAATAGTGGATTGGCACTTAGCATTATTTGCATTGTTTCTGGAGGCTAGAAAACAAAACTATTTCCCAATACTCTCTTTTACTTAGGTTTCTGAGTTTGCATTAGATACTGACATTAGAATGCATAGTGTGAGATCTAGAAGGCAGAAGTACGGAGAGATGGTTCCTCTTTTGCTTTAGCTTTTACTGCAGAAAAGCACCGAATTGTTGTGGTTTTCTGCAAAGGAGGCCTGTGTCTACTCACTGTGTGGTTCTTGAGAGGAAGCTGATGCATCAGTGACTTCCAAGCCCTTGGGACCTAGCCACAGTGGTCTTTCCTTAAAGTCAAACAGAGCAGCTCCCTGCCAAGCTAGTTCTTCATGCAGTGGTTCTGAGTGTTAAGCCTAGGGGCCCTTTAAGTGATCGGTAAGCATCTAACTTCTTATCTAAAATCTGTTTCTGCCACGAATTGCTTCAGCAACTGTTTCCTGCAACTGAAAGCTAACTACCAAACCAAGATGTACCACACAGCCTTCTGATTCTCTGCATTGCTTCTCTCCTCAATGCTAATCTAATCTTTTTATAAGTGGTCTGGGCTGATTCGCTCAAATAGTATACTAATGATTGCTGAAATATGTCTTCACTTCAGTCATAGATCTAGAAGAATTACACTCTCTCTAATTGGTTGCCCCTCAGGAGGTTTTACTTCAAATATATCTGTTATGAATAAATATTTCTGGAGAAATATACTAGCTGTTGAATTACATAGAAAAGCCACACATGATCATTCACATTCTTATCTAATCTTAAAGAATTTTTCTGATGTTAAAAAATACACAACTACAAATTAAGCCAAGTTGTAAGCAAGATATGTGGATGTGCTGTGTTGCCTAGATAAAACTGTGCTCACCTTCTAGAAAGCTGGCATAATATATCCATAGGAATGATTTTTAATTAGTAGTTAACTCAGGCTGATGTCTTCTGCCCTGCCTTTCATTAATAGGAAAAGATACGGTCAATGTCTTAATAGATTTTCTGGGATAAGTATCTACAAAAAGTAGGAGTTTTTGCTCACATCCTCAAGTTCTCAGGTCATTGTAATGCACATTCATTAAGGTCTTTCCATAACCCAATATATATGTATTTGATTTTGTTTATCTGAGATGTGCTCAGAGAGCCTTATTGTTAGTTATAAGATTAATATATACATACAAAGACCATATATAATATTTTCAAATTTTCATGAGTAAGAAAAATCTTGCATCTGTGGATAGAAATAAGAGTCTTCATGAAACAGTTTATATTTTTGTGAATTTTATAACTCAGTGTGAAATGATGAGTAATACTTTTTAACAATTCAATATTTCAATAAAATATTTCAGCATTAGGTGAAGCAGAGTCAATGAGAACTTATTATGGTTTTTATGTTAGGAACCCAGAGTCAGGAACAATGCTGTTTGGGGCCAATCTGTTTGGCTTCAAGATTGAATGAAATCCAATTGTGCCTATACTCTGATTACAAATATGTAAAATTCATGAATTCAACTGGAAAACAGTTGGAAGGGAACAGAAATGTCACTGTAGCTGATTTGACAGAACGGTAGGATTTGGAGTATTTTAATCTTGTTTTCCTGTTAGTTATTGGTTAATAAAAAGTATAGTGAATTAAACTTCTCTCCAATCTTTCATCCCAGAAGGTAATTTTGTTGATATCTAAATATTTACTATGCACTAAAGCAATCATCTGACATGACAGTCTAGTCAAGTATTCTCCACCATTGTGATACCTAAAGGGCGGATTCAATTATGTTTAGCTTATGAATGGAGAAATTAAGTCCTAAGGACACCGAGGTTTACACAGACCAAACGGTTCCCTGACTGTACCTGGTGATGGCAGAATTAAATGTAACCTCAACAGCAGTCCAATTTTTTTCATATTAACCGAGCAAGTCAATTAAAATGAGGTATTTCAAGCTTAGAACTTTTTACAGTTAAAAACTACATAAATAATAACATACTACTTCTCTTGGCACGTTTAAACACAGATAAGAAAATGGCTCAAACTGGGCAAGAATATGAAAGGGAAAATAAGGACATTAAAATTGTATTAAATTGCCTCTGGCTCACACAAACTATTTCAAAGAGGCAATGACCTCTTTCATATAAAATTTTAGAAAATCAAAATCAGAATATTTCCTCTCTGAGAAGTTTTCAGAAAATTTGTGTTTTAAATAGCATTATGCCTTCAGGACTACATATTTCACATGAAATACTAAGAAAGTAGAGAACAAAGTAAAAGACCCTTGGGGACTTCAGATCTCTTGGATTTACTTTAAAATGAGTTTTGAGGAAATGAGTTTCCCATAAAGGGACACTCACTCGGGCTATCAAAACGTCTCCTGAAAAGAAAGCAAATGAAATATTCAGTGACTTTTCTCTCAATAACAAAAGTAATAAACAAAACCATTGGCAGCAGTAACCCATTTTAAAGGCAAAACTCCTTTCAGTCTGAGCTCTTTATTTTAGCTCTTTCTTCATTTCAGTGATGGTATCTGCTACTGAATAACCAAAATCTGAACTCTATTTATCAGGGTCAACACATCTGCTAATAAATACTAACACTGGCCTTCAAGCTTTGCATTTTTAAGTTTAATACTGTATTTAAACAGTCCAAAAAGTTTAACTATTCCTTTATTGCATTTTGTTAGCAGTTTTAGCTTATTTAAGCAGTCTTTCTGTGAAAATATATTCTGCACATGAATTCAATTATCCTTCATGAATAGTTCAAAATATTAAGAATAAAAATCAATAAAAAATAAATTATTTGCATACAATTGTTTATTGCTCTCCAATGTGAAAAAATATATTTTAAAATGCAATGTCTATTATATTCCTAGAAGAGTCTCAACTTTCTTAATTCTATGCAATCTTTAATATTCAGAAATCATTCAAAATTATTTAGCAGCTAGCTTTCAGTCTCTCCCTTTACCTTACATTACAAATGAAATAGCAGTACAAGTTCAATGTGTATTATTTTCAGATATTTAAAGAATACAAATCAAGAATTCTCAGTAGATAACTTGATACATGTTATAATCAAAAGGAAGAAATATATAACTCAAATATTCTATGAAATAATTTAAATCTCACTAATAATCCAATGGATATCTATTCAAGGGTTGAGTGTTATGTATTTGTCAAGTATGTGAAATACAAACAAGACACAGAGGAATAAAGTGTTGCCTGTTAGATTAGGGGAAAAAAAAGTAAAGGAATATAATGAGGACTGCTGTTGAGGTTACATTTGTTAATTCTGCCAATAGGAATTACATTACAGAATGGTAAAATATTTTTAATGGAATTTGGCCATATGATTAAACATTTAATAGTTCTTCTTTGACTCAGCATTCACAATCTTAGAAAATTTTTAATGCAGATAAATTGAACAATAAAGACACGTAAAAGAAGGAAGTTCTTTGCAATTTTTCTTTCATATTCTTAAATTGATGTATATATTTATTTCCAGTAATATTGCATATTGTACCCAGGTCAACAACACAAAAGTATTAAGTATATTAAAATTATCATCTTCTTCTACCAAAATCCCATTTCTTACTAGACAGTAACAATTTGGAAGGTATATTTTCAAGGTTTTTATATAAGCATAAGTTTTTTAAAAAAATTATAGGAAAACATTATTCTATGCTTTGCTCACTGGACAATGAATTTTTCTCAAAATAAACATATAGAAGCTAACCTCTGAGATTGATTCATCATGATTTATTCACTATTTCCTACTGATAGATATTGAGATTGCTTTTGCTTTTATTTATTTTATTTCAAGTAAAATATAGTAAAACTCCTTGCAGTACATTATTTATATGCAACAACACTTCAATTTCTACTGGATAAAGGCCCAGATGAGATACTGGTTCAGTGGCTATGTGCACTTCAGTGTTTAAAAATGCTGGACAAATTCCACAAAGCTTGGAGTAATGTCCAATTCCACTGGATGGAAGTTGTGGTTCTCAGACATCCTTGGCTACACTGAATATGATCAATCTTTCAGATTTCTGTCAACCCGATTTTTTTTTAAAGATCTCATTGTTTCAATCATCTTGTCCTTGACGTCTAGTGCGGTGGAACCCATTTTCATTAGAAGACCATTTGCATTTTCTTTTCTGTGAATTTCCTCATTATATTCCTTACTGGTTTTTGTTATGGTCATTTTCGCCATTTCATTAACATGTATAATTTTGGGTATAAAGTGGAAATATTAAATCCTTATGTGATAAATATCACAAATATTAGGTCAAACTATATGTATTTGTCAATTTGTGACAACTTTTGATCTACCAAAGGCAATTAAGTACAGTTTACTCAATTTTAGTCTTTCATTTGTTATTTGTCTTTGGTTATAGTTTTTTTTTTTACCAAATACAAATTTAATATTATATAATCTGTACTGTAGATATATATTCTTGTGCTGTATTTTAATATTGCTTTATTTTTTAAGCCTCATATATAGTATAAAATGGGACTTTTTCTTTCTTTCAAAGAGATAGCTGTTTTTAATTGTTCAAAATTATTTATTAATGCATTTCAGTTTATCTGCAGAACTAGAAAAATGATTCTAATGCAAAATTCTTTCATGCTTCTAGAGTTAATTTTCATTTAAACATTATTTAGATATATATAATGCATAAAACTAGGGTTTTTTTACTTTTCTTATGATTATGGCTTCTATATAACATGAAATGCAAAATGGTCTTTGAATAAATTTATACTTTGCAAAATTGTAATATTAACACAAATGGCATTAATTAAATATGCTAAATGATGATTTGGTCTGAAGTTAAAGTGCCATTTTCAGTGGGTCAATGGTACTGATGGCAATGGTTCCTTTTCTTACGGGACTGGCCTCTTCACACTCCAGTAGATCACGTGATGGCCCTATTCTCAGCTTCTTTCACCTATGAAACCTTTATCAAATCTAGAGCATACCATGCTATCACTGTCACTTCTCTGTAAGGCATCGTGAAGACCATCTCCATAATCTTCCAAATAGCCTGAACATTTGAAAATAACACTACTTGGAAGTAAAATGTTTCTAAGCACAAACAAAAGTCCAGGCCCTAATATTAGACAGTTATTTAATGATTCAGAATATGCTTCTGTATTTTATTATTCATAGGAAGACAAAAGATACAAAATGTGAAAATTACTACAGAGGACTTTTAGAAGCATGGGAATAAGCTCAGTGACACTGTTGAATACTGATGATGCCTCGTTCTCATTACCTTTAACAAAGGTCTACAGAACAGTTGTAGATAACAACCAGAGTGAAAACAGGCCACCATGCATTTCACACCAGCAGCATACAGACACTCCACTAGGTGATTTCTAATCACGATCCTCTCATAAACCTGACAGATGCGTAAGAATCATGACCATTTATCAAAGATAAAGTTGAAGCTCAGAGAAAATTTAAGAATTCCCATGAACCACATAATTATTAGGCAGAAGACTTAGGTTTCATACCTAAGTTCATCTTCTCCAAAGCCCCTGTCTCTCTGCTCCCACCCCAGCAGCAATGACTTTCAGCTGAGCATCTGCTATTTAACTGGTTCCTGCTCACTAGGTATGGCTTCAATTTACTGCTTTCATATTTGCTGAAAAATGTTGGAAGAGGTAAACACTTTATTGAAGAAATGAGCCCATGGCAGTCAATTTAATTCCAAAGCTCTTTCAAAACTCTGCCAGTAATTTTAGCTGTTTCTTTCCCCCATACATGTATGGCACCATATTTGTGAAAAAAAAATTTTTAACACACTTTGTCATAATAAACAGTGATATGATTATGCAGATGTTCTAAACCTACACAGGCACACAAAAAAATAACATAAATGCAGAAACAAAAATATTGGGAAGATCAGACTGGCATGTTTAATTTTCTGAATTTTAACCTCAGTTGGATTCAGTGATACTCTCATCAAAACTCCCTCCTGCTTTACACCTGAAAGCAGATGGAGGCAGATTGCAGCATGAGTTCAGTCCTTTCAAATTACAATAGTTTATGATGCTTATCTGCATTTTAATCAGATACAAAGGATTTATTCCTGAAATGCATCAAGGAAGCCTATTTTCAGCACCTGGAAATGCATCAGAGAGTTTATAGCCAATTGAGTAAAATATGTTGTACATTTTTACTTTGTATCTCCTTCTCTTGAGTATATAATATTATAGGGATAGAGGTGTTAGCAGTTTTATTAAAAGCTGCCCATAATCTTTGCAAAACAAGGATGGAGAGGTAACTTCATACTCAAAAATCATTTTTATTAGGAACAATTCCTGTTTTAAAAGGAATTGAATTTGCAATCCAATTTAATAAAATAATTTAAAGTATGTTTTACTTTAATAGCAAATAGCACATTCAGCAAATTGGAGCTTACATTTACTACAACCTTCTTTAGGTCAAATAGAAATTGGTCAGAATATATCCAGGACCTGAAAATTAAATAAGGTACCAGAATAGTATTTTTGTGCCCAAATAATATTTTGTGGTAGTATTTTTGACACATGGTATTTTGTGTCCTTCTAAAATATAAGTTGTTATTTTACTTTTCAGAGGACACTAGTTACTTTTATAATTTATAGCTATTTAATAGGATCAAATCATGATCTTCAATTTACTACATCTGCTTTGTTGAATGAAACATGTTTCTCACCTAGTATTTTCATTATTAAAATTTACTCTATGCATTGATATTTTCAATTACTAGGTTTTTATATACACTGGAAGATGAATGAAAAAATGGTATATAAAATGAAATAAAATTACTAAGGTTCCAAAACAAATTTTGAAAAAAAGGAATATTAATGAATTTGTCATTAAAAAGCATGCTTTTATGAATATGTTTAAATACAATACATAATAAGATACATTTATGCCTTTAGTTTAAATATATTTTAAGAAGTAGATATACAAACTCCAAAATTCAAATAATCACAGATGCTCAATATCATATAACCCTTTAGCAAATTTGATCATAATAAAAAATTAATTGCCAATATAAATTTCAAACAGCTTTTCCAACTTTTCTTGGTAATCCAAATTATTTACTTATCTGCACTTTCTTAAGTGGGAAGTGAATACATGGCCTTTTTAACTTTTTAGATGTTCACAGCTTAATTGCTAAACAGCAAAGAGAATGTTGTCAAAAGTTAGTAATAACTAATTTAGAGACAAAATCACATATACACATATATGTAGATTTTTTATTGAACTGTAGTTGATTTACAATATTATATTAGTTTCAAGTGTGTAACAGTGGGATTCATTATTTTTACAGATTATAATCCATTAAAAGTTATTGAAAGATAATGGGCTATACTTCTGTGTTATACAATGTATCCTTGTTGCTTATCTATTTTATACATAGTAGTTTGTTTATCTCAATCCCATACCCTTAATTTGCCCTCCCTCTTTCCCTCTTCCTACTAGTAACCACTAGTTTGTCTTCTATTTGTGTTAATCTATTTCTGTTTCACTTATACATCTGTTTATATTATTTTTTAGATTTCACAAGTAAGTGATATCATAGTGTTTATCTTCACTCTTTGACTTATTTCACTAAGAATAATATTCTCTAAGTCCATCCATGTTTCTGTCAATGGTAGAATTTTATTCTTTTATATTATGGCTGAGAAATATTTCATCATCTGTATCTATATCACCAATATCTATAATGACAGAGATAGACATAGATATAGATATGAATATACACTACATCCTCTTTATGTAGTTGATGAGCATTTGGGTTGCTTCCATATCTAGTCTACCGTAAATAGTACTATGATGAATATTGATGTGTGTGTATCTTTACCAATTAATGTTTCTGTTTTTTTTTTTTTTTTTAGATATATACCCAGGAGTGAAATTGCTAGATCATATAGTAGTTCTAGTTTTGGTTTTCTCTAGAAACCTCTATACTGTTTTCCAGAGGACTGCACCAATTTACATTCCCATCAGCAGTATAAAAGTGTTCCCTCTTCTCCACATTTTCTCCAACATTTGTTATTTGCAGACTTTTTAATGATAGCTATCCTTTAGGGGTGAGGTGGTATCTCATTGTTCTTTTGATATGCATTTCTCTAATAATTAGTGATGCTGAACAACTTTTCATGTGCCTGTTATCCATCTGTATGTCTTCTTTGGAAAAACATCTATTCATCTGCCTAATTTTTTTTTTTTTTTGCAGCAATCCCTACACTAAGTTTATTTTTATTTTTAATTTTTTTCATTTTCATATTCTTTTTCATTAGAGGTTATTGAAAGATATTGAATATAGTTCCCTGTGCTATACAGAAGAAACTTTTTTTTAAGTCTATTTTTATATATAGTGGTTAACATTTGCAAATCTCAATTCTACCTAATTTTTTATTTTATTTTTTTGATATTGTGTTGTATGAGCTGTTTATATATTAGGAAACTGAATCCAACAATATATAAAAAGGATTATACACCATGATCAAGTGGAATTTATTCTAGGGACATGAGGATGGTTTAACATTCAAAATCAGTGTGATACACCACATTAACAAAAGGAAGGATAAAAATTATAAGATTATCTCAATAGACACAGAAAAGGTATTTGACAAAATTCAATATTCATTCATAATAAAAATTATCATCAAAGAAAGTTAAAAAATTCTATTTGAAGTTGCATCCAAAAGAATAAAATACCAAGAATAAACTTAACCAAGGAGGTCGAAGGCCTATACTCTGAAATCTATAGAACACTGATGAAGGAAGTTGAAGATAATACAAAGAAATGAAAAGAAATCCTGTGCCCTTGGATCAAAAGAATTAATATTACTAAAATAGCTAGACTAAAAAAAGCAGTCTATAGATTTAATGCAATCACCATCAAAATATCCATGATATTTTTCATAAGAGTAAATAATCCTGAAATTTACATGGAACCACAAAACTCTGAATTGCTAAAGTAATCTTGAGAAAAAAGAGTAAAGCTAGAGGTATCATACTCCCAGACTTCAGACTATACTACAAAGGAACAGTAATCAAAACGGCATGGTACTGGCACAAAAATAGACACATAGACCAGTAGAATATAATAAAGAGCCAGAGGGCCTGGAAATAAACCCACACACCTATGGTTAGTTAATCTATAGAAAAGGAGTCAAGAATATACAATGGAGAAAAAACAATCTATTTAATAAGTGGTGCTGGGAAAACTGGACAGCTACAAGCAGAATAATTAGAACAGTCAAGCCATATAAAAAAATAAACTCAAAGTGGATTAAAGACCTAATAGTAAGACCTGAACCCATAAAACTTCTAGAAGAGAACATAGGCAGAACACTATGATCTAAATCATAGCAATATCTTTCTGTATCTGTCTCCTAAGGCAAAAGAAACAAAAATAAAAATAAACAAATGGGATCTAATCAAACTTAAAAGCTTTGGCATAGCAAAGGAAATTATCAGCAAAAAGAAAAAACAACCTATTGAATGGAAGAAAATATTTGCAAATGGTATCATCCATATAGTTTTTCAATATATAAATTTACTTATATTTTTAAAAAATGAAATTATATTATCTTTTGATAGCATTATGGAAAAGGTGGTAAGAATTCAGCTGTATAGAGAAGGAAAAATATGTTAAAAAAAAAAGCAAAGTAATGTTAATAGAGCTTTATAGCATATGTCTAACAGTTATTTTATCAATAGAACTAGAATGAAGCAAATCTCAAAACAAGTATAGATCTCACTCTTTGTTAAAAAAGAACACAGGGGATTTTGTTAGCACAACAGAAGGAACTGTGATAGAACATGATGATCCTTCCATTAGAAGACTTGGATTTCCATATATATGGCTTTTAAACTGTTCAGGTAGATAGAAATGTTAAGTATTACATAAATGTTCTTTTTTTTGAGGGGCAAAGGGGTCACTACTACCACATTCTAAAGTCTCCTATGCACTTCTCAGAATCCATTTCCTATTTTTCCTACTCAGATTTGTCAATGAGAAGCACATGTTCAAGACCTGGAAAGTGGAAAAGGAGATAACAGAAATTTTCTCTTAACTCCCGCAAACTTTACTGACTCCATCACAATTTTCTATCCCTCAGTTTTTCCAAATATTGTGTTGAGGGTTTTTTCTCAATGTTAAATATTTTTCATCTAAAATACATTGAATGACTTCTCTTCTGGCCAAATCATGGACAATATATCAATACTTACTCCTTTTGTCTAGAACCACATGTTCATGACATCAGGGGATGAACTGTAGTCGTTTGTGAACACAAAGTAATCAGTAATATCAAGATTTTACTATCCAATACTTACATAATCCTGGCACTGTTCTTAAACTTTCATTCTGAAGTTAACATCTTTTTGCCCTCTTTTACTTCTCAACATTTGTTCTTCATTGTGTGTGTATTTCTCTAGTTTCCTTGATTTTCTAGACTTTTTTTCGTTTTATCTAAGTTGTCCAATTTATTGGCATACAATTATTCAGAGTATTCTTCTATAATCCTTTTTATTTCAGCAAAGTCAGAGTACTCTTCCCTCTTCTGTTTCTGATTCTAGGAATTTGTCTTCTGTGTTTGCTTCTTGGTCAATCTAGCCACAAGTTTATTATTAAAAAATTTTTTTTTTCAGAAACTGGCTTTTGGTTTCACTGATTTTTTTTTGTTTTTCTATTTTTTATTTCATTCAGGTATACTCTAATCTTTACTCTTTCCATCTTTCTTCTAGCTTTAGATTTAATTTGCTCATCTTTTTCTAATGGCAGGTGGAAGTTTAGGTTTTTGATTTGATATCTTCTTTCTTTTTTAATATAGGCATTTATATCTATAAACTTCCTTCTAAGCATTTCTTTAGCTACATCCCCAAAGTTTTGATGTACTGTGTCTTCATTTTCATCCATCCCAAAATACATTCTAATTTCACCTGTGATTTCTTCTTTGACCTATCTGTTATTTGGGAATATGTTGTTTGATTCACATATATTTGTTAGTTTCCCAAATTTATTTCTAATACATGATTTTTGAGTTTCATTCTATTATTGTCAGACAATCTACTTTTAAAATTATTTATATGCTTTTAAATATATTGAAGTGTGGTTTTTTTGGCTGAGTATATGGTCTCTCTTGGAGAACAGTCCATGTGCTCTTGAGAAGACTGTGTGTTCTGCTCCTGTTGGGTAGAGTATTCTACAAATTTTTATTAGGTTCACTTGAAAGGAATTTGAAGTCTCTGTTCTATATCCTGCTCCTTTCTCTGGGACAAAATCTCTGAACCATAACTCTGATGTTGAGGGGGTTGAAGGTGCGGACAATGGCCTAATTCTCTGAGTGACGCTTTCACTTTAGGAGCTTAGAACTTGATAGATGGGGAGGCAGCAGCCACAGGTCTTCTAATTCTGCCTTGCCCAGCATGAAACTTCCACCCAAAAGCTGAAACAGGGGTGGCTGGGGCCCCAGTTTATTCAGCATTGTTGCACCCAAGGTAGAGCTTCCGTTTCATGAATAAAGAATGAGCAAAAGAAGGGAGGCCCCATCTCTAAGCTGTATTCACATGGAACTTAGCCTCAGCAAGAAGTAGCTAGGGGACAAATGAGAAATTATGATGTCCTGCTTTCCTGAGAAAATAGCCTTCTGACTGGGATCCTGGGGGAGAGGGAGCCCTGTGTTTCTGATTATTTTAATCTGGAGAGGAGTTTATATCTCCCTAAGCTAGGAGGAAAAGGGATGACACAGGTCTTATTTCAAATAGCAAAGAGTTAGAGTTCCTGCCAAATTTCAGATTTCTTTAAATAAATGTTTCTTCATCTGCTGTGTATGCCCATAGAGTCACTGTCAAAGAACATAATACTTTTAAAAATTTATATTTTGCACATTCTCATCCATTCTTTTTCAATAATGCTGGCACTATCATTGGAAAAGAGCATTGTCTTTTTATTCTATTTTGAATTTTTATATTGTGAGGCACAATCTAAATTATCATCTATAATAGTGATAATATTATCAGGGAATAAAAATTACCTTCTTTCTAAATACATCTCGGATTCTATTGACTGAATTAAAAAAAAAAAAAACCACTTTGGGACACTACTAATCATTTCACAGTTTTTCCTACTACCCATTCATGGATTCCATCAAGGAATCTGCCCAAAAGCCACTGGAGACACCTCACCTGTGGACCTCTCTACTGGTCCAGGGGCATCCCAATACTCCACACACTTTATCCCCACCTTTATGCTAATTCCCAGGGTGTGCTCCCGTGGACATCGAGAGTGAGCCTTTGCAGACGGCTACTGAATGAGTGTAGAAAGCCAGCCCTACTCTCTGGGATTGGGAAAAGACACAAACTTGAGAATTTCAGGGAACTGCCCAGGAAAAAACAAATAAGAGGCTCATAACACCTGTCCTGGATTTGTGAGACTGAAAGAAGGCATACAATCTTAAAAATACCATCCCCACCTACCTCAATAGGAATGTGAGCCAGGCATAGCCTTAGAAAAGGTCTGAGAAATCCTTAAAACCTTTAGCTGGATGGAGAAACAGGTAAAGGTAACTCTTTCTGAAGCCAGTCAGTAAAGAATGGAGGAGGCAACTACTTGAAACAAGAAAAACAAAAGTGCAAGACTTCAAGGAAAATGAAAAGTCAAACATGACACCACCAAAGGAATTAAATAAATTTCCAGTTACTGACCCCAAAGAAATGGAGATTAATGAATTTCCTGATAAAGAGTTTAAAATGATCATTTTAAGGAAGATCAGCAAGCTACAAAAGCACACAGAGAGACATTAACAAAGTCAAGAAAACATCACATGAACAAAACAAGATTCAACAGAAACGGAACTCAGTAAAAAACAAATTCTAGATTTAAAAAATACAATTTAGGAAGTGAAAAATGCAGTAGAGAAAATCTACACCAGACTTGAATAAGCCGTGGAGGAAATCTGTGAATGTGAGGATAGGATATTTGAAAGTATCCATTCAGAGAAGAAAATAATTTTTACATATGACGAAGGATTAAAGAAAAATAAACTTAGGTGAGTTATGGAGCACCTTCATAAGAAACAATACCAGAATTTATGACATGTAGCAAAGTTGGTTCTAAGAGGCAATTTATAGTAATAAAAATTTACATTAAGGAAAAACAAAGATCTCAATAAGCTGCCTAATTTTACACCTCAAGGAACTAGAAACAGAAGAAGAAACTGAGCCCAAATTTAGCAGAAGGAAGGAAATAAAAAATAAGAACAGAAATAAATGAAATAAATAGAAAACATAGAAAAGAACAACAAAACTAAGCGAGATTTTTTGAAAAGATAAACAAAATCAACAAACCATTACCTTGATTAACTAAGAAAAAAATAAAGCAGATTCAGATAAATAGAATCAAAAATAAAAGTAACACTACAACTGATGCCACAGACATTAAATGGTTTATGAGACTACTATGAACAATTATATGCCAAAGCCTACCAAAATATTGAAGAGGAAAGAACACTTCCAAACTCATTTTAGGAGATCAGAATTACCCTAAAAACAAAACCAGGTAAGAAACTACAAAAAAAATCATAAGATAATACAAGAAAAGAAAAATACAGGCCAATATCACTGATGAACATAGATGCAAAAATCCTCAACAGAAAACCAGCAAACCAAATTCAACAGCGTATTAAAAGGATCACTCATTATGACCAAGTGGAATTTATCCATGGGATACAAAGATGATTCAACACAACCAAATCAATTAACGTGATGTACCACATTAACAGAATAAACAATAAAAATCATATGGTCATTGCAATAGATAAAGACATCTGACAAAATTCAACATCATTTTATGATAAAAACTCTCAACAAATTACGTATAGAAGAAATATATCTCAACATCATAAATATAATATATCACAAGCTCACAGCTATCATACTCAGTGGTGATTCCAACATCAGGAAGACAAGGATGCCCACTGTAGCCACTGCTATTCAACATAGTCCTGGCATTCCTTATCAGATCAATTAAGCAACAAAAGAAATAAAAGTCATTTAAATTGGAAAAGAAGTTAAATTGTGTACTTGCAGATGACTTGATCTGATACATAGAAAAACCTAAAGACTCCATGAAAAAAACCAAGAAGACTCCATTATTATTAGAACTAATAAACAAATTCAGTACAGTTACAGGATACAAAATCAACATACAAAAAATCAGTTGCATTTCTATAGACTACAATGAACTATCTGAAAGATAAATTAAGAAAGCAGTATCACTTACAATAAACTCAAAAAGAATAAAAACTCTTTCAGATGCATGAACCATAAAAGAACTATTTCTTTCACTATCCAGATGTTCTGCATTATGCATTTTAAAAGCATATGGAATTTAAATGGTTATAAAGTTTGAAAAGAACTTAATATTTTAAAGAAAATTTCTACATGCAGTTATCTGATATAAAGTTCAAGTAACTATGATCATTCTGTAAGTCATTATGATAATTACCTATTTGTACATGATTGTGGATCATTATTTGCCTTAATTTTTTTTACTTATTTTTATGCAAGTTATTATAAAAGTCTCCTATATGTTTTTCGATTGTGATTAGCAATGTATAATTTATAGATAATTTTTTAAAGATCATAAAATGAATCCAAGGTACATTTACTCATTTCACTGGGAAAATATTTAATACTTTTTATATATGTACAATTGTGTGTAAGTATATATATTATAAAAAAATTAATGAAAAGAAACCTCAAATGAGTAGAGTTGGGAAACCAGAATGGGAGCTCTCACACCTTATCCTGACAGCAGAGTGCAACAAGGAAGAAGAAAGATGCTTTTCCTGGAAAGGAATTAGTCAATGAAGAGTCATGGACAGTGTGTTTACTATAGCCCTCCCAACTTCTTTTTCTCTCTATAAAAATGTTCTCCTTCCCTTGCTGTGTGAATACTTGCTCATGGCTCACCATGGCTCAGCCCTGATATGCAATTCTTTGCTAATCCAGAATAAACCCATCATCACTGGAAAAATCTCTGGCAATCTCTTTATTTCAGGTCAACAATGTATAAATACAAAGTATAATTGTTATAAATTAGCCATGAATTGTGGTTCTTTTTAATACTAGGAAAATCTACATTTAAGACTTAAAAAAAAAAAAAAGCTACTCCTCTTTTTAATTGTGCAAGTAAAATTGTCCAACATTCCTTTTAAGCACAAAAACTAAACAGGTTGTATTGTAATTATTTTCATGTGTTGCCATGATTACCATATAAGCTTATCAAAGAAACTCATTTTCTTTAACTCTCTCCAGACCAATTTACATAGCATTAGCATAGTGATTTTTTCAAAATACAAATTTAATCCTGTTACTAATAAGACTAAAACTCTTGTTTAGTGCCTTGTTTACTTCAGTGCCTCCATGGTATGTGGTGGATAAGTTTAAATTCCCTGTGGGTTTCCTGATTACCTCTTTCGCTTTTTGTAGTGATGTTCAAATACATTCACACAATTAGATAAATTATGTATCTTTTGTATAGCATTTTGTTTAGCCAGGGAACACTCGACACTCTGCAGTAAGTAAATAAATACTTGCTGATAACTGAAAAAAATCTATGAATGAAGGAGAAAATATGTATGTTCCCTTTGAGGAATATATAATACATAAAAATAGTATAAATATATCTTTCTTTCTTCACTACATATAAACTGCTCAAAGTAGTAAGGAGAGAGTATTATCTCTCTATTTTTGTCAATATATCTAGTTTTGAAATTCATTCCTTATACTTACTAGCCTTGGAAACTTAGGGCAAAACTCATAGGTCTTATAAGCTTATTTTCTCATCTATAAGATTTGAATAATAAATGCATGTATTTCCCAGGTAGTTGATTAAATTAAAGGAAGTAAGTATGTAAATTTATTCACATAGTGCCTGGTATATTACTTGCACTCAAAAATGCCCAATTTTTACCATAATTTCCATTATGCTATCTGTGAGCATTATAATTTAAGTTCTAGACCTTTGATGGAAAACTCATTTGCAGAAATAAGAATGTCTACAAATGCATGATAATCCAATCCAAATGAGATCAAAGTTTTGAAATATTTTATACCATTATGAATGCTGTACTTAGCTTGTTTCAGCCTGAAAAATTAATAAGTCTAAGTGAGAAATAAGTATGGTTGCTAATTGTTGCTATTTGCCAAACAGTGAGGACTTACTATTGTGTTTTAGACTTTATAGCTTAGTGTCACATTGAGCTCAAGGCAGGGTAGATGGGATAGATACTTTCTCATTTTAAAACTGAGGAAATTGGGGCAAAGAGAAGTTAAATTACTTTTTAAGTTCATAGAGCTAGAAAGTGGTTCTTTCCATTATAGTATATTGTTAAACTGTCTTAGAAAAATAGAATTAAAAATATTAGGAGGTAACTTTAGAGAGAAATTTTTAAAAGTATAGTTTTATATAATGTCTAATAAGTATATTCTTTCAAAAATACTTATTAAAGACTGGACATCATTTAATGGACTCTGCTCCCTCTGTGAATAAGTGTTTCTTTCCTCTCTGAGCTTACAGCAGTGCAGGAGATTGAAAATAAAACAAACAGAAAAAAAATGATCCTGCATGTGATAAGTTAAAAGAAAGCGGCCAACAGGTTTCTAAGAGAGAAACACAGCTGGGGTGAGCGGAACTTACTCTAGGAAGGATGATCAAGGAATGCTACCTGCTAGAGGTGAAATCTAAGCTAAGATATGAAGGATGAGAAGGAGACAGAGAAGGACACGCAAGGCGAACATTTCAGACCAAGAGAGACGGTAGTGACAAGTGCTTTGTGGTGGGCTATATCCTGGTCAGCGCTGAACAACTCAAAGCCTGTGAGCGAGGCTGGAATATCACGCGGCAGGAGAGAGGGGCCCAGGTTGTGAAGCCTGGGGGCGTAGGTTGGAGGGTAGCAGGTAAATCAAAATAAGTTTAGATTGTGTTTTCAATTTGATGGAGGCCAGTTAATGGTTTTTAAAAGGGCAGCAGCATGATCTCATTTACATTATAAAAAGTCATTTTGAAGAGAACCTGTTTGAGCTGTGAAAGAATGTTAGCAGGGAAATCAACAAGGAGGCTTTTGTGGGTATTTGAGAGTTAGATACTGATCTGGCCTGGGCTGGGGTTGAGGGTGAGGTGAGATACAATGGAGAGAAGTAGATAAAAAAGAGATAAATTCAGAAGGGAAAACTGACAGATTATGTTGATGGATTGGAGTTACAAAACAAGGAGAGGGGAAAAATAAATGACTACCATTCCTTTTTATTTGAGGATAATGTCATTTATTGATTGGGGCAGATGGTAAAAACAGATTCATGGCATGAAGAGGACTTAAATTGAGACAGCAAAGGCAATATATAATTTGTCATCCAAACAGGCATACTTTTGAGAGTGATAGAAGTGACTTTCAATATTACTGCAGGACATTTGGCACAAACTGAAATTGTCATCCTAGAGATAAACAATATAAATAGGTCAAAAGAAAGACTAATAGCTAATAATGATAAAGCACCTCATGACAAGATCATACTTTATTTATTTAAATATTCATAAATATGTTTCTCCCCAAAGTTAACTGTTACTATAGACATTTTGCAGATGAGAATACTAAGGGAGAGAAATGAGGTAACTTGTACAGGTCACACATCTTGCAAAGCTGTGGTCCTGGGCTCTTATTTCCAGTTGCCCATCTCTGACCCTTGTACTCTTAACTAGTAAATATTAGGGCCCCTCGCAGGAAATATTTTTGACATAAGGTGTTGCCTCTGTTTTAAAACTGAAAATTGTCTTCCTGAAGTGATAGAGCATACACACAAAGAGCATGGTTTGCATATTCTGAGGCGTGCTTCTGAACACTGGACATTATATCAAAGAGCCCAATGTCATCTTTACAAAATGATCAGTTTTACATCTAGGGATAGTCACCTGGCTTGAAGAAATCATAAGTCTGACATAATAAAATAATTAACATGGCAGTAAACATTTTGTTTTAAAATTTTTTCAAGGACGCCTTCCAATCCTCCCAAGTTATTCCAATTCTACTGGAAATATTTTTTCATGTTTCCTGGACCTCTAATCTTAGGTTTCCCTAACAATCACCTACTCCCTTTTGTGGGCAGCAAATGAAGTTTTCAGTACCAGAAAAAAACTCTCCAAGTTCTTGATCAAGAGAAATGGTTCTTTGGTATTATTTTACTACTCGTAATGAGCTGATTTAATTAAGATTGAAGTAGTTGTAAACAACAGAAACTGACTCTGCCTAACTTAATGAAAAAGGGCCTTTATTGGAAAGATAGTCTGGCTATTCACAGAATCCCAGGAACACCTAAGAAAATACACTCCAGCTGGATGGATTAGCAGAGATGAAGACAGCTGAAGGAGCCGTAAGAGCTTGGGATGGGAAACCTTCTCCTTTCAGTATTGCTGCCTTTACCAAAGCTCAATTCTAATCATTTCCAGTTTCCAGATCTCTCTATTCAAAGTTTAAAATTCTCAGGAGATAATCTGATGACCTAGCTCCACCCCTGGAACATTCAGCTAGGGCTGGAGATGTAAGACTCCAAACAGGGCCTAAAGTCTTCAAAATGGGGTTCTTTCCAGGACATGAGGAATCTCTACATGCCAGAAGTTCAACCCAATTGACATCTTCTACATTCTACCATATGGGTGTTGTTCACTTATGCGTGTGTACACACACACACACATTATTCACCTTTATCCAAAATCTACCTGCCTGATTCAATCCAATCATACTACATAGGCACTCTTCTTCCCCAAAGGAGGTAACTGGAAGTCAACATTAAGCTACTCTAGTCAGAGATGATGCAATGGATTTTTTACACTGTCCAGTAGAGCCAGTTGTCCTCAGATTCCATCTCAATATCAAAAACTTCAGGAAAAAATGAAAATTTAACAACTTCCCTATATGATATAATAAAAAAGAATAAAAGAAATACCTAAAAATACAGTCTTTTATTCAAAATTTTAAAAATGGGAAAATTATCCCATTCAACAAACAGGAAATATTTTGGTCTTTATATTTGCAAGTGTCACACATACCTAGGGAGCATATATCACTTTTCTCAATTTCTTTGCTTTCAGCTCTTATGTTAGCCGACTGGGATAGAAGTATTTCTCTTTGGGGGATTCCTTTCTAAGACCACTAGATAAGGGTATAGTATAAGTCTGAGAAGTAAAAGTTTATGGACTATTAAGTGTGATGCTAAGAAACATAACTACATGGATTCCAGTTCATTTATTTTGATTAATTGATACTGTTTCAGTGAACATTCTGAATTCTGAAAAATACTTGCCAATCCTCACAAGATGAGGTTTGCTTTTAACTGACCATTTAGCTGAATTTTTAATATGGTATTCTACTGTTCTATGACATTAGAAATTTCTGGATTAAACATGGTTGGTAAGAATGCTGAATACTTATATAGCTGGTTTCTCATTTTTTTCCAGACATGCATCTTGGTCAGTTTTAGGGATGGGAGTTCAGTGCTACTAAAACCCCAATTTCCCTTCATCTATAAAATTATGATCGATATTTTTTCACCCATTTAATAAGTATTTAATTTTGATAAGTATACATGATCACTGGCATTTGCTGAATAGAGTATCCTGTCCATAAGATTGTTGATGTTAATGATAATCTTCAAAATTATTTTGAATCAATTGAAAATATTTCCAGTCTTTGAATTTTTCTGAAAAGTCCATTTGCAGAGCTGACTCAATTTTTTAATTTGAACTATCTCATCAACAAGTCATTCATATTTAACAATTGTTATCCTGAATGTAATACAGATCCTGCATTAAGACTATCCATCCAGGAAGATAGTTTCTTCTGAAAGTTCTGGCCGCTTGAAGAAACTTCTTCTTGAGCAAACTCAGGAACAGTCTATTCCCAGCAGGTGCTGGCATAACATGGAGAATCATTGTCATCCTCAATCAAGTCATCTTTTCACTTTGGTTGGCTAAATAGAATCCTCTTAGGTTACAGATATGGGCTAAGAGAAGTGCATACGTGGCAAACACAAGCAACTATTTATACTAAATGTAGACATCAGTGAAATACGAACTCTGAATATTACTATGTCTCCAATATCCTGCATTTCTGCACCATTGGAATTAGTACAATGTAGGCATATAGAAAATATACTTCCATTTTTTAAGGCATTATTTTGCTTTCATATCATCTTAAATGCCGTATGGTATACAAATCTGTAAAATAGCAAAAATATATATTCTCATACTTTTTTGTCACTCCTTTGTAATCAGCAATGAACTATGTAGAGTACCAGATATTTGGGACCTCATTTGGCCTTTGTGGCTCCTCACGAACTAAAGCAGGCACAAGCAGCTCGTCCCCAGTGATTGAGATTTTCATAGCTGCAGTCCCTGTTAACTCACTCAGAAAACACAGCTGTGCATGTTACCACTGAATGCCCACCTCAAAAAAGATGCATTTTTAGCAGTCACTGTTCTCATTGGAATTCAGTGTTTCACGATAAAAACAAACAACTACCAGGATTGCTGAAAAGAAAAATACCACATTGCCTTAGATATAGCAAATCTTTTGGCATCTAATCTCTGCCCACTTGGAGGTCACTCTGACATATGGTTTCCGGCTTCCTCTACATAAAATGGCAGGGTGTACACATATTAGATTTTGCATATTGCTTAATTTGAAAATCTACCTTTTAGCATTCTGATATTTAAAGGATTCATAACATGTTTCAATAGTAAAAACACCGAATATTTTTAACACCTTTCCTGGATAATGAGAGTTGTCATACATATTTTGGAAAGCTTTTGATGCATTATAACTAAAATGATGCTGAGTCTGTTTAGATAGCTAATTTACAAAGTGTAAGTAATATTTGAGGGAAAGGGAAATTCTCATGCATTTATTTCCCTTTTCCTTAGAATACATACCGTTTGGTGCTTTAAAAAGGTATCAAGCACTGAAATGAAAATTCCTATTACTCTTAATGTATATAAGGCTTTCTGAAAAATGAGATTTTTTTTTTACAGAGAAATGATCTTTATGTATTAATAGTTTTAAACAAATTAAAAAATTTAAGGGAAAATTTATTTTCCTAACACTATAACAAAAATAAAGAAATTCAACATAATAGTTATCTCTGTAGGGGAGAAAAATAGATAAGGTTGGGGTGGAATATACAGGGAACTTAAAAAAGTCTTATGACTTCTATTCCACAAACTGAATTATGGATACACAGTGGTCTATTTTATTATCAATATTTATGATTATTTTTTATTTTTTAGAATGCACTTTAAACTATGTAAACATTTTGTATGTACAATAATACTTAACGTTTTTTTTTTCTTTTAAATTTTGCTTGTTTGCCAGGATGGATTTTTGCCATTGCAGAAGTTCATCATTTTTATATAGTCAATTCTGTTATTCTTTCCATTTATAGCTCTTGACCTACTTGGTTAGAAAGATCTTCCGTACCACAAGATTATAAAATATTCTCTTATATTTTCTTCTACTAGTTATGTTTTGTTGTTGTTGTTTTAAGGACTTTTTTTTAGAGCAAATAAAAAGTCATACTTCCTGCCCGGATACATGCATAGTCTCCCTCATTGTCAACATCCCTTTTCCAAATGGTACATTTTTCATTGAGGATGAACCTACACTGTCACCCAAAGTCCATACTTTAGAGTTCACCCTTGCTGTTGAACATTCTATGAGCCTGGACAAATGTATAGCGACATGTTTATCATTATAATAACCTACACAGTATATTTTCACTGCTCTGTGCCCCACGTATTTGTGTTCCTGCCCACTGCTCAGCAGCTGGTATTTTTTAACCACCTTCATCATTACTTTTTTGAACTAGTCCTCAGCCCAATATATTAGGCAATGGTAATAAAAATAAGTATTAAAATATTATTAAATGTTAGAATTCTTTCTCATCATTCAAAATTCCTTTTCAAGTATATGTGACATGTTTACAAAAAACATGACGAGCATTTCTTCCTCTTTGGTGTTTGTGTCTTTGTCACGTCAGTAACGAAATTTACACTAGTGTGAGATATTATTCTTAACCACACAGGGCTTCTCCTTTGCGCAACTTTATCTCATATGCACAGAAAATAAGGTAAATGGTGGTATCTTGAGTTATGCTAAATGAAAGTTACTAATATCTGTACCCTCTATTATGCAAATGATACATTTAGGGGGAAAAAAACCCCATAAGGGTGAAATTAGAGATAGGGCTAGCTTTTGAAAGTGTACTTAAGTAAGAGGGGTTATCCATCATTCTAACTTCTCCTTGGATACTCTTTCTCAGTCTTTGAATTCTGCCTGATGTAAAAGCTTACTTAAGTAGACTGAGTCATGGTAGCTCTTCTATGTAGCTCTTCCTTAAACCATCAGTACTTTACTGTGTATTCTATATTCAGTTCAGGAGACAGTTTGAGATTACTATATCTTCCATGATCTGCTATGAGAAAAACTGAGAATACAATGAAAAGTAACATAGTCCCTGCCTTCAATTAGTTAATAAATAATGAGGAAGACAAATATGGGAACTTAATTACCATGTCATATGGTCAAGTTAATAATGGAAAGAGACCTAAAAGAGATGTATCAGGTAAGGGGTTTTCATAAAAAGATCTAATATCACAGGAAAAATGAAAAGAATTAATAGGATTTAACCTTTTAATCTATCAAAATATACTTGTATTTAACAGACCATACATTCCTCTCAAAACTCTTGACTAAATTTTATATGGGAAAATAATTTACTCTCCCTAAATTCAATGCAATGTTTTAAATAAAACAATTTGTGGAAAAAGAAAACTAGCGTGAGTTATATTCTCAGTACAACTGGAGAATTTCAGAATTACACGGAGACCATTTGAAATGTGCTTTAAGTGTTCTGAAGGTGATGGAAATAAGAAAGGCATCACAATGTTACACTTGGTATGAGAGTGCCCTGGCCTTTCTGCACTTGTCTCAAACACTTTTCCATAGTGCCTTCTATTTTTGGCTTCTGTTTTTGTCTACTTTTATACAATGAATCATAGAACAGTTGAGGATGTTATGAGGAAAAGTGTGGAAATGAAAACAAAGCAAGTGAGAAAGCTTTCTTTCAATGAAATAAAGCTAAGATGTTTTGACAAAGGAGAGCACGCTAAAGAAATTGCATGCATCCTGAAGAACACATTATCAGGGTGTGTACCATAATAAAATAATAAAAAATAATAAAACAAAATCTATGAATTAGCAGTCACATGTATGAAGTGACAAGAATACAGCATTCTCCTTTGGGAAAGAATACAAAATAATTGGCAAAATCGACTGAGAGACAGGTTGCTCAAGGACTCAGATTCTTTACTATTGTTGATTCAGATGACAATAACAATGTCAGAGAAGTTCAAGATGAAGGCAGTGGCAGAGGAAAATGAGTTGGCAAATAAGTTGTCTTTTCAAACAAGCCTGAGAAATTCAATAGAATCAAGATTCAAGCTATGTTCATGTTACAGATGGACTGTTTGTTTCTGCCCAAATTTCGTACATTGAAACCTTAAGACCCAATGTGACAGTGTTTGGAGGTGGAGACTTTGGGAGGTAGTCAGGTTTAGATGAGGATATGACAGTGGTACCTTCACGATGGGATTATTGTCCTTACAGGAAGAGGATAAGAGATCAGAGCTCTGTCTCTGGGGGTCATGTGAACATACAGCAAGATTCAGGCGGTCTGCAAGTCAGAATGCAAGCCATCACCAAAAACCAAATCCGCTGGCATCTTGATCTTGGACTTCACAGTTTCCAGAACTATGAGAAATAAATGTCTGTCGTTTAAGCCACTCAGACTATGATACTGTGTTATAGCAGCCTGATTAAACTAAGACAGCTCATATCATCAAAATAATAGTGGAAATGATATTAACTTTCTGTGAAGAAATTACTATTTTTTGTTCTAACTATGAAGAATAATCAAGGGTGGCAATATTGTTAAATACAATTTTGTTGTAGATGAGACCAGATTGTTTTGGAAGCAGTATTCTCAGGGAGGCTTATCTTTCAGGAGAAGAAAGTATATGCTTATGAAGTCATCTAGCTGAATCTACTTATCCAGGTACTTGTGCTAATAATGGTAAACCTAACTAGTCTATCATGTATTCGGAAAAATATATTTACTCAAAAAAATGATGAAAGGAAAATTGCAAATTACCTGGATATTCTCAGAGACTACTTGACAAAGGAGAATCTTTGACAATTATGTATAGTCTTATTTCTGACCCTTAATAAAAAATCTTGCAAACAAAACCCTAAATATTTTTACCTCTTATACTCAGCCAGGAATTAGAATGCAGCCCTACCATCCATGTGATTTTCTTCCATCCAAATATGATTGCATTTGTAACCCATGGACCATAAGTTTATTATCCATGAGGTTATCACAGTCATCAAAATATTTATTCTCAACTATCTCTGCAAAACATGGTCCAGGATGCAGATGTCAAACAAGAAGATTTACTAAAAATTTTTGGAAACATTTTAACACAAAAAAGCTTTATAATTTACTAACAAGGCATGGCAAAATTTTTTTTCTACAATACCAAGAGATATAATAAGAAACTCACTCTACAATTTGTGGTTGATTTAAAAGGTTTTGTAAGGTGGTTAAGGATAGAGTGAAAACTGTTGTTCCTGAAGAGGTATATTACCTTCCAAGAAGTTGATGGAAAAGATTCTAGAGAGCTCTTGAAATCTCATGAAGGAAATTAATAACGACATTTGTTCAGGAGGGTATATAGTCCTCGTTTGAAGAAGATGGAAATGCTGGCAATGTTAAGAGGAACACAGTCAAACCACAGGTGCCATATATGTACTCTAAAGGAATATATGGGTCATACAAATACAATGCTAAACAATATCCTTAAATGCGTCAGCTCAAGAATAAAAAATCCTCTTTTAAATATTTTGTGAAATCTCTTGCCACGATAGTTCAGATTCTCCAGGAAGCAGACATCAGGGAAGAATTAAAATGGCAACAGATTTATTGACACACTTATGAAAGCAAAGGGACGAGAGAGTATGATCATGTGGGTATTACCTGCAGACCACAATGCTGGTCTGGTATCATTGAGGAGGAGAAAGGAAAGGAAAGAATATCGTGAAGAAAGAGTCTCAGACTGTGAGAAAGTCTCGGGCAGATGATAGGGAGACACAGAGCAGAGGTTTTTCTTTGGAGGCATTATATATGGGTCAGAAATGGCTGACGCTGGTAAGTACCCTTGCTGTGCACCCTTTTGGGTGAGAAGCAGCTTGAAGCTTGCTGTTTTGGTTTCTCTATAGCAGTAACAGAATGATAGGGAAACTATGTCAGTTCTTCTGGGTCTGATATTTGCCTGAAGCTTCTCCTTCATCACCTAGCTCCCCCGCACGTCACTTCCAGCAATCCATCCATGGATGGCTTTACTACTCCTTGTTTCCTTCTATCAAAACTTTCTTCACTATCAGTCTCAATGAATAATGGTTCAATGCAGGAAACTCCTTTTTATTTTATTTTCTGAATCATCTTAATAAATTTGTTTATTATTATATTTTATTTATAGTATTTATTTAAAATGTAGATTTTATATTATAGCATCAGTATGTAAGTTGTACTATTTTGAATACATTTTTTAATGACCATATTCATTATTCAGTGACCAGGAAGAAATAGTTAAGTGTTTTATGTCTTATTATGATAGTTTGATACATATATATATATATATATATATATATATATATATATATATACACACACACACACATATATATATTAAAATTTTAAGTACGTTTTTAGAGGTTAATTTGGTATTTTGAATTTATGTGAGAAGTTATCAGGGAAAAAAAATACCATTATTTGTTTGAAGACCTTTGGTAACTTGGAGGAACTCTTAAGTTTCAGGGACTTTTGGCTTTAGGATGTGTTTCAAATCCCTGAATATCTGATCTCAGATCTATTCATTTCTCCAATTAACCTCATCCTCTACTATCTCACATATCATACTTTATCATGTAGTAATACTTAAGAGCTTGCAGTTATCTGAATGCCTTATTACATTTCAGATTTGCATTTCTTTAGTTACGCGAGTCTCCACGACTAGAATGTTCCCATTAGCTTCCATCTTCCTCAACCTGGTTAAATCACACAAATTCTCAAACCTTTGGGTTAACTATCATTTCACCTATTGGCTGTAAATTCTCTTCTGTTCTTCATGCTCTATAGATGTCTGTTATATGTTTATCTTATTCCTTAGTTTTTGAGGTCAAGAACCAAAGACTTATCCTTATGTTCTAAAGATGACGAAGAGTAAATCAAAATTGCAGATGTGCCATAGCAGAAAAAAAATCAAGCTTTTTCTTTAAGAAAAAAAATTTAATTCTAAAACAAATTCTGATCATAAAAATCACTATATCTTATGTTATAATTCTAAAAAGCTTTTATGTAACTACAAAACCTGCTGTAGCTAATGTTCTTTTTAAATCTAAAGTGGTTATCAAATGAATTAGATTTTATGATCAATGCATTTACATTTCTTTTGTGATAATAACCAAACTTATTACTGCATGATTTGTAACTGAAGTTCATTTTTCTCTAAAAGGATTAATTATGTAATCGTTTTTCCAATAATTGATATATAAGTTAACAATTTGAACTTCAACAGTAATATATCTAAATTAAGAGTCACTTGGGGGTAATTGAATGCTTTTAAACTGATATTTGAGGATGAATCTACCAATTTATATGAAATCTCTGCTATTACAACTATTAATGAAAAAAGAAATAAAATATCAAAATAGCTTACTATAAAATTACTTAATGCACATTTTTTATATATAATGTCTCCAAATATATAATTACAAAAGAAAGCACACTTGTATTTTTCAAGCTATCTACTTTTATTTTATGTATGTAACCTGCTTATCTCAACTTTTGGATAAGGTGGCAATGAATCTGACAAGGTGTATAGCAGAACTTAATTAATCAGGAAATATGAGATGCCCTGAAGCCGTTGTATACATGTCAGAATTGGCAAAATATCCACTTTCTACAAGCAAGAAAAAGTCATATTTCACAGTTATGATGCAATTACATTGTTATTTCACAGCTGTCAAAAAGCATAGTCTTGAAATATGACTTTTTAAAGTATATACTTAAAAAACTTTTTCAACATTTAAACTAAGAATAAAAATATTGTAACTAGAAACAACTTAAAGAGGAAATGAGCCAATAATATATTTTGCATGATTTTCAACAGATTTAAAAATTCTGTGTTCTAAATTCCATGGGTATCACACAGCCTATGATCAAACAAAGCATATAGAGCAAGCTTATGAAATTATAAATACATAGTCTAACAAAGACAAAACTAAGGATCAATTAAAAAAAAAGAAAGAAATTGTAAAAAGATGTTTATTCTTATTAAATGTTTATTTTTAACTTTCTTTTATTACTTTTGCCCATAATTGAGACATAAAGTGAAAGACATAGAGAGATACAACATAAAAGACACATGAAGAGACAAAGGGATACACAAGAATAATAACAAATAGAAATCAAGCTGATTTTCATACACTAAATATATGCCATAACATCCTCTATAATTGCTAAAAATTGACTGCAAATTAAGCTTTGAACTTCCTAATGGACAACAGAGAGAAGCATAATTAGACCACAGATTTACATTGCCCAGGATGTAAAATCTAGACCAGGCTGTTAGAAGTCAGGCAATATTTCCTGGTGCTAAGTTCTGACAGAAATATTTCCAGTGGGTCTTATGATAGGCCATTCTGTAATCAGTGGATCCTATCTTCCATAGCACACCTAAAATAATGCTGTTGTGGTAAGATGCAATCAAAGTAAAAAGGGAGTAATAAAAAAATAAAGTAAAACCCAACTTGATCATGGTGTATCTTTTTAATGTGTTGTTGGATTCTGTTTGCTAATATTTTATTGAGGATTTTTGCATATATGTTCATCAGCAATATTGACCTATAGTTTTCTTTTTTGGTAGTGTCTTTGTCTGGCTTTGGTATCAGGGTGATGATGGCTTCATAGAATGAATTTGGGAGTGTTCTCTCCTCTTTAATCTTTGGGTAGAATTTAAGAAGTACTGGTATGAGCTCATCTTTGTATGTTTGATAGAATTCCTCAGTGATTCCATCTGGTCCTGGACTTTTGTGTACAGGGAGTTTTTTTTTTATTGCTGATTTATTTCATTTCTAGTGATTGGTCTGTTCAAATGATCTATTTCTCTTGATTCAGTTTTTGTGCACTGTATGTTTCTAGAAACTTGTCCATTTCTTCTCAGTTGTTTAATTTATTACCATATAGTTGTTTACAATAAATACTGGAGAGGGTGTGGGAAAAGGGGAACCACTGTTGGTGGCAATGTAGTTTGGTGCAGCCATTATGGAAAACAGTATGGAGATTCCTCAAAACACTAAAAACAGACTTACCATATGATCCAGCAATCCCACTCCTGGGCATATATCCAGAGGGAACTTTAATTCAAAAAGATACATGCACCCCAATGCTCATAGTAGCACTATTTACAATAGCCAAGAGATGGAAACAACATAAACATCCATCAATAGATGACTGGAAAAAGAAGTTGTGGTGTATTTATACAATGGAATACTACTCAGCCATAAAAAAGATTAAATAACACCATTTCCAGCAACACGGATGGACCTGGAGATTGTCATTCTAAGTGAAGTAAGACAGAAAGAGAAAGAAAAATACCATATGATATTACTTATATGTGGAATCTAAAGAAAAAAAAAGCCAAACTTTTTAAAAAACAGAGACAGACTCAAGGACATGGAAAACAAACTTATGATTATCAGGGGGAAACGGGGTGGGAAGGGATAAATTGGGAGTCTGAGATTTGAAGATGCTAACTAATATACATAAAACAGATAAACAACAAGTTCATACTGTATAGCACAGGGAATTATATTCAATATCTTATAGTAACTTACAGTGAAAAAAAAAAGAAAACAAATATATGTATGTCCTGTATGACTGAAGCATTATTCTGTAAACCATAAATTGACACAGCATTGTAAACTGACTATACTTCAATTAAAAATATATATACACCCAAAAAAAAGTAAAAGAAGGGAGTCTAAAATTATTTCTGTTCTACCACTTTAAAAAGTATCCAATTTGTGAAAGATTTATTTACATATAATAATGGTAATAATAATAATTAATTTGTAACACTTACAAAATATCAATAGATGAAGTGTTTATAATAGACTAATGCAATGTAGCCCAGTAGCCACAACCAATTCCTTTTTCTAAGTCTAATTCTGAACAGGTATCATTGAAAACTCTATGTCATCTTGCACCATTTTCTTGAGGTGATTAAAAAAAAAGTGGAAAATCAGTAATAAAGCTCAATTGCCCATCTTGTATCATGTTTTCCTAAGAAGCTCAGCTTTGCATTTTATTAATAAGAAATTAGCTTGACATTTTTGAGTGGTGGAAGAACGTTCAATAAACTAACATCACGATTTAGAAGAAATAAATTTTACTCTATTTTAAACATAGATGGAGAATTATTGACCAAAGTGTGTTTCAAAGAACACTAATCCTGAGATATTATGCAATTTTGAGACATAAAAAAGTGGAGAATCACAAATCACATTACCAAATCCATGGCTTTGTGAAATTACTAGAAGAATGAAATTTTAGAATTTTTCCAAATGCATATAATCTGTTTTTTTTTCTTAAATTCATATAAAACACTGTAGTTGAAATTAGACTAGATAGACGTAGTCTGGTTAGACAGAAACAAGGCTAGAGAATTAATAAACATAAAAATAGTAAATGATGACATCTATTATTGACAGAGATTCTTGCTCAAATCTAGAAGTATAAAATACCCATGAAATATTTTATTCAGCATGATCTTTTAATCCAGTTTCTAATAAGAAACTTTTAAAATGTCTACAAAATTCTGGATAGTGGTATTATTAAGCTCACAGTCTTTATTCTCTTCATGAGTGAAGATATGCACAGAATACCTTAGATGGTAGTGATGTAGACCTGAAACTACTATTCACAGAGAACTAGAGTAATGATCTGATATCATTTAGGGTGTAATATCAGTGTGTGTTACACCAACTTGAGAGACTTAGGTGCCTGATTTACAGTTTCTAGGTCTAGTCTTAAAAACCCCTGCTATACTTGAAACAAATTGCTTATTTTCATTTATATTTGGGATTGGTGAGTAGATCTGTCCTTTACAGAAGAATGATTCGGAATTAGAAAAATCCATAATCAATTAGAATATTTCTTATTGAAACTTTTGCTAAAAGTAAAAGCAGCATAAATATAAGTAAACATCTATAAATGCAAGTAACCATTGAATTAGAAACCTTGCAGCAATAAGAGCAATAATTGGAAAGAGCACATTTTGATTATTTGTATGGACATTTCACAAATCTAGTTCACATAAGAGTTACCATCTTATGAACAGAAAATGTATTATTTCAGTTTTGATCTTTGGAATACTAAAAAAGTAAAAATCCTATTAAAATGAGATTTTACAGAGAATATGCAACTCACTTATTGCTGTATGCTGTATGCTGCTTGTGTGAATTGGCTTTATAAGTTGACAGGACATTTTTTTTTTTCTCCATCAAGTTCAATGAATAGAGTTTTCTTTCAAAATGTTTGTCACAACCTTTAGACATACAAAATCCCAGGGAGAGAAAAGTAAACAGGTATATACACATCTATCAATCTTTTGATATTACAAACCATCCCAGCAGGGGAATAGATGTTTAGAAGACTAGCAGAGGGTCACTAGTTTCTCACTTCTAGGTCACCTGCACAAAGCTTACTTCTCAAAAATATGTAACTTGTGCTCAACTTATAGGCAACATGTCACTGGAGAAAATAGAATCCAGCAAGAAATAATAATTTTGGCAATTAACAAAACAAAATACATTGATTAGAGAACCATACTAATGAACCATATTTTAAAATACTTAATAACCATTTTATTTAAAGCACCTAATTCTCCTCAAGGACTGAAACAGATTGGCTTAGTTGGTCAACACCTGAAAAAAATCTGTGGTCCAGGCAAACTTTGAAAGCAAATTAGCATTAGTAATTTTCCCCCCACAATCTACCTCAGTCTTAGCCAGTTGTTTAATAGCTTTGCATCATTGTTCAGGTAGACTTAGTTCTTACACAATTATTTTAACAATCTCAGATAATCTTAGTAGCTACATATTATCTCCATATCCATGTCTTGTGCTCACTAGAACTAAATTCTTGATTGTTCCCCTTTAAATTTTCTTCATTCCTGACTTCTCTAGTCTATTAATAACGCCCTTGCAACCAACCAGTGTGATATCCTTAAGAAACCTTCATTTTATTATTTCTCAGCTGGTCTTTCTCTTGCAGGCATATCTCATACTGTACAAGTAGGACTAAGTGCTTGCAACTGAGTTTAATTCTGATTGTCTCTTCCCATAGTCTTTACTGTTCACAAATGTAGTTCCAAGACCAAAGATTCATGTCTTTCCATATTATTTTACTCTCTCCTGAAGATTTGTCTTCTTATATTTTCTTTTCTGTATTCTATACAACAGTAACATTAGGGTATTTTTTCTACTCCACCTCCTATTCAAGTTTACACTCTTTTCTTTCTTAATTTTTTTGATACTGTTCCCTTTTTTTTTTTTTTTTGGTCTGTTGAAAGAAACTCTTCATATTTTCACCTGTCAAAATCGTATCAGTCCATAGAAGGAAAACAATACAGCATCCTTACAGCATAGACCTACTCTGTTCCCCCTTGTAGGAGCAACCTGAAGACATTTGCTTTCATATTATTCAAAATTTTATCACTAGTGTGCAAACTGATTAAGGGAAAGAATCTTATAGAAATTTTCTGGTAAATATTTAAGAATAAGCCTAGATCTGGAAAAGTGATGCATATTTGTTGAATGAATAAATTAATTAAAATGATAATTTTCTATAGTACCCAGTAGTTTTCTATTATACATATCATAGATATTCAAAGTATTTTTAAAGGAATAAAAAAACTAGGTTAAAAAGTAACCGTAAGGAAGAGATGTTTGTTTCTGGCCAAGATGGTGTAAGATCAACTGGATTTATCTTCCTATTTGAGATAAATAAAAAATACAGATAAAATCTTTGAAACAATGATTTTTAGATATTGAGACTGTACAGAACACTGATCTCTGAACAAGGGGAAATCAAAGAGGTGAACCCTATGAGTGCCCATATCTTACTACATTGAGAATGCATCCATGGTCTACCAGGGAAAGGGAAATAAAGCCAAGCCTGGGATTTTCTCTAAAGATGAGGAGATCCAGGGAGTTGAGGCAGCAAGGATTTTCCTAGGAAGAGTCCTGGAGATGAGAGATCTGTATGGAGAGTTCTCTGCAGAGGGTTCCCTTGACTCCCTACTAAATTCTGATCAATTTCTGACTTCATTTAAGGAAACTGCACTAGGTTATAGAAAGAACCAATTCAAAGAATTAGAACACACCTAAGAGTTCACACAGGGCTGTAAATAATTTCTATCCCTAGCAGTAAGACTGAAAAAAAACAAGGGTAACTGAAGAGGCAGCAGGTAGAGCAGTAAGAAATATTTTGCATCAATAGGGGGACAAACTTAGGCCATGACTAAAGGCTTTATTGGTGTCATATAACAAATTTTAAAAGCAGTTTTAAATAATTTAATAATAAGCTCAGAACAAAGCTCAAGAATATTAATAAGAAAACACACACACACACACACACACACACACACACAAATCCAGCACAAACAGGTTACAATTTATGTCTGTCATCCACTACAAAATTACTAGGTACTCAAAAAAGCAAGTGTCAAGTGTCTATAAAAATAGATTCAAAATGACAAAGACAAAATCATTACTAGGCAAACATATTATACCAGTTATTGTTACTATATTCCATTTGCTCAAAAAATAAAAGCAAAGAATCAGAAAGCTAAACATAGACAAGAGAAATATAAAGAACAAAGTAAAATTTCTAGAGCTGAAATTACATTATCTGATACTCTTGATATGATTAACAGTAAGTTAAATACTAAAGAACAAAAGATTAGTGAACCTGATGCAAACCAATAAAAACTATTCGATGTTAAACACAGAGAGGAAAAGGTAAACTCTGAAAAGGAACAGTGCATCAGTAAGCTATGGGACAGCTTCACCTAATAAACGTGTAGTTAAAGGCCTTGAAAGAGTGGGGCATAGGAAAAATATGTTTGAGCAAATAACTAAACCGGCCCTAAATGAACTATAAACTGATTAATCCAAGAAGACCAATGAACCCAAGTATAAGAAATGTGAAGAACACTAAACAAAATCATAACCAAATGACTTAAAATTGGTGATATTTAGAAAAAAACATAATAAGCTGCTAGTTAAATAAAGAAACATGTATCAATGAGCAAAGATGAGAATGACAGTGGACTTCTTGGTAAAAACAATGCAAGCCAAAACACAGTGGGCCAGAGTTTTAAAGTACTGAAGGATTAACATCAATTTAAAAAAAAAAACCAAGAATTTTATATCTAGCCAAAAATATCTTTCATAAATAAATGTAGACAGAAGTACTTTCATAATGGCAAAGTATGGTCCTCTGAAAATCTGTTCCTTCATAAAAACAACAAGAACATTGCTAAAACTTTTTAAAATCAGCTTTTATAGAATTCTGAAAGTTAACAACAGGCTTGCAACAATCTGAGGAGCACTTATTTGACAAAATTAGATCAATTTTGGTAGGAACAGTGAGTTTTATGATGTTTTAATTTAGTCCCTCCTCATCCTTCTCTTTCCAGCTCTATGAAATCTTGAAAACCAGGAGCTTTACAGTGTGGTAACTGTAAATACAGAGAACCTAGCAGCTAATGAAGGGGCCAAAAGGAATTTAGAGCTCTCCCTAATATTTCATCACCTGAGAATTTTCCCTATTGGACCTGTCTGACAGTTCCCTAGAAAGTCCCGCTTACAGGGCTTTATTTAACTTGACTCAGAGCTTATTTAGGGTTAGAAGCACTAAATCTTGGCATATGTTGAAAATTACCTGTGATGATTGTTTAAAGTAGCAGCTATCTGAGGCAGTGATACCAACTGATGCAAGTAACAGCTTGGCTACAAATTTAAGATTATGATCTGGAAAATGAGACATTCACTGATGGCTTTGAATACTCCAACATATTTCAGAGGATCTAAAGGCTAAATACATGTGGTAGGGCTCAGTTTGTACCTAAAGAAGACCTGAGGAGCCTATGCCCTCACCTCTGCCTGACCCTGAGTTTCTGTACAAGGAGAAAGCATTGGCTGAGGCAGAGCTGTAAACCACCAGAGTGTTGAGAGCATGACCTAACAAACAAGCAGAGCCTCTTGACAAAGAGTGGGAGACCCTTTGGTTTAAGTCATTTAATAAAATCACTGAAAAATTATTACCTGACCAGTGGGGCAATTCAAGGTGAGATTTTGGTGGTCACAGGCAACAAAAGAATATAGACTTAAAAAAAAAATTGGCCATAAAAGTCACTAAACAAACACATAGCAGCAACACATAGGAAAAAAGTACAATAGAACTAACAAGAATATTGATGGGGAAGAAGGGAGGTAGGCGGAATCTCAGTTCCAGAGTTAAACACGGTTATTTTTTAAATTTTCAGTTTTCAACAATAAAAAATTATGGGACACAAATAGGAAGAGGAAAATATGACCTATACACAGTGAGAAAAAAAAGAAAAAACACTCTATAGAAGCTGCCCAAGAAGAAGCACATATGTTGGATTTAATTTTTTTAAATGATGTAAATCAAGCATTATAAATATATTCAAAGAATGAAAGGAAACCATGTCTAAAGAATTAAAGAAATATATGAAAACATATTGTACCAAATAGAGAATATCAATAGACAGAAATTATAAAAATAAACCAGGTAAAATTTTTGGAATTAAAAAGGAAAATTATAGAAATTTTTTAAAAAGTTCAGTAGAGGAGTTCAAGTATAGGCATGAACTGGCAAAAAAAAAAAAAAAAAAAAAAACCAACTTGAAGATAGGCCAATTAAGATTAAACAGAAATAAAAAAACAAAGGAAGATGAACAGGGCCTGAGACCTGTGGGGCACTATCAGAATTCCAATATAGACATAATGGTAGTAATTGAAGGAGAAGAGAGAAAGGAGAAACAATATTTGGAGATTGTCTTAGTCTGGGCTGCTATAACAAAATACCATAGACTGAGTGTCTTATAAACAACAGGTATCTATTTTCTCATAGTTCTGGAGGCTGGAAAGTCCAGGGCCAAGGCATTGACAGACTTCATGTCTACTGAGAATCTTTCCTAGTTCACAGACAGTCATCTTCTCACTGTATCCTCAAATGGTAGAAAGGACAAGTGAGCTGTCTGGGGCCTCTTATAAGGGCACTAATACCATTCATGAGGGCTCTGTCCTCATGATCTAATCACCTTCCAAACACCCCCACCTCCTAATATGATCACATTGGGGATTAGGTTTCCACACATGAATTCAGGGGGACACAACATTCAGTCCAATGGAAAGATATAATGGCTGAATACTTTGCAAATTCAATGATATATATTACCTATACAACCAGGAAGCTTAAGAAACTCCATGAAAGTCACATCTAGACATACCATAGTCAAATGTGGAAAGCCAAAGTCAAAAATAGAGTCTTAAAAATAGCAACAGAAAAACAATCATATACATGAATCTTCAGTAAGATGAGCTGCTGACCTCGTAACAAAAGCCATACAGGCAGAAGGATGAGATATTCAAAGTACTGAAGGAAAAATACTTTCAACTGAGATTTTAATTCAGCAAAACTATAATTCTAACATGGAGGGGAAATTAGACATTCCCAATTAAACAAAAACAGAAAGAATCTATATGGCCACAGAAAAACTTGTACATGAATATTCATAGCAGTATTATTCACAGTAGCAAAAATAGGACACAATCCATATATTCATTAGTAGGTTAATGGATAAACAAAATGGAGCCTATCCATACAATAGAATATTATTTGGAACTAAAAGAAGTGACATATAGATGAATACTGTAACATGGATGAAGCTAAAAAACAGTATGCCCACTGAAAGAAGCCAATCACAAAAGACCATATATGATATCATTTATGCTCTGCATCCTTATCCTTAATAAATAAGCCTATGAGACAGAAAGTAGATTAGTGGTTGTTGAGCTGAGGTGAGAAGAGTATCAGGTCTGACTTCTTGAGTATGGAGTTTCTCTTTGCAGTAATGAAAATATTCTAAAATCACTTGTGATGCTTGTACAACTTAATATCCTAAAAACTACTGAATGTATACTTTAAAAGGGTAAATTTTATCATATGTGAATTATACTTCAGTAAAACTGTTATAAAAATCCTCTCGATCCACCCCAAAATGTGAAATGAAGGATTTTGCAAATATTCAAAAGTTGAAAGAATTTACCACAAGCAGACCTGCATTTATAAATGATTAATAAATTATTTATTATTCAGGGAGAATAAAAATGACACCACATGGAAATCTGGATTTATAGAAAGAAATGAAGAGTACCATCCCATCAGTAGTAAATATGTGAGTAAAGAGAGAAAAATCTGTTTAATTCTAACATTGTCTTTTAAAGGTTCAAAGCAAATCAGAAAAGTGTTGTATGTGTTATACAGTACACAGTATTTTGAGAAATAAATTACATAACAACAACAGTGCAGAGTCTGGCAAGGTGGATAAAGAAGGATACTTTAAGTTCATGTACTGTAACTGAAGTGATAAATTTAATCTAAATTGGCTGGGTTAAGATAAATATTTTATAAATTCTAAAGCAACAACTACAAATAATACAACAAAAATGTGCCTGTTAAGCCAATATGGAAAGTAATATCGAATTGTAAAAAATCCTCAATTAATCAGGAAAAAGAGAAGAATGAACAGATGAGAAACATGTAAAACTAATAGATGGTAAATATAATTATACCTGTGTAAATAATGGCATTGAGTTTAAATGGACTAAATGTCCCAATTAAAAGGAAGAGTGTCAGATTGAATTAAAAAGCAAAAGCAATACCCTACTATTCATTCATGAATAAAGATGAAATCTTGCCATTTGCAACAACGTGGATGGACCTTGAGGGTATTACGCTAAGTGAATTAAGTCAGATGGAGAAAGACAGATACCGTATGATTTCACTCAAACATAAAATATAAAAATAATCAAACAAACAAAACGAATTAACAAACCACACTAAACAAAAACAAACACATAGATACAGAGAACAGAGTAGTGGTTACCAGAGGGGAAAGCGGAGATCAATTATACGGCAATGACAGATGAAAATTAAATTTCTGGTGGTGAGCATGCTGTAATGTATACAGAAGTAGAAAGATAATGTTGTACACATGAAACATATAATGTTATAAACCAGTGTTACTATATATAAAATAATTTACAAAAAAACCAAGAATTAACTATATGCTTTCTTCAAGAAATCTACTTTAAGTATTAAGATAGTCAAAAGCAAAAGGATGGAAAAATGCAGAAATGAATTAACGAAAACCAGGAGTGGCTATATTAATACAAGCCAGACACCACAATAGATAAAATAATGAATTTAAATTCTTATACAAAAAAATTCTTGTCCTGAAAAAGACTTTATTTTACCTAGGGATATAAGAATCAAATACATAACAGAGTTATAAATAGAAAATAAAATTAAATTTTACATGAATATATGAAAAATAAGTTCATGTAAGTTCACAAGAAAAGTTAAGTTCAGGAGAATTAGTAACATAATTCTCTTCCTGAAGTATTTTTTAAATTTAAAATAAACAGCGAAATTTTAACCTACTTTCTTGAAAAGAATTATGCCCCAAAAGATGAAATGAACTTGAGTAAAGTGCTTCTCACTCTCTCCAAAGGGGACGACCTTAGTATTTTCTAATTTTATTATACAACTTGTTGTGTTGTCTTGATTGTGGCTGTTTTTACTCTACTGAAGAGAAAATTACAAGGCAGTATGCATATATCAGAGCGAAGGCCTGGATCTGAAGTAATCCAGGTCAGAATTTTAATTCCAGCTTTACAGTGTACTTGTTTAAGCAAATTACTAAACCTTTCTAACATTTCCTAGTATAATTATTAGGATTATAGATACTAAATAATTAGCAAAACATTCGGGAAATGGTTAGTACTAAATGAAGAGTAACTAGTATTATGTCACAAAGCATTTGAAAACGGGGAGAAATAACTACTGGAATTTAATGTTGAAGGTACAATACCCACACACAAAGATTGTGTCTTATTGTCTTATTGTATAGAATAAATGTATTTTCCTATTTTATACATACATACCAAACATTTATTGATAAGCTTTAAAGGGATAGTTCATTACACATCATAGTTTATGAAGTGAATTATTTTATATTCTGTCATGTATGACTATAATAGAAGGTAATAAATGTCTTTAAAAATAATTAATTTTTGCACGTTTCCAGCTAAGAGGGCTAAAGACATAATAGAATGTTGGCAATGAATCATATTATTGCCCTTCTCACCCATTTTGTCTTTTTAAATATTTTAATTCTATGGCCATAAAAATATTTTAATATTAGCTAATTTTAAGATACATAATTAGTCTGTATGTGCTCTCTCTTTGTTTCCAGTCATTTCAAGCATCATAGATGATTTAAAAATTAACCACAGGAATCGCCTTTCCTTTTTATACTTGTAGGAATACTTAAATATTATTCTCTCAGCACCTTCTAAATCTCAAAGTCGGTGGCACAGTTTGAGGTGAATAGCAAGACACTGTGAAAACAATTCTCTCAAATACTCGTTATTAAGAACGTAATGCAATTTACTCTGAATTTTCCCCTTTAGGATGCAATAAAACTGCCAGTAATCTCAACTATAATTAGATATAGTAAATTAACACAAAATCCCTTTCAAGATTTTAGCTTTGTGATTATAGAATACTGTGTCAGTTTAGCTGCATTCAAAAAGTGTTAGATGGGTATTTAAATCTGAAGTAATTTGGTTTTACTGTTACTGTGCTTAAGATGTTAGCTTTACCTAAAACCCAATGGGTAAACTAGACCCGAAAATTAAATCATATTGTGTTGTTCAGCCATAATACTCGGAGTATATCTTAGAAGCTTAGGGGTAAAGTTAAATTCCCAGATCACTAAAATGTCCTGTAATTCCATATATAATGTGTGAATTCCTTCACTTTATCCAAGGCATTTCTTACTGTTGTAATGGGTAGTAGGCAAAATATAAATGGACCTTCCCATAGATGTTCCTAACACACTGAGGTGAAGGAAAAAAAAAAAAAAAACAGAGGAAGAAAAGCATTTCTGGTTAAACTAATTAAATGGAGCTATTGTATGTATATACGAGATATAAAAAATAGGATATAGTCCCACTAGCTGTATTGAGAATCAGGTAATAGATTCACAGTCATTTAGAGGACATATCCAATTTGTAGCCTAACAGAATTTTTGGTTAACAGTGAATTTTTTAGTTTTCTATGTGTAAACTCAAGATTATAGACATCCATTCTCATCTTTTCTTTGTACTAGATGTTATGTGGGTTCAGATCCTAGTCCCACCACTTACTAGCTGTGTAAACTTGATGAAGTTATTTAATCTCTCTATACTTCAGTGATAATATAGAATAAGAAATAATAGTACTGAATTCCTGTTATTCTTTTAAAATATATTAATCATTTATTGTTTCATAACAAATTACTGAAAATTTAGCAGATTCAAACAACATATATTTATTATCTGGTAGTTTCTGTCAGTCAGAAGGCTGGACATTAACTCTTAGGTTCACAGAGGCTGCCATCGATTTTGGCCAGGCTGCATTCCTTTCTGGAGATTGATGTCCTCTTTAAACCTCATGCAATTGTTAGCTGAATTCACTGCCTTGTGTTTGTGAGAATGAGGTTCTCCTGGTTTTCTTGCTGACTTCCATCCCAGAACTGCTCTCAGCTACTGGAAGCCTCCTGCAATTGCTTGCAGGAAGCCCTCGCCTAGTCTCTCTCACGGGTCCTCTGACAATATGACAGTTTCTACTTCTTCAGGGCCAGCTGGAGGATCTCTTATTCCTGTCTGCACAGATGGACTCTTATCCAAGCTAAAATAATCACAGGAGTAAGTGTCCCGTTATTTTCCCCATATGCTACTGGCTTGCAGCAAGTCACAGGTTCTGCCTACCACAAAGCAAAGGAGATACGTAAACGTATGACTCACTGAGGGTTCACCTTACAGCATGTCTCACACATGAGGATTAAATTAACTAATACAAGTAAAAGTTTATAATCTTGGTTGGCAAAGGCATGTTCACAATAATTCTAACTCTAGTGCTGTTGTTATCTAGTAAAATTTTCTACTCTGTATCATACGCCTGATTGCTTTATGAATTCAGTTGCTTCAACTATTAGGCTGCCTTATACATTTCCTTACAGTCTTCTTTCGAAAAGTCTCCCTCTTTCTGGGCCAGTGGTCTCTGGCTCTCTCTTTATATATCTAAACTGTTATCACAAAGGTGATGATAACTGATGAACAGATACCAACTGCGAGCTAAATTAGTGTCTTTAACAAGAGGAAAACACAGGACAATTTATCCTTATGAACAGGGAGACTGTACAGCATAGTTGAATACAATGGCACATTCCCAGCTCATGAAGTCATTCTCCATTTTTCCCATTCCCTAGAAGTGAAATGTCGATTTTATAAGTTCATAAAGGTGAAGACCCAGTCTTTTGACCAGTGGACTGGAAAGAGAGGGTTAAAACCCTGTGGCTACTCCCAGATAGGAGAGGGCATAGAGCAATTCCAGCTAACGTCAGCCTGCTCAGTCCATGCAGTCATACATCAGGTACAATAATATAATTTGAATATACCTTTCTCTAGGAATGTTCACATCCATCACATTTACCAGCACGTAACTTGTCTGTACAAGGACGCTTACCACTCTAAGCAGGTATTTTAGGCTAGATTAGCCTGCAGGTGACTGCAGTAGTTTTCCCTGAGGTTCCTTCATACTTAGGATTAAGTCTTATGTTTCCCTGAAATCCAATACATCTCTTGGCCAGCAATTACCTATGATTACCCTATTAACTCATTGGCTTTTTTCTTTATAAGCCTGTACAATAATGACAATATCTCTGATAACATCTCAAACATTTTTTATTACCATGTTAACACCTCCATGGAATGCCCAATGGGATAATTAGATTGAGAAAAACAGTATGAGGTAAATAAACTACAGTTTTCCATTCTTTCTGAAAGAATGTTTCGTATTGTTTAATCAACTGAATAATTTGTTTGTCACCTTTTTGTAAGACCATGTATTGCTTCTAGCAAGTAGATTGATTTGCTGATTTGTGACTTTATCTTCAATCATGTGTAACTTGGACAGTTGTTTTCTATATTTTGGGAAGCTAGGGTTTATCATTTCAAGTTATCAATGCAAATCAGTTACACAGTCAATATTAATAAAATATTTCACAAGCATTCATTGCGTCTTAGAATACATCTATAACTATACCACCGGCAGTAGAGTGCAACGTTTAAGTGATTTGCTTATACCAAGATCTGGTCATTAGTAAATATATTTCCTTTCCAGAAATAGTCTCTTTTTTGATCCCTATACCAGGCAGAAAGAGGATTATACACAAGAGACCAAGTTTCAGTGATCACATTTCAAAATATTTCTGGGGTCATAACCACTGACTGATTATAAAAGGCCAGTTCAGTAAAGAAATGAGTTGCAAAGTAGCATCTATTAATTACAGGCTCCTGATAGCCCATGGGCATTAGCCTCTGATCTTCTTCAATCTGGATCATTCCTACTAATTGAATATTGAACAGAAACATTTATGCACACTACTAAAACTGCGAGGAAGCTATACTGTAAGCTATATTTTCTTTTTATATTTTCAAAACTCCAAATTCCATACCTTTTTCATATTTTTTGAGAACCTCTTCTAAAGTGAATAACCAGGATTATCTTAATGTGTGAATTCTAGCCAAATAGCCCCGAACTTTGAAGTTATAATTAGACCAGATTTACAAAGCTTTTCTCATCATGGAACTCAATTTCTGAAATAGAGAATCTACCTAACTGCTTCGTGACAGTTTTTTCCTTCCCACTGCTTACATTTCAAATATATTTGATATAATTTGTTGAGATTCCCAAGCCAGTTAAAATGACACCCAGATTTTATTTCCTGTAATCATCTGATCAATGATTTTTAAATTCTAATAAATGTTTTTCCCATAAATTATATTAACTCAGAACCTACCAAAACTATGTAGATCATTAGCACATCTCCCTTAGAAGTAGACAGATTTCACCCACATTGTCTACATACATCTTGGTCTGATAGGACTACAAAAACTTTCATAACTCCTGTCTCTGCATTATAGGACTTTGGATGATCCCTTCTTTCTGTGTTCAATTATTTCTTTTCCTAAGTGACCAAAAAGTTGTACCACTTGTGGGTGATTAGTTTCAGTGAACAGAGCAAACATAGCCAGACACACAGCATCTACTTTGACCCTTTAAGTAGATTTACTTTCTTTGCTCAACTGGTTTTTGTCGCTTTTTTCATTGATCATCTTATTATTTCTATCTATAAACCACCTACATTTTGTTTTGAATCTGACAAAGAATCAAATGCAGGGAATGGCTGCATAAACTATGGCAGGAATTAAATATCAGGAGGAAATGGAAATGGGCCCTTAAGGAATATAATAGCCTCTGTTTCATGGCCCCAGTATCTTCCTAAAAATACCCATTCATCAGTTTGAGAGCTTTGTTGATCATCAACTTCCTTACGGAAAAGCTTTCTGATACCACTCACGACATTTGCTCATATCCCTCAAAGTGATGTTAGTGCACACAGGGTCCCTATTATGGACTGAATGTTGTTTTCCTAAAGAAATTCATAAGTTAAAGCACTAACCCCCAGTGTGATGGCATTTAGAGATGAGGCCTTTAGGAGATAATTAAGATTAGATGAGGTCATGAAGGTGAGATCCTCATGATGGGATTAATGCCCTTAGATGAAGAAATGCCAAAAGCTTGCACTTTTTCTCTAGCAGTGAGGAAAGGCCATGCGAGCACATGGAAAGAAGGCAGCCAGCCACCTGCAAGCCAGGAAGAGGACACTCAACAGGAACCAAATTGACCAGCACCTTAATCTTGTACTTCCCAGCCTCCAGAACTATAAGAAATAATTTTTTTATTTAAGGTACTATGTCTATGGAATTTCTGTTATTACAGCATGAGATGAGTAAGAGGGTTTCCCCAAATAGTCATAAATATACATCGGGATTTTCTAAAATCCTATTAGACCCAGGAAGCATTAATTGACATAGTCCAAAAAGTAAAAATAAATTACTAGATGTTTCTAGCAACTCCAACCTAAATAACCTCCTTTTTTCTCTTTTGTTATTTAAGCCTTTGAATCTTTATATAACTATCAGCCAATTCTACCGTCTCTTGAGCTTCCATCAGATTCAAAATTATTTTTAATGAATTAAGAATTCATATATTGTCAATGTATTTGAGTACATTTCCTAATACTTTCATTCAATCTAAATCACCTGGCACCAGTTGATTACAATAGGTATCCTTGAAGCCACATCATGGAAAATTATTACATATCTAATCATGTAAAGACCAAATGGCATTTGAATTTCCTCTGCAATACAACTGAAAAAGAAAAGACCATCTCTGTGTTTTAATCTCCTTTGCGACTTTGCTCAAATTTTAGTTATATTTGTTTGCCAGGTCCTAAAACAATTAATTGTCCAAGGCAATGTCTACAAATACACGAATGAAATCTAGAATGAACCTATTGAAATTTCATGTTTTTTATAACTGAATTACATTTAGTAGACAAATTTATTTTTTTATCTGCCTAGAAGCCATTCTCTTTCCCAAACTTCTACTAAGATTACTTTTACTCCCTCGCTGTCAGAAAACCATTCATCCACCTACTATAGTCATAAATCTAGTAGGTGGTCACCAATTACAGTACCTCACTGCCCTCCTCACAGATGATTCTTCAAGGTTTTAACCATTGTATAAGATACTTTTGATTGACATGTATCCACTCTTTTCAACTCTTTTCTATGTTACCTGCCTCCACTTTAGGTGCAGAAAAAGTTACATAATTCTGTTTTACACTGAAAAATCCTATGAAAGTCACACTTTATAGGTCAATATTTTACTTGTCAGGTAAAATTTTGGTAGATTATTATTCTTAAGCCAGTTAATATGTATATAGCATATAGATGAAGTGTTTGATTTTGGTGGTTACAGGAGTCCCTGAGTAGATACAAGTGGCTGAGAAGTGTCAGAATTTTAAAAATGATACTAAAATGGGTGATTTGGTTTAATTAGAGGCAAGTAGATATTAAACTTTCTCTACTTTGAGATTTTATTTTTGACCATTCATTGTATTTGTTTTGTCAAGATACTAATTGAGCATCTACTTTGTAAAAAGCAGTTTTAGGATACATACTAAGCAGAACTGGTTTTAATAACCACTGCTTACCATTTATTCTCAAGTTAAACCCACTACAGGGTAACTAACTATAGAAATAGACACTGGAGGTATTTTGATTGAATAAAGCTTAAATAGAAACACATCAAACTGATTACTGTTAGAAGGTCTAAAATAAATGGAAAGTTATCTCAAACTGCCTATAACACTTAAGTTTCAAGACTCCTAAGGTGAAGCACTGATCTCTGCTAGAAATGCATGAGGAGAGAGAACGACAGCGCTGATTTTGATTGCTTTCCTCTGGCTGACTGAAGAAACAGAACGAAGAAGAATTACAAAGCTCTACAGGCAACTATGCTTAGCTGGAAATAGAATTGCTATGATAAAGTCAGGAAGATAGACAAGTAATCAGCAAATCAGCAGAAAATGTCTGGTAAAAGCAAAACGTATAACTCTCACAAAAAAAGAATTGGTAACTCAAAGATTCCCCTGGTTAGTAATGGAGGTTAATATTTAAATAAGGAGAAATTAATAGTTTAAATAATACATGGGTAAGAAGACTTGCCAGTGGTTCTGTATATGGTCATATTTCTTTGGAAATATTTTGCATGTTTTAAATAGTATTCTGAGTGTTGGTGAATTAAGGGTTGCAATCTGTAGCATTTCCCCGAAGACAGAGGGTATTTTACAAATTAAGTTGAAATTAATAGTGTTGCTGCAGGATACTTTAAAGGAGTCAAGAGACCTAGTTAGACCAGTTACTACAAATTTGGCAATAGGGATATCATTCAAACTCTTTTTATATTCAACCTCATGTTTTCATTTTTTTCTTTCTTTCCCTTTTCATCTTAGATTACGCTGCTCATCACATCACTGTTGGTTTCACAACACTGAACATTTTTTAATGTTTTTAAATGTATGTGTAGTATATCTATATCTAGACATCTGTCTCTCTCTATGGGATACAATACACCCACTAGATTGGCTGTAATCAGAAAGAAAATAACATGTTGGTGAGGAAATGGAGAAATTAGGACCTTCATACATTGCTGCTAGGTATGTAAAATGGGGCAGTAGCTTTGAAAAATGCTTTAGCAGTCTTCAGAAAGTTCAGTGTAATGTTATCAGATGACTCAGCAATTCTACTCCCAAGCAGATTCCTGAGAAAACTGAAAACATATCTAAACACTAAACTTACACAAGAATGTTTATAGCCACATTATTCATAATAGCCAAAGGTAAAAAGCACAATGTCCATTAATTGACGAATAAACAAGATGTAGTATGCCCACACAATGGAGTAATATTGCCACAAAAAGAATCCATATGGAGACAGTACAACACAGAAAAACTTTGAAATCATTATACTAAATGAAAGAAGCCAGATACAAAAGGCCAATTACTGTATGACTCTATTTATATGAAATGCCCAGAACAGACAAATCAACAGAGACAGGCAGTAATTTAGTGATGTAAGAGGCTTGGTAGGAGGAGGAAATTAGGAGTGACTGCTAATGGATACCTGATTTCATTTTGGGTTGATGAAAAATATTCTGGAATTAGATAATGTGATCGTTGTACAACTCTGTGAATATACTAAAAATCACTGAATTGTACACTTTCAAAGGTAATTTTGTTATATAAATTTTATCTAAAAAGTAATAAAATTAAATTATATGTGAATTTTAATGTTAAATGTAAATGATAATTCAAATTGTAGGTTATTTTTTAAAAGTCATGTTTACAAGCTTGGATTAGAGAACGACAACAAACAGAACAATTACTTTAACTACATTACAGTTAAGATGTCTGTTAATCGAAAGAAACCATGTGTGAATGGAAAAATAATCTTCCAAATGGAAGACAACACTCACAGCCAACGAAAGGTTTATATTCATAGTACAATAAAGTTCCCACAAATCAATAATAATAAAGTACAAGGACTTTACTAATAAAGTGCAGTACAAGGACTGAACAGGAATTCTCAAGAAAAGGATATGCCAATGGCCAATAAATATATTTTTAAGTGCTCAACCTCATTAGAAAGTGCTCATTTCTAATTAGGAAATCAAAATGAAAACCAGAATTATGTACTATTACATATAGCTCAGAATGAGTAGAGTTAAAGAGGATAGCAATATCAAATGTTGGTAACAATGTAAAACATTAGCCTACCTCCTATATTACTAAAGGAAGTTCAAATTGATACTACAGTTTTGGAAACGTCTTAGTCATTATCTACTAAAGATAGACATATGCATATGCTGTAACCCTACTCATAAACATCAGCCAGCAAAATGCAAGCCTATGTGTACTACAAAACATATATGAGAATGTTCGTACTAGCATTCTTACAACCCAAAGTTCATCAATTGTACAATGAACAGATTATGTTACACCTTTATCATCAATGAAACGAATGAATGGCATACAAAACGAGGTTAATCATGTTTATACGATGTCTATGAATGCAAGTAGACCCAAATTTTTCAGTTTAATTGAAAGTGCATGCAAATCTAACCTGTGGTGTTAGAAACCCTGATCTGAGATTAGGTTTACAAAGAAAGAAGCACAGATGGGAAATTCACATGGGCTAGTCATGGTCTGTATCTTGAGTTGGGTGGTGGTTATACAATCACTAAGCTGACCAGTTGTGATTTCTGCATTCCCTGTGTGTTGTGTCACAACATAAATATTTTTTAAAACGCAGGTCATAAGATAATATACACATATGATCCTATATATGTAAATAATTACCAAAATCATATCCATAAAACATTTAAAGAATACATGATATTAATAGACTATATAGTAATAGCTTAAGAATATATTACATATATGATATAGCAAGTAGAGATATTTATTATTTAAAAATACAAAGAAAAAAGTCTAATGGATCAAACACTATCTTTAGCAGTGCTTACTTCTGTGTACTAGCCTGAGATGGGGGATACAGAGACTATTTACAACTGAAATACTAAATTTTTATTTTACTCAGATCACTCATGTATTACATAATGTTTGAATGTAAAATTATAAGCAACATTAAATATATTTTTCTCATTAATGTTTTTGGAATTATGAAGTTCAAATTGTTTCAACGTAACATGGGACTATTATTGAGAAAATTCTCTGTGGTAAAAATCAGTCACCTGTGTCAGGGCATTTTCAGACAACAAACAATATTCAGCAAGCAATGAAATGAACTCTTGGTAATAATTTCCATTCCTAATTTCTATTCCTGTCCTCTATACCTCCTTAAATCTGCAAACTTAAAAAGCTCAGCAAGATTTTAAGGTATTCAGGGCTGTGAAATTACATGGAAGTATCTCTCTCATAAATCTGTTTTTAAATTTTAGAATTCAACATTTTATGATCCTACACCAAATCTATATGGCAGATACTTTCTACATTTCACTCTTCTTGATAGCAGTGACCTTTTACACTTATTTTCAAAAGTGAAATGTAACCATATTAGAAAGTTCAAAACAATACTGTTTAGTGAGATTCTAGTTATTTTCTCCTACTCAAAATAGATAATACCTATGCTTAACATGCTCGCTGGCACTATTCTGCAATTATCAGAATTTCCCAAAAGAAAAGGATTCCTGTTTTTCTCTGTATATTCAGTTATGACCCAATCAGTTGCAGTTAGAACTACTACATGGATAACAGTAACTTCTGAAGCCTCATGAGGTTAGTTTAGAGGCAAGATTGAAAAGGAAAAAAAGTATTTCTTTTGATTGCAGCATTTTTCCTAGGGTTGTCCTGCAAAATAATTGAGAAAATAGGGGAAATTCCATCAAGATTATTATGATTATGACTAATTAAGAAAAAAAATGAGAGTGGGCAATAATCAACCAAAATCTATTAGCCTTGGCAAGCAGCATTGGCAAGAAAAATAGTAAATGGCTATGGTTAAAAATCAGAGTAAGTGGGGTTTTATCTGAATAAATTACTATTTTGGTGTTCTTGCATATTACCTGGAATAAAAATTCACCTAAATTTATTCAATAAAGATTCGTTGGCATGTACTATATTCCAGATTATAAGAGTTATGGGAAGAAGGTGGGTAATGTTGGACATCTACTTATAAATATGAAAACATGGCTGTGAAACTTACTTTCTATGAAATCTCAAAATTCCATCAACAACTATTATAAGTCAATCTGAATACTGATCAGTCACTCAAGGTAGTATAAACAGACCACAAATACTCTTGAAAAAAAGGAACTCTTATAGGATACCAATAAATGCATCTCATTTCTATTTTTTAATGTTGTGAGTTGATCTAATGACACATTTTATGCAGCCCTGGCCATTTTATATTCTACATTCTTTTACCTTCTGCAAATATTTTCTCTTTTTCACTCTGTTATTTACCCTAAAACCCACTAAACTAGATTGCAAAAATGTTACATATTTCTTCCATCCCTGTATTTACACTCTTTGCAATACGACTTTGCAACTTCTGCAATCAAGAGGTGAAGTGTGTATCTCTACCCCTCATATCTGGACTTGACCATGCAGATTTGTTTGGTCGGTGGGAATTTAGCCAAGGTGACACAAGCAAAGCTTTTCAGAACCCTTGCTCACGGAGGCTTGCTCTCTTTCGCTCTTGACAACCCTGGGACAATGGTGTGATTAGGCACAAACTAGCTTTATGAAAGGTGAGAGATGTGTAGAAAAACATGCCAACTGGGTCAGCTGAGACTGGTCCCTGCTGGCTCCCCAGGGGATTCAGGTGAGAACAGAGATAGACTATCCAGTCACCCAAAGAATCATCAAGAGCAACAAATTCTTCTCAAGTATTAAATTTTGGATGTTTTTTGTGCAGCAAAAACTAACTGATACTTCTTTGATTATTTCATGTATCATCAATAGGATATTTTAAAATTAAAACAAGTCAAACTTAAACCACACTCTCTCAAGGAACCAGGGGATTTTTTGCTTTACAAAATTTATAAATCCAGAGACAACTAGGTTTTTATGCAAATTTATCAAGGTTTTAAATGATACTGATCATTGGGAACTGATTTTTCTCTTTTCTCAGTTCTGCCATTTTAAATTCTGTCTCAGTTCTGTAATTTTAAATTAAGTCTGTGCCTGCCTTTAAGAGTGTATTTTCTAGGATTCCTATACAATTCTACTTGAGTTTAATTGACTATAAGATGCACTGATTATCTTCACATGTTACAATTTGAGTTGAGTTACTGTCCCCACGTAATGCATATGTTTACCCAGAACAATAAACACTATTTTACTAGATAAAGGGTAAATAAACTACAAGTTGTAAAAACATCAGATGTTCGTTAAATTTAGTTATTTTTTTCCCCTATGTATACTCATAAATGTGTAGTCCTTGATTTCACTGAGTACTTTTTTTTAATGCATTACAATGGTTTTGGGGGGGCCTTTCTATGGTAAGTCTTGCTGTACTTTTACAGGAAATTAACAGATGTAACTTTTTCAATTTTCAGTTTTATAACAATAAAAACAACTGATTTCTATTAGGTGGCCTTTTCTAAATACCTACTTGCTCTTCATGTTTCTAATATTTACATCTAAGCATCTTTTGAGAGGCAACAAGAGAGTTATTTCCTCGAGAAAACTATATTTCAGACTGCTTTGAGTGTCCCAAACACTCAGGAATTACCTTTATTATATTAGTTTTTTACTTTCTTGAAATAATCTATTTAGAGATTCTGTTTACTCAATAAGCTCTAAGGTCTTGATGGGAGGGGCAAACATCATTGAGCATTTTATTTCTAGTTATTAACAGAAAATCTCTTATGTAATGGGTGTTTATAAGACATATTTTGAACTCAACCAACTTATTTAGAATTTAGACAATTATTTTAAATTGAGTTATGCAATATTGGACAAAATCTAAAATCTCAATAGAATATGTGTAGGTGCATAGATACAGATTTACATATGCTATATGGGTGCAGATATATATGCTATATATCACTTTTCCTTTAGAAGAGAGCAAAGCTTGTAGACGTTGTGAACCCACCCAAGAACATGTACTTTGAACATAAAATTAAATTGGATATCTTTAAGCTTATCCTTGACCAAGAACCAGACTAAAGGAAGTAGTGATATTTAACTGGAAATCTGATCTCATTTAAATGTAATGGCCATTATTTTATAGATTCTTTTAAAACACTGAACAGAAGGTCCTATGATAGAGCAACAGATTAATAATACATCTAAGGGTGTTGATAATTTACATACATCAAAATTTCTACCTAATATATTGTGGATCATGTATTTTAACACTATACTATTTTTCAAAATTGGGATATTTAAAATATTTTAAAATATTGACAATACTGTAAGAATTTCAAAGTCAGTAGGACAACCCTTGCCAGACCTTCTCTCCTGCAATGCACCATCAGTCTGGAAAATTGAAAAAAGTCAAGGTTTGCTACATAACTGCTGCAGACTACAATTCTTAATTAAGTCATGCTTTTGGAGTTATAAACTTTAATATACTTTTTCATGGTATTCTATATTTTATAATAGCTGCTCCCCTCAGAATATATTTCTCTGACAACATTGGGTATGTTAGCCACTAATAAACGGCTTTGTGTTTGGAAAAAGAAAAAAAAATTGAGTAAATTCTCCACTTAACTCTGCAACAAAATTATGTCAGAAAGCATGTTAATATTCAGACTAAGCTTATATTTCTACCAAGTTTATTTTTTGGGGGTGTCCAATGTAATTGTACTTCTGCTTCAGCAGAATTTTATGCTACAGACTCTGCTGTGGACTTAAAAATCAACCTTTTTATTACAAAAGGAGCTTCACCGATAAAGCAAAAACATTGCATGCACTGCTTTCCGTAACATCACAACAAATGTGTCTCGAATGCTCTATTAAGTGTACAGAAATGCAGCAGTGACACATTTAAATACAAAATGCTGTAGAAAAAGTACCACTAGCATTTCTAAGGGACTGAAATTGGGCGGCTCTGATTTAAACTGTTGTTTCACTGTGAATTATGATCCTCTTGCCCTCCAGTGGCTCCAGACGTTGAAAATGGATGCCTGTATTATTATACATTATTTGAGATTCTTCTGAAGAGTGAACTGGGGAAGAAAAATCCTCAGTCTTCAGTCCCTCAAAGCCCTCATTGACTTAAGAGGAATTTATCAATGTAAAGGAATTGGTTTATTACTGCTTTAAACCCCTCATGCTTCACAAAAGGATTTGCTAAATACTTTCATGGGGCCTGCCTGTGTGCTGCCAAGGGGCTTCCGAAAGGTATTGAACCTTCTGGTGATTGAAATGTACAGTCCTGCTGCAATGAATTAACATAAATGGAATCAGGACTACATGTTTTTATAGAAGCTGATTATGTGCAGTTCCAATAGTATCATTACTTTAGCCTCGTATCCTTGAGGGCATAAGAAGACTTGGAAATGGGCTTTAAATATGATGGCTTCTCTGCAGGTGAGCAACTCTTTGGTGAGATGTGCATTAGCTGTAATTTATAAAGTGTAGTTGGTGGCATTTAACATTCTAATTATATGGAATATTAAGATGTGTTAAGGGGTAATATATTTTGTGTGCTATCTACCTTAGAAAAAAGTCCCAACCCATCTATATTACTACGATCTATTGAGGAAGCACAGGATTCTTCTTCATGGTATATTAAGCAAAGGAAATGTTAAGGTAATTGAGACCAGAATTCATCTAATTGTACAACTATTTATCTAAACAATCATAGGTAGATCCAGTATCAAAAATAGCTAAACATCACATATAGGCACATACTAAACAAGTCAAACAAATGAAAAAAAAATCCACAGTTAAGTTTCAGTCACTAATGTCCTCATGAAATTGTTTAATTTCAAAGATTCATATAATACCTAACTCTATTATATTTTGGAATAACATTTTTAATTGACAATTTAAAATTCATCTCAGGTATGGGCTTGCTTAATTCTTACAAGTAGATACAATAACTATGAGAAGAAAAAAATAAATAATATTATTTGATGATTTATTTCCCTCCCCACAGGATGTATAATATTGTAAAAAAAAAAAAAAATAGTCCTACAAGAACAACTTTCGAGCCCAGCAACTAGAAACTTTGTTTAATGATCCCACTTTTTCTTAGATGGTAAATAGGTGTTAAATAAAGTCACAGATTTCATTTAGGTTAATGAGTAGATAAGTGTTTAATTATGGGACAGCATAAAAGCTGAGTGATTTAGGATCATATAAGAAGAATAATATGAATTAAAGAAAATATGTTAAGGTTTTTTTTTTTTAAGTCGATACAGTAAATCAAGTAAAATTCTAAAAATATAAAAATCTGTTTGAGATTGTGACTTAATGATTGGGTAAAAATGGGTGAAGATGAGCTTATCAGAAAGGTCAAGCCAGGATAGTTGTTTCAAGACATACATGATTATTATTTAAATATGTTCAGATAGTTGGAACTCCTTAATAAGTACTTTTTTGCAAACTATTGCAGTGCTCAACTTTATAGTAACTACTACCTCTTCCTCCAGTCTCTTTCAAGTTTCAGGTGATTATAATTAGTACAATGATAATGAATATTGGAGAAACGCAAACCTAATTCTTTAATAATGATTGTGGATAGAAGTAATTAAACCCATGTATGTACTCCTTTGTCCTAAAGACATTCATTTTACACTTCAGAACACCTAAAAGTTAACTAAAAAAATGCCTGTATCCCATATGATTTTTTTTTTTCTAGTTTCTCACTGGAGATTCCAACTGCTCTCTCCCTGGACAGAATACACACACTGAAACTCCTATATAGTTTTAGACAAGGGAGAGGATTGAGAGGCTTGGAATGAACACTTGATTCAGTCTGGACATTTGTTTTTCTTCCTGGAGTTTGTAATTCTGATGGAGAATGAAGCAGTCAGATGTGGAAATCAGTACTGAGTGTCATACTACTGGCATTATTGTTGGTACCCGTGATGTCTAAAACAATGACCAGTTAAGTAAAAATTTTGGAAAACAAAAATGAAACACCATAAGAAACCACTCTTCAAAGAGAAAAAACTGAACAAACATAAAGATGAGATGAAAAGACTTAAAGCCCCACAAAGAGATGGAGAGACTGCAAGCTTACCCATATACTGTGGCCACACTGTATTTCTTGAAATTAATTCCTTTATATTCCTCATTTTATAATATATTCCTAATCTTACTTAAATTCATTTGAATGGATAGCTAACATTTTATAGTACAAATATTCATTATTATAATATTGCATTAACAAAGGTAACCACACCTGAGTTTATGTCATTTTTGAGTACTCCCAATTCCCTTTTCTAGAGAGATAAAGGTTATATATATGAATTGTTGCTTATGATTGTTGACATTTTAAGTAGAAGTTCAATGATGTTTTGCTTGCAGAATGTACAGAATTATTTTACAGACAAAAGAATATTATAACACTTAACTTCATCATTTGCAATATGACCATTTTCATTTGTAATACTGAGTGTTCAGTGTATGCACCTTAAGTGATGGAGAAGTCTGTTTCTCTGTCACACAGTTTGCCAGGTAGGCAAGTAGTCAAGGGCAGTGCTACTTCCTCTTCACCTGGGGAATTGAGTCGGCAGCAACTTCTCTCCTCAAGAAGAGTTTTCCCACTGTGGGCAAAGGCAGTGGTTACAGGAGAGTCTCCACTGCACAGCCAGTGGAAAGGAATAAAGAATAAAATAAATGAGTAGCAGTTTTATTTTATGGAAATAACATGGAAGTTGCACACATCACAGCCACTTACATCCCCGTAGCAGAGTTTCATCATGAGGCGGCACCTAACTATAAGTATGGAAGGTCTTTTAGCTTTAGCCATGGGACCTCTAAAACCTAGGTGTGAAGCATTCTGTTACTGCAAGGAAGAAAGATAACGATTGGTGAGAAATAAATATCTCTGCCAGGGAATAATCACCTGCTGTAATCTTTCTCTGCGTATTTTTCCTTTATAACAATAATAAAAATCCTAGGTTGGCAGGAGCAGTCATACCAGAGATTTTATCAATATTTAATTGAATATTTTTTTCAGACACTCAAAGATTCTACTCAGGGTATACATATTAGCAAGTATAAAACATATTTAGAAATATATTTTAATACAGTAAAATAGAAAATGTTTTATTAATTTTAATGGGCAATCTTTCCCATTACAAGGTTTTTTGAATTATAATACAATGGTAAATTTTGTTTGAATAAAAAATGCAAGTTTTTAAATAAAAAATAAAACCAAACTAATATCATACAAATTAGACTAAGTTGCCATTTTTGCCACAATACAAGAAAAACGGTGATGTTAGAGAGCATTAAACAGGAAAATGCCTATACTTTTAAAACCAATATGATTCTGAATTTCTAATCACTGTTGAACAAAGACTTATGGCTTCAGAGAAATTGGAGAAAGTAAAAATGAGATAGTGTTTTCTGGGTTAGAAAGGTATTGACCTTTCAACTCTCCATTTCATTTATGCTGATTGCATCAGACAAGGAGAGTCAAGTCTACAAATTGTGGCTGATGTGAGAAAGATCGAAAAAACCTAATGTAGAGGTTAGAATCTAACGGAAAGTAAGTTTGAGGGTTTTCTTTAAGCAATGGAAATCAGTTTTCTTTTTCAAAGTGGTGGATAAACAGAATTTATTAAAATAAAAAAAGTATAATCTATGTACCAGAAACTATCTCTTATTTCAATCCAAGAGGTTTTAGTTCTATACTTCAGGTGTTTAAAAGGAAAAGGAAATTCTCCATTTGGATTTTGAGATCAGAATCAAGCAGGATAGCTTTTCAAATTACTGTAGTTACATATCTTCCTGCCTGGCGTCTTCGTGGAAGCTTTCTTTCTTTTAGCTACAGTAACATGGATTGAGAACCCTGAACTCTTATCCAGAAATGTCATTTTAGCTACATATTTGGGGGCAAAACCTTATTTCCCTGTGTCTATTTTTTTAATCCTTAAAATGATATATTGATATGTCCTCTGACTGTTTCTCTGGAATGTTTATTAAAAATGCTGCATTACATTCTGGGTGAGTTTTGCAATGGAGATAGGAAAACCCTCAGATAAAGAGGAAACATCTTTTAAGATCATCAGTTGGTTGACGTTTTTGAGGGAGGCAGGATAAATTATGTAAAGTAAGTAAACTTTTGCATTAAGTATATGAAAAGGTAATAAGTATGTGACTGTGCCCATGTTGGCGGCTTTTGCTTTTGACCTGCACACATCTTATACTACTACTCAGTTCTTAAATGCTTTTCTGGCTTTTCCCCCTCCAGGCCCATTTAACTTCAAAAGCTCTGGTGAATAAGGTAGGTTTTGCCACACATTTCATAAAGAGACCAAAGATACTGCACATTGCAAATCCTTTGCCTTCTAAATCTTTTCTTCTTCAGTGTTCCTCTCTAGAACTCAGTACAGAGGCTTTCTTATTTCTTCTTTCACACAGACCATTATGCACCACAATGTAACTTCATTCTCACGACAGGAATGCCATGTTCTATAACACAAGACTTTGTTCAGCCAAACTTATTTTGCCTAATATTCCTCAAACCTGCTCCTAAAGGGGAAGTGGAAGAATATGTGACTTGGTTCACTGTACTGTAGGTAGAACATTAAACAACCTACTTTCACAGGATTCTGCATGCTTGTATTCACCCTCTGAATTTAAGGAGAAATAGTTAAAACAACAAATTCTAAAGTCATATTGCTTGGTTACAAGTCCTAACTCTGCTATTTTTTATTAAACAGTGAAGTAACATAAGTGTCCTCTGTTATTGCTGGTACTTGAGTTGGAAAGTTTTAGAAGCAGAGGGCAGTGGAAAAACTCAGACAAGTAGAACTGAGTTTTAATTCTGGCTCTGATTCTCAACAGTTGTGTGACTTGGGAGAAATCATTTGCCATCACTGAAGGTTTCTTCATAAGAGTATCTGGGGATACATAAACGTAGCAAGGAAATCTGGAGAAATATAAACTTTGTTAAGGATTGGTGATTACACACACATACATGCACATACACAACACATACACAGAGACATCATTAAATCAATGGTAGTTACTACTGTATTCAGTACGTACTGAGGATGAAAAAATTAGGGAAGAAGGAGATAAAAAAAATTAATGCTGAGTACAAAACAATGCAAGGAGGTTAAGAGTCAATATTCACTTAACAAATATTTTCTGTTCCTCTATTATGGTTTGGGCACAAAGCTCAGCATTAGACCATAAGCAACATCAGACTTCGCCCTTTCCTCTTATGCAGCTCATTCTGTGTGCTGTCCAGGAGTAGGCTAAAAGAAGGAAATACAAGGGTGGCCTTCCATTGCTCATAGAAGCAATCTGGAAAAGAGCTACAGGAGGACAGTGCGGACCCGTTAGTGTGGATTCTAGATCATCTTATCAGGCAGATCATTAGAAGTACTTAGAGTCTTAATAAAAAAGTAATAACCTTTTGTGGTCAATCATAATATATTACAGACAAGTTTATTGACATACATACTTTTGAAAATGAGTCAGAAGATTATTTCAACATGAAGAAAGTGAGTATATTTAACTATAGAAGCATTTTAACAGAAGCAACAGCTTATGCCTAATTTGCATATTTGGAAGGTTTATTCAGCTGTCAACAAACAAGAGATACTGGAGACTTGAGATGCTAAGAAATCTGTGGCTGTGCTTCTTTCTAAACCCCTATGCCTTATTTCTGAAACATATTCTTGGCTAACTCACAAAAAGCATTAAAACAAGACACATGAAGATAGTGTTCCTAAACTGGAATATTTCAGACATGTGTACTGGAATTTTTCACTACATTTTATGATTTCCTTGATTTAATATTCAAAATTGACAGAAAAATTTCAGAAAACATTTCAGGAGTACACTTGAGGGTGAAAAATACTTTACAAGTTGAGAATAGGCTGAAATCTTGTGGTTTTTTGTGGAGTAACGGAGCATGTACGTCTTTTGATACTCAGGTTAAGTGTGCTATTAGCCAAGGATGACTTTGCTTGTCAAATTCAATACCTGAAAGTTTAATTAACATCCTCCTCATTAATTTATTTTCACATAAACAAAGCTTCAGTAAAGATATAGGATCACACTTTAAATTATGTTTGTTTTTTTCTTTTTAATTTCAGTATCTGCAAATATTTTTAAGTATGTCTATTTTAACCAGTTTGGAACCACATAGCACCAGAAAACACTACTGATTTTAGCATTCTGAAAAATATATATATATGCATGTGTGTGTGTTTAGAAAGAGAAAGTGAGAGAGAGACTTCAAAGAGAAATCCCATAATCCCACCTATCAACTTTTCATGTAAATTGAATTGCTATATTCTCATTTTGAGAATTCATGAACGAAAGGAGGGCAAAGATTAAGTAAAGAGGGAATACGGGAATACACATCAAAATGTTGAAAAAGACTACAAGGAATCTGCATGAAACAAAAGATGAAATTTTGAGTTAAAAGAATATAACAGGTAGAGCGAAAGTAACTGGCCCCGCCCTGTACCACTCTTGTATTACTCTCTTATGCTGAAATCACTGATAATAAAAAGAATTGGCTGTATGACCGTAAGGAAAAGTACTACCTTCTCAATACTATTGAAAGGGATAAAACAGTGAAAGTGAGGGAGGGGCAATGAAAGTCTTGGGGACTTCAGTTAGCACTCCCAAGCATCTAACTTGAGGATACAGAAAAGAAACAAACACGAACAAACAAGAAAATTAGTAGAAAGTTAAAAGCAGAAATTAATTGCAGAGCAAACTGGATAACTATGAGACTGACAAACAAAATCAAGGTTTTGTTCTTTAAAACCTATTAAATTTATAAGCTGCTGACAATTCTAATCAAGAGAGAAAACAAGTTTATGAAATTTGGAATGAAAGCAGTTGTAACCAGAATGGGAGCAATTAAAAAATATGAGAATGCTATGAACAATGCTACATTAGTACTTACTGAATGGAAATACAGAAATACAGAAAAATATAACTGAAAGCATAATCTCAGAAGAATTCTAATACAACAAATAAAATTAAAATATGGTGAAATATTATCACTGAAAGAGCATCAAGATTTTCATAAAAATAAGAGCACATAATAACCTATAAAGTGTAATTCCCCAGATTTGTAGATTGCTATGATTGCAGGTAATCCTATATAAACTATACAGGATTAAAATATTCTATGAAATATGTAGCTTACTTTTAAAATCAGAAATAATTGTTAAAAATAATCTCTGCCATGAAAAAGCTTGGAAGATAGAATATGTAAATTAATGAAAGATCACATTTATTCACATAACCAAAGTGGAATATTAATGTGTCAAAAATGAGATTACATAGCTACATATATAAATTGTTTTCATTTAAGTATTTATACACAGTTTAATGTTTGTATAATATCAGATTCAATTTATACTGATTCATACATTTCAGCTCTACATAATCAGAAGAAGTCATTTTACAAAGGGATCAATTAAATGACAAGGATTTGAATAAGACCTTCTTGGTGGCAAAATCAGATCTGAACAAGTGTTTCACCAAAGAAACCTACACTGAGGATGTTTTGTTTAAAACACAAAACTTTCATTAAGTTTCAAGAGAGAGAAGCACTTAAGGAAGATCCTATCCTCTTGTCTATTTGAATCATCATTCACTAAGATAATTATTATTAGGAAATGCGCCTGATTCATTTTCTTCACATGCTAACTATACATGGCATGACATATCACAGCAATTACTGTCAAGAGAATTACTATTCAAAGACTCATTTTACTGTACTTAGAGTGTTTTTACTTGAAACAAAAAGAGTAAAAATAGTCATTCTGTGCCTGTTACGGAGTGATCTGCCCCTACATATCCTCTTAGCTCCCTTTTTACTTCTTTCAGGTCTTACTGATCAAACATTACTTTCTCATAAAGGATTTTCCTTATCACCTGTGTTAGGTTGCATTTTTGTTTACAGTTACTCACTATCCCAGGAAGATTATAAATTATTGCCCAGTTGGCTTTAGGTTGGAACACACGACTTGCTTTGCCCAATAATATGTAAAGATCAGTGACGTGTTCTTCTAGGCAGACGCTTTCAGCATCTTCATATTGTTGTTCCCATCACATTTCCCTCTGCCTGGATGCCTATAATGGTCTTCACAGAAGCTGCTCTGTCAACCTGGACCCCCGATGGAAGACAACATGGAAAAGAGCTATGCCTGACTTGTGATTGACATGCAGTGTTAACTAAAATTAAACTTTTATTGTAGTAAACCTCTGAGATGTGGGGTTTGATTGATATCACAGTATAACCTATCTTGTTTTCAGTGACACACCTCCTCTACTCTGCTTCACTTTTTTTTCCATAGCCTTTTTTTTCCCCCTTCAACATATACATCTACATTTGTTTGTGGACCTTTTTATCCATGAGAATGTAAGCTTCATAAAGGCAAGGACTTCATTCTTTTCATTGTTGAATCCCAGTGCCTAGTTTGGTGACCATGGTAATTATTAGCTAGATGGAGGGTACATGGGCAAAGGACAGGCATTTGAAAGTAAGGTGGAAATCTTCCCAGAATGCCAGAGAAGAGATACAAACTACTGAGTTGTATCAACTTCACTGGGTTTTTCCAGCTGGAGGGAGAAAATAAATCAAAGTGGGAAGGAAAGGAAATTGGAGGACTAGATTATTATAGTTATCCATAAAGTCTGGACATAACCAGGAGAGTGAAATTACACAGCAATTTGAACAGGGGAAGTTTAATATAATATGCAGAAGTATTAACTGTAATACTGGGATACAATGATGGGGAATAGGCTAGTAAAATTTAAAGATAATTATAAAGAATATAGGAATAGTGGATGCAAGAAGTATCTACAAAAACAAAATAATAAATAAATAAATAAATAAATAGCACTAGGGCTAAGATAAAAACAGTCCCAAGGAAGAAACCCAGCTCCTTCCCCCACCCCCAACCTTCCGTCCTGGGCTGACACATAGACTTGTTGGAGGGCATGGTTCTGACTCATTGATTGGTGGAGAAGTTACTATGGTACTGTAGAACTTGCTGGAAATACATTATGTAAGATGCTGAGAAAACTGTTGACCGTGTCTCACTGAGGCACACTGCTACAAAACTACCTAAGGAAGTATGCCAAGGAAAATGCTGGTTGTTTTGTACTGCAAGATTGAGTGATGAAGAAGCCACCTAAGCTAGCATATCAGAACAAGGAAGCAAAATTCTTTTTTTCTAGAAATGTCTACTCAACACCCTCTACTGGCAAAACTTAAAATCATTCCAACTTGAAAAAACATTAAAAGCCCCAGATAATTTTCACAGATCAGGTAATGCAGAATGAATTTGGAGCTGAGAGGCAATAAAGTGATAACTGACATGCCAGGTAAGAGACTTTGGTGATTATTCTAAGAGAATGGAAAAAGGGGTCTAATACTTTGACAGTTGTAGAGCCATTAACAAAGTAGATTTAACAGGATTTGACAATAGATTGGATGTGGAAATGAAGCAGGGGAGGGAGTAAGGAATCCTCCAATTCCACCATGGATGATTGATTCCTTGAGATATGGAATTCAAGAAGAAATGATCCTTAGAGATTTATCAGGAAGATCAGTGGGGAAGAAAGTCAGTACATAAAATTGTAGACACACTGAATTAAAGATATGTGTTAAAAACCTAGGTGGAAATGTCCTCTTGGTAATTGAACACAAAGATCTGAAGCTCAGGAGAGAGATACAAAATGGGATATAGATTTTGTACTTTCTATAACTGAAGTATCGTGCTGAACACCAGAAATTGACACAACATTGTAAACTGACTATACTTCAATAAATATATATATATATGTGTATATATATATATACACACACACACAAAAGATATAAAAAACAATTATATACTTGATATGGGTATCAGCAGAGAGTTGCTAGATAATATAGCAGGAATTGGATTATAACCATCAAGAGTGAAAAGAAAAGGCTGCTAGAGATAGGCGTCCTGGAGAACACTAGCACTTAATGCCCTTTTGTTCATTTGTCTTCTGTCAGGATGTTTAGTACTAAGTATTCTCTTCACAAATTCAGGTCTATGTTGCACACGGAGAGTTTATCCTCAGTGGGAAATTCCATATATTTTTATACCTTCTTTTTCTGAATTATGGTAAACTATAACACGTGGGCTCTAGCACCTAAATCCAATAGTTATCCACATGGTACACAATAGACTTTCAAAAAGATTTCTCATACAATGACTGTATGATGTGAGCTATCAGGAAGCAACACCATCCTAATAAATCAAGTGTGACACCTGCATGGTGATTTACAGTCCTGGGTAGAATTAACTAGCTTTCCGAGGGTGAGGTTTCTTGGGGAACCACTCTTAAATGAGTTAGAAGATCCCACGGGGAAGTCAATAGTGTTGTCGAAAAGCCTTATGGGCAGGATGTCCTACTTTCTAACCCTTAATGATTTGGGGTCTTTCTGTATTACCATCACTGTCAGTAATTATAAAAGCAAAAATTGTACAGTGAAGAAAAATAAGAAGAGAGGAAAAAAAGAAATACCAAATGAAAATTAATAAGAAAAAATAGATAAAATTAAAACTAACTTTTTAAGAGTAAAATACAAGAAAATACTAAGAATTGATTTTAAACAATTTTAAACAAAATTAAAAATAAATACATACTCATCTAAGTTAAGGCAATGAGATTTAACATAAGGATAACATAAGAGATGCGAAAGAAATGAAAAATGTTAAACTAATCAGCAAAATATTAGTATGAACGTATGAAATTACTAATCAAATAATTATAAATTATAAAGACATATGAGACTATATGCCTTTAAAGTTAGGAAAATACAAAATTTACTTTGAAAAAGGGAAACAAATGCTAGTTGATGAATATAAATACTAAAGATACAGAGGGCAGTCCAAGGTGAGTTAATGAAGTATGTTTGAATCGGAGGTTGACAGGTTAGAAATAACAAAATCATACATAAGTAGTGCGGGGATCTGAACTCTAACTAATGTCTGATTTCTGGTGTACAGTCCAGCACCCTAGAATAACCTGGTCTAATCACCTTGAAAAATGACCTGCAGACATATGATGTTCCTTCAGCTCCAGCCTTCATTTCAAGTCAGAGAGACCTGAAGACCCCTAGCGACCTACTAAGACCCAGACCATTGGTAAATTCAGTGCTTTCAGAAATCTGAACAGCCTCATAAAATCAGAGACACAGGAGATTTACTCATGTATACCATAAGTCGTTGTGTATATTACTCATAATCATATAATTATATTGGTGGAAAAGAAAAGTAAAACATAACTAATGAAAAAAAGAAAATCTGTCAAGTAATCTTGACATAGTAGAAAATTCCTATTTGTGTATTATTTACATTCCATGGAATGAATGTACTTGAAGAATAATTTCCCTATGAAAATGATAAGCAGAGTAGTTTACTTCTGTGCTATTTCAATCCTTGGTTCATGCTTCTGCCATGATTTAATAGGTCACAGGAGTATTTACAGCATAGAGTAAAACAAAATATTTTGGTATTATAAACCTGTGGGTTTGAATCTTAATGCTGCTCCTTACTGTTTATGAGTTTTACCCCCTAATATATCAGATCCCATAGGTTTTTACTGTATAAATGAGGATAGACTGCATCTTGTAGGGCTATTTTGAAGATGAAAAATAATTCATATGAAACACCCAACGCAGTGTGTGACAGAGAGTGAATAGTATCTCTTATTTTTGTTGTCATACTTACATCTACTGACTTAGCACTGCTCTAACCAGCATTAATCTTCTATCATAAGCCAATTTGATCACGAGCAAGGTTTTGAAAGGCCACAAGCAAGACAATTAACTTCACTAATTGGTGTCAAAAATGAGCACTGCTGTTTCGAGAAATTCCAGTGACTACTTTCGGATTAAGCTGTAGTCATTGTGTAATAAAACACATACCTGATCATTGCAGTTAAAATAATTTCTGTGCTGACTAATCCATTTATCCAAGCATCTTTCACATTAGTGTATTCTTATTTAGTAGCTAGTACTGTCACAATTAATCGGTCAGATGACCATTCATATAAACATAAAGGGACATGGTAAGTCAGACAGAACAAGGTCACGGCACAAGTGGAACTTAGCTATTTAGCACAACAGGATTGGCCTTTAAAGTAAGAAAAGTTGTTTTAAGTATTATTGATTTTTACTTGGAAAATGTGTCCTATTGATTTTTCCATCTAGACCCTTAACTATGGCTTTTAATACACCATTCTTGTCTATAATGATGACCAATGGAAAATCAAGAACAAAAATGGGATGATACAGGTAGGAAAAGTGTAAAATGGGGCTTTAAGAAATAACTACCTAAAAGCCCCCCCTCCCCCACGCACAGGATAGTTATTTCAAAGTGCTGCTTCTGAAATGAGAAAACAAGGCTCTTGGCTTTTCAAAACCTTGTGGCCAGTTTAAAAAGTAAGCCACTGAATTTGCTATTTCAAAGAATCTATGCTTTTGGGCTGAGAATTCTTGGGTTTCTGCCAAAAATGAAGTTCGAATTATTTGGAGGGGTTGGTTGTTTGAATTTCTGTATTTCTTCTAATCAGGCTTTGTTTCTCCCAGCTGTCATTAGTCAGTTCTATTTTACTACCTTCTGAGACTTGGCATTCAAGCATTTGGAAATGTATTTATTTAGTCAGTGTAAGAAACAAACAATAACAAAACTGCTGGAATCCTAAAGAACATGGCTTATCATCTGGCGTTGCACAGTCAATATCCTTTGTGCTTCAAAGAACCTACTTCTACACAGCTACCCAGGAGTAGCCTCTGCAGACAATGCCTTTGTTTTCCTTTTTATTTCCTCTCTCCATGCATCCTTCCTCCTTTTCTTTCCTATCTCTCTCTCCCTCTCTCAATCTCTCACTTTCCTTTCTTCTTTGCCCTTACTCTCCTCTCTTTTACCTCCTTCCTCTTTTCTGAGTTCTGTCTTTTTTTCTTTTTCATTCAAATTTGAAAGCTCCAAAGAAATAATTTACTTAAAAGTTCAATATTCGTGAAAAAGCATTTTGTCAGGAAACAGTTTATTATTTTATTTGTATGAGATTTGGAGCAGAATAGAATGAAATTTAAAAGATGGCAATTCCTTTTACAAGCTAATATATATTATCCTTTATCTCAACAGTTTATGATTTTAGTTTATCTGCCATGAAACAGTCACTTCTTAAGCAAATCCACATAAGTACTCTGGGAATTTTCAGATTCATTTAGAATCTTTTAGTTAAGAGTGCTACATTGATTTTTTTTTTTCCCCAGACATTGATTACTGCCTGAAAGAGGAAAAGGTTAAAAGAACAAAAAAAGCACCTAATCACTGGACAAGTTATTAACCTATAGAACATTGAATTTATTATCATTTATAATATTAAAAACTTTATAAAGTTTAAGGAATCCCATAAAATACATACCTGTAGAAAAAAAAGTCCCCAATTTTTGCATTAACATTTTAATTAACTTACTGGTAACATTTATATAAATTAATGTTTCAGATAAAATCAGACACTTACTATTCAAATGTTCTTGGCCATTCAATTAGTGTCCTAACATCACATTTATTATGTCCATTTTGTATATTATTATCTTTCGTTTTATGCTTGATGATCATTAATGTGATGTAAACTGCCTGTGGTCAAACAGAGCCATAATCTAGTCCCTTGCTCTATCAGTCTGTGTTGCCCTTTACTTTTCTAAAACTAGATATACTGTCTTCAAGAAGACAGTATTTTAATCAAGAGTCTAGTAGCAAACTTAGGGACTGAGATCAGCCTCCGGCACAGGTAGTGGTTGGCTATGGAACCAGTAGTCAATGGGAGGCCACCTCAGGTGACGTGACCAATTTTTAACGAATTTGAAAAGCAGTTCTCTGTTCTGCAACAATTTCCTTCTGCCTAACTCTGGGGAAAAGGTGAGACAACTTGAAACCCATTACAGAGAAGTGACTGTTAGAAATTTTATACAAGTTTTATTTTTCTGCTTGGAATCATGGTGGGGAAAGGATAAGAGACTGTCAAAAAGAGTGATGTTCAAGGAACTGATTTTCCCCAGGCAAAACTTAGGATTGTTCATTATATTGCCTGAGGTTGACTTTAGGTATGCTTACATCTTTGTTTTAAAAAAAAACTATTGGAAGTAGTTCCAAAAGGAAGTAGTTCAAAAAGAGCAATAATTCTTTATGTCTATATGTATTTCCTCTAGTCTTCTGCAGTCCTCCCATTCAACAAAAAAGTACATTTTTAAAGGCATATTAGACAAGGTTGCCTTCTTTTTTTACTTGACCAGTGAAACTGGAAAACTGACAATCAAAATTGGCTCCTCAGACAAGCTTGAACCAATTTTGGATTCAAGCATTAGGGAAAAAAAAAAATCAGACTTTCTTCCTCACATTGTGCTTCTGTTTTTGCTGACAATGTCACAAAGGTACTGCACATCGAAGAAGGCCTCTGAAGCAGACCATTAGATCACAGCCAGTTACAAACCTCCAATTTTTAGCTATTCTACTAAAGACCTGCACTCTGGCACCATTAGCTTAATTCCTCTTTACAGCTCAAAGATCAGCAGTGTCATTTAAATTAAAATAACATACTTAAATGTGATATAATAGTATTTATCTTCAAAAAGCCTCACAACTAGGATAGACCTTTGTTAAATCCTCAAATGTTCCACCACATAAATCCTGTTCTAAAGCAAGCCAGTAATCCATTCAGCCTTAAAACATTATTGATATGTCATGCCACATTTACAAAGCATTCTATTTTTCCACACTACTTTTTCCTTAACATCTTCTGGCATTTCATTCCTTGCTCTTTTTCAAAAGCAAAATTGCAGAAAAATAGGATCTACGTTTTCTGAGAATGATTACTTTATTAATCTTCATTTTCCACAGAGTTTCTCATCTTCTCTGACATGATTCACAAACAAAATTACTATTTTATGAAAAGCAACAAGCATCATAACAAGGAATACCTTTGTTTCTCCTCAAGTGTTTTGGTAATTAGAAATATGAAGACAGCTTTATTCTCTAAGGATACCTCTGAGGAAAATGTTTCAAGTATTTTCTCTGTGCCGCCATGAGTTTAGCACACTGACCAGTCTTAGTGACACACTTTGAATCAGATATCCCCAAGCAATGAAGCAGCAGGTTTCTCCTCAAACTGACATTTGGTAAGCATTTAAACATTTATCAATCTACTAAACATTAACCAGATCATGAGTAAAAAATAATTTTAAAAGCTCTTAAAATACACTATCTCCATCCAAATTCACTTTTAGAGAGCTAAGTCCAGCATTTCTCCTACCAGACACAGCTGTCCTCAGAATTAACAGTAGCTTGTGCTTAATGATTGGTTACCTAGTGGTAAAAGGATATGTATTATATGCATTTGGGAAGCATTTTGAGCATGAAACATATGGAAATTGATCTAGGCCACTGCTTGATGTCTATTAGTTGTATTTTATTAAATTTCCATAGCACAAAAGAGATCAAGCCATTTAAGTACAGTCTATAAAATGCACCCAGTGGGGATTCTATTGCAAAATACAAAGTAAAATCTTAAGAGGGAAATGAATGTATGAACAAAGTAAAATTGGGTATAAGAATTAAGAGCAGAATCACTGTGAAGTCAGAGGAAAGGCTTGTAGTAAGAGGAGGGCAGACTGGAACACACCTGTCATGTAGCAGACACACGCTAGATTTGCAGAGTCAACAGAGTAATCAAGGGAAAATTCAGGCCACTGTGTAAAACCTTCAGGCTTTAATTTTGATTCAGTAGGACAAATGGTCAGAAATGCAAAGACTTAGACTGAAAAATCCTGAAAATCACTAGAATCCATCTCTTTTTTTCCCCCCTTTTCTGAATAATCAAGCAAACCAGATCATGGCTTAACCTAAGGAAAGAAGATTTCAATGTCAAAAGCAGGTGTCAGATATTTTCCATAAAGGTTCAGATAATAAATATTTCAGGCTTTGCAGGCCATTCAGTTTCTGTTACTGCTACTCAAATCTATCGTTGCAGGGGGAATGCAATCATAAACATAACGAATATGCTATGTTCCAGGAAAACTTTATTTATAGATGCTCAAATTTGAATATTCACATGATACAAGATATTTAAAAAAATTTTTTTCGACCACTTAAAATCATGTAAAAATTTCCTTAGTTCTCAGAATGCCCAAAAACAGACACGGGCCAGCTTTGACCTATGGGCTGTAGTTTGCTGGCTATTAAACAAGAGAAGTAAAACCTACGTGATAGGTGAGCATGCTGGATGCTGAGAATATGCAAAATCTGCACTGTTTATGCAGGAGTTTTCTACTCTGAAATTCTTTTCCCAGAATCAATAGCATCAGCAACTTGAAGTTGTCTTATTCAGTTTGTTCTGACTCAAGAGCCCATGACTTGACTTAGTGACAAATAAAAGACTTTAAACAGATTGGGCAGATTGTACCTAGGACAATTTCTATTCCTTTGTATCTTGCTCCAATTACTACTATAAAACTATTTTAGAGACTTAATGTATATTTTTAAATCATATATCATCATAATAAAAAAAATCATAAAAATCAAAATTATAAAAAATAAAAAGCTATGATTTTTTTTTCTGTGAAGTACATATAGATCTAATGTATTTCTAAATACATGGAAAAATGTGTACCTTATATGGTAGTTACTTGAATTTCAGGCTTTAGTGCCAAGATAAAAATAGCATATCTGATTTTAAAGAGAACATGTACATTTTTAAGGTAGTGTGTACAGTGGTTAAGGGGATGATTTATAGAAACACAATGCCTGGACCCAAACCAGAGTTCTGTCACTAATTACTGTACAACTTTAAACAGGTTATTTTAATAAAATTTGCCTCGGTTTATTCATCTACAAGAAGGAGATATTCCATAGGGTTGTTTTGAGTTAACCTTTGTAAAATACTTAGCGTAGGGACTGACAGAAAACAAGCCTTATAAAGTTGTTTAGTTTGTTATCATCGGAAGCCCCCTCTCATGTCTCATTTCCGCATTCTCAGAAACTCCTTTTGAGTAAGCAAACAATACACCATACACACATACACAAAAACTCACATAGTTTTGGTTGGCATGATACATTAGGTAATCCAGAGAAACTTCCTTTAAATAAACTTAAACACATCTTGGTCAACTTTCACTATAACAGTAACTTCCTAGTCATATTTTTTGTTTCAGTCTGAAAAATAGAACTTTAAAAAAATGTAAAAGAATATTTAATCTTTAGAGGGCACAAGAAGAGATGAAAGTCACATCTCACACTAAATTTATACTTAAATGGGTATTTCAAATATATGGATTTGAGCAAAAAAGAACGTTGTCAATTACCTTTAATTATACTGAAAATTTTGCCTGAAAGGATTAGGACAATGTTCCTCCATTGACAGGTTACCCTTCCCTCTTATTTAAATGACTCAGTACTCTAACTGAACATACGAGCATATATGAGCATTTCTAATTATAACATGATATCTGTATTCATTCTACCTGGAAATTCAGTGCGAGGTTAAGGATACAAGCATCTGTTCCCTAACTCCCATACCTATGAATTAGTCTTATAGTAAGGTATTTCAATAATTTGGTTGTAGCTTTCAAATTAAACTGACACTATTGCCACTAAGGTATAAAACATTCTATTACCTTATTTTTATGACCATAAATTCTGAAATAAATGCTTATAAGTTTAGCATCATACAAACCCAATTTTTGAGATACAAACAACTAAACAACCACAAAAACAAGACACAGTCTAAAATCCAGATAGATTATCTATAATGCAAATATATATGTGTATGTGTATGTATATGAATGCACATTCTTACATTCTTTTCTTCAGCTTCCTTACATCCTTTTTCAAGAACAGGAATAGATACAACTATTTACACAAAATACACTTAACCTCATTTTATCTTTTTTTTATAACCTATTAGGTATCTGTTACTTTTTCTGTTCTTAAGTGAGAGAACTTAAAAGATTTAAAAGAATTTAAAACAAAGCCCATGCTGTGGCTTTAAGACTGTGCTACCAACACAGACCACAGACTTTGAACATCTTGAATGCTACCCAAGTCTCTTCCTACCACACAAGAGGCGAACTGTGTTAAATCACTCTATAGCATAGTCCAATGATGCCGATGTCTGACATGATTGGGGAATGCACGTACTGAATTTTCCAAAAGTGGAAATTGACTTTTGGGTCCCAAGGAGACATTTAGTTTAATCATTTTTTGATAGAAATCTTCTGGAAGACTATTAACACTTCCCTGTATTCTTAAAAAGAGGCCACTGAAGGGAATTTGCTCTTATCATGATCATGCACAGCCTCCATCTTGAACATCCATTACCATACCCTGCGGTGATGCCTCGCCTGTCAAGCTGTCAGCTGTCACAGTCTGCCATCATTCTGCCTGCCTCTAACAGCCTTCTGCTCCAATTCCTCTCAGTGACTCTGGGTCAGGGAACCAGAGGACCAAGGCTTTTAAAGATTATATGTAAAGATTCTCAGCTTTCTTAACTGCAAAATCAGGTTGCTATACCAGGCCCAGGGTTCTCAATCTTGGCTGCATATTTGGAAACACTTGGGGACTTTTTTTTTCTTTAAGCAAATACTGGTGCTCAGGTTCCACTGCAGGAAATTCTGGTTTAACTGTGGGAGCTTCACCACTGGTGTTTTCAAAGCACTCCCTAAAGTGCTGCGTTTTATTTTTCAGGCAGATTTGTGATAGTATTAGAACATGTTTAAAGTATCTTTAATCTGAAATAGATTGTTTTCACAATTAAAAGAATCAATAAATCTCTTCATGAAGACCTACACCCTATACTCTATTCAGTTTTTAGCTCAGTTGAATATATATATTATACATATATATATAATATCTATACATTCTTCCTCATTTCATTATTTGAAGCTGGTATACAGTTCCTTATAATTAGGTAAAGGCTTCTTATTTTCATCAAATCTACTCAATATTTCCTCTCTAATTTTTCTTAATTCCTCTCTACATTTCTCCAGCTAAATTCTTAAGATTAGGTTGCAAAAACCTGAATAATGAATGTAGCAACCTGACATTTTGAAAGTGTCCTTATATATATATAATTGTACATCTTAAATATTGCAACAGGTTATTGTGAAAATTAGCTTTGGTTCTATCCTTCCTTCTGCAGCTTTTTGTTTCTATTGCTATATGTTTGATATTCACAGAGACAGGAAAACAGAACAAAACGAAAAACCTCTATTGCAATGGAGGTCATAAGTGAATGCGGAAAAAACTAATAAATGAACAGACAGTTGTAATCCATGTGCTAGAGATATTGTAGATTCCTGTAACAGTGCAGATTGAGTGAAGCTAAGCCAACTTGGGGAGGAGGTTGGATAAAGATTCCTAGAGGAAATTATGGTTAAGCCTAATCTTGAAAAACTCATCTAGGTAAAGAAGGAAAAGGTCAGAGGAAAGGCACTCTCCATCAGGAGAAAAACATATGCCATGTTAAAAAGCTTTAACAGTGTAGATTACTTTGGGATTTCAAGTATGCAGTTCAATATGAGTGTTGGGTAGAAAAAAAAAATAGAAGAAAGCATAGAAAACTGAGTCTTAGATAATCAGCTTAGACCTAGTTTATGGAGGAACTTAAATTTCCTGCCAAAGATGTTACAGTTTTATTATAATCACAATAGGAAGACATTTGAAGGATCTCAATGTGCAAACCAAACACATAAGTAACTACATTTCACATTCATAACTAAAATATTATAACATGATTATTATTTAGCAACATTACCATTTATGAATTTTAAGGAAAGAATGATATATTGTGGTTGGAGATTGATAGTTTAGAAGTCATTGTACTAATGATAACTAATCAATGATCATTTATCTTTTTGGAGAATCTATGTAGATGGGCTTACCAATTATAATTACTGAGGCATGGAGTATGGAAGTAAAAGTTAGGAAGATTAAAAAAGTAACTTCCATTTCAATTTGTCAGGGTTGACCATGAGACAGTCAACTAAACACATTCCATATGAATATATAAAGGACTCGAACCCAAGAGAGAAAGAGAGCATATAAACATGGAGAAACAAGTCTACAGGATACTTGAAACTACAGTTTTGCAAAGTGAACACAGAGGTTGAGATTAAAGAACAGAACTCTTAAAAGCATAAATATTTAATAGGCTGGTGAAGGAATAGGGCTCTGTAAGGAAGTGGAGAAGAAATAACTAGAAAGATGAGAGAAAAACCAAGGGAGACTAATGATAGGTCATCTCCAATAGGATAATGTTTCCAGATTGTGTGTGGTCAGAAATGTCATCCTGTAGAACAATGAAGGGACTGTTCACAGTGACATGGCAGAGGCTAGCAGCCAGACTGCAGAAAGCAGAGGGATAAAAATAATGTGAGGAAGTGCTTTTCTTTCTTAAAAAAAATGTTCTACATGCACTTAATTACAGGTTTTTCAACCAAGACTTAATTACATAATTTCTTATTTGAGAAACTATGTGGTCACTCATAATAGCCTTCTTGAATTAAATAAAAACAGTTACTTTCTGTTTCTGTCAGTCTTTCATAGTAATTAACCCCACCTATTTCCAGCTGCAGAAATTTCAGTCATACCTCCTGTTCTGTCACCAATCTCTCACCGGTCACTGGATTGAAAATTCCCACCTTGGGAATTCATACTAACTGCATCTTTAAATTTTCTTTGTAAAATCCTAATCAATAGCTATAGAGCTTTGTACACAATGGCTAATCAAAAATATACTGGTTAGACTTACTCTTCTGTTTAGTTAAGGAGTCAGGGATGATATCAAATTCTTCTAATTCCATGCCATTCAGAATAACAGTTTTTAAAATCATTAATAATATAAGCCTTTGGAAACTTGGAGCAACTTTCTGAATACTTGACTATTTTTTGTTTATAGAGAATTTACTAAGAAATATTGAAAATTTTATACTTTTCCCCTCAGTATTCAAGATAAAAGAATAAGAGTTCTTGAAGTATTTTTTTTAGGGGAGGAGGCAATTAGATTTATTTATTTACTCTTTTTTTTTTAGTGGAGACACTAGGGATTGAGCCCAGGACCTTGTGCATGCTAGGTAGGCATTCTACAACTGAGCTACCCCCTCTCTCTGAAGTATTCTGAATCTTCTATAAATATACCATGGTACAAGTTAATGGGTTTCATATAAACTTAATTTTTTGTTGTTAAATAGCTGATGTGCATACTGATCAAAAATAGAAATACTAAATAGGATAGGTACAATACCAATGCAGTTATTAATTTATCCATGTTAACTTTCAATAAACCCCTCTTTATGCTTTAGAAAGTAAATGATTAGAACTATTAAACATAAGACTGTTGGTCCTCCCCTCCCTAACGTCTAGACAGTGAAATTCTCCAGTGTTCAACTTTTAAAAGTTTTTCTTTTTCCTTTACTCCTCCTCCTCAGAAACAGCATCCTGTCCCATGGCTTTAAGTACTAAATGCATGCAGATGACTCTCAAATTTACATCAACAGTTCTAAACTCACCCTGAGTTTCACGTCTGCTTATACTTCAGCCAACTTGATTGTTTTGTTTAGAGATCTGATGAGAATCTCAAATACCCAAAACAGAACCCTTGATTTCCACCCCACGCAGAAGGAGGAATAAAGCAAAATAAACCATCTATTCTTGTCTTTAGTTTATCCATTTCAGTACCTGGTACCACCATCCTCACAAATGTGTGGCCAAAAGCATCAGGCTCAGGCTTTATTCCTCAGTTTACTTACCCCACGCCCACATGCAATGGCTCATCGAGCCTACTGGGCATCACTTCTATCACCATTACCTGGTTCTGGTGGCATCATTCATCAATCTACCCAATCCAGCAAACCCCAAACCCCCCAACCCCCCTGGTTTTTCTTTCACTTCCCTTAAGGCTTTTCTAAGCACTAAAACCAGCACGATCTTTTCCAACATAAAACAATCATATCATGTCACTCAAAATTCTCCAATTGCTTCTTAAAGTACTTAGTATAAATTCTAAACACTCAACTTTGACCTACAAGGCTGAACTTTATGGCCTTGTCATGGTTCTTGAAATATGACAAGATCATTCCTTCTTTGGGCCTTTGAAATTTATGTTCCTTTTGTGTAGAATACCCTCACCTCATTCAGGGCTTTGATAAAATGTCACTGATCCAGATAGTTCTTTCTTCTTGCTAGCTCTTGCTGTCTCTTTCTATTCACTGACTCTGAAGTTATATATTTTCTTCTCTTTTTTAACCATCTCCCTTCCTAAACATAGACTTCATAAAGGCAGAGAATTTGACTGAGTACCTACTATGTTGAAGACTGACACATTGTAGGGGACCTATAAATATTGTTGAAAGAATGGATTTGTGTAGGCACACTGCATTTGAAGATTGCTAACATACTTCTAATAAGATCTAGGTGGTTGGATTATAAAATTAACAACCAGAAATTATACCATAAGCTGCATTTTACAAAGATTTTCATAGGTTATCTCATATGATCTTCCATAGTTTAAATAGACGTAAATATCCTCATTTTAAAATGAAATAAGGCTAGAAGAGGTAAAGGAACTTTCCCCAGGATTCACATCTAGTCAATTGTTGGGGCCAGGGAGCAATTCCAGTTCTTATGGAATGGGAGAAAATTTTTGCAAATGAAACCAACAAAGGCTTGATCTCCAGAATATATAAGCAGCTCATACAACTTAATAAGAAAAAAAAAACCAAACAACCCAATCCAAAAATGGGCAGAAGACCTAAACAAGCAATTCTCCAAGGAAGACATACAAATGATCAATAGGCACATGAAAAAATGCTCACTATCACTAATTATCAGAGAAATGCAAATCAAAACTACAATGAGGTATCACCTCACACCAGTCAGAATGGCCATCATTCAAAAATCCACAAACGACAAATGCTGGAGAGGCTGTGGTGAAAAGGGAACACCCCTACATTGCTGTTGGGAATGTAGTTTGGTACAGCCACTGTGGAAAACAGTATGGAGATTCCTCAAAAGACTAGGAATAGACTAGGAATAATCTGACCCAGGAATCCTGCTCCTGGGCATATATCCAGAAGGAACCCTACTCCAAAATAACACCTGCACCCCAATGTTCATAGCAGCACTGATGGATTTCTTGATGTTATACTACCTCCTATCTGGCTGAGCTTCAAAACTAATGTGTAAGAGTTTTGTGTTCATTGCGGTATAAAAGATGCATCAAGTATAATTCTTAGTCATATAGTTATATAGTTTCTAAAACTGGATTTTTAAAAAGAACATCCTTCAAATAACTCATCCTCTAAGTAAACATGACTTAGAGACAAAATAGCAATCAACTTACCTAATTTTCTTGGTGTAGAAGAAATTATATTCATTGCTAGGGTATTCTGAAGGTAAATTAATAGCCATACATTTAAGCTAGAATGAAACTGATATTACTGAATGTGGTAGGGAAACCATTATGTATAATTTATGAATTTTAAGATTGTACATTATATTTCATTTTTTCTTTCTATGGCTATGAACTTAGAGCTATTTGAGTTCAAGACTTCAGGAAGAAACAGGAAAAGAAAGCAACCTTATTTGTTATACATCTGCAAGCACTGTTTTTCTGGTGTATGATACACCATGCTCATGGGAGTATTTGTGTATTCTGTTTCCAAGATTCCAATATGTTGATAATTTATTTCAGAATCTCCTTAGCATAGTTATTTAAATAAAAACTATGAGAAAGGAACTGTTTCTTATCAAGAAGAAAATATATACTACTTAGAGAGTCCTATGATATATGTGGTTCTATGTACAGATGCTGTATTTATTATCCATGCAATATTCTAGCATCACATCTTTCAGAATTTAGATTTCATTGTGAATTCAGCAGTAATAGCTTCTATAATAACCATGTCAGGACTAACTAGATTGCCATTGATGTGATTTAAAAATATATACTATATATCAGAAAAGTGTAAATTATAGAGTTTGATTTAAAGAAGGCAAGTCTCTTATGACAACTACTTTATAAGCTATGACATTTTCAATCTTGGAATACAAGATTTTCCTTTCTGCATAGTATATTTACATTGAAAGCTCACATATATTGTGCCCTGAGAATTCAATTAGATTTTGTTTAATTATAAATGATGGTTGAATAGAGTATCATCTAAACACACTCACTCATCCACTCATTCAACACTGTGTGCATACTGAGTACTATGCTAATTACTAGGAGCAAAAAGATGAATAGTAAATGATTGATTCTCTAAAGAAAACTACAGCCTAGTAGAACATGCAAAGAAATAAACAGTTTTCATGTGGTTTTCTATCCATCCAATGACTGCCGATAATATACGTATGACTGCTGATAATATAGATATATTCTGGTTCATTTAACAATAATAGTTTTTATCATAAATTAATATATCACAACTCTGATATATGAAATTTTTTTATGAAGTTAACATGCGCTCAAGCATGAAAGACTGATTCCCCCTTGGTTTGAAGGAAAAAAGTCAATTATCTGAGCTTTCATAGCTGAGGTCTAGAATCCGGAAAGTGGAAATTTACTAGGGAAAGATGATTTTTTTTTTAATCCCAGCAATTTTCCCTGCTAATGCTGTTATTCCACCTCACTTTCTTTAGAGCACGATTGACATGTATATATGATATTGTTTAAAAGGTGAGGGTGGACAAATGGCAGTTAGAGAACCCAAACACAGTCCTCAGGATTGTAAACAGGTTTCAAATTTTTAAATTTAAATCTGAACATAAGCGTATGCTTGTATATGTAAAATAGAATAAAAAATATTTGTTGTTGGAAATATCGTTCTAATGATTAAATTTTAGTAGGGGTTAAACCTGGCAGAACCATCACTTTATTAAATGCCGTAAAATCTGATTTTTATTTTAAATGCATTATTTCATTTAATCTTAAATTACTGGTGAAGGCTCAGAGTAAAGAGGAAATTTGTTTAAGCAGAAAAGCTAAGAGATTCACCTCTGATTTACTGATATAATAAATTTAATGAGAGAAAGACCTGGTTCTTACTTTATTTTGTATTTCCAGTGCCTTGTAGATCAACTTAGATATAAATATTTGAATAAATTGGTAAATTTCTGAGGCTACAGAGAAAATTAACTTAAGACAATGTTGTCTTTCTAATGTCAAAGTTCTTAATAGACATCTATTGGCCTTATGTAGAAGCAAGAAGAACCAGCCTTAATACATACTTTAAAAAAAAATCATTATAACAGGATAAAACATTTTGTCCAGTACTTTCTATGACTCATGACCGTACTTTTTAGAGAACTTTGGGAATGTTTTCAGTGCACTTTAAGAAAGTGTATTTGTTTAGCCATAATATAAACCTCAGATAATTATTGGTATCTTGGTCAGTTCCCACTTCTAGAACAAATTACCATGGACTGGGTGACTTATAAACAACAAAAATTCATTTCTCAGTTCTGGAGGTCAAGAAGCCCAAGACCAAGGCTCTGACAGATTCGGTGTCTGGTAAAAGCCCACTTCTTGTTTCACAGATGATCATCTTCTTCCTGTGTTTTCACATGGTGAAAGGGACAAGATAGCTCCTGAGGCCTCTTTTGTAAAGTCACTAATCCATTCATAAGGATGGAATCCTCATGAACAAATCACCAACCCAAAGGTTCCACTGCCTAATACTATCACAATTACAGTTAATATTTTAAGAAGAGTAAGCTATAAAACTATTTTTTTCTTCTCTGAGCCATTAAATAAGATCTATATTTAAAAGCAATCTTGAACCTTTTCATTGACAGGTGGTATATTTGGCTCTAGCTATGTTTTTCATGATTGAACGTTGGTAATTCCAGGTCTCTTCATCAGCTACTACTATGACAACTAAATGTGGGAGGCCAAATCTAAAAAAAAAAAAATTAGTTGCTGATCACATTACAATCTGAAATGCCATGCTTCCATTTTAACAAATTCAAAATGTCTGAGTTCAATATAAAATGCATTTGCACACATCACAGAGAAAAAGTCCATGGTCCATGACCCACAAAGAGAAAGATTATAAAACGTACTTTACAATGGAGTAATTTCCAGTTAAAAAAGTTGGACTTGGATCAAATTGTCTCTCTGGCTACAATTTAGAAGATATCAGGAAGAATGAGCTTGTCTGAACTCCACTATCAGCAACTCCCACATTTAAGACACTGACATTTAACCAATTCTCTTTATTACGTACAGTTAGCAACTTAGAGAGATTGCTCCAATGTTCTCCATTTTGCTGGGTTGGAAGAACAGTGTGAATTTTAAGAAAGTAAGCCCCAGGATCATTATAGGCTGGACTTGAGACTTGACTCTGAAACTGCTGGCTGTGTGACTTAGGGCAAATTGGACAATATATTGTGTCTCAGTTTATCTATGAAATGGGTATAAGAATACTTAATAGAGTTGCAAAGATTAAATGAATTAAAAATATGAATAAAAACACTTAGAGTTTTGAGCTAGCACAGAGGAAAGATTTATTTATTTTTTCACTTCTCTATGTGAATATATCTTTTAAGTTTTCCAAATCGTAAAGCAAATCTCAGGAAATCTGTCAGAGATTCTGACCTTTACATAATCAGTCAGCATCCTCACGTCTTCAACTCTATACCTTGTTTAGTTTAAATCTCATATTAAATCTATGGTCACGGATACAGAGTGAGCCCCTGGTCCTGCTCTGATTTTTCCATCACATTTTCCTAGTTACCTCTGTCTCCCGTTCACTTGAGTACTTTTTCACACATTCTCTTTTCTTCAAACTTATAACCCTCCCTTTTTTCATACTCTGATAACCTTGCTTCTTTGGGGATTAGGGGAAAATGAAAAGTAATACACTTTTGTGTCCTTAAAACCTCACAACGCCACAGCACCAATAACTTCTGCATCTGCACCTGTGTTCTCCCTCTCCTCTTGTTGCAGCTGGCAACCTGTCCACCACCTTATCTAATGCCAACCCTCACTTGTGCCCTGCATTTCATATCCTATTTTTAGTTACAGAATATCCTTCTGCAAGTGCTCCCCTTTCTTTCTGACATTATTGGATTTTTCCTCTGAGCAGAATTATTTCTAAAAAAAATTCCCAACTTAATTAAAAAGAAAACTCCTTACATCCTTTCAGCTACTCCCCAAGTGTCTGTTCCATTCATTATATGAAATGGCTCAAATATATTATCTGTATTTGCTGTCTGCATTTCTTCTTTTTCCTTCTTTCTTGAATTTTTTTTTTCATGATTTCCTTCCCATCCCTTGTATGGAATGACTTTTTCAAGGTTCCCTGTGATTAACACATCGTCACATTCAATAGATGTTTCTTAAGCTATATACTTTACAATTTAAAACACAGATCATTATTTCATAGTTCCATATTAATTTCATACTGGCACTCTCAAAGGCTTCTGAGACATCCCACACTTCCACTCATCCACTTTCATCTCTGGAAACAGTCTTTCATTCTCTCTTCTTACTTATGATTTTGATCCCAACCCCTAACCCCTGGAGTTCCCAGACCTCAATCTTACAATCACTTCCTTTTTCTACCTATAACAGTCTTCGGTCTCATCTAGTTTAGCGGTTTTTTATTACCATTTATATTAATAATTCCAAAATGTGTTTTAACCCATGTAATTCTTATAAATTCTAGATTTGTATATTCAAGTTTCTATACTGTATTTCAAATTTAATACATTTGACAAAATACTTTGATCTCCTATAATTCCTCAACCTGTTCTTTAGTATTGTTACTTAATAAGTGACAAAAGTCTTCCCCAGTTATTCAAGCCCCAAACTTTTGAGGCCTCTTAATCACTGTACCTTCTATTACACTTCATAGTCAGTCCATCTATACATATTTCTAGTTCCACTTATGGGTGAAAGGGAACAGAATATGCCAACTCAAGATACACCATTTTGGCATATTGATTATTTTCCATTAAAATTACTTTAAAAAACAGCCAGTACAAGTAGGAAACTCTAATCCTCCTTCATCCCCCTGAAAACAGGAAATAAATGTACCATGTGAAAGGTATCTTTTAAGCATCAGGTGGATAGAAAGCATTCTAATTACCAGAAATAGGAAATTTAGGCCCTATATATACAAACATTATTACTTCTTCACTACTTTACTACCACATGCCTTGTCAATTCTTTGTAAATTTGTTTTCCTGTCTAAAAGTTATCAAAGTTGCCTCCTTTGGTCACTTCTCTGAGTCTCATACTTTTATGGGGCTCCCATACATAGAAAATTTGTTTTTCTATTGTGTCTCATGTCAATTTAATTATTAGACCAGCCAAATGACTGAGAAGGAAAGAATGAAAGGTTTTTTTCACCCACCAACTGGCAATGAAGGACTAGCCTGTTTTAGAACAATCCTCTTGAGAGTAAGGCATAGTGGAGCTACTGTGGCAGTAAGAATTAGCAGGGTCAAGATGAGGGAGAGAAGAAAAACAGAGGGAAGGAAGCCCTTCCATTTGAGCTGTGGATTTTGAAAGCAGCAGATAAGATGTTGAGACACATGAGCAGAGCTTCAGTGGTATCAATGTATTGAAGGCATGAAAACGATCAATGAGATAGAGCCAAGAAAGAGATACCCAGTAAATACCACCAGCTCTGTTAGAACCACAAATGGCTACACACTCGGAACTGAATAAACTGGAACAGTCAACATGCGCTAAGGGACTACCAATCAACTCAATTCTTAATTGAATTAAGTGATCTTTCCATTTTCTAGTTGTCTCCCATAAGCAAATGAAATCACCTCTAGGGAAATATAACATTATCTAGAGTCTCAAATGATCTCCACATTTTTCATATATTATATCTGACATTGAGTACAAAATTAAACGGCATAAGTCACACAGCATATTAAAAAACAGAAAATACTTTCAAAAGAAACATAATTTACAGAAAATAGGGATACTAGAGTTATTATATAGACTTTAAAATATCTATTTTAAACAACTAAAGGACAAAGTAGAATTTCAATAGAGGATTGCGTCTAGTATATACAAAGAATTCAAAGGTGATTAAAGAAATTAGAAGTATAATAATTTAAATTAAAATATCAGTGGATCAGTTTACAATATTTATCACAGTTGAGATGAGAATTACAGTTGACCCTTGAACAACATAGAAGTTAGAAGTGCCAACTCCCCTGCAGCTGAAAATCTGTGTCTAACTTATAGTTGGTTCCGCATATATGTAGTTCCTCCAGTATCAACACTTTCACATCTGTACCAATCAACACATTCCATCCCACATTTACGACTGGAGTCTCAGTCAAAAGAGGAGAAAGGTAAGGGGGCAGAAGCAATATTTGAAGACAGAATATCTGAGAACTTTTTAATGTGAAAAACACATTAAGTCAATGAAAGAAAACTATAGCAGGTATATTATAAAATTATGGCAAAGAAAACTATAGCAGGTATATTATAAAATTATGTTTATACATATTTAAAAAACTATCAGAAACACATCAACTGCTTAGCAATAAATCTAATGAAATATGTACAAGATCTATGCACAAAAAATTAAATCATTGAGAATTATTAAGAACAAATACAAGGAAAGACATACCATGCTACAGATTAAAATACCCCTACCTGAACCAGAACTCAGCTTGCTCTCTGCTCTCCCACAGATGTGGATCTACAAAGGAACCAGTGGAGCAAATACACCACCTCTGCTTGGGGCTGTAAATAAATCTCAGACTGGCCTGTGAAGCTGCAGGGCCCTAGGTATGGATTCAGGTTTTAGCCCTGCCTCCACCCTGGAACTGCACAGGAGCCATGTGACGGCTATGACTGAGCCCTACCTTTCTTCTCGGGAGAACGCACCAACAATGGAGCTCAGCAGATACAGTGGCTATAGTGTGTCTGCCTTGTGCCCCTCACCCCTTTGCACACTAACGCTGTTGCTTTTTTTATGGTGGTCCACGACTGTTCAATTCCACACATACTTCGGGCCACAGCTCACACCACCCTTCAGTCCCCTGAGGCTGCCTCTGTACAGTGGGCCCCAGCCCTCTATCCAGACTCATAACCCATCTCCAGCAGCCAGTCCTGGCCCATCCCCGCTGACTAGCATCTAGGGATGGGGATCACAGGGAACCTCCATGCCAGTTTCTCTTAGTTCTGTCTGCCAAGTGGCTGCCACTTACCCCTCTGAGCCCTGGAAGCTCCGCTTCTGTCCCCACTGACCTCCTGGCTCGAGAGGAGCGTCCCAGCATGAGGGTGCTTTTCTTCCTTTGATGCTCCCTCCCCGTGGGACTGGTCCTGCACTGATTTCCTTTTTCTCCCCCCTCCCTCTTTTTTTTCTCCTATCAGTTTTTATGAGGAATCCTCTTGTATTTCAAAGTGAGAGACACTCTGCCAAAGTTCTGTAGGTGTTCTGCATGATTCAGTGGGTCTGTAGACGTAATTCTTGGTGTATTTGTGGGAGAGGGCAAGCTGTTGAGTCCCTCTACTCTGCCATCTTGGCACTCCCTCCTGGTTCATTCTTTAAATTAACTTAATATTCTATAGAAGGGATGTTTTATGATTTATCCAAATCAGTCTTTATTCATATTTATGTAAATTCTAGCCTTAGTTTCTCACCAATAATGCAGCAATAAATATGCTTTATAAATCTGTCCAATATGTTTTTTGGATAAATTCCTATGAGTGATATGTCTGTGTAACAGTTAAGTCTGGGGGAAAAATCTGCAACATATGTGGCAAAAGACTCAATTCTTTAAATGGAAATGGCTTTTTTACACATAAAAAAGAAAAATGTAAAACTAACATGAATAAATTCACAAGAATTCATAAATAAATGGCTAATAAAACTGTGAAAATTGTTTAAGCTCAATTAAGCTCACTCATCCTGAAATAGGTGTAAATTTCAAAAAAAAAACCAAAAACGTATTTTTGTTGTTTTGTTTTGCATTTTTACCTGACAGATTGATGAAGACAAAAACATTTGTTACTACTGAGCATTAGTGAAGTTGTGTGGTTACGGTGACTGTCTTACACTGTTGGAGAGCGTATCATGTAATATATCCTCTTTGCAGAATGATACTGCAAATATATACATAATCACAATTATCACATCTATACTGAACTTCACTGGGACTTTAAAAATGTTCCTTAGGAGACTAAAAAAAAAACTTTTAAAAGTTGCTAGAATATGAAACACATGCCATAAGTATGTACAGTCAGGTTATGTGCCGGGGTTGTCTGTTGATTTATGTATGAGTGCCACCTAAGTTCATTTCAATCACATTTAGTTTATTCACTTGGTTTCATTCTGAAGGAATGAATTCATTCTGATCATTTTGTCTGTGGCTGAGAAAATTGAACTCTAACAGATTGCAGTCCCAGAAGAAATTGCCAAGTGTTAGAGCTGCAAGTAATTGCTAAACTCCCACGTGCCTCAGGGGAGAAAGTATGTCCTTGATTAGAAAAACACACAAGGAAAAAGAGGCAGTAAGCTGGTAGTTAATGGGCAAGATAGCATTCTCCTTTAAGTGCTTTAGAGCAACAAGGCACATTCTTCTCCATTTTTTACTAACTAGAGGATTAATTTATATTCCAAAAGAAATGTTAAAATTCTAATCATTCTTCATCATTAAGTAGGGGTTCTATATCTTCTCATTACCATACAGAAGGGCAATTTAATTCAAATAAGGTAGATAAATAAATAAATCCAAGGGACTTATTTAAATTCATTTAATATATAACTCTAAATTATATACTTCTGACAACACTGCCACAAATTAAATAGAATAGTTTACTGTCCAATTATGATGAAGCCTACAGTCAGAAAATCAATATGCTGTAGCAATATAAGCACTTAGACTATGTCTTGTATACCAGAGTATTATTTCCATGTCTTTCAAGAAGGAAAAAAAAAATATTTTTCCATGTACTTATTCTACTTCTGATTAGATTTCACAATCAAGTAGTATATAATTTATATACCAGCTTGGATCATCCGAGTATATGTAAATTTATATATATATGTGTGTGTATATACATATATGCTTGAAATCACTTAACATACTACACTGACTAATACAGACTTCATTTTACATATATTCTATGTTCCATATGTATGCTTTATGTTTTGTTATTTATTCATAATCAAAATACTATTTTTCTCTAATGCCTACTAATAACTATAAAGAAATACTGAAGAGAGCCAAAAAAATAATAAACACAAAATGCAAAGTTAAAGTATGTCTTCATAAATGTGCCCATATTGGTACCAGATGAGTAGTATCTGACAGGCCAATAGGTAGCCCATTGAATAGTTCAAAAACTGCATCAAGTAAATATTTATATGCATATCTAGTGTAGGTATGTAACATGTTAGAGCACATCAAAAAATTCTCTCAAGGAAAAAGCAAACTGTTCCTAGATTAATCAAAATTTTCTATGATAAATAGCCAAACTACTCTTAAAATTCTCCCAAATGAAAAAAAAAATCAAACAACAGTTGCAAAAGCAACAACAACAAACCTAAAGATATAGAACTTAAATTACTGACAAATATCATTCTTTGCCTATTGAGTTACTAAAATGTAAGGCAAATATATTCATAGAGACTTTAAAGAAAAATGAAGCTTTTCACAGCCGTGCCTTTGTGCCTTAACCTAATACCTTTCAAAGAAAATAACGGACATTACTTAAATAAAATGGCATTCTAACCTTATTGTTTCTAGATAAGATTAAAAAAAAAAAAACCCCACTGACAAAAGCATAACAGAGCAGGACCCTAAGGAGCCTCCCTTCCAGGACAGACCCCTTCCCCCATGTCCTCCACCTGCCTCTTGTCTGTAGAAAAGCTGTAGTCTCCCAGGCCTCCTGGAGTCACAAAAGCCTGGATCAAGAATTAATGATTGAAAGGATGTAAACGTGTCATGACAAACAAAGCAGTTGAGCCAGGAGGACTGGTAAGAATTTAAACTGTAACTCAGCCACATGGCAGTGATAGAATCTTCAGCTTCTCTCTGAAATACCCAGATGACAGTACCTGACGCACTTTTCCCTGAGTTGTTTTACAGATGTAACATGCCCACCGAATAGGAGAAGTTAACCTCCTGATGAACATGAGCACAGCTGCCCTCAGACCTACGGAAGCCTGATGATGGGTAATGCCAACCGCTGTTACATTCCATGCAGGGGTTACCACTGTACCAATGTGCATACATTACAGGGCCCTGTCACATCACCGTCAGTCAGTCAACCAGAGAATGGTGTAGGAGCGGACCCCCACCCTGCAAGGCCCCTCCTCATCTTGCTTTTAAAAATGCTTCCCTTAAACCAGCCATGGAGTCGAGGCTTTTTGAGCACTAGCTGCCCTTAACTCCTTGCCTGGTACCTCACATAAACACTGCACTTCCCTTCACTACAACTCAGTGTCAGTAGATTGGGTTTACTGCGTGTGAGCAGTGGTCCCAAGTTTGGTTCAGTAACAGTAATATGGAGAGAGTCGAATCTCCATCTCCATCTACATTACAGAGACAGCAGTGAAAGGAATGTTTTGATTAAACTAGAAACTATATGACGACAACTTTAGTTTGACCTCAATCAAGAAAAAAGCTAAGACTTTCGTCATTATTGTAAATATTGTTCCTTCAACTTATTTGGGCTAAAAAAACCCTAATATTGCTTAGTGCATTTTATATAATATCTAATATAATAATCCTTACAAAAATCTTATAAAAATAGTATTTTCTTTTTTTGACAAGTGAGAAAACTGAGCTTTATTGCTATTAGGAAACGTCCACAATAATATACAACTAGAAAATAACAACTAAATTTATTAAAATAGACAGTCTTTCAAGGGATTTAATAAAACTTAAATAATGTAAGAAATTATCAATATGATATATGAACATTCTATTGTTTCAGGATTTTACACAGAGGCCAAGCTTTGCTATCATATATCTTCAGTGTCTTCTATCCATTATGGTCATGGACAGATACATTGTGTTAAAAGACAAAATCCAGACAATTCAACTAGTTAATAAGAACCCCAAGCCTCTTCATGACTAAAATTTCAAAGACAAACTTCTCTGGTCTATTTATCAGTTGCTTTGTAAGCAACAGACTCTAACTTAAGACAAAAGACTTAACTATTGCAAGAATATCAAGAGTTCTCAAAATTTACGACAGACTTAGAAAAAACAGGTAGCAGGAGGCTCCAGAAGCAAGTCTGAGACAATGGTTTGGTCATATCACCCAAAGGGCAATATAGTCAACAAAGCAACAGTGACAATGTTAAGACTTCAGTTTTATTGACTTTTAATTGTATTAAAAGGCTCTTTTATAAGTGCTCTGCTTAAATTACTTCATTTCACTTTTTTAAGGGAAATTATGAAAAAGTTATTTGTTACTCTCTCACTATGTAACTTTTATGTAATTTTGGAGAACAAGTGTCATCCTGTTGGGAAAAAACATCCTTCCCGACTCAAGCTGTGGGTCAGCCTGCCGGCTGCACTGGGCTAAAAAGGAAGAAATGATCCCTCTGGTTTCTATTATGTGAGACAGGTTTTACTTCCCACCACAACATGAAATAGGGAGGCTGAATACTATTAGAAATGAGTTTTTGTATGATAGATGATAAAACATTTTTATTACAACTTCCAAATTCTTCTATAATTTTTTATTCATGAGCCCATAGAGCAGAATATAGAGCAAGTGTTCCCGTAAATTTTATATGCCCATTATTGTATTAATAAAATGTTTATAGAATAATATATAAGGGAAAAAGAAAGACAAGAAACAAGGGTTACAAAGAACCTAGTATTTGTACTGGGCATTTAAGCTATTTCCTTCAGTTCTAACAATCACCCTATGAGGCAGATTTTATTATTCAACATTCATTGATGAGTTAACTTGATTGGTGATAGTGAAATCAACTTTCTTTCTTTCCAAGTCACTCTATCAGAACCGAGTTTTGAATCCAGGTAAATAAAACTCCAGCTCTGTATGAAGGTGTATGGCACATGATTTATTACTTCTAAGACAAATGTTTTTAGCAATAACACCCATGCTATAACAACCATATCAGGGGAGTGAGTATGTTTTATATTTTGTGTTCCCTCATTCACACAGAGCAGCCCGTTGTTTTACCTAATTTTTGTGTTATTGCCCCACGTTTCAAATTATAAGCAGAATTAAAATTAAAAACCTTTCTTGTAGAAAGGTGCAGGCATGTCCTTCAGACCCATCCAATCAGATTCAAAAAGAGAGACCTTTAATTTAGTTCTGGGATTTGTTAGGGGCTCAGGAAGGAAATTTTTGCATTTTCCAGAACTGTCTCTGTTTTTGAAGCCCTGTTCCTGCTAGCATAAACTTCAAACACTGATACTTTGATCTTCTAAGAATCTATCAACTAGTTAATATATCTTTATATGTATTTTTTCTGCTTAAACTAGCTAGAGTGGATTGTTTTATTTGCCACTAAGAAACTGAATTCGTCAAGTGAGGGCACATAATTAAATGCTAAACTTTATTATATACACTATTAAGAACTGTCATATCTCAAAATAAAGTGAGGATTATGGGAATTTCCATAAGAGACTTACAAATCTGTTGGACTTCTGAAAGATGGATAGGGTCTAGGATCGGTTTAGGAGGACAAAAGGAATTCCAACTAAGGGGAATTATTATATGAAAAAAAAACTACAGGCTTTTATGACCTATCAGTGAGATGAGCAGATACATCTGAATGCATTTTGTAAGGATCAGTCTGGGGCATATTCTAGGATCAAGCTTCATAGATACTGTGTAACTAAATTTGAGAGGCTCTTGGAAAAATGTAGAATTGATTTTTAAGAAATAGCAAGTTACTTTAGAGAAAATATGAGACACAATGTAGTGGAAAAAAAAACTCAGTGGAGATAAGAAGCTTTTGGCACAAGACTGACCTCTATCATTGGCCCCCACAGGAGACTTCAGACCAGTCCTTTCACTTTTGTGAGGTACTGTATCCTTATCTGAGGGAAGAGTGGGGTCCTTCTAAGTGTGGAACCCTGTTTGACATCATAGGCTACATTCCCATGAAGGCTGTCCAGCCCTGAGAACAGATACTACACTTTTAAATGGAGAAGTTTTTTATTTTCATGTACTGTCATAAGCTAGAGACAGCTTCTCATATTGCATAAATTCCTATTTACAAAATAAAGTTCTTTAGATTCCAAAGTTGTGGCAGTTCCCTATGTCATCCATTCAAAAAATAAGAAAAACATCAGATTTAAGGTTTTAGTAGAAAAACAAAACATATGGAGAATTAAGAAATAACTTAAAATGCATTATATACTGAAAAGACATCCAAAGTATTTTCAAGTTTAAACATTTCTGAAATGTGTAAATGTACAATTTACTTTGTATCAATAAAATATATTATCCTAATTCAAGAAAAAAATGATGGTATAGGGAAAACAAAACAATGTTCTTCAAAATTAAGATGTTTACCAGTTCTTGACCTATGAAAATGCAATCAATACTCAACCACAAAAAACCCCCAAAACTTCAGAGTGTATGTCAAAAGAAAAAACTCATTAATCTTGAGTGAATTCAATGTTCTAGGCTTTATATTATCAGCATTAAATAAATGAGTCACTTGGAGAATGCAGTTGTGTCCAAAATTTCATGAGTTAAGATCCAACTTGATAAAGCTTTTTGTGTCATCTGATGTCACTGTGACTCATAACAAAATTATTATTTTTGACAATTGGATTTTTCTTTGAGCATCAATCATTTAAACTGGGTATGGAACATAGTGTTTTTCAGAGTTTCACCTTCTAGCCACAACAGAAACAAAATTAATTTGGGAAGAAATGAGAATGGAGTATACAGGTTCTTCTACTCAGGTACCAGGAAGGAAAAGCTCCATTGAGTTTTTACATAAAAGGTAGGCTGCCAGCTGTAGACAGTATTTTCCTCTTTCGATTCCCTTTCCTAACGGAGTCTGTATGTTTCCACAACCCAACACATATTGATCTACAGCCATTAAATCAGAAAATAAAAAGGCACCCTCCCACAATGAGAGTATTAATGAGCATTGATAAAATTGTTTCATGGGGAGAGATTTTGTAAAAAGGTTAGCAGTACAACAGTCTAGTCCATATATAATTGCCAGCTCTTGTGAAAATCTCTGTAGAACAAGTTTCCATTCGATTTAATTGCTGTGAAATTGCTCCACTCAAATATATAAGGCTACAAAACACACACACAGCAGGCATGGTATTACATACAGTAGTTTTGCTTCTAGTGAAGATAAGACTGTTACCATTAACTAGTGTCTTCTTATGTACAACAGATGGTTTAAATGATTTAAGATTAGATTTAATATAAAGGTTGCTCTGACACTATACAACTCCCTCAGTGAGTACTGTTGATTTTGATGAATTGAATCTTTCTCCTCCCAAATGACAATATGTTCAAACAGCTGTCAAACATTTTTACCAACAAGTATTAGGTTGACCCTACCCTCTGTGGACACATTATCTTATTCTGAAAAATTTAATTCATCTTCTTGAGTTATCACATCATAAAAAATGCATGTGTTATAGCCAAAGGCTTATAACAGGTGACATCTATTAAACTATTAAATCTATTAATATTTATAGAATTTTAAGGTCATATACCACCACTGTAAAGGTGTGTGTTTATGCAAAAGCTAATACACATAAGCTTTTGTGTGTACATATATATATATATACACACACACACATACATATACATATATATATGTACATAGAGAGAAAGATATATCTACATGTTTTGGATATATTTTTGGAAGACTCTATGCTTTAGGAAAGGATAGTTTCATCAAAATATTGATGATGGTATGCAATAGATAATTCTGTAAAGCAAAAGCTAATATGCAAACATACATATACTACAGAATTCTTTAACTTCCTTTGTTCATGTAACATAACATGGACATCTTTCATGTGAATCTAGCTCATGTGCAAAGTATTAAGCATACATGTAAAAGATATATATACACAGGTAAACATATATATATATATATATGTGTGTGTGTGTATATATATCTCCCAAATTCAATAATATAACATGTATTTTTCTACCATTTGATTTATGACTATGACATTTTTCCAAATACATGACTCATTTTCAATGATTATGTTTTATTCTATTATATCAATGTAACTGAATTAGTATTGTAGTCTTGTATTCACATATGTAAGATTTCTTTATACTATAAAATTTACTTGATAATCACTCAAAGAAACAGATTTATCAAATTATGCCATAATTTGTATTGATCATTGCTGTTGAAATGGGTTTATCAAATAATGCCACAATTTTTTAAGAGGTGAAAACTGGTGTTTGTTCAGGTTCTCATTTCATTAGAAATGCTTCTAATTTTTCAGCATTAAGTATGATGTTTGTTTTTGATATATTCTCCTTATAAGTTTAAGAAAATGTATTTCTTCCAGTCTACTAAGATATATTATTTGGCAATGTGTGTTGAATTTGACAAATATCTTTTGGCATCTATAGACATGATTATAGAGCTTTTCTTTAATCAGTCAATGTACTGAAATAAATATCTTTTTAATATTGACATATTCCTACATTCTTAATGTAAATCCTACTTGAAAATTACATATTTTCATAATTTTTCTGTACATATTAGTAATCTGAGAGGGCATAGAAATGATACAAGGAAACATTGCTATAGGTATCTCAAAAAGAATTTAACAGAAAACTGTTTCACATAAAGAATAACTTAATGGAAAGGTGATATCAACTGAATTGATCAAAGTAGGGTGAAATAGCAGGAAATTGAAGCCGGGGGTATATTCACAGATAAAGGAAGAGGAAGGAGAGAAAAGAAATTCAAGTTAGAGAGAACACCAAGAAAAACTGCCATATGGTTCTCATTCAGTCAGCCAGTCATTCAGTCCATCAGTCATCTGTTCGTTCATTCATTTCATCATTATTGATTGATCTGCTAAGGTATTGAGCCCTACTTTGTCAAAAATACCATGATATACTGTGATCTATGATGGTAGATGGGAACAAAATACAAGCCAAACATAAATAAATAAAAACAATGATCTTTTTGGCATACAAAACAACTTTAGACAGTTATGGAGAAGTAGACTATGGAAGACACTCATAGTGAGAAGGCTGCAGTGTATCTGTAGTTCACTATGAGCAACATAGAAATTTCATATTTGGAGCAACAGAACTAAACTTCTGTTAGAAAAAAAAAAACCTGATACACATACACTGAATGGAGCAATGATATATATTCCAGGTGTAAACAAGTTGGGGAATGAAATAAATACAGAAGGAAAACACATAATAAATGTCTTGCTCCTTTGTGAGTTTGTTATTGTTGTTTTTGCCATAACACAGGTTAGCATTTAATTCTTCTTCTTTGACATGACTTTCCTGCTTCTATTAGAGGGGTTGTACCATGGGAACAAGTGCTCCAAAGTTCTCAGCTGCATGTTTGCAGTGTTTATCTCTGTATCTGACACACATTAAATCCTCAGTAAATACATAGAAGAGTGAATGAATGGAAGGGAGTAAAGTGGGAAGGAATGCAGGGAGGGAGGGAGAAAGAGAGGAAAGAAGGAGAGAAGAAAAGGAAGGAGAAAGAGAAAGGCAACATTTGTGAACCCTCCTACACTGCTGGTGGAAATGTAGTTTGGTACAGAATTATGGAAAACAGTATGGAGATTCCTCAAAAGACTAAAAATAGAGTTACCATATGATCCAGCAATCCCACTCCTGGGTATATATCCAGAGGGAATCTTAATTCAAATATATACATGCACCCTAATGTTCACAGTAGCACTATTTACAATAGTCAAGACATGGAAAACAACATAAATGTCCATCAACAGATGACTGGATAAAGAAGTTGTGGTATATTTATACAATGGTATACTACTCAACCATAAAAAAGAATAAAATACTGCCATTTGAAGCAACATGGATGGACCTGGAGACTGTCATTCTAAGTGAAGTAAGCCAGAAAGGGAAAAATACCATATGATGTCATTTATATGTGGAATCAAAAAAAAAAAAAAAAAAAAGAGACAAAAAACTTATTTAAAGAACAGAAACAGACTCACAGACACAGAAAACAAACATGATTACCAGAGGGGAAAGGGGGTAGGAAGGGATAAATTGGGAGTTCAAGACTTGCAGATACTACCTAATATTCATTAAATAAATAAAAAACAAGTTCATACTGTATAGCACTATATTCAGTATCTTGGAGTAACTTATGGTGAAACAGAATATGAAAACAAATATATGTATGTTCATGTATGACTGAAGTATTATGCTGTACACTAGAAATTGACACAACATTGTTAACTGACTATTCTTCAATAAATATATATATATTTGAGAAAGGCACCATTTGCAAATCTATTAAAGTGATACATATGAGTTAGAATAAGATAGCTACAAGCAAAAGGGAACCAAAAATCATCAGTATTAAGACTGCTTCCTATCATATGACATGTTTGTGAAATAACTGTGAAGTTGTAAGAATTCCACCGTAAGTCACATGAAAATTTATCCTATCATGAGTTAAACCTTGTAGAATTATATATAATTTCTAAATTGATCCTTTATTTGAAAAAGTATAACAATATTAATAACAATAACATTTTAATTGATTTAGAGATGTTCATCCATGCACAAAACCTTTTAAAGAGCTGACCTTGTTCTTTTCTGGGGTATGTGTGAACATGAAAGCACTGGAGAAGTAAATTAGTATCACAGAACCATAAATCTGAGATCCAGATTTCATTCTCAAATCTGCCACATTTCCAAACGTAGGCTTTCAGGTATTACTCCTCTATTTATTTTGAATAAATGATAAGAAACCATTTTGATAAACAACATGCCATCCAATTTTGCTTTTAAATAGTAACTTACTGCCTTTGCTTCAAAAGTTGGCTCTACCTAATATTGTATTTTTGATTCCTCATGTTGGTGTACATTAATCTTTGAAAGCAAATGTGACAAAATGTAAATTATCTCATCTCGTTTAGCATCTTGCCCTTGCAAAAAAAAAAAAGAGTAACATTAAAATGAAAATCTGTTATAGGAGGGCTAATGTACTGGCATGCCAGATCTATTCAGCTTTACAATTCTTTACTTCCTAAAAAATGAAAGAGGTAAACCCATCTAGAAGTTATGAATAGTTTACAAATCAATTTATATGTCATTGCACTATGTAAAGGTTGTAAAAGGAGAAAATTGGTTTAATCTATTTGAATGATCTGTGCGATTGGTGTCCTATTCCTCTGATAAGTGGTAGCTGTTGAGTGATGACAGATATATGCCTTGTAAAAGTGACATGCCAATTACCAAGAGACAGATAATGTCCTGTATATTTGAAAGTTAAGTCCAGAATACGATGAGGCACTAACTTACCTAGACTTCCAGTAGAAACAACATGATAGTGTACTGAGAGCATGGAGGAATGCTTGCCCATTGAACATGTAGTTAATGGTTCTCACCTCTAGCAGTATATGCTACACTCTAAGCTGTCTTCATTGTTCTGGTGATAGATTTTCACTGGCCAATTGTAAAGATGAATTTGCACTAATTTTCTCATGGTTTCTCACTGCTTATGACAACCAGCAGTTGAAACAGAATTGTTAGGAAGTAATAGCACCATTATTGGCCCCAGGATGGAAACAAAATCAACTCATTCACTCTCTTCTTGGCCAATCAACCTCTTCTGGACTATTAAACAATTAAAAAATAAAAAACAAAAAAAACTAGCAATTATAATTATCACAATAACTCTAGTTCAGAAAGAAAATTTTGAAACAAATTTAACAAAGTACAACAAACTACATATAGCCCATTCTTCAATGGCTTATATAAGAATATGGGCTCTCCAAAAGTGAAAAATCAGAAGTGTAATGTCAATAGTTTAAAATATTCATACTGAAGGAACAAGGATTCTGAATAAAATCTAATGTCCTCTTACTCTGAATTCCAACTCTTTCGTTCCTTTTTCATGACTAAAAATTCTGATAGTGTTTCCTTTCTGAATTACAAGTTGCCATGCAATTATTATCACCAAAATTTGAAGATGCAGATTATGCTGTCAGAAATGCACAGCATAACACATTAGTCTCAATTAGCAATTGTTTCTTGATAGGTATTTTTAAAAGCTCAAAATGCTAAATTATGAAGTTATCTGAGGGACAAAACTCATCTCTTGGAAAAGCCACTAATTTCTAAAAGTATTTCTTTTGAAACAATTCAAAATAACATGAAAAATCAGCTGAAGCATGAAATAAGAGATACAAAGTGCCAGGAACAAATAAAACAATTAGTCAAAGTGAACCTCAATAACACCATAACTCAATGGAACTCTGATTCTACGTATTTACAAAAGTGTGGATAAGCATGGACATTTTGATGATTTTACAAACAGAACATCTAGTGTTAGAACATGCTTGCTTTAATAGTGTCTCTACTTTATGGTTTATTATTAGGAAATTTGATATAAATTCTTGGTTATTTATTTTATTGTTTCACACTCCTTTTCTTTCCCAGGATTTTTTTTTTCTCCTACCATTTTTTCCTTAAATTTATCTAAGCCACTAATTCTTAATCAGGAGTGATTTTTGCCTTCACAGGACATTTGGAAAATGTCTGGAGACCTTTTTGGTAGTCACAACTAGGAGGATTATGTGCCACTGGTGTCTAGTGGGAAAGGCAGAAATGCTGCTAAAAATTCAACAACACACAGGGGAGCCCCACACAATAAAAATTATCTGGCCACAAATGTCCATAGTGCTCCTATCAGGAATCCTGATCTAAACCATAAAAAATGGTAAAAAATAAATTCTGCAACGGGTTCATTTTTAATGTATTTTCTAAAGAAAAAATACCTCTCAATTTTTATAGTTTATAGTTCTGGTCATTTATTGCTGTGTAACAGCCCAAAACAGTGGCCTAAAGCAACAGCATCACTTATTTTGTTCATGAATCCAGCACTCAAGTGGGCTCAGCTAGTCAGTTCTTGCCTGACTTGTGTCTCTCATGCAGTTGCAGTTACAGTTGCATAGTGTCTGACATTAGGAATAGGGTTATCTTGAAGACTTCATCACTTGCATTGTTAGTACCTGAGCTGGAAAGACTCAAACAGCGAATGTCAGAACAGTTGGAGGTTCTTGGGTATCTCTTCATCTACATATGGTTTCTCCACCTGATATCTCTACATG